>NC_091287.1:265247566-265858566 GCF_032444005.1 Ranitomeya imitator | reverse complement strand
GTTGTATATAGCACAATCACGTAGTATATAGCACAGCGATGTAGTATATAGCAGCTATGTAGTATATAACACAGCCATATAGTACATAGCAGCCACGTAGTATAAATACACAGACAGCCATGCAGTATATAGCAGTCACGTAGCATATAGCAGCCACGTAATATATAGCAGCCACGTAGTATATAACACAGCCCACGTAGTATATAATTCAGGCAACGTAGTATATAGCACAGCCCACATAGTATACAGCAGTGTGGGCACCATATCCCTGTGAAAAAAAGAATTAAAATAAAAAATAGTTATATACCCACCCTCTGGCGTCCAGCGAAGCTGTCCCGATGTGCGCGATGCTGCTGCCAGCTTCCGTTCCCAGTGATGCATTGCGAAATTACCCAGATGATGTAACGGTCTTGTGAGAAATGTGTCTCTGGAAACGGAAGATGCTGGACACATCGCGAGGAGCGGGAAAGCTGCGGAGGTGACGGAAGGGGAGAATAGCATGACTTTTTTTATTATTATTTTTAACATTATATCTTTTTACTATTGATGCTGCATAGCCAGCATCAATAGTAAAAAGTTGGTCCGGGATGGGGTGACACACTGGCACTGACTGGAGGGGAGTAGGGAGGGGGCACTAACTGGAGGAGAGTAGGGAGGGGCCAATTCGCTGCTGAACTAAGCCTGTCGCTGATTGGTTGCGTCCTGCCAGCCACAGCCAATTAGCGATGCGGGATTTCCGTTACAGACAGAGAAACAGACGGAAATACCCCTTAGACGATATAGAAATATAATATATAATATTAGCTGGTTAAACTGATGACCTATAAAAATATGTCTAATATCAAGGTGCCACACAAGAAACATCTCATGATAGGTAAACCCAGTGAGCTGTCTCAATATATTTGCAACCTTATCTTCATCCCAAACCAAACACAACTCTTCAACCTCTCACTTACAAACAGTGTCTTCCTCTCATCCTTCAAACATGCATCAATCACACCTATTCTCAAAAATCCTCTCTTGACCCATCCTCTGTGTCCAGCTATCGCCCGATATCCCTTCTCCCTTATGCCTCAAAACTACTGTCCATCTTGAACTGTCCTCCCACCACTCTTCCTGCTCCCCCTTTGACCAGTTACAATCTGGCTTCTGACCACATCACTCATCTGAAACTGCCCTATCTAAAGTGGCCAATGACCTACTAAACGCAAGAGCAAGCGACACTACTCTGTCTTCCTCCTGGACCTGTCTTCTGCCTTCGACATTGTGGACCATTCCCTCCTGTTACAGATTCTCCTACCTCTTGGCATCACAGACTTGGCCCCATCCTGGATCTCTTCATATTTAACAGACTGGACATTTCGAGTCTCCCTCTACCACACCACCTCTTCATCTCACCCCCTGTCTGTCGGTGTTCCCCAAGGCTCAGTTCTAGGACCCCTACTCTTCTCTATCTACACCTTAGGCCTGGGATAGCTCATAGAATCCCGCGGTTTACAATATCATCTCTATGCTGATGACACACAGAGCTGCCTATCTGGACCTGACATCACTTCCTTACTGATCAAAATCCCACAATGTCTGCCTGTTATTTCATATTTCTTTTCTGCTCGCTTTCTAAAACTGAACATGGACAAAACAGAATTCATCAACTTTCCCCCACCTCACTCTACCCCTCCACCCAACCTATCCATCAATGTCAATGGATGTCCGCTTTCTCCAGTCCCACACGCTCCGTGCATCGGGGTGATCCTTGACTCTACCCTCTCTTTCAAGCTACATTTCCAAGCCCTTGGCCCTCCTGCTGATACCAACTCCCGGATCCGTGCCTTCCTTGACCATGAAACCACAAAAACACTAGTGCATGCCCTTATAATCTCACTCCCTCCTCGACTACTGCAACCTCCTACTCTCTGGCCTCCCCTCTAGCACTCTGTCACCACTCCAATCCATCCTAAACACTGCTGCCCGACTAATCCAAATGTCTCCCCATTATTCCCCAGCCTCTCCTCTCTGCCAGGTCCTTCATTGGCTTCCTACTACCCTGAGGCTACAGTTCAAAACACTAACAAAGACATACAGTAAAAAGCCATTCACAACCTTTCTCCTCCATACATCTGTGATATGGTCTCCCGGTACCTACCTACACGCAACCTTCAATCCTTTCATAATCTCCTTTTCAACTCCTCTCTCATCTCTTCCTCCCATAACTGCATACAAGACTTCTCCCAAGCTTCCCCTATACTCTGGATCTCTCTACCCCAACACATCAGGCTCTCGCCTACCACGGAAACCTTCAAAAGGAACCTGAAGACCCACCTTTTCCTACAAGCCTACAACCTGCAGTGATCCTCATTCTACTGAACCACCACACGACCAGCTATACCCCCTCCTACTGTATCCTCACCCATCCCCTGTAGACTGTGAGCCCTGGCGGAAAGGATCCTCTCTCCTCCTGTACTTGTGTGTGCCTTGTTTTACTCATGTTTATTGTACTTGTCTATATTTGCCCGTTCACATGTAAAGCGCCATGGAATTAATGGTGCTATAAAAATGTATAATAATAATAATTATTATTATTATTGTTGCAAAACATAATTATGGCATTGGTTACAGAAGGTTCCAGTGAGCACTGTTGGGGCCATAATCCAGAAGTGGAAACAAAATCATCTCACCATAAACCAACCAAAATTATGTGCTCCCCACAAGATGTCAGACAGTAGAGAAAAAATAATTATCAAGAGAGTTGAATGGACAAATATACCGAGAATCTCTTGATAAAAATCTGCTGCCATATACCAGGCTGATGAAGATGAAATGAGACATTTCAGCAAGACAATTATCCCAAACACACAGCCAAGGAAATTCTGAATTGGCTTAGGCGAGAGAAAATAAAGCTGATAGAATGGCCCAGCCAATCACAAAGGCTGAATCCAATAGAAAATTTATAGAATAAGCTAAAGCTCATAGTTATTTAAAGGAGCCCACAAAACCTTCAGGATTTAAAGTGTTTTTGTGTGAAAGAATGAGCAAAAATCAAACCTGAGCAATGCATTTGACTAGTTTCTCAATACTGGAGGCGTCTTGAAGTTGTCATCACCGAAAAAGGCTTTTGAGCAAATTATTACAGTGGCATGAAAAAGTATTCACCACATTGGCATTTTTAGTGTTTTGCTGCCTCACAACCTGGAACTACACTTTATTGAGGCTTCATGTACAGGACATGCATACAAATGTGAACATTTGTTTTTGTTTTTATTGTGAGACAACAAATAGAGCAAAATAACTGAAAACTTCAATGTGCACATGTATTCACCCCCCTAAAGTCAGTACTTTATAGATCCTCCTTTCTGACAATTACAGAAGCAAGTTGCTTTGTATAAGTCTCTATCAGCTTTCCACATCTTGTCATTTTGATTTTTGCCATTTCCTCAATGCAAAATTGCTCCAGTTACTTCAAGTTAGATGGCTTCCTCTGGTGAGCAAAAAAGTCTGACCACAGATTCTCAAATGGATTAAGGTCTCATCTTTGAATAGGCCACTCCAAAATATTTACACATTTCTCCTTAGGCTACTTTCACACTAGTGCCGTACTTGGCCCGTCGCAGTGCGTCGGGCCGACGTACTGATGCATACTGTGGAAGCGCCGCACAACGGGGCAGCGGATGCATTTTTCCAATGCATCCGCTGCCCCATTGTGAGTTGCGGGGAGGTGGGGGCAGAGTTCCGACCGCGCATGCGTGGTCGGAAATGGCGGACATGACGCTCAAAAAAACATTGCAAGCAACTTTTCTTATTCGAACGGTCTGCCACAACACGACACAACCATCGCACGACGGTTGCGACGTGTGGCAATGTGCTGCAATGCGTCGCTAATGTTAGTCTATGGGGAAAAAAACGCATCCTGCAGACAACTTTGCAGGATGCGTTTTTTCCCCAAAACTACACATTGTGACGTATCCCAAAAGATGCTAGTGTGAAAGTAGCCTTAAATCACTCAAGTGAGTTATCAGTATGCTTTGCGTCATTGTCTTGTTAGAAGGTAAACCTACATCTCAGTCTTAAATCACTAGCAGACTGAAAAAGGTTTTGCTTAAGAGTATCCTTCTATGGCTGGGGTCACACTTAACATATGAAAAATCGGTCCTAGTCTCCCTGCCGAGAGTCGCACAAGTGTTCTTATGATCATCCGTTTGTAATGCATTTGCAATGCGATGATGCTATTTTCTTGCGCCTATTCATCCGTATGACATCCGTATGGCTTTACATATTTCACTGCTTTTCCTCTTGAAATTTAATGGTCAATGGGCTGAAATGAGGGACATGTGTGCTTGTTTTTCGCTAGCTAGATGGATGGTCTGTGTGGTGTCTGACTTTTTCTCGCGCGCATAGGCTTGCATTGGTGAGTCTCAGGTGACATACCAGTGCAATCACAGCAGGCTGCAATTTTACATGCACGTCGAATACGCCTGAGAAAAAGTATGGTGATGTGAGCTGCCCCATAGATGAACACTGGTCCGAGTGCTATGTGATGTTTTCTCGCTTAGCACTTGTCCGTATTCTATAGTAGTGTGACCCCAGCCTTTGTCGCACAATCCATCATCCCCTTGAATGGGCCTATTTTCCAGTCCCTGCTCCTGAAAAGCATCCTCTGTCATTACGATGTTTCACTGTGGTGATGTGTTCTTGAGGTAATAAGCATTTGGCACCAGACATAGCCTTTACCTTGGTGGCCAAAAAGTTCAATTTTGGTCAGAACTGACCACAGCACCTTTTTCCATTAATTTGGGGCGTCTCCCACATGTCTTTTGGCAAACTCAAAGTGAGCCTTAAAACATTTCTGCGTCAGTAAAGGGTTTTTACTGCCCACTCTTAAATGCTATCTCTATTGTGTGTATGGCTTATTGTGGTCATTTGAACATATACTCCAGTCTTTGTTTGGGAACTCTGAAGCTCCTTTAGGGTTACCTTTGGTCTCTTTGCTACCACTCTGACTAATGCAATCCTTGACCAGGATGAGAGTTTTGGAAGGTGGCACTCCCTTGGGAGGTTTGTTGGGGTAAAATGTATTTTCATTTTGTTAGCACCACACTGCATCCCTGCTTGAAGACCCATAGGCAGACTCAACGTCACCCTGTCTCCCCTAAGCATCCATATAGAGATTCCACACCTATCGGCAACCAAGATACCTAACCCCTGCCTGACCCTGTCAATAAGCCCTGCATAGTGAAGGACAGGATGCACTAGTCAATCCCCACTGCCAATAAAGAGAGATGGGATACACAAAAAATGGTAACACTTAACTTGAGTAGGAACAGAGAGAAATACAGATGTCCTCCAAACACCAAAGAGGAAGATAGCAAAGTGCTATCGCTCCAAGCCTCAACAATGTAATGAAAATGGAAATATTGCTGGCAACTCCCAGCAGCAAGCTGGAAGTTTTAAACACTGCCACTGTTTCCTAAAGTCAGAAGGACTAGGAAGAAGTCTGAAAAGCCTTCAACTGAGATATTTTGCAGCTAGATGCAGCCTCTGACACACCTGTGAAACTAGCATAGGAAAATCTCCAGGGTCTCAGCTACCAGGGGTAGCTGAGACCCCAAAGAACATAATTTGGGTCGGTTTTACTATCCCCATTCATGTGATCGTCTTTTTTCACTGAATAACGGTAATCACAAAATAAAAAATAAAAAGTCAGATTTTCCATTAATTTCTTTCTCCTCTGATATGATCTAGCATACCAGAGGAGAGTGAAATGGGGTCCCTCAAGCCCTCCGGTACCTCTGCCATCCCCGGACCCTCCTGTTCTGTCGCTCAGTCCTCCACATCTTCTTCCTGGAAGAAAATAACGGCGCATGCATTGAGCACCTGTTGAAATCTGCCAGCTGTCTCTCTGCAACAATAGGAGATTTTTCCTATTAGTTCATTTTGATCACTGTGACAGACAATATCACAGTGATTGATCAAAATAAAAAAAGTACATCAAACCCCTTTTGTCACCCTGTTTGTTAGATAAAAATAATAAAATACAATTTTACAATACCTTTTTTTTTCTTTCTTTGGAGTTAGGGTTGGGGCTAGGATTAGGGTTAGGGTTGGGAAAGAGCTGGGGTTAGAGCTAGGGTTAGGGTAGGGGCTAGGGTTAAGGTTGGGACTAGGATTAAGGCTGTTTTGGGGTAAGGTTTTTTTTAAGGTTTTGGTTACAGTTATGTTGTGGTTATAGTTGTGCTGGGGTTATAGTTGTGTTGGGGTTATGGTTTTGCTGGGGTTACGGTTGTTTTGGGGTTACAGCTGTGGTATTGTGGTTAGGGTGGTCTTGGGGTTAAGGTTGTAGTTAACGATAGGGTTGTGTTGGGGTTATGGTTGCAGTTAGTGTTATGGTGGTTAGGGTTAGGGGCTGTGTTAGGGTTGGAGTTGGAATTGGGTGGTTTCCACTGTTTAGGCACATCAGGAGACTCCAAACGCGATGTGGTGCCCACTGCCCACCATTGATTACAGCCAATTTTGTGTTCAAAAACTCAAATAGTGCTCTCTCCCTTCTGAGCCCTGCCATGCGCCCAAACAGTGGATTTCCCCCACATACAAGGTAGCGACGTACTCAGGAGTAATTGCATAACAAATTTTGTGGTCCAATTTCTCCTGATAGCCTTGTGAAAATAATTAAGTTTGGGTCTAAAGTAATTTTTTTGTGAGATAAGTTCAATCTTAGTTTTTTTCCTACCACGTTGCTTTAGTTCTCGTGAAACACCTGAAGGGTTAATAAATTTCTTGAATGTGCTTTTATTCACCTGAATGGGTTTGATTTTTACAATGGTATCACTTTTGGGTATTTTCTGTCATATTCAACCCTCAAAGTCACTTCAAATGTGAGATGGTCCCTAAGTAAATGGTTTTGTAAACTTTAATTGAGGAAAATGAAAAATCGCTGGTCATCTTTTAACCCTTATAATGTACTAAGAAATAAAAATGATGTTTCCACAAGTGTGCTGATGTAAAGTTGACATGTAGGAAATGTTATTTGTAAACTATTTTGTGTGACAAGACTCTCTGATTTAAGGGCACAAAAATAAAAATGTGAAAATGGCAACGTTTTCAAATTTTATGCCAAATTTAATTTTTTTCATAAATAAATGCAAGTGATATCAAACAATTGTTACCACTGTCATGAAGTACAATATGTCACAAGAAAATATTCTCAGAATCAGTGGAATCTGTTATAGTGTTCCAGAGCTATAACCTCATAAAGTGACAGTGGTCAGAATTGTAACAATTAGCTTGGTCATTAAGTTCATAATTGACTTGGTCATTTAGTGGTTGAATTAAAAGGAGTATGGAGTCATTTAGAAAATAGTTAAAGCATGGGACGCTTTCTTAAATTTAAGCTGGGGTTGCACAGCGACTTTGGCTAAAATAGATCATGGTGTTCTCAGGGCCGAACTGTGACAGAAAAGCAGCCCTGCCACACAAACCCCACTAGCCCACATATTATAACACTCCCCACTCCAAACAGTGAATGTTTGCTATACTTTTTCTGCCCTTCAACACTCTCTTTCAGGAGATATTTGAAGAGCCATGTGTGAATGGCGGGTCATTGGGTATGATCGGCCACAGTTCCATTTACATGGTAGTCTACAGAGCTCCGGTTCTTGGGATGATAGGGGCCCCATCAGTAGGATCCCCAGCAATTGAAAACTTATCATCTATCAAGTGCGTACAGTGCCTTGTGAATGTATTCGGCCCCCTCGAACTTTTCAACCTTTTCCCACATATCATGCTTTAAACATAAAGATACCAAGTGTTAATTTTTGGTGAAGAATCAACAACATGTGGAACACAATTGTGAAGTTGAACAAAATGTATTGGTTATTTTAAATTTTTGTAGAAATTCAAAACTGAAAAGTGGGGCGTGAAATATTATTCGGCCCATTTACTTTCAGTGCAGCAAACTCCCTCCAGAAGTTTATTGTGGATCTCTGAATAATCCAATGTTGTTCTAAATGTCTAATGATGATGAATATAATCAATGTGTGTAATCAAGTCTCCGTATAAATGCACCTGCTCTGTGATAGTCTCAGGGTTCTGTTTGAAGCACAGAGAGCATCATGAAGACCAAGGAACACAACAGGCAGGTCAGTGATAGTGTTGTGGAGAAGTTTAAAGCTGGATTTGGATACAAAATGATTTCCAAAACTTTAAACATTCCAAGGAGCACTGTGCAAGTGATCATTTTGAAATGTAAGGAGTATCATGCCACTGCAAATCTACCAAGACTCGGCCGTCCCTCAAAACTTTCATCTCAAACAAGGAGATGACTGATTAGAGATGCAGCCAAGAGGCCCATGATCACTCTGGATGAACTGCAGAGGTCTACAGCTGAGGTGGAACAGTCTGTCCATAGGACAACAATCAGTCGTACACTGCACAAATCTGGCCTTTATGGAAGAGTGGCAAGAAGAAAGCCACTTCTTAAACGTATCCATAAAAAGTGTTGTTTAAAGTTTGCAACAAGCCACCTGGGAGACACACCAAACATGTGGAAGAAGGGCTCTGGTCAGATGAAACCAAAATTGAACTTTTTGGCAACAATGGCAAACGATATGTTTGGTGTAAAGCAACACAGCTCAACAACCTGAACACACCATCCCCACTGTCAAACATGGTGGTGGCAGCATCATGGTTTGGGCTTGCTTTTCTATAGCAGGGACAGGGAAGATGGCTAAAATTGATGGGAAGAAGGATGGAGCCAAATACCAAATACAAGACCATTCTTGAAGAAAACCTGTTGGAGTCTGCAAAAGACCTGAGACTGGGACGGAGATTTATCTTCCAACAAGACAATGATACCAAACATAAAGCAAAATCTACCATGGAATGGTTCACAAATAAACATATCCAGGTGTTAGAATGGCCACATCAAAGTCCAGACCTCAATCCAATTGAGAATCTGTGGAAAGTGCTGAAAACTGCTGGTCACAAACGATCTCCATCAAACCTCATTGAGCTCAAGCTGTTTGCCAAAGAAGAATGGGCAAGAATTTCAGACTCTCGATGTACAAAACTGATAGAGACATACCCCAAGCGACTTGCAGCTGTAATCGCAGCAAAAGCTGGCACAACAAAGTAATAAGTTAAAGGGACCGAATAATTTTGCACGCCCCACTTTTCAGTTTTTGCATTGCGACCAATGGTTGCAACTTGCAATACAAATGAGATGCAGACCAACAATGGATGAGTAAAATATTTATTACTTATTTAATCTCCTCCAGCCCTATAAAAAATTCTACAAAATGAAGACTGTCTGACTTCCATTTTGCTGGATTTTTGGGTGTCAATCCCCATAAAATTCTAATTCTATCAGGTCAAAATTGTTGGGGAAATTTATTAATAATTTTATTTGTTATGAATTGACTTGCTCATTTTTAATAATCAACATCAACATCCAGGAAGACTCATTGAAATCTACCAGTAAATAATATTTTAAACTGTCTTTGGTAATAACATTATAGTTTTCAATATAAGAAATATAATATGATTTTCATTTAATAAAACTCACTATAATGTAAGTACTATGAAAAATGGATGTTTACAGAAATTGGAAATAAAATATCAGATAATAAATATTTTCTTTTTTTATGCTTCCTACTGGGATGAAAACAAAACCATGGTGTAAGTAATACAAACATTAACACCAGGGCTGCTTGCTAAATCAGTTATTCTTTATGCCTATGAAAAAAATTAAGCCTCAGTGTTATGGAAATATAGTATAGTCTAGCACCGCATGATGGAATTTCAAGCATAGATTTAAAAAATGGCATCAAGATTTGCTGCATCCTGAACAAATGAGAATTAGTTTAGGTCATACAAGCTCCCAGGAGAAAGTGAGATGAGTACGTCTTTTATTTTTTCCATGGAAACAGAATAGCTCAGGCTTTTATCTGTTACTCAAAGACTAGATCCATCCACAATATAATGGTGATTTTTTTTTTGTTTAAAATTTTGCAGCGATATATTATATAAACTTTTTATCACATAATCACATACAGTTGTGCTCAAAAGTTTGCATACCCAGGCATAATTTTTGGTTTATTGGCCCTTTTTTCAGAGAACTTGAATGATAACTTGTTGCACACTCAAGGTTAGCAATACAAGGCCAAAAATGAGGATATTTTACCCAGAAATTCCACCATGCTCACATCCCAAGTGGGGGAGCCCCCGGGGGAATTTTTAATACCACTAGTGTGAATGGACACTCCTAGCAATAGCAAAAAGGAAGAACCAATGGAGTTATAGTCCAAAAACAATTTTTATTCTCAGCAATGTTTGGCCACCATGGCCAGAAATATACACTAAACATACAAAAGACATGATTTTATTAAATATATCATATGACTAAAAAGAAAGGTGAATGGTAGCATACGATGGAATTAAACGCCACGTAGGTGATCCTGGTACCCATACAATACTAATAAAGTGCATAGTGCCATATAATAGTTGGTAACAAGGTCAAAAATATATAAAGAAGGTATCCCCATATGTTTTTGCTTCACAGCTCTAATTACATCTAGGTAGCCTTGCGCATCGACTACATGACCACTGTGTCCGGTCAGTCACCACCAGCCAAAAAGAAGTCACAACGGGAAAATACCATAAAGATAATTCTTTAAACCTTACCCAAAGCAGGTAACCAGGATGACCCACGTGGTGGCCCCTAACACTCAAGGTTAGTGGTTGGGTGAAGCCATTTATTGTCAGACTACTGTGTTTTTTCTTTTGAAATCATAATGACAACCCAAAACATCCAAATGATCCTGAACAAAGTTTTACATACCCTGGTGATTTTGACCTGATAACATGCACAGAAGTTGACAGAAATGGGTTTGAATGGCTACTAAAGGGTAACATCCTCACATGTGACCTGTTTGCTTGTAATCAGTGTGTGTGCATAAAAGCTGAGTGAGTTTCTGGGATCCAGACAGACTCTGGCATCTTTCATCCAGCCACTGACATTTCTGGATTGTGAGTCATCAGGAAAGCAAAAGAATTGTCAACAGATCTTTGGGAAAAGGTAGTTGAACTGTATAAAACAGGAAAGGGATACAAATATATATCCAATGAATTGATAATGCCAGTCAGCAGTGTTCAAACTGTGATTAACAAATGGAAAATCAGGGGCTCTGTAAAAACAAAACCATGGTCAGGTAGATAAATAAAAATGTCATCCACAACTGTGTGAGGTACAAAGGCACAGAAAACTTGTTCAAAGTTGAAAGAAAGATAAATGCAGCATGTTATCAGCAAATATTGGAGTCAAATTTGCACTCATCAGCCCGTAAGCTGCACGTGGGATGTATTTGGATGTTCCAACATGACAACGATCCAAAACACAAGGCCAGTTCGCCCTGTCATTGGCTACAGCAGAATAAAGTGAAGGTTCTGGAGTGGCCATCTCAATCTCCTGATCTCAATATCATTGAGACACTCTGGGGAGATCTCAAGAGCGCAGTTCGTGCTAGATAGCCCAGAAATCTACAGGAACTGGAAGCTTTTTGCCAAGAAGAGTGGGCAGCTTTACTATCTGAGAAAAGAATGAACCTCATCCACTACTACCACAAAATACTTCAAGCTGTCATTGAGGTTAGAGTTGGCAATGCACGGTATTAAGAAATGAGGTATGTGAACTTTTTATCATGGTCTTTGGATGCTTTGGGTTGTCATTAAAATTTAAAAATATAAAACACAGTAGTTTGACAATAAATGGCTTCACCCAACCACTAACCATGTGTGGAGAAAAAGTTTTGGTGTTATCATTCATAGCCTCTGAAAAAGGCAAGGAAAGCAAACATTCTGCAGGGGTATGTGAAATTTTGATCACAACTGTATACAGTTTCAAAAAAGATGTAGGTCCATCAAGTTCAATTTTCCTAGACGAAATGTACATTTGTCACTAATTTAATTATAACTCGCAATGTTATGGGTATCGAGGAAGTCATTTTAAGATACTGTGACTTGCGAAATTATTCGGCCCCCTGGAACTTTTCAACCTTTTCTCACATATCATGCTTCAAACATAAAGATACCAATGTAAATTTTTGGTGAAGAATCAACAAGTGGAACACAATTGTGAAGTTGAACAAAATGTATTGGTTATTTTAAATTTGTGGAAATTCAAAAACTGAAAAGTGGGTGTGAAGGATTACCCCTTCCTCTCACGTCACCGATCCGTGACGTCACTACACAGGCCCAGCTCTCCGGCGCCCCCTTTGTCTCTCAGGTCAGTAAAGGAACTGCACCTAGAGCAAATGGCCGCCGGGGAGACTGTTGTGAATTCTGTGGTCGAGCTCCCTCCTGTGGTCACAAGTGGTACTTCGGCTGATTCTGTCTATGGGCTTCCGTTGGTGGATGTGAGTGGTACTGCGGCTTCTGAGTTTCCTTCCTCAGGTGATGAGGTTAAGTCGTTAGGTGCTGCTCTATTTAACTCCACCTAGTGCTTTGATCCTGGCCTCCAGTCAATGTTCTAGTATTGGTCTTGCTTCCTCCTGGATCATTCCTGTGGCCTCTGCCCAGCATAAGCTAAGTTCTGCATGTGTTACTTTTGTTTGCTATATTTTATGTCCAGCTTGCTATATTGGTTTTTCTTGCTTGCTACAGAGGGAGCACCTCCGTACCGTTAGTCGGTGCGGAGGGTCTTTTTGCCCCTCTGCGTGGTTGTTTGTAGGTTTTTGTGTTGACCGCAAAGCTATCTTTCCTATCCTCGGTCTATTCAGTAAGTCGGGCCCCACTTTGCTAAATCTATTTCATCTCTGTGTTTGTATTTTCATCTTAACTCACAGTCATTATATGTGGGGGGCTGCCTTTTCCTTTGGGGAATTTCTCTGAGGCAAGGTAGGCTTATTTTTATATCTTCAGGGCTAGCTAGTTTCTCAGGCTGTGCCGAGTTGCATAGGGAGCGTTAGGCGCAATCCACGGCTACCTCTAGTGTGGTGTGATAGGATTAGGGATTGCGGTCAGCAGAGTTCCCACGTCTCAGAGCTCGTCCTATGTTTTTTGGTTATTGTCAGGTCACTTTGTGTGCTCTGAACTTCAAGGTCCATTGTGGTTCTAAATTACCTATTCATAACAGTACTGGAGGCCCAAAGTACTATGCTTCTCAATAGAGGGAAAAAAGAAGTTCTGAGACCATTTTTTTTTCTTTGCACTGTGTTTTGCCTTTTTTTGCCCCTAGACATTTGGGTGGTTCAGGACACAGGTGTAGTGATGGACATTAAAGGTCTGTCTTCATGTGTGGATCATCTCACTGCAAGAGTACAAAATATTCAAGACTTTGTGGCTCAGAATTCTATGTTAGAACCAAGAATTCCTATTCCTGATTTGTTTTCTGGAGATAGAGCTAAATTTCTGAGTTTCAAAAATAATTGCAAACTGTTTCTGGCTTTGAAACCTCGCTCCTCTGGTGACCCAGTTCAACAAGTTAAGATCATTATTTCTTTATTACGTGGCGACCCTCAAGACTGGGCATTTTCCCTTGCGCCAGGAGATCCTGCATTATGTAATATTGATGCATTTTTTCTGGCGCTCGGATTACTGTACGATGAACCTAATTCAGTGGATCAGGCAGAGAAAAATTTGCTGGCTCTGTGTCAGGGTCAGGATGAGATAGAGATTTATTGTCAGAAGTTTAGAAAGTGGTCCGTGCTCACTCAATGGAATGAATGTGCGCTGGCAGCTATTTTCAGAAAGGGTCTCTCTGAAGCCCTTAAGGATGTCATGGTGGGATTTCCTATGCCTGCTGATCTGAATGAGTCTATGTCTTTGGCCATTCAGATCGGTCGACGCTTGCGTGAGCGTAAATCTGTGCACCATTTGGCGGTATTATCTGAGCATAAAC
Source organism: Ranitomeya imitator (assembly GCF_032444005.1). NCBI lineage: Eukaryota > Metazoa > Chordata > Amphibia > Anura > Dendrobatidae > Ranitomeya > Ranitomeya imitator. Next base: position 265,844,681 of record NC_091287.1, on the reverse strand, counting down.
CTGAGCCTATGCAGTGCGATAGGACTTTGACCAGAGCTGAAAGGCAAGAACACAGATGTCAGAATGGGCTGTGTTTCTACTGTGGTGATTCCACTCATGCTATCTCCGATTGTCCTAAGCGCACTAAGCGGTTCGCTAAGTCTGCCACCATTGGTACGGTACAGTCGAAATTTCGTTTGTCCGTTACTTTGATCTGCTCTTTGTCTTCCTATTCTGTCATGGCATTTGTGGATTCAGGCGCTGCCCTGAATTTGATTGACTTGGAGTTTGCTAGGCGCTGTGGGTTTGTCTTGGAGCCCTTGCAGTGTCTTATTCCATTGAGAGGAATTGATGCTACGCCTTTGGCCAAGAATAAGCCTCAGTATTGGACCCAGCTGACAATGTGCATGGCTCCTGCGCACCAGGAGGATATTCGCTTTCTGGTGTTGCATAATCTGCATGATGTGGTCGTGTTGGGGTTGCCATGGCTACAAGTCCATAACCCAGTATTAGATTGGAAATCTATGTCTGTGTCCAGCTGGGGTTGTCAGGGGGTACATGGTGATGTTCCATTTCTGTCTATCTCATCATCCACCCCTTCTGAGGTCCCAGAGTTCTTGTCTGATTACCGGGATGTATTCGATGAGCCCAAGTCCAATGCCCTACCTCCGCATAGGGATTGTGATTGTGCTATCGAGTTGATTCCTGGTAGTAAGTTTCCTAAGGGTCGACTGTTTAATTTATCTGTACCTGAGCACGCCGCTATGCGGAGTTACGTAAAAGAATCCTTGGAGAAGGGTCATATTCGCCCGTCGTCATCGCCATTGAGAGCAGGGTTCTTTTTTGTGGCCAAGAAGGATGGTTCGCTGAGACCTTGTATTGATTACCGCCTTCTAAATAAAATCACGGTCAAATTTCAGTACCCCTTGCCGCTGCTATCTGATTTGTTTGCTCGGATTAAGGGGGCAAGTTGGTTCACCAAGATAGATCTTCGTAGTGCATATAATCTTGTGCGTATTAAATGGGGCGATGAATGGAAAACTGCATTTAATATACCCGAGGGCCATTTTGAGTACCTAGTTATGCCTTTCGGACTTGCCAATGCTCCATCAGTATTTCAGTCCTTTATGCATGACATCTTCCGAGAGTACCTGGATAAATTCCTGATTGTATACTTGGATGATATTTTGGTCTTCTCGGATGATTGGGAGTCTCATGTGAAGCAGGTCAGAATGGTGTTCCAGGTCCTGCGTGCTAATTCTTTGTTTGTGAAGGGATCAAAGTGTCTCTTTGGTGTTCAGAAGGTTTCATTTTTGGGGTTCATTTTTTCCCCTTCTACTATCGAGATGGACCCTGTTAAAGTCCAGGCCATTTATGATTGGACTCAGCCGACATCTCTGAAGAGTCTGCAAAAGTTCCTTGGCTTTGCTAATTTTTATCGTCGCTTCATTTGTAATTTTTCTAGTATTGCTAAACCATTGACCGATTTGACCAAGAACGGTGCTGATGTGGTCAATTGGTCTTCTGCTGCTGTGGAAGCTTTTCAAGAGTTAAAGCGTCCTTTTTCTTCTGCCCCTGTGTTGTGTCAACCAGATGTTTCGCTTCCGTTCCAGGTCGAGGTTGATGCTTCTGAAATTGGAGCGGGGGCTGTTTTGTCGCAAAGAGGTTCTGATTGCGCAGTGATGAAGCCATGCGCCTTCTTTTCCAGGAAGTTTTCGCCTGCTGAGCGAAATTATGATGTTGGCAATCGAGAGTTGCTGGCCATGAAGTGGGCATTCGAGGAGTGGCGTCATTGGCTTGAAGGAGCTAAGCATCGCGTGGTGGTCTTGACTGATCACAAGTAGAGTTGAGCGACCTTGACCTTTTTAGAGTCGAGCCGGGTTTTGCGAAACCCGACTATGTCCAAAGTCGGGTCGAGTGAAATCGGCCGATTATGACGTAAAGTCGGGATCGACCGAAACACGAAACCCAATGCAAGTCAATGGGGCAGCATAGTCGGCAGTGAGTGGGGGCCAGGAAAACACCTAGAGTGCCCATTTTAATGTCAAAACCATCCATTCTTCTTAATGAAGCTTGTCAAGCGTAATTTACCTTATAATAATTGGAAGGCATTTGAAATTGGGGGTCATTTGGCTGAAGTTGTGGGGGGTAGGGCTGGTTCAAGTAATTAGTGGGCCCAGGAAATCTGGACCACGTCACGGCAGTGGAGCAGGGAGAGGTAAGTATTTCAACTTTGCAAGTGCTGTGAACCTGAGCAAGCAGGGGGGGCCCACTCGTTGGCATTGGCACTGGCACAGGGCCCCTCAAAGTACAGCGGTGTGTTTGCACGGCGGGGGCGCCTCCCACCGGCAGCAACACTTTTGCGTACTATGAGAGGCCCTGTGCCAGTGACGTCGCCAACTAGTATTCCTCCCCCCACCTGATGAAGGAACCTGCACTTTCATCTGCACCTTCCTCTTTGTCCCCGTGTAAGGTGGTATGGTATGCGGGAAGAGCAACCTGACTTTCAGCAGGGTCACAATGTTGTTGTGTAGCGTGCACGGGGAATGTTGCGTTATGGGTCAATGTACCAGCAGACTCATCTATCACTGGCTGGGCAATGGGCACGATGAAGTGGAAACACAGATATAGGCCCAAAGAAGAAAGTGGGCTAAATGCAGTTCAAAATTGGTAACACAGGAATAACCAGGGGGCATTGCAGTGGAGGACAACTGGAATGAGAGGCTGACACAGAGAGTAGGGCCAAATCAGTAAGTAGTCGAAATGCAGTTCAAAATTGGCAACCGTAGTAAACAGGCGGCACAGCTTTGTTCAGTGGAGGAGAACAGCAAGGAGTGGCAGACACCGATAGTAGGCCCCAAACCAACTAGTACGCCAAATGCAGTTGTTCCATTTAACCACAATTTAATGAGAGCCTGAAGATAGAAGCTCAGGAAAGGCAACCTGGGGAACACCTTGGAGTGTAACACACCATCTCTCTCCACCCCATACCCATTTTGTATGGCCTAATGCAGTGTACTTTTCTACAACTACTAAACGAGAGTCGGAAGACCGAAGCAATGGCAAGGAAACCTGGGGAACACCTTAGAGTGTAACACACCCTCTCTCTACACCCCATACCCAATTTGAAGGTCTAATGCAGTGTAGTTTCCAAGAACTACTAAACGAGAGCCGGAAGATCGAAGCTCAGGAAAGGCAACCTGGGGAACACCTTGGAGTGTAACACACCCTCTCGCTACACCCCATACCCAATTTGAAGGCCTAATGCAGCGTAGTTTCCAACAACTACTAAACGAGAGCCGGAAGATCGAAGCTCAGGAAAGGCAACCTGGGGAACACCTTGGAGTGTAACAAACCCTCTCTCTACACCCCATACCCAATTTGTAGGCCTAATGCAGCGTAGTTTCCGACAACTACTAAACGAGAGCCGGAATATCGAAGCTCAGGAAAGGCAACCTGGGGAACACCTTGGAGTGTAACACACCCTCTCTCTACACCCCATACCCAATTTGTAGGCCTAATGCAGCGTAGTTTCCGACAACTACTAAACGAGAGCCGGAATATCGAAGCTCAGGAAAGGCAACCTGGGGAACACCTTGGAGTGTAACACACCCTCTCTCTACACCCCATACCCAATTTGAAGGCCTAATGCAGTGTAGTTTCCAAGAACTACTAAACGAGAGCCGGAAGATCGAAGCTCAGGAAAGGCAACCTGGGGAACACCTTGGAGTGGAACACACCATCTCTCTACACCCCATACCCAATTTGAAGGCCTAATGCAGCGTAGTTTCCAACAACTACTAAACGAGAGCCGGTAGATCGAAGCTCAGGAAAGGCAACCTGGGGAACACCTTGGAGTGTAACACAACGTCTCTCTACACCACGGAAGGGATGATTCTTAGGAAGGAAGGCTGTTGGAAATAAGCATTGCGCGTCCGAGGGTGATTAGATTCTTATTAGGTATATACTCACCCTCGGACGCGCCCTGCTTCTTTATTTGGAATGAATGTTTATTTGCAATGTGGTGTTGACTTTCTCTATTATTTTGGTAATTAATGATTTTATTATTTTCATTATTTTGCATCTTATCGGCAATAATATAAAGAAGACGCGACAGGACAACACTCGGTGGATGCCATATGTGTGTTTTCAATTTAAAAAACCTTTCAGTTAACTACTTGCAGGAGAAAGTAATTGTAGCTGGTGGCCATTTTTAGTACTGTACCAGATTTTAGCTGTTTGTTTGTTTTTAATGTCAAAATGTCTGCATTTGATATCTCACCAGTATTTTCTTTTTTATAAGCAAAATCCTTTTTTTTTTATTTTATGATGTTGGTTCAAGGGGTACACGGGCAGCAGTAGACAGGTCAGTGGAGGCCTAGTGGAAGGAGGGACCGCAGACAGGCTTCAAAGCCCTAACATAATAAATTGGGCTGCCTGTAGGCAATTTAAAATTGGTTCCAGGGGAACACGGGCAGCAGTAGACAGGTCAGTGGAGGCCTAGAGGAAGGAGGGACCGCAGATGCGCCAATGTTTCCCCCATACCAAATTTGTAGGCCTAATGCAGTGTAGTTTCCAACAACTACTAAACGAGAGCCGGAATTTCGAAGCTCAGGAAAGGCAACCTGGGGAACACCTTGGAGTGTAACACACCCTCTCTCTACACCCCATACCCAATTTGAAGGCCTAATGCAGTGTAGTTTCCAACAACTACTAAACGAGAGCCGGAATATCGAAGCTCAGGAAAGGCAACCTGGGGAACACCTTGGAGTGTAACACACCCTCTCTCTACACCCCATACCCAATTTGAAGGCCTAATGCAGTGTAGTTTCCAAGAACTACTAAACGAGAGCCGGAAGATCGAAGCTCAGGAAAGGCAACCTGGGGAACACCTTGGAGTGTAACACAACGTCTCTCTACACGACGGAAGGGCTGATTCTTAGGAAGGAAGGCTGTTGGAAATAAGCATTGCGCGTCCGAGGGTGATTAGATTCTTATTAGGTATATACTCACCCTCGGACGCGCCCTGCTTCTTTATTTGGAATGAATGTTTATTTGCAATGTGGTGTTGACTTTCTCTATTATTTTGGTAATTAATGATTTTATTATTTTCATTATTTTGCATCTTCTCGGCAATAATATAAAGAAGACGCGACAGGACAACACTCGGTGGATGCCATATGTGTGTTTTCAATTTAAAAAAACTTTCAGTTAACTACTTGCAGGAGAAAGTAATTGTAGCTGGTGGCCATTTTTAGTACTGTACCAGATTTTAGTTGTGTGTTTGTTTTTAATGTTAAAATGTCTGCATTTGATATCTCACCAGTATTTTCTTTTTTATAAGCAAAATACTTATTTTTATATTTTCTGATGTTGGTTCCAGGGGTACACGGCCAGCAGTGCCCTGGTCAGTGTAGTAGTAGTTGAAAGAATGGACCGCAGACAGGCATCGAAGGCCTAAAATAAAAACACATGGCTGTAGGCAATTTTAAATTGGTTCCAGGGGTACACGGACAGCAGTGGTGTGGTCAGTGGAGGCCTAGTGGAAGGAGTGACCGCAGACAGGCATCGAAGGCCTAAAATAATAACACATGGCTGTAGGCAATTTTAAATTGGTTCCAGGGGTACACGGGCAGCAGTGACCTGGTCAGTGTAGTAGTAGTTGAAAGAATGGACCGCAGACAGGCTTCGAAGGCCTAACATAACAAACTTGGGCTGGCTGTAGGCACTTTTAAATTGGTTCCAGGGGTACACGGGCAGCAGTGGTCTGGTCAGTGGAAGTCTAGTGGAAGGAGTGACCGCAGACAGGCTTCCAAGGCCTAACATAACAAACTTGGGCTGGCTGTAGGCACTTTTAAATTGGTTCCAGGGGTACACGGGCAGCAGTGGTCTGGTCAGTGGAAGTCTAGTGGAAGGAGTGACCGCAGACAGGCTTCGAAGGCCTAACATAACAAAATTGGGCTGGCTGTAGGCACTTTAAATTGGTTCCAGGGGTACATGGGCAGCAGTGTATGGTCAGTGGAAGTCTAGTGGAAGGAGTGACGGCAGACAGTCTTCGAAGGCCTAACATAACAAAATTGGGCTGACTGTAGGCACTTTTAAATTGGTTCCAGGGTAACACGGCCAGCAGTGCCCTGGTCAGTGTAGTAGTAGTTGAAAGAATGGACCGCAGACAGGCATCGAAGGCCTAAAATAAAAACACATGGCTGTTGGCAATTTTAAATTGGTTCCAGGGGTACACGGACAGCAGTGGTGTGGTCAGTGGAGGCCTAGTGGAAGGAGTGACCGCAGACAGGCATCGAAGGCCTAAAATAATAACACATGGCTGTAGGCAATTTTAAATTGGTTCCAGGGGTACACGGGCAGCAGTGACCTGGTCAGTGTAGTAGTAGTTGAAAGAATGGACCGCAGACAGGCTTCGAAGGCCTAACATAACAAACTTGGGCTGGCTGTAGGCACTTTTAAATTGGTTCCAGGGGTACACGGGCAGCAGTGGTCTGGTCAGTGGAAGTCTAGTGGAAGGAGTGACCGCAGACAGGCTTCCAAGGCCTAACATAACAAACTTGGGCTGGCTGTAGGCACTTTTAAATTGGTTCCAGGGGTACACGGGCAGCAGTGGTCTGGTCAGTGGAAGTCTAGTGGAAGGAGTGACCGCAGACAGGCTTCGAAGGCCTAACATAACAAAATTGGGCTGGCTGTAGGCACTTTAAATTGGTTCCAGGGGTACATGGGCAGCAGTGTATGGTCAGTGGAAGTCTAGTGGAAGGAGTGACGGCAGACAGTCTTCGAAGGCCTAACATAACAAAATTGGGCTGACTGTAGGCACTTTTAAATTGGTTCCAGGGTAACACGGCCAGCAGTGCCCTGGTCAGTGTAGTAGTAGTTGAAAGAATGGACCGCAGACAGGCATCGAAGGCCTAAAATAAAAACACATGGCTGTAGGCAATTTTAAATTGGTTCCAGGGGTACACGGACAGCAGTGGTGTGGTCAGTGGAGGCCTAGTGGAAGGAGTGACCGCAGACAGGCATCGAAGGCCTAAAATAATAACACATGGCTGTAGGCAATTTTAAATTGGTTCCAGGGGTAGACGGGCAGCAGTGACCTGGTCAGTGTAGTAGTAGTTGAAAGAATGGACCGCAGACAGGCATCGAAGGCCTAAAATAAAAAAATTGGGCTGGCTGTAGGCAATTTTAAATTGGTTCCAGGGGTACACGGGCAGCAGTGACCTGGTCAGTGTAGTAGTAGTTGAAAGAATGGACCGCAGACAGGCATCGAAGGCCTAAAATAAAAAAATGGGGCTGGCTGTAGGCAATTTTAAATTGGTTCCAGGGGTACACGGGCAGCAGTGACCTGGTCAGTGTAGTAGTAGTTGAAAGAATGGACCGCAGACAGGCATCGAAGGCCTAAAATAAAAAAATTGGGCTGGCTGTAGGCAATTTTAAATTGGTTCCAGGGGTACACGGGCAGCAGTGGTCTGGTCAGTGGAAGTCTAGTGGAAGGAGTGACCGCAGACAGGCTTCCAAGGCCTAACATAACAAACTTGGGCTGGCTGTAGGCACTTTTAAATTGGTTCCAGGGGTACACGGGCAGCAGTGGTCTGGTCAGTGGAAGTCTAGTGGAAGGAGTGACCGCAGACAGGCTTCCAAGGCCTAACATAACAAAATTGGGCTGGCTGTAGGCACTTTAAATTGGTTCCAGGGGTACATGGGCAGCAGTGTATGGTCAGTGGAAGTCTAGTGGAAGGAGTGACGGCAGACAGTCTTCGAAGGCCTAACATAACAAAATTGGGCTGACTGTAGGCACTTTTAAATTGGTTCCAGGGTAACACGGCCAGCAGTGGCCTGGTCAGTGTAGTAGTTGTAGAAAGAAGGGACCGCAGACAGGCTTCGAAGGCCTAACATAACAAAAATGTCAAAACAATGGTATTGTCAGTGCCAGGCATTGAAGGATGTCAGCGCCTAGACTACACATTGGTGAAGCTGTGAGAGATAATTTTGCTAGTGGTAGAGCACTGTTTGAGCTGGGGGGGGGAACTGTCTTGTGGCCGGCGTTACAGGCACAGGGCCCCTCATATTACAACGGTGTGTCTGACATTGGGTGCGCACCACCACCGCCAGAGACACTTTATTGTACTATGAGGGACCCAGTGGCAGTGCCGTCGACCAAAAGCGGCCACACCCACCTCTTCAGACAAACAGCACTCTCAAGGGTCCAAGCGCAAAGTGGCGATAGCACGGCCCCGTGTGGGGAGTTTGGCCATTTCGTGAGGTGGAAACATGTCGTATGCTGGACAATCAGGTGAAGAAAATTACGAGATTGGAAAAGTCATTCAGAATAGTCCACAGGCAAGACCTTTTCATAGGAAAGCTAGGTGTCAGCCGGGCAGGGTGGGGCAAAAGATTTTGAAATCCAGTTGTGGTTCATTTTAATGAAGGTTAGATCATCTACATTTTGGGTAGCCAGACGAGTCCTTTTTTCTGTTAGTATTGAACCTGCAGCACTGAATACTCTTTCTGATAGGACACTAGCTGCCGGGCAAGCAAGCTCCTGCAATGCATATTCTGCCAATTCTGGCCAGGTGTCTAATTTGGATGCCCAGTAATCAAATGGGAATGACGGTTGAGGGAGAACGTCGATAAGGGATGAAAAATAGTTTGTAACCATACTGGACAAATGTTGTCTCCTGTCACTTTGAATTGATGCTGCAGTACCTGTCCTGTCTGCGGTCATAGAAAAATCACTCCACAACCTGGTCAGAAAACCCCTCTGGCCAACGCCACTTCTGATTTCTGCCCCTCTAACACCTCTGGTCTGCTGGCCCCTGGAGCTCGTGTGAGAACGATCACGGGCGCTGTGTGCAGGGAATGCCAGAAGCAAACGGTCAACAAGAGTTGATTGTTTTGTTGCTAATATTAGTTCCAAGTTCTCATGTGGCATAATATTTTGCAATTTGCCTTTATAGCGAGGATCAAGGAGGCAGGCCAACCAGTAATCGTCATCGTTCATCATTTTTGTAATGCGTGTGTCCCTTTTGAGGATACGCAAGGCATAATCCGCCATGTGGGCCAAAGTTCCCGTTGTCAAATCTGCGGTTGTGCTTGGTTGAGGGGCAGTTGCAGGCAAATCTACGTCACTTGTGTCCCTCAAAAAACCAGAACCCGGCCTTGCCACGCCACCAATTTCCCGTGCCCCCGGGAAAGCTTCCTCATTAAAAATATACTCATCCCCATCATCCTCCTCATCCTCCACCTCCTCTTCGCCCGGTACCTCGTCATGTACACTGCCCTGACCAGACAATCGCTGACTGTCATCAAGGCTTTCCTCTTCCTCTGGTGCAGACGCCTGATCCTTTATGTGCGTCAAACTTTGCATCAGCAGACGCATTAGGGGGATGCTCATGCTTATTATGGCGTTGTCTGCACTAACCAGCCGTGTGCATTCCTCAAAACACTGAAGGACTTGACACATGTCTTGAATCTTCGACCACTGCACACCTGACAACTCCATGTCTGCCATCCTACTGCCTGCCCGTGTATGTGTATCCTCCCACAAAAACATAACAGCCCGCCTCTGTTCGCACAGTCTCTGAAGCATGTGCAGTGTTGAGTTCCACCTTGTTGCAACGTCTATGATTAGGCGATGCTGAGGAAGGTTCAAAGAACGCTGATAGGTCTGCATACGGCTGGAGTGTACAGGCGAACGGCGGATATGTGCGCAAAGTCCACGCACTTTGAGGAGCAGGTCGGATAACCCCGGATAACTTTTCAGGAAGCACTGCACCACCAGGTTTAAGGTGTGAGCCAGGCAAGGAATGTGTTTCAGTTGGGAAAGGGAGATGGCAGCCATGAAATTCCTTCCGTTATCACTCACTACCTTGCCTGCCTCAAGATCTACAGTGCCCAGCCACGACTGCGTTTCTTGCTGCAAGAACTCGGACAGAACTTCCGCGGTGTGTCTATTGTCGCCCAAACACTTCATAGCCAATACAGCCTGCTGACGTATGCCAGTAGCTGCCCCATAATGGGAGACCTGGTGTGCAACAGTGGCAGGTGCGGATGGAGTGTTTGTGCGACTGCGGTCTGTGGACGAGCTCTTGCTTCTGCAGGAGGACGAGGAGGAGGAGGAGGAGGGGGTGCGAACGGCTACAGACAACTGTTTACTAGACCGTGGGCTAGGCAGAACTGTCCCAAACTTGCTGTCCCCTGTGGACCCTGAATCCACCACATTTACCCAGTGTGCCGTGATGGACACGTAACGTCCCTGGCCATGCCTACTGGTCCATGCATCTGTTGTCAGGTGCACCTTTGTGCTCACAGATTGCCTGAGTGCATGGACGATGCGCTCTTTAACATGCTGGTGGAGGGCTGGGATGGCTTTTCTGGAAAAAAAGTGTCGACTGGGTAGCTCGTAGCGTGGTACAGCGTAGTCCATCAGGTCTTTGAAAGCTTCGCTTTCAACTAACCGGTAGGGCATCATCTCTAACGAGATTAGTCTAGCTATGTGGGCATTCAAACCCTGTGTACGCGGATGCGAGGCTAAGTATTTCCTTTTTCTAACCATAGTCTCATGTAGGGTGAGCTGGACTGGAGAGCTGGAGATCGTGGAACTAGCGGGGGTGCCGGTGGACATGGCAGACTGAGAGACGGTGGGAGATGGTATTGTTGCCGCCGGTGCCCTAGATGCAGTGTTTCCTACTACGAAACTGGTGATTCCCTGACCCTGACTGCTTTGGCCTGGCAAAGATACCTGCACAGATACAGCAGGTGGTGCGCTAAATGGTGGTCCTACACTGCCGGAAGGGATGTTGCGTTGATGACTAGCTTCATTGGCCGAGGGTGCAACAACCTTAAGGGACGTTTGGTAGTTAGTCCAAGCTTTCAAATGCATGGTGGTTAAATGTCTATGCATGCAACTAGTATTGAGACTTTTCAGATTCTGACCTCTGCTTAAGGAAGTAGAACATTTTTGACAGATGACTTTGCGCTGATCAATTGGATGTTGTTTAAAAAAATGCCAGACTGCACTCTTTCTAGCATCGGATACCTTTTCAGGCATTGCAGACTGAGCTTTAACCGGATGGCCACGCTGTCCTCCACCAGGTTTTGGCTTTGCCACGCGTTTTGGGCAAGATACGGGCCCGGCAGATGGAACCTGTGGCGATGTTGATGCCTGCTGCGGCCCCTCCTCCTCCTCTGCTTCAGAACTGCTGCCGCCTGCACCCTGTTCCCCCAATGGCTGCCAATCGGGGTCAAGAACTGGGTCATCTAATAACTCTTCTTGTACCTCCTGCGCAACTTCGTCTGTGTCACCGTGTCGTTCGGTGGTATAGCGTTCGTGATGGGGCAACATAGTCTCATCAGGGTCTGATTCTTGATCAGCACCCTGCGAGGGCAATGTTGTGGTCTGAGTCAAAGGACCAGCATAGTAGTCTGGCTGTGGCTGTGCGTCAGTGCACTCCATGTCAGATTCAATTTGTAATGGGCATGGACTGTTAACTGCTTCACTTTCTAAGCCAGGGACGGTATGTGTAAAGAGCTCCATGGAGTAACCCGTTGTGTCGCCTGCTGCATTCTTCTCTGTTGTTGTTTTTGCTGAAGAGGACAAGGAAGTGACTTGTCCCTGACCGTGAACATCCACTAACGACGCGCTGCTTTTACTTTTACCAGTTTCACGAGATGAGGCAAAAGAGCTAGAGGCTGAGTCAGCAAGATAAGCCAAAACTTGCTCTTGCTGCTCCGGCTTTAAAAGCGGTTTTCCTAATCCCAGAAAAGGGAGCGTTCGAGGCCTTGTGTAGCCGGACGACGAACCTGGCTCCACAGCTCCAGACTTAGGTGCAATATTTTTTCCCCCACGACCACCTGATGCTCCACCACTACCACTACCCTCATTACCAGCTGACAATGAACGCCCCCGGCCACGACCTCTTCCACTAGACTTCCTCATTGTTTTAAAAACGTAACCAAACTAACGTTATTTGTTGCAGTCACACAACTTACACGGTGAGCTATAACTTCAGTATGATTTAGCTACCCCTTTACAGGTTGGTGAGACCACAGCGAAAATCAGGCCCAATGTTACACACTCTTTTTTTGGTGGCTGCAAATTAGAGAGATGCCCCACACGCAGGACTGTCACTGAAGCACAAATGTTAATATTAATGTCACACTATTATTTTTTTTTTATTTTTATTTTTTTCAGGAACACTTTAGAAACCCCCCAAAAAAAAAAAAAAAGATTTTTGCAGGGAGAATTTAGAAAACAAATGTAACAAACTATATGCTTTCTATGGGCCACTGAGTGAGAGATGACGCACACAGGAATCAGGAGTGGCACACAAGCCCAGAGGCCAATATTTTTCTACCAATGATTGATGGAGTTATTTTCTCTGGTAGATTTTGGAACCCAAATCAAGGAAAAAAAATGTAGGCTTTCTATGGACCACAATTGGAGAGAGAGAGAGAGAGAGAGAGAGATGGCACACCCAGGAGTCAAGACTGGCACACAAGCAGAAAGGCCAATATTAATCTCCCACTGTTTTTTTTTTTTTTTTTTTTTTTTTTCAGGGAGACTTTAGAAAAAAAAATAATAAAAAAAATATGATTTTATCAGGAAGAATTTAGAAACCAAATAAAATAAAATGATTTTTTCAGGGAGAATTTATAAAACAAATAAAAACAAAAATAGGCGTTCTATGGCCCACTGACTGAGAGATGACGCACACAGGAGTCAGGAGTGGCACACAAACCCAGAGGCCAATATTTTTCTACCAATGATTGATGTAGTTATTTTCTCTGGTAGATTTTAGAACCCAAATCAAGGAAAAAAAATATAGGCTTTCTATGGACCACAATTGGAGAGAGAGAGAGAGAGAGAGAGAGAGAGAGAGAGAGAGAGAGATGGCACACCCAGGAGTCAAGACTGGCACACAAGCAGAAAGGCCAATATTAATCTCCCACTGTTTTTTTTGGTTGTTTTTTTTTTTTTTTTTTTCAGGGAGACTTTAGAAAAAAAAATAATAAAAAAAATATGATTTTATCAGGAAGAATTTAGAAACCAAATAAAATAAAATGATTTTTTCTGGGAGAATTTATAAAACAAATAAAACCAAAAATAGGCGTTCTATGGCCCACTGACTGAGAGATGACGCACCCAGGAGTCAAGACTGGCACACAAGCAGAAAGGCCAATATTAATCTCCCACTGTTTTTTTTTTTTTTTTTCAGGGAGACTTTAGAAAAAAAAATAATAAAAAAAATGTGATTTTATCAGGAAGAATTTAGAAACCAAATAAAATAAAATGATTTTTTCAGGGAGAATTTAGAAAACAAATAAAACCAAAAATAGGCGTTCTATGGCCCACTGACTGAGAGATGACGCACCCAGGAGTCAAGACTGGCACACAAGCAGAAAGGCCAATATTAATCTCCCACTGTTTTTTTTTTTTTTTTTCAGGGAGACTTTAGAAAAAAAAATAATAAAAAAAATGTGATTTTATCAGGAAGAATTTAGAAACCAAATAAAATAAAATGATTTTTTCTGGGAGAATTTATAAAACAAATAAAACCAAAAATAGGCGTTCTATGGCCCACTGACTGAGAGATGACGCACACAGGAGTCAGGAGTGGCACACAAACCCAGAGGCCAATATTTTTCTACCAATGATTGATGTAGTTATTTTCTCTGGTAGATTTTAGAACCCAAATCAAGGAAAAAAAATATAGGCTTTCTATGGACCACAATTGGAGAGAGAGAGAGAGAGAGAGAGAGAGAGAGAGAGAGAGAGAGATGGCACACCCAGGAGTCAAGACTGGCACACAAGCAGAAAGGCCAATATTAATCTCCCACTGTTTTTTTTGGTTGTTTTTTTTTTTTTTTTTTCAGGGAGACTTTAGAAAAAAAAATAATAAAAAAAATATGATTTTATCAGGAAGAATTTAGAAACCAAATAAAATAAAATGATTTTTTCTGGGAGAATTTATAAAACAAATAAAACCAAAAATAGGCGTTCTATGGCCCACTGACTGAGAGATGACGCACCCAGGAGTCAAGACTGGCACACAAGCAGAAAGGCCAATATTAATCTCCCACTGTTTTTTTTTTTTTTTTTCAGGGAGACTTTAGAAAAAAAAATAATAAAAAAAATGTGATTTTATCAGGAAGAATTTAGAAACCAAATAAAATAAAATGATTTTTTCAGGGAGAATTTAGAAAACAAATAAAACCAAAAATAGGCGTTCTATGGCCCACTGACTGAGAGATGACGCACCCAGGAGTCAAGACTGGCACACAAGCAGAAAGGCCAATATTAATCTCCCACTGTTTTTTTTTTTTTTTTTCAGGGAGACTTTAGAAAAAAAAATAATAAAAAAAATGTGATTTTATCAGGAAGAATTTAGAAACCAAATAAAATAAAATGATTTTTTCTGGGAGAATTTATAAAACAAATAAAACCAAAAATAGGCGTTCTATGGCCCACTGACTGAGAGATGACGCACCCAGGAGTCAAGACTGGCACACAAGCAGAAAGGCCAATATTAATCTCCCACTGTTTTTTTTTTTTTTTTCAGGGAGACTTTAGAAAAAAAAATAATAAAAAAAATGTGATTTTATCAGGAAGAATTTAGAAACCAAATAAAATAAAATGATTTTTTCAGGGAGAATTTAGAAAACAAATAAAACCAAAAATAGGCGTTCTATGGCCCACTGACTGAGAGAGAGAGAGAGAGAGATGGAACGCTTAGTACTGGCACACAAGCCCAAAGGGCAATATTAATCTCCCTTTTTTTTTCCAGGGAGAATTTCTAAAACCCAAAAAAAAAAAAAAATAGGCTTTCTATGGCCCACTATTTGTGAGAGAGATGGGACGCTCAGGACTGGCACAGATGGCACGCTCAGGACTGGCACAGAAGCCCAGAGGCCAATATTAATCTCCCTTTTTTTCTGGTAGAATTTATAAAACCAAAAAAAAATTTAAATAGGCTTTCTATGGCCCACTATTTGTGAGAGAGATGGCACGCTCAGGACTGGCACAGATGGCACGCTCACAACTGGCACACAAGCCCAGAGGCCAATATTAATCTCCCTTTTTTTCAGGGAAAATTTATAAAACAAAAAAATAAAAATAAATAGGCTTTCTATGGCCCACTATTTGTGAGAGAGATGGCACGCTCAGGGCTGGCACAGATGGCACGCTCAGGACTGGCACACAAGCCCAGAGGCCAATATTAATCTCCCTTTTTTTCAGGGAGAATTTATAAAACCCCCAAAAAAAATAAAATAGGCTTTCTATGGCCCACTATTTGTGAGAGAGATGGGACGCTCAGGACTGGCACAGATGGCACGCTCAGGACTGGCACAGAAGCCCAGAGGCCAATATTAATCTCCCTTTTTTTCTGGGAGAATTTATAAAACCAAAAAAAAATTTAAATAGGCTTTCTATGGCCCACTATTTGTGAGAGAGATGGCACGCTCAGGACTGGCACAGATGGCACGCTCACAACTGGCACACAAGCCCAGAGGCCAATATTAATCTCCCTTTTTTCAGGGAAAATTTATAAAACAAAAAAAAAAATTAAATAGGCTTTCTATGGCCCACTATTTGTGAGAGAGATGGCACGCTCAGGGCTGGCACAGATGGCACGCTCAGGACTGGCACACAAGCCCAGAGGCCAATATTAATCTCCCTTTTTTTCAGGGAGAATTTATAAAACCAAAAAAAAAAATTAATAGGCTTTCTATGGCCCACTATTTGTGAGAGAGATGGCACGCTCAGGGCTGGCACAGATGGCACGCTCAGGACTGGCACACAAGCCCAGAGGCCAATATTAATCTCCCTTTTTTTCAGGGAGAATTTATAAAACCCAAAAAAAAATAAAATAGGCTTTCTATGGCCCACTATTTGTGAGAGAGATGGCACACTCAGGACTGGCACACAAGCCCAAAGGCCAATATTAATCTCCCACTGTATTTTTATCAGGGAGAATTTATACACCCCACAAAAAAAAATACAGAAAAATGAAAAGGCTTTCTATGGCCCACTATGTGAGAGAGATGGCACACACAGGGATGGCACTCTAGCAGAAATGCCAAATTGCCAATCTTAATCTCCCACCAAAAAAAAAAAAAAAAAAAAAACAGGGAATGTCCTACAATTACTATCTCCCTGCCTGCAGTAATCTCAGCCAGGTATGGCAGGCAGCTACTATCTCCCTGCCTGCAGTAATCTCAGCCAGGTATGGCAGGCAGCAATAAGGAGTGGACTGATGCACAAATGAAATAAAAAGTGTGGACAAACAAAAAAGATAGCTGTGCAGAAAGGAAGGAACAAGAGGATTTGTGCTTTGAAAAAAGCAGTTGGTTTGCACAGCGGCGTACACACAGCAATGCAGCTATCAGGGAGCCTTCTAGGGCAGCCCAATGAGCTACAGCGCTGAGGGGAAAAAAAAAAAAAAAAAAAAACTTCCACTGTCCCTGCACACCGAGGGTGGTGTTGGACAGTGCAAATCGCTGCAGCACAAGCGGTTTTGTGGTTAATGGACCCTGCCTAACGCTATCCCTGCTTCTGACAAAGCGGCAGCAACCTCTCCCTAAGCTCAGATCAGCAGCAGTAAGATGGCGGTCGGCGGGAACGCCTCTTTATAGCCCCTGTGACGTCGCAGACAGCAAGCCAATCACTGCAATGCCCTTCTCTAAGATGGTGGGGACCAGGACCTATGTCATCACGCTGCCCACACTCTGCGTTTACCTTCATTGGCTGAGAAATGGCGCTTTTCGCGTCATTGAAACGCGACTTTGGCGCAAAAGTCGCGTACCGCATGGCCGACCCCGCACAGGGGTCGGATCGGGTTTCATGAAACCCCGACTTAGCCAAAAGTCGGCGACTTTTGAAAATGTTCGACCCGTTTCGCTCAACCCTAATCACAAGAACTTGACTTATCTCGAGTCTGCCAAACGGTTGAATCCTAGACAGGCTCGTTGGTCGCTGTTTTTCTCCCGTTTTGACTTTGTGGTTTCGTACCTTCCGGGCTCTAAAAATGTGAAGGCGGATGCCCTGTCTAGGAGTTTTGTGCCCGACTCTCCGGGTTTGCCTGAGCCGGCGGGTATTCTCAAAGAGGGAGTAATTGTGTCTGCCATCTCCCCTGATTTGCGGCGGGTGCTGCAAAAATTTCAGGCTAATAAACCTGATCGTTGCCCAGCGGAGAAATTGTTTGTCCCTGATAGGTGGACGAATAGAGTTATCTCTGAGGTTCATTGTTCGGTGTTGGCTGGTCATCCTGGAATCTTTGGTACCAGAGATTTAGTGGCTAGATCCTTTTGGTGGCCGTCTCTGTCGCGGGATGTGCGTTCTTTTGTGCAGTCCTGTGGGATTTGTGTCGGGCTAAGCCCTGCTGTTCTCGTGCCAGTGGGTTGCTTTTGCCCTTGCCGGTCCCGAAGAGACCTTGGACACATATCTCTATGAATTTTATTTCGGATTTCCCCGTCTCTCAAAAGATGTCGGTCATTTGGGTAGTTTGTGATCGCTTCTCTAAGATGATCCATTTGGTACCCTTTGTCTAAATTACCTTCCTCCTCTGATTTGGTGCCATTGTTCTTCCAGCATGTGGTTCGTTTACATGGCATTCCAGAGAACATCGTTTCTGACAGAGGTTCCCAGTTTGTTTCGAGGTTTTGGCGAGCCTTTTGTGCTAGGATGGGCATTGATTTGTCTTTTTCCTCGGCTTTTCATCCTCAGACAAATGGCCAGACTGAACGAACCAATCAGACCTTGGAAACATATCTGAGATGTTTTGTTTCTGCTGATCAGGATGATTGGGTGTCCTTTTTGCCGTTGGCTGAGTTCGCCCTTAATAATCGGGCCAGCTCGGCTACCTTGGTTTTGCCGTTTTTCTGCAATTCTGGGTTCCATCCTCGTTTCTCTTCCGGGCAGGTTGAGTCTTCGGACTGTCCTGATGTGGATACTGTGGTGGACAGGTTGCAGCGGATTTGGACTCATGTAGTGGACAATTTGGCCTTGTCCCAGGAGAAGGCTCAACGTTTCGCTAATCGCAGACGCTGTGTGGGTCACCGACTTCGTGTTGGGGATTTGGTTTGGTTGTCATCTCGTTATATTGCTATGAAGGTTTCCTCTCCTAAGTTTAAGCCTCGTTTCATTGGTCCGTATAGGATTTCTGAGGTTCTTAATCCTGTGTCTTTTCGTTTGACCCTTCCAGATTCTTTTTCCATCCATAACGTGTTCCATAGGTCATTGTTGCGGAGATACGTGGCACCTATGGTTCCATCTGTTGATCCTCCTGCCCCGGTTTTGGTGGAGGGGGAGTTGGAGTATATAGTGGAGAAGATTTTGGATTCTCATGTTTCGAGACGGAAGCTCCAGTATCTGGTTAAGTGGAAGGGTTATGGTCAGGAAGATAATTCCTGGGTCTTTGCCTCTGATGTCCATGCTGCCGATCTTGTTCGTGCCTTTCATATGGCTCATCCTGGTCGGCCTGGGGGCTCTGGTGAGGGTTCGGTGACCCCTCCTCAAGGGGGGTACTGTTGTGAATTCTGTGGTCGAGCTCCCTCCTGTGGTCACAAGTGGTACTTCGGCTGATTCTGTCTATGGGCTTCCATTGGTGGATGTGAGTGGTACTGTGGCTTCTGAGTTTCCTTCCTCAGGTGATGAGGTTAAGTCGTTAGGTGCTGCTCTATTTAACTCCACCTAGTGCTTTGATCCTGGCCTCCAGTCAATGTTCTAGTATTGGTCTTGCTTCCTCCTGGATCATTCCTGTGGCCTCTGCCCAGCATAAGCTAAGTTCTGCTTGTGTTACTTTTGTTTGCTATATTTTCTGTCCAGCTTGCTATATTGGTTTTTCTTGCTTGCTGGAAGCTCTGAGACGCAGAGGGAGCACCTCCGTACCGTTAGTCGGTGCGGAGGGTCTTTTTGCCCCTCTGCGTGGTTGTTTGTAGGTTTTTGTGTTGACCACAAAGCTATCTCTCCTATCCTCGGTCTATTCAGTAAGTCGGGCCTCACTTTGCTAAATCTATTTCATCTCTGTGTTTGTCTTTTCATCTTAACTCACAGTCATTATATGTGGGGGGCTGCCTTTTCCTTTGTGGAATTTCTCTGAGGCAAGGTAGGCTTATTTTTATATCTTCAGGGCTAGCTAGTTTCTCAGGCTGTGCCGAGTTGCATAGGGAGCGTTAGGCGCAATCCACGGCTACCTCTAGTGTGGTGTTATAGGATTAGGGATTGCGGTCAGCAGAGTTCCCACGTCTCAGAGCTCGTCCTATGTTTTTTGGTTATTGTCAGGTCACTTTGTGTGCTCTGAACTTCAAGGTCCATTGTGGTTCTGAATTACCTATTCATAACAGGAGACTGCCCTGTTACCCACACTGGGTAATGTAAGATTCGCAATCAGGGTAAAAGGATCAGCCAAAAATTAATTTATGATTTAATTGCCTTAAGGGCGCACTAGATAATTACAAGAAATATACAATCACAATATATCAAGAGTTACAGTCAGAGTACAATATAACAACAATAATACAAGGCTTAAAGGTATAAAGCTGGAGGTCAATTTACCAGGTTGAAGGTCGCTTGTGGAAGCCGGGGTTGCGCAGCATTCCGCAGGTCCAAATAACTTAGTTGCCGGGCAGCCCCCAGAAAGCATGTGCTTGCTCCCCTCTGGCTGGCATACCCTGTTCCTTAAGATATCAGCATGATCTTCTTCTGTGGAGTGAGTCCTCCCAGTGACCTCAGCTTCTTCTTAAACCTGGCTGTGCCCCCACCTGCAGCTGGGTGGGCTTAGCAATCTCCACCCCCTCTGCCTCCCTGCAAGATTTATTCCAATTTCTAATAAATGGGATAACTTCCCGCAGGATGATCGGATCAGCACACGCACAGTACCAGCGCCTGTGGTTTGTTCTGCCGGTCGTACTGGGGTCAAACCTGGACCCATTCGGTCCCTGTGGGAGGCTGATCTCTATATCTCGGGTTTCAGGCCTCCCACCGCCACGGGAGTCACACTATTGGATGCACAATTTCTTTAGGGCAAGGAGAATATTTTTTATGAGCCTGTACCTCGGACGATGCATCCATAATTCACAATTCCATGTTGGAGACGGTTCGGCTGGGCTGCCATAATAGATGTGTATCCAGTGGCCACTTGGCATGCATGTTTTAATTAAGCCCCCAAGCATTTCCAAGCCCCCTGCTGGCGTGGTTTCCTCATTGAGCTTTGAAATACCGTCTACAGTTTACACTGAGCTCAGCCCGTTAGCATACTAATAGGAACTTTATTCATTAGAAAAGGTGGGGGCCAGGAGCGCTCCTCTCTGCAGACCTGACCAGGAGACAAAATGGAGTCACGCCAATCTGTGTTAGTATGCCCGTCCAAAGATGGCGGCTGTTCCCTCATCACACCTCCCTGCTTTAGCGGGCGCTAGGGGGCATCACATTCCTGTGTTCCCCCATGCGCCCTTCCACACCTTCTCCTTGCCGGGACAACCCATCAGCATTACTATGGTCTCTGCCTCTCTCTCCCTGAGCCTGTCTCTGCCCCCTCCTCTCTGAGGCTGACTCTGTCCCTCCTCTCTCTCCCTCTGAGGCTGTCTCTGCCTCTCCCCTCTTTCTGAGGCTGTCTCTGCCTCCTCCCCTGTCTCTCTCTGAGGCTGTCTCGGCCTCCTCCTCTCTCTCTGAGGCTGTCTCTGCCTCCTCCTCTGTCTCTCTCTGAGGCTGTCTCGGCCTCCTCCTCTGTCTCTCTCTGAGGCTGTCCCTGCCTCCTCCTCTGTCTCTCTCTGAGGCTGTCTCAGCCCCCTCCTCTCTCTCTCTGAGGCTGTCTCTGCCCCCTCCTCCTTCTCTCTCTGAGGCTGTCTCTTCCTCCTCCCCTCTCCTCCTGAGGAGGTCTCCGCCTCCTCCTCTGTCTCTCTCTGAGGCTGTCTCTGCCCCCTCCTCTCTCTCTCTGAGGCTGTCTCTGCCCCCTCCTCCTTCTCTCTCTGAGGCTGTCTCTGCCCCCTCCCCTCTCTTTCTGAGGCGGTCTCCGCCTCCTCCTCCGTCCCTCTCTGAGGCTGTCTCTGCCCCCTCCTCTCTCTGAGGCTGTTTCTTCCTCCTCCTCTGTCTCTCTCTGAGGCTGTCTCTGCCCCATCCTCTCTCTCTCTGAGGCTGTTTCTTCCTCCTCCTCTGTCTCTCTCTGAGGCTGTCTCTGCCCCCTCCCATCTCTCTCTCTCTCTGAGGCTGTCTCTGCCCCCTCCTCCTTCTCTCTCTGAGGCTGTCTCTGCCTCCTCCCCTCTCTTCCTGAGGCGGTCTCCGCCTCCTCCTCTGTCTCTCTCTGAGGCTGTCTCTGCCCCTTCTCTCTCTCTCTGAGGCTGTCTCTGCCTCCTCCTCCTTCTCTCTCTGAGGCCGTCTCTGCCCCCTCCTCTCTCTCTCTGAGGCTGTCTCTGCCCCCTCCTCTCTCTCTCTGAGGCTGTTTCTGCCTCCTCCTCTGTCTCTCTTGGAGGCTGTCTCTGCCCCCTCCTCCTCCTCTCTCTGAGGCTGCCTCTAACTGTCGGTCCCTGGGCCACGCCTCCGGTGAGCCCTGCTGGACCGATACCCGGTACAGCCGTCCCTGGTCCCAGACCACCCGCTCGCGGTCTGACTCCCCGGGAGTCTGTGCCGCCTGCTCCTTAAGAGCTTTCAGGCTAGCATCAGCTTCCAACGCTGCCTGAAATCCCTGACTCGATGTGGCAAGAATGGAAGACACCGCCACATCCACCGTCAGCTCCCCGGGATCTGTCTCCTGGCCGCTGTCTGACTCGGCAGCCACTTGGTCAGAGAGGGGGAAGCCGTCGGACCTCTGCAAGGCTCCCTGGGCTCCGGCGCTCCCACTCCGTGTGACAGCGGCCACGACCGCTGTGCCCACGGGTAGCGCCTGCTTCCCCCTGGCTCCTGACCAAGTCGTCGGGTCAGGCAGACTTCCCTGCCCTCCTGACATCCCGGGTGTGGGGAACTCCTGCCCTGGGGTCTTACCTGGTGGCTCCTCTCCCGAGTCGCCTCCTCCCCCCATGGCCTTTTCCTCTTCCTGCAGGGGCCCTAGACTCAGCAGGCTGGATTCACTTAGGGGCCCTACACTGCCTGTAGCAGCCCCTCCCTCCACCTCTGAGCTCTCCCCTACAGTCTCCTCACCTGTCCTCCCCGTGAGCCCCGTGTGTGTGGTGTCAGTGCATGGAGTACCCTCAGGTTTCACTCCCTCCCCCACTATTGGAGGCACATTCAACACATCAACATTCACAGTAGAGACATGACATTCTTGGGGAGCCGAACTTGGGGGTTCAGTGGCCACATACTGAGACACTAGCCGCCCCAAATCGGTCCCAAGTAATACATTAGCAGGAATATTTGATGTTACTCCCACCTCCCGAACTCCCCTCCCGGCACCCCAGTCCAAAAACACCTTTGCGACAGGCAGCGCCGGTTCCACGCCTCCAATTCCGGAGACGGACAGGGTTCTCCCTGGCACCAAGTCTTGAGGGGACACCACCTCAGGACGTACCAGGGTTCGTTCAGCGCCTGTGTCCCGCAGTCCCATGACCGCTGAGCGGCCGATAGTGACGGGTTGGTAATTGTCCAGGGACCTCCCACCACCCCCCTCCCACACATAAAACAGTGGACGGTTCCGGGGACAGGGATGGGGGCTTAAAACGCTGGGGACATGCAGCCTTGAAGTGTCCCAGCTGGTTGCAGTGATGACAACGTCTGGGTTCTGCGCCTGGCCTGGAGAGGGCATCAGGGGGGTACACCCCTTGCACTCTGGGGGCTGGGGAAACAGGGGCAGGATTGGGCTTACCCCCTCTCCAGGTGCTGCTGGCAGGCTTCTTCGGCTCAGGCGCCCTGTTATTGGCATACTCATCTGCCAGGGCGGCTGTAGCAGAAGCCCCCTTCGGTTTCCGGTCACGTAGGAACTGCTGGAGGTCCTCTGGGCAGTTCCACAAGAACTGCTCCATGACGAACAGTTCCTGGACCTCCTGGCGGGTGGTGAGCGCTAGACCCGAAGTCCAGTGCTCTGCAGCTCTCAGCAACGCCCGCATGTGGTCGGTCCAGGTGTCCTTTGGGCCCCGCGGCAGGCTCCGGAACTTCTTGCGGTAAGACTCTAGGGTGAGGTTGTAGTGCTGGATCAGCGCCCGCTTGATGCTGCTGTAGTCCTGCTCCGCCCCGGCAGGTAAGTCCCCCAAAACTTCCAGGGACTTACCCCTCAAACGGGGGGTCAGGTATCTTGCCCACTGATCCGGGGCCAGATGGTGTTGAAGGCAGGTCCTTTCAAAGGCCAGCAAGAAGGACTCCAGGTCTCCATCCTTCTCAAGCAGAGGGAAGTCCTCGGCCCGGAGTTTGGAAGCCCTGGACTCTGGTGGTGCTGGGGCGTTCAGCGGGAGCCCGTGTTGAGCCATCTCCAGTCGGTGCTGGCGATCCGCTGCTCTCTCTGCCGCTGCTTGCTCCGCTGCCCGCTCTGCAGCTCTCTCTGCCCGCTCCGCTGCCTCATGGCATTCTGCCCTCTCCCGCTCCTCTGCTTCACGGCGTTCTGCACGCTTGGCCTCCGCTGCTTTCTCTGCAGCTGCCATGAGTCTCATATAGGTGTCTTCATTACCCGCCTCGAGACATGCCACTGCCGCTGCAACAAGGGCCGCTGATGTGGACAGGCTGGGGCGGGTAGGTGGTGGGTAGTCCCTTGCCGGACTAAGCACGGGTGGCTGGCTCCTTGGGGAGTCTGGGCTGAGCTCCCCCTCGCCTTGAGCAGTACCGTCCACCACCACCTCCTCATTGACCATAGCACCGGCCTGCGCCCTCACTGCACTCCTGGTGCCCTCCGCCATCTTTGGAACCTCTGGTTACTGACACAGCTGTAACCCTGACCTTGCACACAACTTATTATATCTACACTCTGACCGTCTAGTGCTGGGCTGACCTTAAGACCCCAGCAGTGAAAGTTACCACTGGTAGTCTTTAGTGTCTGGGAGTAGGGGTCCCACGCACACTATAACTCTGATCCCACGTACGCTGCCACCACTGTGAAGGATTACCCCTTCCTCTCACGTCACTGATCCGTGACGTCACTACACAGGCCCAGCTCTCCGGCGCCCCCTTTGTCTCTCAGGTCAGTAAAGGAACTGCACCTAGAGCAAATGGCCGCCGGGGAGACTGCCCTGTTACCCACACTGGGTAATCTAAGATTCGCAATCAGAGTAAAAGGATCAGCCCAAAATTAATTTATGATTTAATTGCCTTAAGGGCGCACTAGATAATTAGAAGAAATATACAATCACAATATATCAAGAGTTACAGTCAGAGTACAATATAACAACAATAATACAAGGCTAAAAAGGTATAAAGCTGGAGGTCAATTTACCAGGTTGAAGGTCGCTTGTGGAAGTCGGGGGCGCGCAGCATTCCGCAGGTCCAAATACATAGTTAGTAACATAGTTAGTAAGGCCGAAAAAAGACATTTGTCCATCCAGTTCAGCCTATATTCCGTCATAATAAATCCCCAGATCTACGTCCTTTTACAGAACCTAATAATTGTATGATACAATATTGTTCTGCTCCAGGAAGACATCCAGGCCTCTCTTGAACCCCTCGACTGAGTTCGCCATCACCACCTCCTCAGGCAAGCAATTCCAGATTCTCACTGCCCTAACACTAAAGAATCCTCTTCTATGTTGGTGGAAAAACCTTCTCTCCTCCAGACGCAAAGAATGCCCCCTTGTGCCCGTCACCTTCCTTGGTATAAACAGATCCTCAGCGAGATATTTGTATTGTCCCCTTATATACTTATACATGGTTATTAGATCGCCCCTCAGTCGTCTTTTTTCTAGACTAAATAATCCTAATTTCGCTAATCTATCTGGGTATTGTAGTTCTCCCATCCCCTTTATTAATTTTTTTGCCCTCCTTTGTACTCTCTCTAGTTCCATTATATCCTTCCTGAGCACCGGTGCCCAAAACTGGACACAGTACTCCATGTGCGGTCTAACTAGGGATTTGTACAGAGGCAGTATAATGCTCTCATCATGTGTATCCAGACCTCTTTTAATGCACCCCATGATCCTGTTTGCCTTGGCAGCTGCTGCCTGGCACTGGCTGCTCCAGGTAAGTTTATCATTAACTAGGATCCCCAAGTCCTTCTCCCTGTCAGATTTACCCAGTGGTTTCCCGTTCAGTGTGTAATGGTGATATTGATTCCATCTTCCCATGTGTATAACCTTACATTTATCATTGTTAAACCTCATCTGCCACCTTTCAGCCCAAGTTTCCAACTTATCCAGATCCATCTGTAGCAGAATACTATCTTCTCTTGTATTAACTGCTTTACATAGTTTTGTATCATCTGCAAATATTGATATTTTACTGTGTAAACCTTCTACCAGATCATTAATGAATATGTTGAAGAGAACAGGTCCCAATACTGACCCCTGCGGTACCCCACTGGTCACAGCGACCCAGTTAGAGACTATACCATTTATAACCACCCTCTGCTTTCTATCACTAAGCCAGTTACTAACCCATTTACACACATTTTCCCCCAGACCAAGCATTCTCATTTTGTGTACCAACCTCTTGTGCGGCACGGTATCAAACGCTTTGGAAAAATCGAGATATACCACGTCCAATGACTCACCGTGGTCCAGTCTATAGCTTACCTCTTCATAAAAACTGATTAGATTGGTTTGACAGGAGCGATTTCTCATAAACCCATGCTGATATGGAGTTAAACAGTTATTCTCATTGAGATAATCCAGAATAACATCCCTCAGAAACCCTTCAAATATTTTACCAACAATAGAGGTTAGACTTACTGGCCTATAATTTCCAGGTTCACTTTTAGAGCCCTTTTTGAATATTGGCACCACATTTGCTATGCGCCAGTCCTGCGGAACAGACCCTGTCGCTATAGAGTCACTAAAAATAAGAAATAATGGTTTATCTATTACATTACTTAGTTCTCTTAGTACTCGTGGGTGTATGCCATCCGGACCCGGAGATTTATCTATTTTAATCTTATTTATTCGGTTTCGCACCTCTTCTTGGGTTAGATTGGTGACCCTTAATATAGGGTTTTCATTGTTTCTTGGGATTTCACCTAGCATTTCATTTTCCACCGTGAATACCGTGGAGAAGAAGGTGTTTAATATGTTAGCTTTTTCCTCGTCATCTACAACCATTCTTTCCTCACTATTTTTTAAGGGGCCTACATTTTCAGTTTTTATTCTTTTACTATTGATATAGTTGAAGAACAGTTTGGGATTAGTTTTACTCTCCTTAGCAATGTGCTTCTCTGTTTCCTTTTTGGCAGCTTTAATTAGTTTTTTAGATAAAGTATTTTTCTCCCTATAGTTTTTTAGAGCTTCAATGGTGCCATCCTGCTTTAGTAGTGCAAATGCTTTCTTTTTACTGTTAATTGCCTGTCTTACTTCTTTGTTTAGCCACATTGGGTTTTTCCTATTTCTAGTCCTTTTATTCCCACAAGGTATAAACCACTTACACTGCCTATTTAGGATGTTCTTAAACATTTCCCATTTATTATCTGTATTCTCATTTCTGAGGATATTGTCCCAGTCTACCAGATTAAGGGCATCTCTAAGCTGGTCAAACTTTGCCTTCCTAAAGTTCAGTGTTTTTGTGACTCCCTGACAAGTCCCCCTAGTGAAAGACAGGTGAAACTGTACAATATTGTGGTCGCTATTTTCTAAATGCCCAACCACCTGCAGATTTTTTATTCTGTCAGGTCTATTAGATAGTATTAGGTCTAAAAGTGCTGCTCCTCTGGTTGGATTCTGCACCAATTGTGAAAGATAATTTTTCTTGGTTATTAGCAGAAACCTGTTGCCTTTATGGGTTTCACAGGTTTCTGTTTCCCAGTTAATATTCGGGTAGTTAAAGTCCCCCATAACCAGGACCTCATTATGGGTTGCAGCTTCATCTATCTGCTTTAGAAGTAGACTTTCCATGCTTTCTGTTATATTTGGGGGTTTGTAACAGACCCCAATGAGAATTTTGTTACCATTTTTCCCTCCATGAATTTCAACCCATATGGACTCGACATCTTCATTCCCTTCCCTAATATCCTCCCTTAAAGTGGACTTTAGACAAGAGTTCACATAGAGACAAACCCCTCCTCCTCTCCGATTTTTACGATCCTTTCTAAACAGACTGTAACCCTGTAAGTTAACTGCCCAGTCATAGCTTTCATCTAACCATGTCTCGGTTATTCCCACTATGTCAAAGTTATCTGTAGATATTTCTGCTTCTAGTTCTTCCATCTTGTTTGTCAGGCTTCTGGCGTTTGCGAGCATGCAGTTTAGAGGATTTTGTTTTGTTCCAATCTCCTCACTGTGGATTGTTTTAGAAATGTTCTTACATCCCTTCTGAGTATGTTTTCCTGGGTCGTCTTTGTACGAGTCTAATGTTTTTCTTCCCGTCCCCTCTTCTTCTAGTTTAACGCCCTCCTGATGAGTGTAGCGAGTCTTCTGGCGAATGTGTGTTTCCCAGGTTTGTTGAGGTGTAGTCCGTCTCTGGCGAGGAGTCCATCATACCAGTAATTCACACCGTGGTCCAGGAATCCAAATCCTTGTTGTCTGCACCATCGTCTTAGCCAGTTGTTTGCATCAAGGATCCTGTTCCATCTCCTGGTGCCATGCCCATCTACTGGAAGGATAGAAGAAAAAACTACCTGTGCATCCAGTTCCTTTACTTTCTTCCCCAACTCTTCAAAGTCCTTGCAGATTGTCGGTAGGTCCTTCCTTGCCGTGTCATTGGTGCCAACATGTATCAGAAGAAATGGGTGGACGTCCTTGGAGCTGAAGAGCTTTGGTATCCTATCGGTCACATCCTTGATCATCGCACCTGGAAAGCAGCATACTTCTCTTGCAGTTATGTCCGGTCTGCAGATGGCTGCTTCTGTGCCTCTCAGTAGTGAGTCTCCCACCACCACCACTCTTCGTTGCTTCTTGGCTGTACTTTTTGCTGTCACTTGTTGCTGTGTGCCCTTTTCTTTTTTGCTTGCTGGTATTGCTTCATTCTTAGGTGTGCCATCTTCATCCTCTACAAAGATTTGATATCGGTTCTTCAGTTGTGTGGTTGGTGATTTCTCCATGGTCTTCTTGCTTCTTTTGGTCACATGCTTCCACTCATCTGCTTTTGGAGGTTCTCTGACACTTTTTGCACCTTCTGTGACCAGTAGAGATGCTTCTGTTCTGTCTAGAAAGTCTTCATTCTCTTTGATGAGTTTCAAAGTTGCTATTCTTTCTTCCAGACCCCGCACCTTTTCTTCTAAAAGGGCCACTAGTCTACACTTCTGACAGGTGAAATTGGATTCTTCTTCTGGTCGATCTGTGAACATGTAGCACATGCTGCAGCTCACCATGTAGGTTGTCACATCTGCCATGTTGCTCCTAGATCCTGCTGACTTGCTGTGTGTTTTCCTTCTTGTGTAATCTACTCAGCCAAGCTCTCTTGCAATAATGTCCTACAGGCAAAAATTCGCGCGCCTTACGGCGCGCGGTTTGGTGATGCTTTCGAAGCAGCTGGTCCCGGCTGTACCCAACGATCTTCTAGCTTAGGGAGACTTCGCTTCTCCCAGAAGGCACCTGGAATATGCAAATTAGCCTCCTGAAGCTTGAATCCCTGGTTTGGTGATGCTTTCGAAGCAGCTGGTCCCGGCTGTACCCAACGATCTTCTAGCTTAGGGAGACTTCGCTTCTCCCAGAAGGCACCTGGAATATGCAAATTAGCCTCCTGAAGCTTGAATCCCTGGTTTGGTGATGCTTTCGAAGCAGCTGGTCCCGGCTGTACCCAACGATCTTCTAGCTTAGGGAGACTTCGCTTCTCCCAGAAGGCACCTGGAATATGCAAATTAGCCTCCTGAAGCTTGAATCCCTGGTTTGGTGATGCTTTCGAAGCAGCTGGTCCCGGCTGTACCCAACGATCTTCTAGCTTAGGGAGACTTCGCTTCTCCCAGAAGGCACCTGGAATATGCAAATTAGCCTCCTGAAGCTTGAATCCCTAGTTTGGTGATGCTTTCGAAGCAGCTGGTCCCGGCTGTACCCAACGATCTTCTAGCTTAGGGAGACTTCGCTTCTCCCAGAAGGCACCTGGAATATGCAAATTAGCCTCCTGAAGCTTGAATCCCTGGTTTGGTGATGCTTTCGAAGCAGCTGGTCCCGGCTGTACCCAACGATCTTCTAGCTTAGGGAGACTTCGCTTCTCCCAGAAGGCACCTGGAATATGCAAATTAGCCTCCTGAAGCTTGAATCCCTGGTTTGGTGATGCTTTCGAAGCAGCTGGTCCCGGCTGTACCCAACGATCTTCTAGCTTAGGGAGACTTCGCTTCTCCCAGAAGGCACCTGGAATATGCAAATTAGCCTCCTGAAGCTTGAATCCCTGGTTTGGTGATGCTTTCGAAGCAGCTGGTCCCGGCTGTACCCAACGATCTTCTAGCTTAGGGAGACTTCGCTTCTCCCAGAAGGCACCTGGAATATGCAAATTAGCCTCCTGAAGCTTGAATCCCTAGTTTGGTGATGCTTTCGAAGCAGCTGGTCCCGGCTGTACCCAACGATCTTCTAGCTTAGGGAGACTTCGCTTCTCCCAGAAGGCACCTGGAATATGCAAATTAGCCTCCTGAAGCTTGAATCCCTGGTTTGGTGATGCTTTCGAAGCAGCTGGTCCCGGCTGTACCCAACGATCTTCTAGCTTAGGGAGACTTCACTTCTCCCAGAAGGCACCTGGAATATGCAAATTAGCCTCCTGAAGCTTGAATCCCTGGTTTGGTGAGGCTTTCGAAGCAGCTGGTCCCGGCTGTACCCAACGATCTTCTAGCTTAGGGAGACTTCGCTTCTCCCAGAAGGCACCTGGAATATGCAAATTAGCCTCCTGAAGCTTGAATCCCTGGTTTGGTGATGCTTTCGAAGCAGCTGGTCCCGGCTGTACCCAACGATCTTCTAGCTTAGGGAGACTTCGCTTCTCCCAGAAGGCACCTGGAATATGCAAATTAGCCTCCTGAAGCTTGAATCCCTGGTTTGGTGATGCTTTCGAAGCAGCTGGTCCCGGCTGTACCCAACGATCTTCTAGCTTAGGGAGACTTCGCTTCTCCCAGAAGGCACCTGGAATATGCAAATTAGCCTCCTGAAGCTTGAATCCCTGGTTTGGTGATGCTTTCGAAGCAGCTGGTCCCGGCTGTACCCAACGATCTTCTAGCTTAGGGAGACTTCGCTTCTCCCAGAAGGCACCTGGAATATGCAAATTAGCCTCCTGAAGCTTGAATCCCTGGTTTGGTGATGCTTTCGAAGCAGCTGGTCCCGGCTGTACCCAACGATCTTCTAGCTTAGGGAGACTTCGCTTCTCCCAGAAGGCACCTGGAATATGCAAATTAGCCTCCTGAAGCTTGAATCCCTGGTTTGGTGATGCTTTCGAAGCAGCTGGTCCCGGCTGTACCCAACGATCTTCTAGCTTAGGGAGACTTCGCTTCTCCCAGAAGGCACCTGGAATATGCAAATTAGCCTCCTGAAGCTTGAATCCCTGGTTTGGTGATGCTTTCAAAGCAGCTGGTCCCGGCTGTACCCAACGATCTTCTAGCTTAGGGAGACTTCGCTTCTCCCAGAAGGCACCTGGAATATGCAAATTAGCCTCCTGAGGCTTGAATCCCTGGTTTGGTGATGCTTTCGAAGCAGCTGGTCCCGGCTGTACCCAACGATCTTCTAGCTTAGGGAGACTTCGCTTCTCCCAGAAGGCACCTGGAATATGCAAATTAGCCTCCTGAAGCTTGAATCCCTGGTTTGGTGATGCTTTCGAAGCAGCTGGTCCCGGCTGTACCCAACGATCTTCTAGCTTAGGGAGACTTCGCTTCTCCCAGAAGGCACCTGGAATATGCAAATTAGCCTCCTGAAGCTTGAATCCCTGGTTTGGTGATGCTTTCGAAGCAGCTGGTCCCGGCTGTACCCAACGATCTTCTAGCTTAGGGAGACTTCGCTTCTCCCAGAAGGCACCTGGAATATGCAAATTAGCCTCCTGAAGCTTGAATCCCTGGTTTGGTGATGCTTTCGAAGCAGCTGGTCCCGGCTGTACCCAACGATCTTCTAGCTTAGGGAGACTTCGCTTCTCCCAGAAGGCACCTGGAATATGCAAATTAGCCTCCTGAAGCTTGAATCCCTGGTTTGGTGATGCTTTCGAAGCAGCTGGTCCTGGCTGTACCCAACGATCTTCTAGCTTAGGGAGACTTCGCTTCTCCCAGAAGGCACCTGGAATATGCAAATTAGCCTCCTGAAGCTTGAATCCCTGGTTTGGTGATGCTTTCGAAGCAGCTGGTCCCGGCTGTACCCAACGATCTTCTAGCTTAGGGAGACTTCGCTTCTCCCAGAAGGCACCTGGAATATGCAAATTAGCCTCCTGAAGCTTGAATCCCTGGTTTGGTGATGCTTTCGAAGCAGCTGGTCCCGGCTGTACCCAACGATCTTCTAGCT
This sequence comes from Ranitomeya imitator, assembly GCF_032444005.1. Taxonomy (NCBI): domain Eukaryota; kingdom Metazoa; phylum Chordata; class Amphibia; order Anura; family Dendrobatidae; genus Ranitomeya; species Ranitomeya imitator. The sequence goes on along the minus strand of NC_091287.1, from coordinate 265,813,244 downwards.
TAGGGAGACTTCGCTTCTCCCAGAAGGCACCTGGAATATGCAAATTAGCCTCCTGAAGCTTGAATCCCTAGTTTGGTGATGCTTTCGAAGCAGCTGGTCCCGGCTGTACCCAACGATCTTCTAGCTTAGGGAGACTTCGCTTCTCCCAGAAGGCACCTGGAATATGCAAATTAGCCTCCTGAAGCTTGAATCCCTGGTTTGGTGATGCTTTCGAAGCAGCTGGTCCCGGCTGTACCCAACGATCTTCTAGCTTAGGGAGACTTCGCTTCTCCCAGAAGGCACCTGGAATATGCAAATTAGCCTCCTGAAGCTTGAATCCCTGGTTTGGTGATGCTTTCGAAGCAGCTGGTCCCGGCTGTACCCAACGATCTTCTAGCTTAGGGAGACTTCGCTTCTCCCAGAAGGCACCTGGAATATGCAAATTAGCCTCCTGAAGCTTGAATCCCTGGTTTGGTGATGCTTTCGAAGCAGCTGGTCCCGGCTGTACCCAACGATCTTCTAGCTTAGGGAGACTTCGCTTCTCCCAGAAGGCACCTGGAATATGCAAATTAGCCTCCTGAAGCTTGAATCCCTGGTTTGGTGATGCTTTCGAAGCAGCTGGTCCCGGCTGTACCCAACGATCTTCTAGCTTAGGGAGACTTCGCTTCTCCCAGAAGGCACCTGGAATATGCAAATTAGCCTCCTGAAGCTTGAATCCCTGGTTTGGTGATGCTTTCGAAGCAGCTGGTCCCGGCTGTACCCAACGATCTTCTAGCTTAGGGAGACTTCGCTTCTCCCAGAAGGCACCTGGAATATGCAAATTAGCCTCCTGAAGCTTGAATCCCTGGTTTGGTGATGCTTTCGAAGCAGCTGGTCCCGGCTGTACCCAACGATCTTCTAGCTTAGGGAGACTTCGCTTCTCCCAGAAGGCACCTGGAATATGCAAATTAGCCTCCTGAAGCTTGAATCCCTGGTTTGGTGATGCTTTCGAAGCAGCTGGTCCCGGCTGTACCCAACGATCTTCTAGCTTAGGGAGACTTCGCTTCTCCCAGAAGGCACCTGGAATATGCAAATTAGCCTCCTGAGGCTTGAATCCCTGGTTTGGTGATGCTTTCGAAGCAGCTGGTCCCGGCTGTACCCAACGATCTTCTAGCTTAGGGAGACTTCGCTTCTCCCAGAAGGCACCTGGAATATGCAAATTAGCCTCCTGAAGCTTGAATCCCTGGTTTGGTGATGCTTTCGAAGCAGCTGGTCCCGGCTGTACCCAACGATCTTCTAGCTTAGGGAGACTTCGCTTCTCCCAGAAGGCACCTGGAATATGCAAATTAGCCTCCTGAAGCTTGAATCCCTGGTTTGGTGATGCTTTCGAAGCAGCTGGTCCCGGCTGTACCCAACGATCTTCTAGCTTAGGGAGACTTCGCTTCTCCCAGAAGGCACCTGGAATATGCAAATTATCCTCCTGAAGCTTGAATCCCTGGTTTGGTGATGCTTTCGAAGCAGCTGGTCCCGGCTGTACCCAACGATCTTCTAGCTTAGGGAGACTTCGCTTCTCCCAGAAGGCACCTGGAATATGCAAATTAGCCTCCTGAAGCTTGAATCCCTGGTTTGGTGATGCTTTCGAAGCAGCTGGTCCTGGCTGTACCCAACGATCTTCTAGCTTAGGGAGACTTCGCTTCTCCCAGAAGGCACCTGGAATATGCAAATTAGCCTCCTGAAGCTTGAATCCCTGGTTTGGTGATGCTTTCGAAGCAGCTGGTCCCGGCTGTACCCAACGATCTTCTAGCTTAGGGAGACTTCGCTTCTCCCAGAAGGCACCTGGAATATGCAAATTAGCCTCCTGAAGCTTGAATCCCTGGTTCATAAATAACTTAGTTGCCGGGCAGCCCCCAGAAAGCATGTGCTTGCTCCCCTCTGGCTGGCATACCCTGTTCCTTAAGATATCAGCATGATCTTCTTCTGTGGAGTGAGTCCTCCCAGTGACCTCAGCTTCTTCTTAAACCTGGCTGTGCCCCCCACCTGCAGCTGGGTGGGCTTAGCAATCTCCACCCCCTCTGCCTCCCTGCAAGATTTATTCCAATTTCTAATAAATGGGATAACTTCCCGCAGGATGATCGGATCAGCACACGGGCAGTACCAGCGCCTGTGGTTTGTTCTGCCGGTCGTACTGGGGTCAAACCTGGACCCATTCGGTCCCTGTGGGAGGCTGACCTCTATATCTCGGGTTTCAGGCCTCCCACCGCCACGGGAGTCGCACTATTGGATGCACAAATTCTTTAGGGCAAGGAGAATATTTTTTATGAGCCTGTACCTCGGACGATGCATCCATAATTCACAATTCCATGTTGGAGACGGTTCGGCTGGGCTGCCATAATAGATGTGTATCCAGTGGCCACTTGGCATGCATGTTTTAATTAAGCCCCCAAGCATTTCCAAGCCCCCTGCTGGCGTGGTTTCCTCATTGAGCTTTGAAATACCGTCTACAGTTTACACTGAGCTCAGCCCGTTCGCATACTAATAGGAACTTTATTCATTAGAAAAGGTGGGGGCCAGGAGCGCTCCTCTCTGCAGACCTGACCAGGAGACAAAATGGAGTCACGCCAATCTGTGTTAGTATGCCCGTCCAAAGATGGCGGCTGTTCCCTCATCACAGTGGGGCGTGCAATATTATTCGACCCCTTTATTTTCAGTGCAGCAAACTCACTCCAGAAGTTCATTGTGGATCTCTGAATGATGCAATGTTGTCCTAAATGCATAATGATGATACATATAATCTACCTGTGTGTAATCAAGTTTCCGTATAAATGCACCTGCTCTGTGATAGTCTCAGGGTTCAGTTTGAAGCACAGAAAGAATCATGAAGACCAAGGAACACAACAGGCAGGTCAGTGATACTGTTGTGGAGAAGTTTAAAGCTGTAATTGGATACAAAATAATTTCCAAAACTTTAAACATTCCAAGGAGCACTGTGCAAGTGATCATATTGAAATGTAAGGAGTATCATACCACTGTAAATCTACCAAGATCCGGCCTTCCCACTAAACTTTCATCTCAAACAAGGAGAAGACTGATTAGAGATGCAGCCAAGAGGCCCATGATCACTCTGGATGAACTGCAGAGTTCTACAGCTGAGGTGGGACAGTCTGTCCATAGGACAACAATCAGATCATACACTGCACAAATCTGGCCTTTATGGAAGAGTGGCAAGAAGAAAGCCATTACTCAAAGATATCCATAAAAAGTGTTGTTTAAAGTTTGCAACAAGCCACCTAGGAGACACACCAACATATGGAAGATTGTGCTCTGGTCAGACGAAACCAAAATCTAAATTTTGGCAACAATGCCAAACGATGTGTTTGGCGTAAAGGCAACACAGCCTATCAGCCTGAACACGACGTCCCCACTGTCAAACATGGTGGTGGCAGCATCATGGTTTGGGCCTGCTTTTCTTCAGCAGGGACAGGGAAGATGGTAAAATTGATGGGAAGATGGATGGAGCCAAATACAGGACCATTCTTGAAGAAAACCTGTTGGAGTCTGCAAAAGACCCGAGATGGGGATGGAGAATTGTTTTCCAGCCAGACAGTGTTCCCAAACATAAAGCAAAATCTACAATGGAATTGTTCACAAATAATCATATTCAGGTGTTAGAATGGCCAAGTCAAAGTTTAGACCTCAATCCAATCGAGATTCTTCTTCTTCTTCTTCTTCTTCTTCCTCTTCCTCTTCTTCTTCTTCTTCTTCTTCTTCTTATTCTTCCAGAATCACCCCCATACTCTGCTTAGTCTTCTTCTGCTTATAATTTAGATAATATCTTTTGCTCTGATTTTTAGTCGTATGCTTAATGTTGTTCTGCCTTTTGTCCTGCAGCTTCATGTTCTTTTGCTCCTCGGTCTTCAGGGTCGTCATGCTTAGGGTCTTGAACTTGGAACTCTAGCAGGAGGTGAAAGCAGGTTGAGGAACTGCTGAAAACCAGCTGACAGTACTGGAACCCGGATGGCTACCCGAAGGTGCAAGAGCCAATGGCACGACCGAGGACCAGCTGACGGTACTGGAACCCAGTTACTAAGCAGGAGGTACCTGTGCCACAAAGCACTACCAAGGACAACCTGATGTTGGTGGAACTCGGATACCCAGAAGGAGGCACCTAAGCCAAAGGCTCTGCCTCGAACCAGCTGACGGTGCTGGAACCAGGATGGGGAGCAGAAGTTAAAAGAGCAAAAGACACTACCGAGAACCAGCTGACGGTACTGGAACCCGGATGGCTACCCAAAGGTAGAAGAGCCAATGGCACGACCAAGGACCAGCTGACGGTACTGGAACCCGGTTACTAAGCAGGAGGTACTCGTGCCACAAAGCACTACCAAGGACCACCTGATGTTGGTGGAACTCGGATACCCAGAAGGAGGCACCTAAGCCAAAGGCTCTGCCTGGAACCAGCTGACAGTGCTGGAACCAGGGGGACCTAGTCAAGATTGTGTTGCCGAGAACCAGCTAATGGAGCTGTAACTCAGGCAGCAGAAGGTCCACAGTGAAAGAAAAAAATAGGTAGGCCGCAGTTACAGAAAAAAAACAGTCCTACAGGGAGAGCTTGTCCTATTGGCACTACAGAACCAGCCTTGATTGCCACTTCCCGCAGCCCACATAGGAAGCACCTAAACTGCAGGCATCATGGAGTCGGCTAACCCGACCGCAACACGACAGGACAACTTTTTTGTAGGCTAAGTGATGTTGACACTACCCGGAAACAGCTGCAGGGCTTGAACTAGGCTGGGCAGGAGGGAGTTCCCGTGCCAAAGACACTGCCGAGAACCAGCTGACGGTACTGGAACCCGGATGGCTACCCGAAGGTAGAAGAGCCAATGGCATGACCGAGGACCAGCTGACGGTACTGGAACCCAGTTACTAGGCAGGAGGTACCCATGCCACAAAGCACTACCAAGGACCACCTGACGTTGGTGGAACTCGGATACCCAGAAGGAGGCACCTAAGCCAAAGGCTCTGCCCAGAACCAGCTGACGGTGCTGGAACCAGGATGGGGAGCAGAAGGTAAAAGAGCAAAAGACACTGCCGAGAACCAGCTGACGGTACTGGAACCCAGATGGCTACTTGAAGGTAGAAGAGCCAATGGCACGACCGAGGACCAGCTGATGGTACTGGAACCCGGTTACTAAGCAGGAGGTACCCGTGCCTCAAAGCACTACCAAGGACCACCTGATGTTGGTGGAACTCGGATACCCAGAAGGAGGCACCTAAGCCAAAGGCTCTGCCCGGAACCAGCTGACAGTGCTGGAACCAGGGGGCCTAGTCAAGATTGTGTTGCCAAGAACCAGCTAACATGCTGGAACTCAGGCAGCAGAAGGTCCACAGTAAAAGAAAAAATAGGTAGGCCGCGAGCCGGCCGCAGTTACCGAAAACCAACAGTCCTACCGGGAGAGCTTGTCCTATTGGCACTACAGAACCAGCCTTGATTGCCACTTCCCGCAGCCCACATAGGAAGCACCTAAACTGCAGGCACCATGGAGTCGGCTAACCCGACCGCATCATGACAGGATGTTTTTGTAGGCTAAGTGACCTTGACACTACCCAGAAACAGCTGGCGTGCTGGAGCCAGGCTGGGCAGGAGGGAGTACCCGTGCCAAAGACACTTCTGAGCAGCAACTAGCGGTGTTGGAGCCCAGGCATTACATGACAGAGTGTAGGCTGAGGCCTAATTGGAGCAAGTTGAAAGGGAACCTTTAACCCCCCCAAGACATTAGCAACTTAAAAATCCACCTTGTACAGCCCTAACACTGCACAAGGAAAAGGTGACTCTTTTAGTTTTGCTCCTTTAACACGCAGAACTAAATACTTATAAAATGTGTCCCCTGATACCAAGAAACCATCCCGGAGGTGGGACTTTCCTTCGTAATGAGATGCAGCACAGTCGGCATTCAGGCCCCCTTGGCGCCGGGCACAGCCTCATCAGCGTTGTTTGAATCTGTCACGGAGCCCGCACTGTTATGTTAAACCTTGGCCATGCACTGTTAACGCTGCCCGTCTTCTGACATAATTTGGTGTCAGGCTGACTGCGCCTGTGCGGGCGCGCTGCCAGAGATCACGGCCGAAGTGTCTTCTGATTTTGTCACACTGTGGGCCATGCGCAGTGCATATCTTCACCTCTCACTCCTCTCCATCCGCACTCTTCTGAGTGTGCGGCGTCAGCTGATCCATAATCACATGCCACGGCCGTGATGCCGCACAGTCTGAGGAAGGTGGAAGCAGATGAGTAGGAGGTGAAGATATGCACTGCGCATGCCCATGAATCCCAGGCCCGCAGTGTGACAAATTCACAACACTCTGCGGGGCGGGATCTCGGGCAGCGCGTTCGCACAGGCGCAGTCAGCCTGACATCAAATGATGTCAGAAGAAGGGCAGTGCTAACAACGCATGCCCAAGGTTAAACATAACAGCACAGGTTCCAGGACAGATTCAAACAACGCTGAGGAGGCGGCGCTCGGCACCATGGGGGCATGAATGCTGGCCGTGCTGCATCTCATTGCGAAGGAAAGTCCCACCTCCGGGACGATTTCACGGTATGAGGGGACACATATTTTATAAGTGTTAAGTGCAGCATCTGCAAGGAGCATAACTAAAAGAGCCAACTCTTCTTGTGCAGCATAAGTGCTGCAAAAGATGGCTCTTTCAGTTACAAGCACTTGGGGGGGACTGGTTCCCTTTAATTGCTGTTGTAGTGCCAGCGTGGCTTTTGCTGGACACGTTGCCGGCTACACAGCAGGGGAACAGCTGACGTTACTGAACCCCACTGACACATGAGCGAGTGTTTTTCTCTGTGGAGCCAGCACTTCCGAGCACCAACTGGCGGTATTGGAGCCCAGGGAATCAAGGATAAGCAGTGTGTAGGCCGAAGCCTGCACTGGAGGCATTTGAATGTCTGCTATTGTGCCAGCGTGGCTTTTGCTTGACACGTTGCCGACTACACAGCAGGGGAACAGCTGGCTTTACCGAACCCCACTGACACATGAGCGAGTGTTTTTTCTCTGTGCAGCCAGCACTTCCAAGCACCAACTGACGGTGTTAGAGCCCAGGGACAGCAGGAGGAGCAGATTTGAGGTATTGCCACACACACAGCAGGGGAACAGCTGACGTTACTAAACCCCAATAACAGAGGAGCGACTGTTAACTGTGCGGACAGCACTTCTGGGCACCAACTGGCGGTGTTAGAGCCCAGGGACAGCAGGAGCAGCAGAGTGTAGGCCAAAGCCTGCACTCAAGACAGTTTAATATCTGTTGTGTCAGCGTGACGGTCGCTGGACACATTGCCGGATACACAGCTGGGAATCTGCTGACGTTTCTGAAACCCAATAACACGACAGCAAGTGTTGACTGTGCAGCCAGCACTTCCAGGCACCAACTGGTGGTGTTAGAGCACAGGGACAGCAGAAGGAGCAGATTTTAGGTATTGCCGCACACACAGCAGGGGAACAGCTGATGTTACTGAACCCCAATAACAGAGGAGTGACTGTTGACTGTGCGGACAGCACTTCCAGGCACCAACTGGCGGTGTTAGAGCCCTGGGACAGCAGGAGCAGGAGAGTGTAGGCCAAAGCCTGCACTCGAGACAGTTTAATATCTGTTGTGTCAGCGTGACGGTCGCTGGACACATTCCCGGATACACAACAGGGGATCAGCGGACGTTACTTAAACCCAAAAGCACTGGGTCATGTGTTGTCTGTGCAGCCGGCATTTCTGGGCAGCAACTGGCGGTGTTGGAGCCAGGGATTAAAGTTCAGGTAATTGAAACATGAACACAACAGGAGACCTGGATACTGTTGGCAACCAATTAATCGGTAAGAGGAGTGGCAAATTCCTGTAAGATCCAGGCCTTGTTCATTTTCAAGAAAGTAAGCCGGTCAACGTTATCGGAGGATAGTCGCATGCGACGGTCTGTTAGTACACCACCTGCGGCACTAAAGACACGTTCCGATAATACACTGGCAACAGGGCAAGCCAGCACCTCCAATGCATACTGGCTAAGCTCTGGCCATGTATCCAGCTTAGAGACCTAAAACTTGAAGGGGGAAGAGCCTTCTGGGAGTACACTGAGAGGGCAAGACATGTAGTCTGTCACCATCTGACGGAAACGTGGCCTCCTGCTAACTGGATCCATCTGTGATGGTGTAGACCTTGTGGTGGGCATACAAAACTTTGCCACTGTTGGGCCAGACTGGTCTTGACTTGTGCTGAGGCACTGCTTCTGCTCCCTCTTTGTGCAGAGATTCATCCACTGCCTCTACGCACAGAGCTGCTTTGTAAAGCACTAGTAGTAGCAGGCGCAGCACTTCTCTCGATTGAACTGGAGAAGATGATGGACTGCACCAGTGTGTCTTGGTACAGCCGCATTTTACGCTCCCGCTGGAACGGTGGTATGAGGGTTTGTAAATTGTCCCTGTAGCGCGGATCGAGGAGGCTGCACACCCAATAATCAGCTGTGGTAAGAATGTGGGCGATGTGGCAGTCGTTTCTCAGGCACTGCAGCATGAAATCAACCATGTGCGGCAGACTGCCAACTGGCCAAGAAACGCTGCCCCCTGCTTGAGGCGTGATGTCTGCCTGCTCTTCATCACCCCACCCTCGCTCTACATACTGACTACTGGAGATTTGTGTAACTCCCTCCTCTGGAAAGATGTCTTCTTCCTCCATTGACTCCTCCTCATCCTCCTCACTAGGGTTGAGCGACATTTACTTTTATAGGATCGGGTCGGGTTTCACGAAACCCGACTTTTTCAAAAGTCGGGTCGAGTGAAATCGGCCGATCCTATAAAAAAGTCGGGGTCGGGGTCGGCCGAAACCCGAAACTCGAAACCCAATGCAGTGCATTGGGTTTCCAATGGTTCCCAGGGTCTGAAGGAGCGGAAACTCTCCTTCAGGCCCTGGGATCCATATTTAAGTGTAAAATAAAGAATTAAAATAAAAAATATTGCTATACTCACCCTCTGACGTTCCCTGATACTAACCAGCAGACTTCCTTCCTTAGAATCAACGCGTGAATGACCTTAGATGATGTCGCGGCTTGTGATTGGTCACGCGACCGCCCATGTGACCGCTCACGCGACCAATCACAAGCCGCGACGTCACCGAAGGTCCTTCAAGCGCTGATTCTTAGGAAGGAAGGCTGCCGGAAAGAAGCAGGGCGCGTCCGAGGGTGAGTATATTCCTATTAGGTATCGGAAAGGTACCGATTTCCGATATTGCAAACATATCGGAACTCGGTATCGGAATTCCGATACCAGATTCAGAAGATCGCCGACCTCATGGCCGACCCCACACTTTGCCAAAAGTCGGCGACTTCTGAAAATAGCCGACCCGTTTCGCTCAACCCTACTCCTCACAAAAGGTCCCCTGCCTAGGCCTTTGTGAGGAACCATGTCGCGCAGACTGTCCAGAAGCCGATGGCATTTCTGACTCCTCATCCTCAACCTCTTCCACCACCTCATCCCTTAGCGCTTGCAGTGTTCTTTCAAGAAGGCAGATAAGGGGGACAGTCATGCTGACTAGTGCATCATCTGCACTTGCCACCCGCGTGGATTCATCGAAGGCACGCAAAACCTGGCAGATGTCCTTCATAGTGGCCCACTCAGTGGTTGTGAAGTCAGAACGGCGCGCACTGCGACTTTTTTGTGCCTGATGGAGCTGGTACTCCATTACTGCTGGCTGCTGCTCACACAACCACTCCAACATATTTAAAGTTGAATTCCACCTGGTGGGGAGGTCACATATGATGAGATGTTCCGGAAGACGGAATCGGCGCTGCAGAGTTGCAATGCGTGATCTGGCCATGCTGGAATGCCGCAAGTGAGCACACTCAAGGCGGACCTTGTGCAGCAGTGCATTAAGATCCGGATAGTCCCTCAGAAAGCTCTGCACAATCAAGTTGAGCACATGTGCCAGACATGGGATGTGAGTGAGGTTGCCAAGGCCCAGAGCTGCCACCAGATTTTGGCAATTGTCACACACTACTATGCCTGGCTGGAGATTCGCTGGCACAAACCACACGTCGCTCTCCAGATTTATGTCATTCCAGAGCTTCTGCGCTGAGTGGCTTCGATTCCCCAAAGAAATTAATTTAAGCACGGCCTGTTGACATTTGGCCACAGCTGTGCTCATATTGGTCGTAACAGGTAAGCGTTCACAGGTCAAGGTGGAGATAGACCGTGACGGCTCCTGTAGCAATGATTCTGAGGAACTGGAGTATGAGGAGGAGTCAATGTGCACAGTCTGGATTCCTGCAATCCTTGGTGTTGGCAGTACACGTACAGCGCCACTCGCCAGATCTGTACCCGGCTCCACAACATTGACCCAATGGGCAGTGTGGGAAAGGTATCGTCCCTGTCCATTGTGACTGGTCGACGCATCGGTGGTGAGGTGGACCTTGCTACTAACGGCGTTTAGTAGCGCATGTTTGATGTTTCTCTCCACATGCTTTTGCAGGGCAGGGACGGCTTGCCTGCTGAAATAAAAGCGGCTGGGCACATTGTATTGTGGGACTGCCAATGCCAACAAGTTATGGAAGCTGTCAGTCTCCACCAGAATGAATGAGAGCATTTCAAGGGACAGAAGTTTTGCAATGACTGCATTCAGAGCCTGTGCTTGTGAGTGGTTTGCTGATAAAGGCTGCCTTTTCTCCCTTACCTGTGCTACTGATGGCTGTAGACTGGGCTGGGAGTGTGAGGATGACTGGGAACGTGGTGCTGTGGGTGGAATTACACTGGGTCTCTGGACAACGGTGCCAGGGGTTCTTCCATGGCGATCCTGTAAGGAAGCCAAGCCAAAACAGCATTGTGTGAGCTGGAGGAAGAGGCTCCAACACGAGCTGAAGAGGTGGTAGGTGCCGGTGTAGGGTGGCCTAGGTCTTCAGTGTGTTTTTGTAACTCCACCACGTGCTTGGTCTGCACATGTTTCCACATATGTGAGGTATTGAGGTTGCTGACATTTCTACCTCGTTTGATTTTCTGACGACACAGCTTGCATTTGACAAAGCAAATGTCACCTGCAACTGTATCAAAAAAGGACCAGGCACTACAAGTCTTGGGAGTGCCCGCTTTGGCTTTTGGAAGAGGCATGCTCCTAATGGGTGCCGAGGTGGAGGCTACAGGCACCGCAGTCTTCCCCAACCCTCTCCCGGCCGTTCGGGGAATCTCTTCCTCAGAGCTGCTCCCACCACCTTCCTGTTCCTCACGCCATGATGGGTCGAGGACCTCATCATCTACGCTACCCTCTCCCACCAACTGCTTCTCCTGGGTAGTCTCGGCAGCACAGTACACAGAAACTGGCACCTGAGTCTCATCATCAGATGCGTGCTGAGAAGTGGTAACCAGAAGCACTGTCCCACCCGCCTCTTCTGATTCAGAGAGACAAAGCTTTTGGGCATCACTGTATAAAGCCTCTTCTTCTGATTTTCGAATGCTGCTTGTCTGGTCCGCTGTTTCCAAGCCAAGAGATTCAGAAAACAGAAGTAGAGATGGCTCCTGTCCTGGGCTCTCTGACTGCCTGGGCAATTTGGCAGGTGGTGAAAAGACAGATGGTTGTTCTTCAGTGCTCTGTGCCTGAGAGGATGTGGCACTAATTGAAGTCGATGCGTTAGCTGCCATCCATCTGACAATGGCTTCAATTTGTTCGTCCCGCAGCAGCGGGGTACGGCGAGCTCCTACAAGGCTGCACATGAAGGTCTGCTCCCTGCTAAAACTGGGGGATGATGAGTCACCGGTGCCCGCAGCAGGCGCAAAATCCCTATGTCCTCTCCCTGCTCCACGCCCACGTGCCTTTCTCCCTGCCTTCTTCATCGTGATAGACTGATAAAGATAGGCAGAAAAGTACTAAGGGCTTAGTGTGCTTATTCCTGAACAGCTGCTAACAGGTATAACTGTAAATATACTTTTATGAAGTGTGGACTACACTTTATTATGAGCTTATGTGGCCTACACCAGGGGTGTCAAACTGGATTCCTTGAGGGCTGCAAACAGGTCATGTTTTCAGGATTTCCTTGTACTGCACAGGTGATAATTTAATCACCAACTCATTATTTGTGTAGGTGATTAAATTATCACCTGTGCAGTACAAGGAAATCCTGAAAACATGACCTGTTTGCAGCCCTCAAGGAATGCAGTTTGAAACCCCTGGCCTACACAACAGTAAAGTGGAGTATTCGGTGAACTTTGGGTTTGTTTCGCAGAACAGAAACTACAGAGTGAGCGCACTACTCACACAAAGACTGTACAGATAGCTGTGAACGGCACTGGCCAAGAAAAGCTCCTCTATCTAATCCTATATAGTGTTTTTCCACAATCTAGTGGGATACGGATGGAAAGACACTAATAGGATATTTTTGAAAAAATGTGCAGCTGGCTGCTGCACTAAGTGCAATTTTGAACAATGGATTCAGTTGTATGAGGCAGTGACGCACCCTGAGCTGACCACAACCGGCTGTGGCTGCGGACAGACTACAAAGTGAGCTGCACTCACACAGACCGTGCAGACAGCCGAGAACGCTGCTTCAAGGCCAAAAAAAGCTCCTCTATCTAATCCTATATAGTGTTTTTCCACAACCTAGCAGGATACAGATGGAAAGCCACTAATATAGGATATATTTGAAAAAATGTGCAGCAGGCTGCACTAATTGCAAAAAAGAACAATGGATTGAGCAGTATGAGGCAGTGAAGCACCCTGAGCTGACCACGACCGGCTGTGGCTGTGGACAGACAACAGAGTGAGCTGCACTCACACACAACACACAGACCTTGCAGACAGCTGTGAACAGCGCTGCAAAGCAAAAGCAAGGTTCTCACACAGCGGTTGCTAAATTAGCCTGGGTAAAGCACAATGAAGCAAATCGCTATCTCTAAACTGGCCCTCAGTCAGAACACAGCATCCTGTCCCTAACTGAATTCACAGCAGAGTGAGCCCAAAATGGCGGCGGCGACTTTTATAGGGCATCGTGACATTATTTCAGCAGCCAATCACAGCCATGCCAGTAGTTACATGGTACCATGCAGAACAGGATGTGCCCACACTTCAAATCATTCCTCATTGGCTGATTTAAATAAAACCGGGAGTTTGCATGATGGGAATTTCCGATTCCGGTTTTCAGAACTCGGCATTGGAATTCCGATACCGCAAATATCGGCCGATACCCGATACTTGCGGTATCGGAATGCTCAACACTAGTTCTAATACTATATTGCTGCATTTTTGTGTTTTGTATTTTATTGTTGCTATTTTTTATTTGCATTGTTAGGGTTCATATCATCTTATTTTCCCATTTGTATTTGTTTCCTATATATTGGTATTATCACATTTATATTGGAACAGCACAGGAACCTTTCAACGACGTTTGAAAAAGACCCAGGTTCTTCAATTTAATAACTGTAAATCCTAATACAACACTTTGCCATTGCTATGTACCTATCTAGCAACATAGCATTTTTGAGTAATGTCAGATTTTTTCTCAAGAAAGGACAATATAAAACAAAATACAAAAAAGTTTTGTGTTTTGCATAATAAGTTTATTAGTAAAATGTTGCAACTGTACATGTCACATTACTGCTGGCTGTTGCGCCACATTTTATTTCCGTGCATGTATCTATCTGGCAATGAAGAATTTCAGAATCATTGTATTTCTAGTCAAAGGAAAGAGAATTTAAGCAAAGAATATATACATACAAAATGAAAAAAAAGGTTATAGGGAGCCTGTCAGGTACCACATGCCCTGCAACCCAGGAGCATTCATGTATTTATTAGGAATTCCCTGCCTAATCAGCCCTGTATAATGTTTTTCTGGTCAAATGAGGTTTAGAAAATGCATTTATAATGCCCTTGTCATGACTCTGGATAAGTTGATCCAGGTTCCGTCCTGGTCAGGTCAGGGTTAACGCTAGTTTCCTCTCTCTGGTTCTAGGGTGGCTATTTAATGCTGGTGGTTCCTGGGTCAGGTGTCAGTGATACTTCCATGTACTCGGTTAGTGGATGCTGACTCAGGTTAGTCATCTGGAATCATTGTGCCTCTGTGCTTGTGAGCTTTGTTGTGTATGACCCGGTTCCGTCCCATAACTTCTGCCTATGTTTTTTGCTCTGTACTTTTCTGACCTTCCTGGTTCTCTGACCCTTTGGCTCATCTCGCTTTACTCTTCTGCCTTACCCCTGGTACCTCACTCTCGTCCGGTTTTTGACCCTCGGCTCCCCACTGACTATGTTATTGTTCTCTGCCCTGTGCTCCGCGCTCTCAGCTTATTCCCCATCCTCTCGCATGGTGGCCCTGCGCCTCTGCAATCACGTGACTGTCTAGTCTCAGATCTTGTGGAAACTGCATGCCTTAGTCTCAGGTCTTGTGAGCACTGTGTGCCCTGCTCCTTACACTTCTGGCTCTCGGTCCCGTGCCCCCTGCTTGCACCATCTAGGCTTTTCACAGTGACACTATCAGTGTCAATACAGCCCTCTTTTAATATGCTAATGAAGACTTTGACTAGTCGATGGGGCATTAGACTCAGACTAGTCAGTCCTTTTTCCATGTTATCACGCCCCTGTGGGCGTGGTAAAAGAGTTTGCATGAGTAGCATCATCACCGCTTATGCATATCTAGTGCATGCGCGCCTATGAAGCCAGGAAGCATACACTCAGCTTTAGAGGCTCAGTGTGCAAGACTGGAAGTTCTGAAGATGGCTTCTGGTCATGCACAGTGCATGCCTCTGAAGCCAGGAAACATAAACCCAGCTTCAGAGAAGCAGTGACACTGCCACATTTGCATAAGCGGCAATGATGCCACTTGTTCAAATTATTTTGTCATGCCCACAGGGGCATGATAACATGGAAAGAGGGTTGATTAGCCTGGGGCAACTAACGCCCCAGGCTAACTGGTAAAAGCCCTAAGTAGCATTGAAAATGGGGACAACATAAATGCTTTTTTAAAACCTTATTTGACCAGAGAAAAGTTACAGGTTTGGTTAGGCAGGGAATTTATTAATAAATAAGTCAATGCTGCTGGGTTTGAGGATATGGGGGACCTGATAGGTTCCCTTTAACATTTTACATAATTGTTTTACTAATCCAAGCTATCAATCATATTTGTTACAACGGTTGTTGCCACATCTTCCTTTCTATGCTTGTACTTACCAATCGACATAGCATTCTTCATTACCATTGGTTAATGCTTTTTCATCAGGGGAATGGGTAACAGTTTACAATATAAAATATATTGATATATACACATTTTTATTTTTGCATACCTGTTTTATTAGTCTATTTAAGCATACCTATACCCAACAACTAGGCTGTGGGCAGTTATTGCATTAGGAAGTCGTATATCTTCTTTCTGGTATTTCTTGCTACTAAATCTTTTTGGGGCCTAAATAATCTGCATAACCAAAAATCTTTAAATATATCCTTACAATTATTAAAAATATTTACCTGGGCAGGTCTGCTTTGTTACCTGTTTAAGTTGTCAAATTGCAGACATGTACACGATGCACCAATATTACAGGCAAACTACAAGTTATACTTGTGTCTAAAATGTACAGTAGACTAAAATGTGGCAGTGACAAGGGACAACACAGAAAAAAATATACCATGGAAAGAAATGTGAGAGTGACACCAGTAATCCTGGCAGATTTTGTACTACTAAATGCAGGGGACACTTGCTCTCCTTTTCCTCTCGTAAGCATATTAACATGGAGGAAGTGGAGGAAGTAATACAATATGTGTCACATAAGCTCATTCAGTTGCACAATGACCAGTGCCACAATTGGTCACATTTTCAGTGATGAAAGAAAGACTAGGCATCTAAATTTTCAAAAATACTTTGTCTCTGCAGTCTGTCCAATTAGAGAGTTTTTCTAGCCAACAGATTTCTTTTTAATCCGCATATCGATTATGGGGTCCGATATTTTCTCCCAGTTAAAGAGGATTTCTCTACTATTTGACCCTCTTTTGAATGTCCTAACTCTTAGCTTTTCTAAAATACTTTTACTACTTACATTTCTACTCTGAGTGGATCTAAGTATGGGTCACATGAGCCTTTGTTGCCTTGATGGCACAACTTCCTGCTTTGCTACATCCAATCTGCCCCTCTTCTGAGTTTAGACATTATGATGTAACCAGAGTTGATTCATAATGATTGACATTGTGTCTGAACATGAATTGGTAGACTATCGACCACCATCGCACATACTCAGTGCACATCTGTAATTTCCTTTTCATTGACTTTACAAAAACTTTTGAAGGACAGGTGCCAGCCACTTCAATGGACAATATGTGCTTATCATTAGAAAGCAAATCACAATGTTTATAAATTAAAGATATTTTACCAGTCATGCAAAGAATTAACTGAGCACACTGAAGTCTGCCTGCAAAATGTTCCAATGCATTCGGTTGAAGATTTTTTTGGGGTCTGGCACGGACCCATTCTATTGAAAGAGCAGTGATGTAGTCCAAAGCAGTAGCATGGTCAATGGACAAAACAGTGAAGACTAAGATCTGAGCTTCCATGCTGCAAACTGGTTGTGTCTGCAGCACTCATGCTTATATAAAGTGTTAATCACTTCAAGGCTGCTCTGCACCAATTAAGAGTAGAGTTATATACTCTTCACACTCTTTCTGAGTCTGCTTTTGTGCTACATATACTGATACTGTAAAGAACTTGAAATATGGAGCCCAAATGGTAGTTCCTGTTACAGATCTCGAAGTAGCTGTATTCCTGACTTCAAGGTAATGTGGTAACTATAAAGAGTTCTTCTCATATACAGATGTCGAGTGACCTTGCCATAGTAAGATGGCAGAAAAGTCATTTTATTTATTCCTTATGCTTTTCTTATATAATGCCATTATATTCCATATTCAATTTCCTATTATGTAAGAAGGTGGGTGTGCAGTCCGGGGTGGAAATACCATTGGTTCAACCTGTGTAGCAGCATAGGCGCCCAGTAAATTAGGGCCACTGTAAACTTAAAATCTAAAAAAAAATTAAACTACTAAATGTTAGAGAAAAATAGGGGCTTGAAAATGAAATATGGGTTATGATGGGGCCGAGACATAATTCTTGCACATGTCCCTTAGCTATTTGTCCCCACCTGTGTCCAGTACCTCTTTAATCGTCATCGTCATCACCAGGTCAGGTGAGAATTTCATTGAAACTACATTGTCTAAGGGAAGTTTTGTTTTCCAGTTTTTCTCCATGGTATTATTTCAAAGTCAAGTACAAGCATCCATCTATTCGATTTTTAGCTTTTTTTAGACTTGTTTTGGTCCTGTATAATAAAAAGTACAACAAATTAACTGAAATCAAAGCAACAAGCAGCAATGAAATTGTAGTTTTTTTTCTCCCCCTTACACCATTTCCTCAGATTTTTTTAGGATTTAACAGCAGATTTTTTGGCAAATTAAATGAGAGCATTTAAAACTAAGATAATGGCTATGTTGATGGAAAAATAAAAAAGTTGTTGGAAAAAACGACCTTGTGTTAAGAATTTAAGCTTCTACTTTGCAAGTGTTCAAATCACAAGGTCAGATATGCATACACTATTGTACTCGGCCTACATATTCACTTTGCTTTCAGCATGGCCATTAGCAACTATTAGGAAGCCACTAACTGAGCAGTAATAGAAACTAGTACTGGCATTTAAAAAAATCATCTTGTATATAAGATTTGCAAAGCGGTTCAAAGTCAAATACTGATGGGTACTGTATTTTCTTTGACTATTGTGAAATTATTGAAGCACAAAATTGAAATATAAAGTTTCTCTTACAATGAGCTACATAAACTATTTGTGTGATGTCGAAATATTGACAGATTTTCAGTGAAAATTCTTTAACGCCATCCCCAGCAGGTGTCAGCTGTAACATACAAATGACACTCCGCTGTTATTTCCAGTTTTAGACCTCAATGAGAACTCAAATTTTTGAATGAAAGTTCTAGTTATGATTTTCATGGCTAGCACTCACATTCATTATAACTAATTGGTCTGTTCACATGTCTGTATATTTTTGTGGACACAGTGATTTCGTCTAAAACATAACAACGAGTGATGAGTGAGCACTAACATGCTCGGGTACTTGTTACTTGAGATGCGCAAGTTGCAATTTTTTTTGCCCCCCCCCCCCCCCCCCATCCAACCAGAGGTCTGGAATGGGTCTAAAAATTCCTGGAAATGATAGAAACAGCACTGAAATCGCATGGGAACAGCTTGAGGAAAACACCCGGCAGCATCTTTGAATCCCTGCTCACTGCTGGGAACAATGTTGTCAGAGTATTACACCACTTTTAAGGACTTACAATAAAAATGTTAAGAAACATTCTGCTAAGAATAATGACATGTATGTAAGGCAAAATAAATAAGAGAAACAAAATGCTCCTCCACACCTTGGGCTATGTTCATAAGCATTTTTTTTTAACTTTTTTGCACTGCTTTCAATGGTGAAAAAAATATTCAGCAGAAAATGTGATTTTATCATTTTAATACCTTATCTAGCCATGTGGTGTGTGAGACATGATCAGACACATTTTGTTTAATTTATGAAGGAGGAATTCTGAAAGTCACAATTTGCTTTTCAGGGATATCAGAAAGGCCATCACTATTTGTAGAGGGTCATCAGGTGGACCTTACTGTTGCTTGAGAGCCAGTAGGTGGCCCTCAACATTGTCAGAAGGCCATCAGGAGGCCCTCCCTGTAATTTTGGAGGGCCAGCAGTAGCCAGCCTTCACTAAGCATTTTTGGAGGGCCAGTAGACGGCTATGGCCGTCCAAAAATTGTTTATTCATTATTTATTGATACTGCACTATAACTTTTCCAGCTGAGGATTGCATGTTTTTTTTTTCATATTAATACTGCAAAGTTTAAACCTTGGAGGGCCAACAGGTGGCCTACACTGATAAAGTAGGCACGCCAATACCCCTTTGCAGAGACGTAGTTGAGGGTGCCACATGTCTAGCTTAGAGACCCAATAGTTGTAAGACACAGAGGAACTACGGAGGATGTTGGTACGATCAGCAAGCTACTCTTTCAGCATCTCCCAAAATGTTTCCCTCCTTATCAGAGTACCCCATGCATCAGGGCCTGGGCGATGGGAGGGTCTGAAAAAACTGTCCCAAAACTTTGATAGTGTTCCCCTGCCTCTGCTGCATCTGGTACGATTCTCCCTTGTTTCTATTTCTCAGTTGTCAAAGGAACTGTTGTTTCTGCCGCCAGCATTGTCAGATGAGGATTTTTTAAATAATTCCTCAAGTAGGGTCTTCTGGTACTCAACATTTTATTAGATCTTACCACCATGGGAAGAAGAGATGTGAAGTTCTACTTGTAGCGTGGGTCTAGAAGGATGTTGAACCAATAATTAGTGTTGGCCAAGATATGCACAATGCGATGGTCAAGGGAAAGGCAGCAAAATGTAAACTCAGCCATGTGTGCTAGACTGCTAACAGCCAAGACTTCCTTGTCCGCACCAAGAGGATGACTGCCCATGTTGTCCACCTCGATCTATTCCTTGTCCTCCATCTCATTCTCCTTCTTCTCCTCATCTTTTGGCCATTCAAGCTGAACAGATTACATGAAGGTGGTATGGGTTCGACCATCTGTAGCACAGGCAACATGCTCCTGTTACTCCTTCTCATTATCACCCAATTTGCGTTAAGAAGATGAGATGAGTTTCGGCTGTGTAGCAACACCCAGAATACTTTCCTTCTCCATCTCAACTTACTCTTCCAACAAAATCTCCTCTTTAATTGTGAGTGGCGAGAATTTCAGCAGAAAGAGAAGCAGGGTAGTGACAATGATTATGGCGTCAACACCACTCACCTCAAAGATTTGGAGAACCACGTGGATGTCAAACATTCATGCCCACTTATCAGCTCTTTTGTGCGGAGGCTGACTGGAATACTAACGGGCATGTTGTAGCTGGTATTTAACTATTGCTCTCTGCTTCTCACAAAACCTTGCCAAGATATGTAACGTTGAGATCTAAAGCATGGTGACATCACACACCAGTCGGTGAGCTGAAAGTTATAAATGCTGCTACAGCACTGCCAGGCTGGTGGCAGCTGTAGCTGACTTGTGGACATGGTAGCATGCTTTCACAAGAAGCTCAGGCAGATCTGGGTAGGTTTTGAGAAACCACAGAACCACTAAGTTGAGTATGTGGGCCAAGCGTGGTACATGTGCTAGGTTGCCAAATCTCAGGTCCACCACCAGGTTATAGCTATTGTCACACACGATCATGCCTGGGAGTAGGTTCAGGGGTGAGAGCCAAAGATCAGGCCTTTCAACAACTCCATAACAGTGTGTGGTTTGGCACTTTAGGAGATTAGCTGCAGCAGAGCTTGTTGCCTCTTGACCGAAGCAGTGCTGCAGTGCTTACAGCTTGCGACCGATGTTAACATTTTTGAGATAGAGGGTGAGGAGGAGGTGCAGGTAGCACATGCTACTTTCTAAGGTCTGACTATTCCCAGCTTCCACAATGTTCATCTATTGTGCATCAGGAAAATGTAGTGTCCCTGGCCACAAGTACTTGTCCAGGTGTACATGGTTAAGTGGACTTTCACAGTTACTTGCTTAGGGAATGGCTGATGTTATAGGATGCATGCTTCTGTAATGCAGGGATGGCACATCGGGAGAAATAGGGGCAGTTGGAACCAAGTACCGAGGGTTGTCAAAACTATGAATTTGCGGAAAGCTTCCTACTCGACAAGCCTAAACTGCAATATTTTCAGGGCAAGCAGTCTAGAAATGTGGCAGTTTAGTATCACACATGTGGTTGAGTGGCTGCATATGTATGCTTGCATTGCACAGACTGTGGTAGGGACAATTGAACGATGCCCTTGGATAAGGACGTGTACGTGTTTGCTGATGGTGGTTGCAAGTGTGCAACAACAGGTGCAGGGTGGGAGGCATCTTTGCCTTCTTCATGGACAGGGAATTGGTGTGCACGTAGAACAGGGGAAGAGACAGTGTTGTCACCTGGAGACACTCTTTCTGGATCATGGCATTTGGTCCAAATAGTCCTGTGCTTTGCCTGCATGTCACTGAGCATACTGGTAGTAGTTAGGCTGGTAGTTATGCTGGTAGTTCTGCTGCCCCTGCTGTTGCTGGCATGACATATGTTGAAAGTTGTCTTTTTTGGGCTAACTAGACTGTCTTTAAAAAAGAGCCAGACTCCGGAACACCTAACCTTGGCTTGGCAACTTCACCCATGTTAGTGCTCTGGGGAACAGCTGCCCGCATTGTGTCTTTGGCCACTCCACTGCCTCTTCCTGACATTTGTGGTGTTGCAGATCCCTCCCCCTGTGAGCTGCAGTTCTTGCTTTGCATGTTACCTTGCCAGGTTGGGTCAGTGACTTAATAGACTTCGACTTCTGCACCTTGGTCCTCCTCCTGACTTTCTGATGTATTAGCACCACTTGTTGACAATTGTGTCTCATCATCATCCATCTTTTGCGACAGTAATTGCATTTTCCCACCGTTATATTCTTGTGAGCATGACTGTGGAAATAGTAGGACATAGCTACGTGTAATCTCATCAGAATCTATATATGGAAAGGTGAACAGCTCTTCAGAGTTTCCAATTGTGGGATCAATTGTCTTTCTGCACTTTCGGCATGGTGGGAGGAATATGTGGTCCAGAATCACGGCGATGGAGAATTGACTGTAATGAAGACAGGGTGGTGCTGACAAAGGGACTGGAAGTATTATCTGTAGTGATAAGCAAAGACATTCAGCATTATTCGTTACTTGCACAAATAGTATGATATTCAGGCTACTCGTTACTCAGTGAGTAATTAGGTTTTTGTCTCGGTATATTTGAGTGACCAGACCAGCATGTTTGGCTCTTTATTAGCAGCCAATAAACATGTTAGCTTGCCAATCACAGTAATGCTGATGCCATCTTTGGAGTGGAATTACTGTGATTGGCTCGGTTTTACAGGCACGAGCCTGGGAACTTTTCTGAATATTTTCCCACGCTCGAAGTCATATGAGGACATCCAGCAGAGGGCGCATCACCGCGACTGAAGGTAACTATAGGTCATTGACCTACATTACCTTCATTCCCCGGGGTTTTACAGGCACAAGCACAGCTGCATTATAGCAGAGCTCCTGCCTGTAAAATATTTTAACCCCTTCAGATGGATTTACATCGTGGGACGTTACAGATTTACGGAAGGTATGTATATTATTGGTTTATTATTTTTAATTTGTTACAGGTCGGGGGTCTTCAGGTGGATTGAGAGAGCAAGAAAATATTACAACAACCTGTGTGTTTATTTCATTAAAAGACTTTGCAATAATGTGTGTGTGTGTTTTAACCATTTCAGACAATTGGATTAATAATGGAGAGGTGTCATAATTGACGCCTCTCCATTATTAACCTGGCTTAATGTCACCTTACAATAGCAAGGTGACATTAACCCTTCATTACCCCATATCCCACCGCTACACGGGAATGGGAAGAGCGTGGCCAAGTGCCAGAATAGGCACATCTTCCAGATGTGCCTTTTCTGGGGTGGCTGGGGGCAGATGTTTTTAGCCAGGGGAGGGCCAATAACCGTGGACCCTCTCCAGGCTATTAATATCTGCCCTCAGTCACTGGCTTTACCACTCTGGCGGAGAAAATTGCGCGGGAGCCCACGCCAATTTTTTCCACGATTTAACCCTTAAATTTAATAGCTACAGCACCAAAATTTTACACATACACACTATTAACATTAGTAGTGTAAAATATGCAAAAAAAAGGGGGATATGACATGGTTTACTGTATGTAAACTATGTCTCATATCATGTCGGATTTAGGCAGGAGAAATGAAAAGCCGGCAATTGAATTACCGGCTTTTCTGCTATATCGCGCTGAAGTAAATATAAAAATATATAGATTTCCCATTGACTTGCATTGGGTTTCATGTTTTGGCCGATCCCCCGACCCCGACATTTCAAGAAGATCGGATGATTTCACTCGACTCGACTTTTGAGAAAGTCAGGATTCGCGAAACCCGACTCAACCTCAAAAAAGGAAAAGTCGCTCAACCCTACTAAGAATTATTAAAAAGAGAAGGGAGACTATTTTCACCCTGGTAAGTCCTAAATGATTCCCTACCTGACTGCGGAGGTTGGAACCCTAGTTGTTGACGATATGGCGCCCCCGTCATTTGACTTATTGTATATATATATATATCTGAATCCCTTAATTGTCACTAAGGTTGACATTTTATATATATCAAATCTCAACTCAGAAGGAGGATCAGCTTGAGGAATTGGAAGACGACATGATCGATGATAAGGCTACTGATCTTACCTTGCATGGTGGAATGCCTTGCAAGCACAGCAGTGCAAAGAGGCGAGAACACTGCCAACTTGAGCACCACCAGCATGCAAAAGCACAATGCAGCCAGGCACCCTAATAGGTGGGTGGAGCGCCTAGATACCAAATCTGTGCCTGAGGGTGAAACCACTACCCCTTCACCTGCATTGCGGCCTTCCTAATCTGCTGACCATGAAGCAGATGCTGATACCATTTGCCCACAGCCAGCAGTTGTACACACACACTAGAGTCAGCAACCACATGAAGTTTGTTGTCCCTGCACCAGATGTTTACCAGAAAGCAGAAATATCCAGCCACAGGCCTGGCAATGTTGCCATTTTGACTTGTGGGAACTGAGTCTTTCTGTGACCTATTGGCAATGGCAGCCCCACGGCACTCAATTCCCAACCGACACTATTTTTACCAGTGTGCCGTCCCTGCGTTACATAAGCATGCATCATACAATATCAGCCGTGCTATGTACAACAGGGAAGGTCCACCTGACCATAGAAATGGGGACAAATTTTTGTGGACAGGAACGATACATTTCCCTGATGTCACAGTTGGTTGATTTGGGGGAGTCTGGGACAGATTCAGAGGCTGGGACATCACACATCTTACCCACACCAAGAATAGCGGGCCCAACTTCAATCAGGGTATCAGTCCCCTCACATTCCAGTTCCTGTCTCTCCTCCTCAACTTCAGTAGAACTAGCCTCCCCATCACTCCCCAGCTGGGAAAACTGCAGCAATGCCTTGACGAAGCTGCAGCACGCTCTGCTGAAGCTCATCTGTTTAGGTGATAAAGCTCATAAGGCAGCCGAGCTGTAGAAGGAGATAAAAGAACAGACCGATCAGTGGCTCTCCTGTTTGAACCTCAAACCAGGTCTGGTTGTGTGTCATAATGGGTGTAACTTGGTGGCAGCTTTAAAGCTCGCCAAGCTGGTACACGTTCCATGCATAGCTCACGTGCTGAACTTAGTGGTACAGCAGTTTTTAAAAACATACCCTGACTTGCCTGACCTTCTTGCAAAGGTAAGCTGTGTTATAGCACATTTCATGAAGTCATATCAGGCTTTCACCGGTCTAGCTTCCCTGCAGCAGCACTTTAATTTTCCTCATCACCAACTGACTTTGTGACTTGCCTACATGCTGGAATTCGACCATATGTTGGAAAGGCTATATAAGCAGCAGAGGGCAGTCTCTGAATTCCAGCTTCTTAATGCCCATCAGAGTAACACTCAAACCCCACACATAACAACTGCCGAGTGGGTGTGGATCGCTGACTTGTGAGAGGTTCTTCAAAACATTGTGCAGTGGCGAAACTTGTACTCTCTATCTCTTTCAATAACTGCAAAGTTTATTGTGATGTCCTCATCACAGCATCTTTCAGCTGGTCTGAGAGATACCCCTTAGCTAATTTTTTGAAACCTTTGCATATTGTGCATTGGTGAAACTTGTATTCTCCATCACTGATGGTATGTGCACACGTCTGGATTTTTAGCGTTTTTTTGCGGAATTTCGCCATAAAAACGCTATAAATCCACTGAAAAAATGCTAACATTATGCATCCTATCATTTAGAATGCATTCCGCATTTTTTGTGCATATGTTAGCTTTTTTTCCGCAAAAAAAACGCATACCGCAAAAAATCCAGACATGCTCTATCTTTTTGCGGATTTTATGCGGATTTCCTATCAAAATGGACATTCCGGAAAAATCCGCACAAATTCCACAAAAAATCCGCGCAAAAAACGCGTCAAAAACGCGCAAATTCCATGAGAAATCCACGCGAAAAAAGCATGCGGATTTCTGGCAGAATTCTCCGGATTTTGTCAGGAAAAATTCCTGACGTGTGCACATACCCTGAGACTAAGGACACTTGTGTTTTTGAAACACCTTCAGTTTAGACAGGCACTCTCCTTCTCGTATACCCGTTTTCTGTATGTCTTACAGCCTATTTCTATTTTAAGTGATGTTGATTTTTGGGTCTGCACTTGGACATTTTGGAATATAAATGCATTAATATGCGCCACAAAATTCTTCAGGTTTTAGCCTCACATGGAATAATAATATGAGTAATGAAACCTGCTCTATATATATGCTGCTAGCTCGAAAATCTTACTCACACATCCCTTTATAAAGGGAAATTCAACATAATACCTCTGTTAGTATATGCCATAAACTCCTCATCTACCCAGCACAACAGTAGGTAGGCATAACGCCTGGGTACAAAATCTGTGTCTGATCGTGAAACCATTGGCCCTTCCCCTGTTTTACTCCCTTCGTAATTTGCTGCCCAGGAAAGAGGCGCTGATGCTTCCTGTCCACAACCTGCAGTTGCACAGACACAACATTCAGTTTGTTGTTCCAACTCAGCATTCAGTTGTCCTTTGTCAGGATATGTCTTTTCACAAATTGTTCGTTAGATAGGGCATACATATTCTTTAGCAATTTACATTTTCTGATGCTGTACAAAGGCCATTGCTGAGTTTTACAGAACCCTAAATGAGACTTGTGTCTCTTTATTAAACTGTTGCTTCCCTTACATTTTCTAAATTTGGGTCCTTCTAAAAAAAATGGTGGTGGCACATTGGCCTGTTTCTGTATTTTTTAACTAAGAGACTGGGTTAATACGCTCTGCAGACCTATTCAGGCTGCATCCTTGCACATATTGGTCATTGCCACCCACACTAAGGCCGTTACCTGAGCTCTGTACCACTACCTGTTCCCTGAGTATTACACTCCAAAGACCTCGACACTCTCTGGGACATATCCTGTAATTACTCCATTGTTGCTCAAAACCATGCAAAAGATACATTCTGCCTGGTTAGGTAGTTTCCAGAAGAAGTGCATAGGCTTGTGCAGATTGGTCAATGGCACTCCTGTCTTTTTCCCTTGAGGAGGCTGCTTCCAAGTAAAATAAGATTTGTACATGTTCCTGACTTGTGTTTCAGGCCTGACAGACTGACAATAGAGGCCCTCACTTGCATACACTGTATTCCCAATTGAATTCTAATGCTTTTGATGCCTGGTAGAATCCAATTTCCTGATACTGATCATATAGCTCCCCCAACTCCGGTATTATATTCATTTTACAGTGGCTTCACACACTATGACAGTTGTTCCATTAGCAAAAATGAACTATTGAGCTTACAAAATGCAGGTTTCACTGCACCTGAAAATATGAAGTGATGGCCACACAATGAAATGGTGGTAGACGTTGTGGGGGTGGTGGCGGGCGAAGCCCAAGTTCAAATGGGCATGTTTAAAATGACATTGTTAAGGGATGGGGAATATTTATTCCACTATCTTGCTAATTATTTGGCATGAGGGAGTGAGAGCTCTCACAAATGTATAATACAGGGCCACCTGAGGGCACTTACCAAACTCAGGTTTTATGGCATCTGCTGGCACTCTGCAAATTGAAATCAAGGGACGCATAATGACATGGTGGTGGGCAAAGCCCAAAATTCACAAGGGCATGTTTGAAATGGCATTGTAAAAATCCTGCTGTAGCTAAGTGGTGGGATGGCTTTTATGCTATTTGTAGATGAAAAAAAGTATTACTAAAAGCTCTGTGTTATTTAAATGCACTTTTTTGCTTTTTATTTACTTAGTTACAGCAGGGTTTTTGCTCACTTTTTCTCTTGTAGGCTCCCAGGCTCGAGTTCATATGAGGACAACCAGCAGAGGGCGCCTCTTATGAACTCGAGCCTGGGAGCTTTCTAGGAAAGTTCCCATGATCTAGGGACAACCAGCAGAGGGCGCTTCACCGCAAATGAAGGTAAATATAGGTCATTGACCTACTTTACCTTCATTCCCCAGGGTTTTGCAGCCACGAACAACGTTGCATTAGCAAAGCTCGTGGCTGCAAAATATTTTAACCCCTTCAGATGGATTTACATCGTTGGACTTTACAGATCTGCGGAAGGTAAGGATATTGTTGGTTTATTATGTTATTTTTGTTACAGAATGAGGGTCTTCAGTGATTGGATTGGGCGTTGAATAAAATATTACAACAGCCTTTGTTTTTATTTCATTAAAATAATTTTTAATAATGTGTTTGTGTAATTTTTTAACCCTTTACTAGTATTGGATTAATAATGGATAGGTGTCATAATTGACGCCTCTCCATTATTAATTTGGCTTAATGTCACCTTACAATAGCAAGGTGGCATTAACCCTTCATTACCCCATATCCCACCGCTACACGGGAATGGGAAGAGAGTGGCCAAGTGCCAGAATAGGCGCATCTTCCAGATGTGCCTTTTCTGAGGTGGCTGGGGGCAGGTGTTTTTAGCCAGGGGGGGCCAATAACCGTGGACCCTCTCCAGGCTATTAATATCTGCCCTCAGTCACTGGCTTTACTACTCTGGCGGAGAAAATTGCGCGGGAGCCCACGCCAATTTTTTCCACCATTTAACCCTTTAATTTAGTAGATAGAACGGCCAAATTTTGCATATACACACTACTAACATTAGTAGTGTGGAATATGCAAAAAAGGGGGATATGACATGGCTTACTGTATGTAAACCATGTCTCAAATCATGTCGGGTTTAGGAAGGAGATAGCAAAAGCCGGTAATTGAATTACCGGCTTTAAAGCTTTCTCGCGCTGGAAGAAATATTAATATATATATATATATATATATATATATGTGTCTACTGACATATATATATATATATACAGTATATATATATATATTTTTTTTTTTTGTGACACATGGATCCCTTCTATAGCGGTATGTTGGTTTTGCAAGCCTGCGAGAAAAACACGCAGTACGGATGCCATACGGATTACATACGGAGGATGCCATGAGCAAAAAACGCTGACACACCCTGCCTACGGAGGAGCTACGGACCACTATTTTGGGGACTTTTCAGCGTATTACGGCCGTAATATACGGACCGTATTGTTTTACGCTGTGTGTGACGCCGGCCTCAGACTGAGCGAGATGCTGGGATTGACATCTCCGCTGAGAAGGCTCCACTGCGGCAGGAGAAGAATGGGAGACCGCAGCGGAGATGGCCCGAGATTCCCACTGTGCAGAGGCAGGAACTCGACCCCTAACACATTACATTTGAAGTTACTTTGAGGGGTCTATATGATATAACATACTCAAAAGTGACACAATTCTAAAAACCTAGAAACCAGAATAGCATGCCAGGTCCACAGCAATTTCCTCCAGTGACCTCAGTCGCATACTGTTCTCCGCTGGCACACACAGGACATTCCTGAGCATCCAGGCAATCTAAAAACCATTGGATCTGCAAATGGCAGGACATTGATAAATTACGACTATACCAGTAAAATTTTCTGATGAAGGTCCGGATGTGGACTGAAAACGTTCAAGCTTTTTGCTTTCTGGATGCACAATAAACAATTTGTCTTTTCAAGCTACAATACCATTTGAGTGCCAAGTTCTTTTTTATTTTTGGACAATTCTAAAAACTGCGCCCATCAAGGTGCGCAAAACCACATTCAAAAAGTTTATTAACCCTTCTGATGCTTCCCAGAAATTTTTGGAATGTTTAAAAACATGAACATTTAACTTTTTTTCACCCAAAAACTTTTTTCAGACCCAAATTTTTTTATTTTCCCAAGGGTAACTGGAGAAATTGGATGGCAACAGTTATTGTGCAATTTGTCCTGAGTATGCTGGTACCCCATATGTGGGGGTAGACTACTGTTTGGGCGCGTGGCAGAGTTCGGAAGGGAAGGAGTGCCATTTGACTTTTTCAAAGCAAAATTGGCTGGAATTGAGATCTGACGCCATGTCTCATTTGGAGAGCCACTGATGTGCCTAAAAAGTGGAAACCCCCACAAGTTACCCCATTGTGGAAACTAGACCCACAAGGAACTTATTTAGATGTGTGGTGAGGACTTTGAACCCCCAGGGTGTTTCACTAAAGTTTATAATGCCCCGGCGTGAAAATTAAAACAAAAATCATATTTTTTCCAGAAACTTGATCTTTTATTCCCCAATTTATTATTTTCCCAAGGGAAACAGGAGAAATTGGACCCAAAATGTTGTAGTCCAAATTTATCCTGAGTACGCTGATATCCCACATGTGGGAGAAAACTACTGTATGGGCACACGTCGGGCTCGGAAGGGAAGTAGTGACGTTTTGGAATGCAGACGTTGATAGAATGGTCTGCAAGAGTCATGTCGTGTTTGGAGAGCCCCTGATATGCCTAAACAGTGGAAACCCCCACAAGTGATGCCATTTTGGAAACTACACCCCCCAAATAACTTATTTTGATGTGTATTGAGAACTTTCAACCCCCAGGTGTTTCACTAAGGTTTGTAGTGCCCGGGCGTGAAATTAAAAAAAATCATATTTTTTCCATAAACTTTATCTTTTAGTCTCCAATTTTTTATTTTCCCAAGGGTAACAGGAGAAATTGGACCTCAAAAGTTGTCCAATTTGTCCTGAGTACACTAAAACCCCATATGTGGGAGAAAGCTACTGTATGGGCACACGTCGGGGCTCGGAAGGAAAGTAGTGATGGTTTGGAGTGCAGACTTTGTTGGAATGGTCTTCAGGCATCATGTCGCATTGGAAGAGCACCTGATATGCCTAAACAGTGGTAACTGCCCAGTGTGTAGTGAGCACTTTGAACCCACAAGTGCTTCACGGAAGTTTATAATGTAGAGCCGTAAAAAAAATTATATTTTTTTCACA
Source organism: Ranitomeya imitator (assembly GCF_032444005.1). Classification (NCBI taxonomy): domain Eukaryota; kingdom Metazoa; phylum Chordata; class Amphibia; order Anura; family Dendrobatidae; genus Ranitomeya; species Ranitomeya imitator. The sequence goes on along the minus strand of NC_091287.1, from coordinate 265,783,256 downwards.
AAAATGATCTTTTTGCCCCTATTTTTTATTTCCCCAAGGGTAACAGAAGAAATTGGACCCCAAAAGTTATTGTTCAATTTGTCCTGAGTACACTGATACCCCATATGTGGGGGTAAACCACTGTTTGGGCACATAGCTGAGCTCAGAAAGGAAGGAGCACTTGATTTTAGTGTTATGGTTTGCAGGTGGCATGACCCAATGGGAGAGCCCATGAGGTGCCAAAACAGCAGAATCCCCAATAAGTGACTCCATTTTATGAATTACACCTCTCAATGATTTCATCTAGGGGTGTATTGATCATATTGACACCACGAGTGTGCCACAGAATTTTATACCATTGGGCAGCCATGTGGAAAGATTCAGGAGGAACAGAGCACTATTTACCTATTCAAGTGAATGAGTCTGTGCACATGTCAGTGTGTTTCCATGGGTCATGTGTCTGTGGGCAAAACACGCTGACATGCCCATTTTTTTATGTCAGCATGGGCCACAAAACATCCAGCACATGTGCATACGCATAACACACGTGGATATCAACCATGTGAAATGCATCAGAGCCGGGAAGAAGCATTACAGTAAGCGCTGTTTCCCAGCACCGGGTGCTGAACACAGCTCTCATCATTCTCTTCTGCTCTGCCGGTGATTGGGAGAATGATTCTCCCCTGCTTGTGCCAATCGCCGCCAGAGCAAGGGAGAATGATGAGAGCCGTGTTCAGCACCCAGCGCTGGGGAACAGTGCTTACTGTAACACTTCTTCCCTGGCACCCGTCCTTGTGGTACTGATGCAGCACACGCATGCCACACGTGTGCCGCAAGTATTACACAAACAGACACTGACATCTCCGGTACCGGAAGTATCAAGACGTGTGAAAAAGGCATTATAGCGGGTTTTTATGTTTGGCTGCTGTCACACACTAAAAATGCTTTTTATTGCAAAAATCATCACCATATTTTGAGAGCTATAATTTTTCCATATTTTGACCCACAGAGTCATGTGAGGTCTTGTTTTTTGTGAGACAAGTTGACATTTTTACTGGTACCATTTTCGGGCACCTGAAATTTTATGATCGCTTTTTATTCCGATTTTTGTCAGGCAGAATGAAAAAAAAAAACAGCAATTCATTAATTTTTTTTTTTGGGGGGGGGGCGTTTATACTGTTCCGCATGTGGTAAAATTGATAAAGCAGTTTTATTGTTCGGGTTAGTACGATTGCAGCAATACCTCATTTATATCTTTTTTTATGTTTTGGTGCTTTTATACAATAAAAACTCTTTTATATAAAAAAATTATTATTTTTGCATGGCTTTATTCTGAGAGCTATAACTTTTTATTTTTCCGGTGATGGAGCTGTGTGGGGGCTTGATGATGTTTTCAGCAGTACTATTCTACTTTTTGATTGCGTGTTATTCCACTTTTTCTTCAGCGCTATGATGATAAAGAGTTGTTTTTTGTCTTTTTTTATGGTGTTCACTAAAGGGGTTAACTAGTGGGACAGTTTTATAGGCTGGGTCATTACAATGTGGCGATATCAAATATGTATACTTTTATTGTTTAGATTTTTTTGCACACAGTCAGCCAAGGGCCATGTATAAGGTACTAGTGTCTGGCCCAGAATCTACAGCTTGGAACTGAAGTTTTAATGAGGAACTGTTGGATAAGGGAGTGATGTAAGCCTTCTTTGCTGGAAGACCTCACAACTTATGCAACACCTCAATTTTTTTTGTATTCCAGCCACACTCAGATGGCACACACATCAGTTTTATAGACTACTATTGATAGAAACATATAAGGAAAGTAACACAGGTAGTTATCTGAAAGCAACCCACCAGATGGAGACCCAACTTTGAGTCTCCACATTTAAAAAAAAATAATTGTCACACACCACTAAAGTGCCATCAATTTCCACAGAGTAGAAACAGTATAATAAGCCTCTGAAACACCTTCTACCACAGACAACGCACCTGATTAAAACCCAACTTGGAGTCTCCACATTTCAAAACATAATTGTCAACAGCACTAAAATGTAATCAATTTCCACAGAGTAGACTCAATATATTAGGCCTCTGACACATCTTCCACCACAGGCAACCCACCTGATGGAAAACCCAACTTACTCCACATTTCTAAAAATGTGTTTGTAACATCAGCAGCAGTAGCACCAGGAGGCACAAAAGACACCACAAAGATGGCATAGACTGCAATAAAGCAAGATACATGACACTAAAAACGTTACAATCTCCTAATCTGCCCAATCTGCAACTGGGGTACAAAAGTCATCGGAGATCCAGGACTTGTTAATTTTAATGAAAGTAAGATCACAGATCTGGGCCTCTCTACCTTTAAGAGTACCCCAGGGACAGGGATAGTTGGGGTTTCAGGGACAGTTAAGGCTCCTCTCCCTTACTGAAGACCGTCACAGTGTGACAGGCAATCACTTTTTTACCCAGGGCCCTGTAGGTTTTAATTGCATTTTGTGCTTACTTGTGTTATCTTTGTTTAATATTTATATTTGTTTGCTGAAAATATTTAAAATATGACAAACATGCAAAAGAATAGGAACTCAGGAAGGGGAAAACACCTTTTCACACAACTGTACATTGTAGCAGATACATCTTAAATATAACATTTTGACATGTTTTGGCATAAATACACTGGCGAATTTGACATATTTTATTATATAAAGAAATGAAAATCACCTTGAAATATCTAATGTAAATTTATAAAAAAAGAAAATGAGAAAAAATACATATTTTGAAATAAATGTAACAAAACACTCACCTAGACACATACTGCTACTGATAGCAGCAAGAAACAACTTCAGTACTCAATTAACAACCTTTCAGAGAACAGGGGAAATGAAAAAGCCTTCTATACACAGTAAGAAGCATTAAAACAGTAGGAAGACCTAAAAACAAATGTAACTAAAAATGTAATGGCTTAGAGCACCATGAAACAAGGGAGAAGGACAGGCAGGCTAGAGCTACACCAAGCATGTATTCAATCTGCCAAATCTACTACTGTATCATTATAAAAATGACAGAAAAAAGTTTATTACGAGAGTGCAAAAACAAGTTATTTTTCTTTTTACTTCTCTAAAATGAAAAACTTCCAATATATTAATATAAACTAACTTTTGATATTATTTAAAGTCAATCATATGTACTGATAATTATAATTAATCAGAACAGCTTTATTTTTGGAAAGAAATTTAAGACATTTGCTAACAGAGCTTTAGAAATGTAAAAATGCTTGTGCTTCAAAGCTGGGTTCACAGAAAGCTGCAATGGAATTACAAAAAACACTTAGGCCCCTTAGTGCTCCAAAGTTTTGGTTCTCTAACAAATTTGGAAATGTGTAAATCAAGAAAAGCACATCCAGCCCATGAATGGCAGCGCTTTCCAGGACTCACATCCAAAGATGATATTTCATATTTTTTATATTCTTCTTCAGGTATCATAAAAACACAGTACAAATCCTACTAGTATAAAATTAAATCACACTTATGTATAGTAGCAAACCATTTACCCCAACCTCAGAAACTTGATTTGGGGCGTGGACCAAGTTCAGGAACACACCCACTGATTGATCCAGCCTTGTCGACACTGATGTCAGAGAAAAAAAAAACAACGTTTAAACTCTCCCAATGATATCATTCAATCCATTTGGATATAATGTTCCCAAATGATATATCCAAAATGCGACTTGTCCCTGACTGGGAACATCCACTGACGACGCGCTGCTTTTACATTTTGCACTTTCCGAAGAGGAGGCGAAAGAGCTAGAGGCAGAGTCAGCAAGGAAAGCCAAAACTTGTTCCTGCTGCTCCGGATTTAAAAGCGGTTTTCCTACTCCCAGAAAAGGGAGCGTTCGAGGCCTTGTGTAGCCAGACGATGATGCTGGCTCAACAACTCGAGACTTAGGTGCTATATTGCTTTTCCCACGACCACCTGATGCTCCACCACCACTACCATCATTACCAGCTGGCAATGACCGCCCACGGCCACGACCTCTTCCACCAGACTTCCTCATTGTTTGAAAAATGTAACCAAACAAACAAACGGTATTTGGTACTCTAAAAACAATTACAAGGTGTACGCAAACTTGTGGTGAATATAAATCTCCATTTATAGGTGGGTGAGACTACAGGGAAAATCAGGCCCACTGTATAACAGTACACAGCTTAAGTGGCAGACAGATATGCCACTAACAGGATTGACGCAGATGCACACACTGCCAATAAAAATCTCCCCCATTTATTTTTTCTGGGAGAATAGTGAATAAATCAGGCTCACTGTAATACAGTATATTTTCTGTGGCAGAAAATGACAGACAGATGCCACAGACAGGACTGGCACAGATGCAGATTTGCCAATCTTAATCTCCCACTTTTTTATTTGTTATGGGAGAATAGTGAGGAAATCAGGCCCACTGTAATACAGTATATTTTCTGTGGCAGAAAATGAGTGACAGATACCACAGACAGGAATGGCACAGATGCAGATTTGCCAATCTTAATCTCCCACGTTTTTATTTTTTCTGGGAGAATAGTGAATAAATCAGGCCCACTGTAATACAATATATTTTCTGTGGCAGAAAATAACAGACAGATGCCACAGACAAGACTGGCACAGATGCAGATTTGCCAATCTTAATCTCCCTCTTTTTATTTTTTCTGGGAGAATAGTGAATAAATCAGGCCCACTGTAATACAGTATATTTTCTGTGGCAGAAAATGAGTGACAGATGCCACAGACAGGAATGGCACAGATGCAGATTTGCCAATTTTAATCTGCCCCTTTTTTAATTTTTCAGGGAGACTAGTGAATAAATCAGGGTCACTGTATTAGAGCATATTTTCTGTGGCAGAAAGTGGCTTGAAGATATATAACAAAAAAAAGGGACTGTACTACAATTACTATCTCCCTACAGTAATCTCAGAAAAGTATGGCAGGCAGCATTAAAAAGGACTGCTGCACACAAAAGTCAAAAGTGTGGACAAACAAACAAGATAGCTGTGCAGAAAGGAAGGAGCAACAGGATTTGTGCTTTGAAAAAAGCAGTTGGTGTGCACAGCAGCGTACAAACAGCAATGCAGCTATCAGGGAGCCTTCTAGGGCAGCCCAATAAGCTACAGAGCTGAGGAACAAAAATCTAGCCTTCACTGTCCCTGCAAAGAAAAGGTGGTGTTGGACAGTGGAAATCGCTACAGCACAAGCGGTTTGGGGGTTAATGTACCCTGCCTAATCCTATCCTTGCTTCTGACGAAGCTGCAGCAACCTCTCCCTATGCTCAGATCAGCAGCAGTAAGATGGCCGGCGACAGGAACGCCCCTTTATAGCCCCTGTGATGCCGCAGAAAGCAAGCCAATCAATGCCATGCCCTTTTCTAAGATGGTGGGGACCGAGAACCATGTCATCACGCTACCCACATTCTGCGTCCTCCTTCATTGGCGCTTCATTGGAGAAATGGCGCTAAACGCGTCATATGAAATGCGACTTTGGCTTATGAAAATGACCGATCCATTTCCCTCAACCCTAGTCGAAGCTACAAGACCTGTGTCAAGTCCTTCAGTGTTTTGAGGAATGCACACGGCTGGTTAGTGCAGACAATGCCATAATAAGCATGAGCATCCCCCTAATGCATCTGCTGATGCAAAGTTTGATGCACATAAAGGAGCAGGTGTCTGCAGCCGAGGACGAGGGAAGCCTTGATGACAGTCAGCCACTGTCTGATCAGGGAAGTTTACAGGATGAGGTGGCAGGCGAAGAGGAGGAGGACGAGGAGGATGATGGGGATGAGTATTTTTTGGATGAGGAAGCTTCTCAGGGGGCAATAGAAACTGGTGGCATTGCAAGGCCGGGTTCAGGGTTTTTGAGGGAGACAAGTGACGTTGATTTGCATGAAAGTGCTCCTCAACCCAGCACAAGAACTGATTTGACAACTGAAAAATTGGCCCACATGGCGGATTATGCCTTGCGTATCCTCAAAAGGGACCCACGCATTATAAAAATGATGACCGATGATGATTACTGGTTGGCCTACCTCCTTGATCCTCTCTATAAAGGCAAATTGCAAAATATCATGCCACATGAGAACCTTGAACAAATCTTGGCAACCAAACAAGCAACTCTTGTAGACCGTTTGATTCAGGCATTCCCAGCACACAGTGCCAGTGATGGTTCTCACAAGAGCTACGGGGGCAACAGGGCAGAGGTGTTAGAAGTGCACAAATCAGAAGTGGCCTTGGACAGAGGGGTTTTCTGACCAGGTTGTGGAGTGATTTCGCAATGATGGCAGACACGACAGATACTGCAGCATCAATTCAAAGTGACAGGAGACAACATTTGTCCAGTATGGTTACTATTTTTCATCCCTTATCGATGTTCTCCCTCAACTGTCATTCCCATTTGATTACTGGGCATCCAAAACAGACACCTGGCCTGAATTGGCCGAATAAGCATTGCAGGAGCTTGCTTGCCCAGCAGTTAGTGTGCTATCAGAAAGAGTATTCAGTGCTGCTGGTTCAATACTGACCGAAAAAAGGACTCGTCTGGGTACCCAAAATGTTGATGATCATTAAAATGAACCACTCATGGATTTCTAATTATTTTGCCCCACCTTTCCCGGCTGACACCTAGCTTTCCTGTAAAAAGGTCTTGCTTTTGGACTGGTCTTACTGACTGTTCCAATCTCTTAATTTGCAGCTGCTGTTTGTCCAGCATACAACATGTTTACACCTCCCTAAATGGACTAACTCCCCCCACGGGGCCGAGGTCTCGACACTTGGCGCAAGCACCCATGAGAGTGCCATTTGTCTGAAAAGGTGGGTGTGCCCACTTTTGGTCAACGGCACTGCCACTGGGTCCCTCATAGTACAATGAAGTGTCTCTGGTGGTGGTGGCGCGCACCTAACGTCAGACACACCATTGTAACATGAGAGGCCCTGGGCCTGTACTGCCGGCCATGAGAGAGTGTCCCCCCCAGCTCAAACAGTGCTCTACCACTTGCAAAATTATCTCTCACAGCTCCACCACTGTTTAGTCTATGCGCTGAAATCCTTCAATGCCTGGCACTGACAATACCAATTTGTTGACATGTATGATGCTGGTTAAAATATTCAGGGGCCCTGTCCTACATTTACACCAGTAAATACTTTGCGCTCAATTACAATGTCTGAAAGTCAGCAGAGGAGCCCACCCCTGTACCTAAGTATGCCACCTTTTTTTTTTTGTTTTGTTGTTTTGCGAGACATTAACATCTATTTATTTTTTGGGAGTACTAACTGTGTCAGACACTCCTTCCAATTTTCCCCCGCTGACCACAACAATGCTGCCTGTGCACCCCTGCAACATAAAGGAACCTGCATTGAGCCTATTTTGTTATTTTAGGCCTACTAAGGGTGGTTTCACACTTGCGTTTTTGTCTGCAGCATTTTTTTTCCCTATCTTTAGCATTGAAAACGCATGCGTTTTTTTGTGTACGCGTTTGGTCGCGTTTTTTGACGTATGCGTTTTTTTACTGCATGCGTTCATTTTCTGAAATGCTACTTGTAGTATTTTTAGAAGTGTTTTTTGGACCAAAAAAAACGTATGCGTTTTCATGCGTTTTTTTTGGGTCAAAAAATACATTGGAGTCAATGGGGACGCATGCGTTTTTTGGTGCATGCGTTTTTTGCGGTAAAAAACGCATGCGTTTTTTTATTAAAAAAACAGAAAACACACTGATATGCCACCCCCCAACATAAAGGTGATAAAGGGAACCTAACCCTACCCCTAACCCTAACCCTAAGGGATCCTAACCCTAACCCTACCCCTAACCCTAAGGGATCCTAACCCTAACCCTAACCCTAATCCCTTTATGGTTAGGGTTAGGGGTAGGGTTAGGGGTAGGGTTAGGGTTAGGATCCCTTAGGGTTAGGGGTAGGGTTAGGGTTAGGGGTAGGGTTAGGGTTAGGGTTAGGATCCCTTAGGGTTAGGGGTACGGTTAGGCTTAGGGGTAGGGTTAGGGTTAGGGTTAGGATCCCTACCCCTACCCCTAACCCTAACCCTAACTGTTTCTGTTTATAGTGGGTTTTTTACTTTATTTTGATGATTGGCAGCTGTCACACATTTCTCAGCATGCATTTAAAAAACGCAAAGGCATGTAAAAACGCACGTAAACGCGTCAAAACGCAGCGTTTTTTTCACCACATGCAAAAACGCATGCGTCAAAAAAACGCAGCGTTTACACGCGTTTACATGCGTTTTTTCACCATGCTTTTTTTGCGTTTTTTACCGCAAAAACGCACCCCAAAAAACGCCAATGTGAAACCAGCCTAAGTCTGTCTGCGGTCCCTCCTTCCAATTGTCCTCCGCTGACCACACCAATGCTGCCCGTGCACCCATGTAACCTTTTTTAACCCCTTAGTGACAGAGCCAATTTGGTACTTAATGACCAGGCCAATTTTTGCAATTCTGACCACTGTCACTTTATGAGGTTATAACTCTGGAACGCTTCAACGGATCCCGCTGATTCTGAGATTGTTTTTTCGTGACATATTGTACTTCATGTTAGTGGTAACATTTCTTCGATATTACTTGCAATTATTTATGAAAAAAACGGAAATATGGCGAAAATTTTTAAAATTTTGCAATTTTCAAACTTTGTATTTTTATGCCCTTAAATCAGAAAGATATGTCACAAAAAATAGTTAATAAATAACATTTCCCACATGTCTACTTTACATCAGCACAATTTTGGAAACAAAATTTTTTTTTGTTAGGGAGTTATAAGGGTTAAAAGTTGACCAGCAATTTCTCATTTTTACAACACATTTTTTTTTAGGGACCACATCACATTTGAAGTCATTTTGAGGGGTCTATATGATAGAAAATAATGAAGTGTGACACCATTCTAAAACCTACACCCCTCAAGGTTGTCAAAACCACATTCAAGAAGTTTATTAACCCTTTACGTGCTTCACAGGAACTGAAACAATGTGGAAGGAAAAAATGAACATTTAACTTTTTTTTGCAAACATGTTAATTCAGAACCATTTTTTTTATTTTCACAAGTGTAAAAACAGAAATGTAACCATAAATTTTGTTATGCAATTTCTCCTGAATACGCCAATACCCGATATGTGGGGGTAAACCACTTTTTGGGCGCACCGCAGAACTTAGAAGTGAAGGAGCGCCGTTTGACTTTTTCAATGCAGAATTGGCTGGAATTGAGATCGGACGCCATGTCACGTTTAGAGAGCCCCTGATGTGCCTAAACAGTGGAAACTCCCCACAAATGACACCATTTTGGAAACTAGACCCCTTAAGGAACTTATCTAGATGTGTGGTGAGCACTTTGAACCCCTAAGTGCTTCACAGAAGTTTATAACGTAGAGCCGTGAAAATAAAAAATCGCTTTTGTTTACACAAAAATGATTTTTCGCCCACAAATTCTTATTTTCACAAGAGTAACAGGAGAAATTAGACCACAAAAGTTGTTGTGCAATTTCTCCTGAATACGTCAATACCCCACATGTTGGGGTAAACCACTGTTTGGGCGCACCGCAGAGCTTGGAAGTGAAGGAGCGCCGTTTTACTTTTTCAATGTAGAATTGGCTGGAATTAAGATTGGACGCCATGTCGCGTTTGGAGAGCCTCTGATGTGCCTAAACAGTGGAAACCCCCCACAAGTGACCCCATTTTGGAAACTAGACCCCTTAAGGAACATATCTAGATGTGTGGTGAGCACTTTGAACCCCCATGTGCTTCACAGAAGTTTATAATGTAGAGCCGTGAAAAAAAAAATTGCATTTTTTCTACAAAAATGATTTTTTGCCCACAAATTTTTATTTTCACAAGGGTAACAGGAGAAATTAGACCACTAACATTGTTGTGCAATTTCTCCTGAGTACGTCAATACCCAATGTGTGGGGGTAAACCACTGTTTGGGCGCACCGCAGAGCTTGGAAGAGAAAGAGTGCCGTTTTACTTTTTCAATGTAGAATCGGCTGGAATTGAGATCGGACGCCATGTTGCGTTTGGAGAGCCCCTGATGTGCCTAAACAGTAGAAATCCCGCACAAGTGACCCCATTTTGGAAACTAGACCCCCCATGGAACTTATCTAGATGTGTGGTGAGAACCTTGAATGCCCAAGTGCTTCACAGAAGTTTATAATGCAGAGCCGTGAAAATAAAAAAAAATTTTTTTCCACAAAAAAGATTTTTTAGCCCCCAAGTTTTTATTTTCACAAGAGTAACAAGAGAAATTGGACCCCAAAAGTTGTTGTCCAATTTGTCCTGAGTATGCTGGTACCCCATATGTGGGGGTAAGCCACTGTTTGGGCGCACGGCAGAGCTCGGAAGGAAGGAGCGCCGTTTTGGATTGCAGACTTTGATAGAATGGTCTGCGGACATTATGTTGCGTTTGCAGAGCCCCTGATGTACCTAACCAGTAGAAACCCTCCACAAGTGACCCCATTTTGGAAACTAGACCCCCCCAAGGAACTTATCTAGATGTGTGGTGAGAACTTTGAATGCCCAAGTGCTTCACAGAAGTTTAGAATGCAGAGTCGTGAAAATAAAAAATATTTTTTTTCCACAAAAAAGTACGCTGATGCGCCATATGTGGGGGTAAACCACTGTTTGGGTGCACGGCAGAGCTCGGAAGGGAAGGAGCGCCTTTTTGGAATGCAGACTTTGACAGAATGGTCTGTGGGCATTATGTTGCGATTGCAGAGCCCCTGATGTACCTAAACTGTAGTAACCCCCCACAAGTGACCCCATTTTGGAAACTAGACCCCCCAAGGAACTTATCTAGATGCGTGGTGAGAACTTTGAATGCCCAAGTGCTTCACAGAAGTTTAGAATGCAGAGTCGTGAAAATAAAAAATATTTTTTTTTCCACAAAAAAGATATTGTAGCCCCCAAGTTTTTATTTTCACAAGGGTAACAGGAGAAATTGGACTGCAATAGTTGTTGTCCAATTTATCCCGAGTACGCTGATGCACCATATGTGGGGGTAAACCACTGTTTGGGCGCACGGCAGAGCTCGGAAGGGAAGGAGCGCCTTTTTGGAATGCAGACTTTGATAGAATGGTCTGTGGGCATTATGTTGCGATTGCAGAGCCCCTGATGTACCTAAACTGTAGTAACCCCCCACAAGTGACCCCATTTTGGAAACTAGACCCCCCAAGGAACTTATCTAGATGTGTGGTGAGAACTTTGAATGCCCAAGTGCTTCACAGAAGTTTAGAATGCAGAGTCGTGAAAATAAAAAATATTTTTTTTTCCACAAAAAAGATATTGTAGCCCCCAAGTTTTTATTTTCACAAGGGTAACAGGAGAAATTGGACTGCAATAGTTGTTGTCCAATTTATCCCGAGTACGCTGATGCGCCATATGTGGGGGTAAACCACTGTTTGGGCGCACGGCAGAGCTCGGAAGGGAAGGAGCGCCTTTTTGGAATGCAGACTTTGATAGAATGGTCTGTGGGCATTATGTTGCGATTGCAGAGCCCCTGATGTACCTAAACTGTAGTAACCCCCCACAAGTGACCCCATTTTGGAAACTAGACCCCCCAAGGAACTTATCTAGATGTGTGGTGAGAACTTTGAATGCCCAAGTGCTTCACAGAACTTTAGAATGCAGAGTCGTGAAAATAAAAAAAATTTTTTTTCACAAAAAAGATATTGTAGCCCCCAAGTTTTTATTTTCACAAGGGTAACAAGAGAAATTGGACCCCAGAAGTTGTTGTCCAATTTATCCCGAGTACGCTGATGCCCCATATGTGGGGTTAACCCACTGTTTGGGCGCACGGCAGAGCTCAGAAGGGAGGGAGCACCATTTGACTTTTTGAGCGCAAAATTGGCTGTCGTGTTTGGAGACCCCCTGATGTACCTAAACAGTGGAAACCCCCCAATTCTAGCTCCAACCCTAACCCTAACACACCCCTAACCCTAATCCCAACCTGATCCATAATCCTAATCACTAACCCTAACCATAATCACAACCCTTACCCCAAAACAACCCTAATGTCAACCTTAACCATAACGCTAATCAAAACCCTAAATCCAACACACCCCTAATCCTAATCTCAACCCTAACCTCAAACCTAACCCTAATCCCAATACACCCCTAATCACAACCCTAACCTTAACCCTAATCCCAAACCTAACCCTAATCCCAAGCGTAACCCTAATGCCAACCCTAACCCTAATACCAACCCTAATCCAAACCCTAACCCTAATCCCAGCTCTAACCCTAACTTTAGCCCCAACCCTAGCCCTAACTTTAGCCCCAACCCTAACCCTAGTCCTAAGGCTACTTTCACACTTGCGTCGTTTGGCATTCCGTTGCAATCCGTCGTTTTGGACAAGAAACGGATCCTGCAAATGTGCCCGCAGGATGCGTTTTTTGCCCATAGACTTGTATTGCCGACGGATTGTGACGGATGGCCACACGTCGCGTCCATCGTGCACTGGATCAGTTGTGTTTTGGCGGACCGTCGGCACAAAAAAACGTTCAATGAAACGTTTTTTTGTACGTCGCATCCGCCATTTCTGACCGCGCATGCGTGGCTGTAACTCTGCCCCCTCCTCCCCAGGACATAGATTGGGCAGCGGATGCGTTGAAAAACTACAGCTGCTGCCCACGTTGTGCACAATTTTCACAACGTGCGTCGGTATGTCGGGCCGACGCATTGCGACGGCCCCGTACAGACGTAAGTGTGAAAGAAGCCTAACCCTAAATTTAGCCCCAACCCTAACCCTAAATTTAGCCCCCAACCCTAACCCTAAATTTAGCCCCAACCCTAGCCCTAACCCTAGCCCTAACCCTAGCCCTAACCCTAGCCCTAACCCTAGCCCTAACCCTAACCCTACCCCTAACCCTACCCCTACCCCTAACCCTACCCCTAACCCTACCCCTACCCCTACCCCTACCCCTAACCCTAATGCTACCCCTAACCCTACCCCTAACCCTACCCCTAACCCTACCCCTAACCCTAACCCTACCCCTGCCCCTAACCCTACCCCTAACCCTACCCCTAACCCTAACCCTAACCCTACCCCTAACCCTAATTTTAGCCCCAACTGCTGTTCTCCTGCCGACCGGCAGATGGAGACAGATGGCGGGCCCACTGCGCATGCGCCCGCCATTTTCTTCTGCCGGCGGCCAGGAGGAGCAGCAAGAGGATCCAGGGACACAGGTGAGTATTGTAGGGTCCCCGAATCCCCCTATTTCTCTGTCCTCTGATGTGCGATCACATCAGAGGACAGAGAATCACACTTTACTTTTTTTTTTGCGATCGCCGGTAAACAGTTAATTACCGGCGATTGCAAAACAGGGGTCGGTAAAACCGACCCCGATCATGCTCTTTGGGGTCTCGGCTACCCCCCGCAGCCGAGACCCCAAAGATTCTCGCGGGGCCGGCCGGCGGGCGCACTGCGCATGCGCCCGCCATCTTTAAGATGGCGGCGCCCACCGGGAGACACGAGGAGCATCGGGGGAGATAGGTAAGTATTGGGGGGCCACCTGGGACCCCTTTTCTCTGTCCTCCGATGTGCGATCACATCGGAGGACAGAGAAATTAAAAAGAGATCGCGTTTTTCTTTTTTTTTTGCGATCGCCGGTAAACGGTTAATTACCGGCGATCGCAAATGCGGGGTGGGTTAAAAACCCCCCGAATCATGTTCTCTGGGGTCTCGGCTACCCCCAGCAGCCGAGACCCCGGAGAAAATCGGCCTTTGGGGGGCGCTATTCACTTTTTCCACAGCGCCGTTAATTAACGGCGCTGTGGTTTAAGTACCCTTAGCGGCCGCCGTTAAAAGGCGTATCGGCGGTCGCTAAGGGGTTAAACCTGCAGCGAGCCAACTTTGTGGTGTAAGGCCTACTAGCAGTGTCTGTCTGCGCCACTCAATGCAGCTGTCCTCCTCTTAAAAAATATGAGCTGCAATTGTCTGGTTTTCAGCCTGTCTGAATTTTAAAACTGCATTGGGGCCACAAGTTTCATTGGGGTCTACAAACTGTGTCTAATGCTCCAAGGTGTTCTCCAGGTTGCCTTTCCCTAGCTTCTATCTTCAAGCTCTCATTAAGTAGTTGTTAATATAACACTGCATTAGGCCTACAAGTTGGGTCTGGGTTCTAGAGACGGTGTCTGCCGCTCCAAGGTGTTCTCCAGGTTGCCTTTCCCTAGCTTCTATCTTCAGGCTCTCGTTAAGTAGTTGTTAAATGGAACAAATGCATTGCTGCTACTAGTCTGGTTGGGGCCTACTGACAGTGTCTGCCGCTCCAAGGTGTTCTCCAGGTTGCCTTTCTTGATCTTCGATCTTCAGGCTCTCGTTAAATAGTTGTTAAATGGAACAAATGCATTGCTGCAACTAGTTTGTTTGGAGCCTACTAACAGTGTCTGCCACTCCAAGGTGTTCTTCAGGTTGCCTTTCCTGATCTTCGATCTTCAGGCTCTCGTTAAATAGTTGTTAAGTGGGGCTACTAGTTTGGTTGGGGCCTACTAACAGTGTCTGCCGCTCCAAGGTGTTCTCCTGGTTGCCTTTCCTGAGCTTCGATCTTTAGGCTCTCGTTAAATAGTTGTTAAATGGAACAACTGCGGTGGGGCTACTAGTTTGGTTGGGGCCTACTAACAGTGTCTGCCGCTCCAAGGTGTTCTCCTGGTTGCCTTTCCTTAGCTTCTATCTTGAGGCTCTCGTTAAATAGTTGTTAAATGGAACTGCAGTGGGGCTACTAGTTTGGTTGGGGCCTACTAACAGTGTCTGCCGCTCCAAGGTGTTCTCCAGGTTGCCTTTCCTGAGCTTTGATCTTCAGGCTCTCGTTAAATAGTTTTTAAAGGGAACTGCAGTGGGGCTACTAGTTTGGTTGGGGCCTACTAACAGTGTCTGCCGCTCCAAGGTGTTCTCCAGGTTGCCTTTCCTGAGCTTCTATCTTCAGGCTCTCGTTAAATAGTTGTTAAATGGAACAAATGCATTGCTGCTACTAGTTTGGTTGGGGCCTACTAACAGTGTCTGCCGCTCCAAGGTGTTCTCCTGGTTGCCTTTCCTAAGCTTCTATCTTTAGCCTCTCATTAAAAAGTTGTTAAATGGAACAAATGCATTGCTGCTACTAGTTTGGTTGGGGCCTACTAACAGTGTCTGCCGCTCCAAGGTGTTCTCCAGGTTGCCTTTCCTGAGCTTCTATCTTCAGGCTCTCGTTAAATTGTTTTTAATATAACACTGCATTTAGCCTACTAGTTTTGTTGGCCCTACTAATGATGTTTGCCGCTCCTTTCTGTTCTCCACTGAACAAAGCAGTGCCGCCTGTTTACTACTGTTACCAATTTTGAACTGCATTTAGCCTACTTATTGATTTGAGCCTACTCACTGTGTCAGCCTCTCAAGTCATTACAGTTGTCCTCCACTGAACAAAGCAATGCCGCCTGGTTAGTCCTGTTACCAATTTTGAACTGCATTTAGCCCACTTTATTATTTGGGCCTATATCTGTGTTTCCTCTTCATCCTGCCCATTGCCCAGCCAGTGGTAGATGAGTCTGCTGGTACACTGCCCCAGACCGCTACATTCCCCTTGCACGCTACACAGCCAGAATGTGACCCTGCTGAAAGTCAGGTTCCCCTTCCCGCATACTATACCACCTTACACGGGGACAAAGAGTAAGGTGCAGATGAAAGTGCAGGTTCCTTCATCAGGTGGGGGAGAAATACTCGTTGGCAACGTCACTGGCACAGGGCCCATCATAGTACACAAAAGTGTCGCTGCCGGTGGGAGGCGACTCGACTTTTGAGATTTTGAGATAGTCGGGTTTCGCGAAACCCGACTCGACCGTAAAAAAGTAAAAGTTGCTCAACCCTAACCTTGACATTACAATATTGCAAAATGATCTGAGTAAAATGATTGAATGGGCAAACACTTGGTAAATGAGATTTAATATACATAAATGTAAAGTAATGCACCTAGAATGGAGTAATCCTATTGCTGCATATACATTAAATGGGAGTATACTCGGGACTACAGATCAAGAGAAGGACTTGGATATTCTTGTTACAAGTAAACTGAGCAGCAGTACTTAATGTCAAGCAGCAGTACTTAATGTCAAGCAGCAGCTGCAAAAGCAAGCAAGATTTTAGGATGTTTAAAAAGAGAGATAAAATCCCGTGATCCCAACGTATTATTACACCTTTATAAATCACTGGTGAAGCCACATCTAGAATATGGGATCCAGTTTTAGGAGACTCCACACATTTTAAAAAGGATATTCAGAAGATAGAATCATTTCAACGACGGGCAGCTAGATTATTTCAAGGGATGGAAGGCATCTCATATGAGGAGAGGTTGGGAAAGTAGGGCTTGTTTAGCTTAAAAAAGATGCCTTAGAGAGGATCTCATTTACATGTATAAATATATGTGTGTTCAGTACAAAACACTGGCACATGACTTGTTCCTTCCAAGGACCGTGCTGAAGCTAGGGGGCACTCATTATGGGTGGAAGAAAGGCGATTCCGACAGCTAAAAAGGAAATGGTTCTTTTCAGTTAGAGCAATCAGACTGTGGAATGCCCTACCACAGGAGGTACTAATGGGCGATACTAAAACAGCTTTTAAAAAAGAGCTGGATGATTTCCCTTATACAGGTAACATTGCGGGTTATAGCTAGATTAGTTACGATATGTACAGTTGATGATGAAAGGTTGAACTTGATGGACCTAGGTCTTTATTCAACCTATGTAAATATAGATAGATAGATAAGAAATTTTAGTTTCTGTAGAACTGCAGCTCAAGTTAGACAACATGCCAGCAGGATTTAGCTCTAAAACTAAAAGCATGGCCATAATAGTGCTGTGATGCTGATTAATGATACCTGATTTTAAAAAATCCACTCTGTGGCTGATGAATACTCACCTTGTGATGTTTTCATAAAATTACATCTTCTGTGATTCTGTGTGCTTCAGGTGGCATGTGGGGGCAGGGTCTTATTCTGGTTCTCCACCACCCTCCAGCCTCCTCTACTTCTTGTACAGGTCACTTTGGTGACCTGCCTCCTTTTTAAAATTCTGCACCACCGCCGCCATCATTGTGTGCAGTGTGAGTCAGCATCCTATGTGAAGGGCATCAATAAAATGGCACCTGATGTGGCTCATGCACAGATAGAGATTTCTGCTTGGTGAAACTTTACATATAAAATCCACATCATAATTTCACTTTTTAAAAGTGTACACAATGGGGGAGATAATAATAAGAAACTGTCTAATATTAAAGCTGGCTTTGTTGCAAATATCAACCAATCAACGCTCAGTTTTCACTTCTCTGGTTAAGCGAAAGCTGCATTCTGATTGGTTGTTATGTGCAGCCCAGCCAGTTTTGCTATTAGGCAGTCTTTTATTATCTCCCTCAGTTTTTTATTGTCTCCCACAATGGGTCAAAAGGAGCTTAAAATGGAAGAGAAATCCCGTGCCTTGACTCTGCTCAAGAAGGGGGATTCGGTGATTGCTGTAGCTAGAGATCTGGGAGTGTCAAGAGAATCAATTTATCAACTGAAGTGGTCGGCGGCATCATTGCCTCCTGGGATGGTACCGCAGAGGAAGTCAGGCTCTGGCGCACCTAAGAAGACTTCACCAATGACTGATAAGTTTCTGAAGCGTGAAGTGATGTCACATCCTTCTATAACTGCTGTTGAACTAAAAAACAAGTACCCTATGCTCCTCCAGAACATCACAACTAGGACAATTCATCACCGCCTGCAGAAGGACCTGGGTCTACCAAGTTGCCATGCCGCAAAGAAGCCCCTGCTCACAGCAGCAATGAAAAAGAAAAGGCTTGCCTTTTGTAAGAAATATCAAGATTGGACATCTGAAGAGTGGAAGAAAGTGATGTTTAGTGATGAGAGCACTTTCAGGCTGGTCAGGGGAGGCTCAAAGGTTGTGCATCGTCCGAGTACCGTGTCACGGTATGACCCAAAATATACAGTGAAGTGAAGACACTGTGGGTAAACATGGACTCCACATATTTAGCCAGCCTTGCTGAATTCATGCCTAAATGACTGCAGATGGTGATAAAATGTAAGGGTGACATGACAAAATACTAATTATAATAAAATATCCACAATAAAACACTTGAATCCACTTGAATATTAAGATTTTGTGGTTTCATTGAACTTGTAAAGTATTGCAAATGCAGGGGTTCTGAGCCAGCGGGGGCACCACTGGCGAGCTCTGGCACTGGGCTCCCTGAACTCACAAACCCCATAGCGTGTAGGTGTCCCCACTTGCTCAGGACCCTGGCACTTGCACAGGTGTGCCAGGTGGTGACACTAGCCCTGAATGAGAACCATATATCTGAGGAAACATCCAGGCAGCGTTACCTTCCATTCAAATACAAATTCTTCAGAGTATAATGTTCTTGGTTTATTTCGTTAATTCTATGAAATGAAGACACACATAGGCCATGATAGTAAGTTGCTGAGGAGGCTGGATATCAGAGAGGTTGATAAGGTGAGTGGTGAGGCTAGTTATTTTTTAACATCATGATTTTTTATTCTCTGAGATCTGGAAAGACCCTATAGCGTAATGAAAAACTTTCAATTTCCATCAAATAACTTCAATGCAAATGAAATTTCTCTTTTAAAAATGCATTATTTGGAAAACTTGGTAGATTTAGGCATCTTTAATCTGCACCATTTGAAGAAGCTGCTATTATTTCAGTTAGCTACATTTGCAGGAAAGCTGATGTTTGTTTTATATAACCTTATGCAGACTGTGTTGCTTATTGCGAATTTGGAAATATGCTCTGCATAGTCCTAATTGAAATTGTCCAGGCTAATCAGAACATAGTATTTAGGTAGATCTTGAATAGTAGGTTATGACATCAGTATTTCATCTATTGTTTCAATGGAGACACAATAGACAGATCATATATATATATATATACAGTACAGACCAAAAGTTTGGACACAACTTCTCATTTAAAGATTTTTCTGTATTTTCTTGACTATGAAAATTGTAAATTCACACTGAAGGCATCAAAACTATGAATTAACAGTTGTGGAATTATACACTTAACAAAAAAGTGTGAAACAACTGAAAATATGTCTTATATTCTAGGTTCTTCAAAGTAGCCACCTTTTGCTTTGATGACTGCTTTGCACACTCTTGGCATTCTTTTGATGAGCTTCAAGAGGTAGTCACCGGAAATGGTCTGCCAACAATCTTGAAGGAGTTCCCAGAGATGCTTAGCAGTTTTTGGCCCTATTGTCTTCACTCTGCTGTCCAGCTCACCCCAAACCATCTCGATTGGGTTCAGGTCTAGGTGAGTGCTACACCCCATCACTCTCCTTCTTGGTCAAATAGCCCTTACACAGCCTGGAGGTGTGTTTGGGGTCATTGTCCTGTTGAAAAATAAATGATGGTCCAACTAAACACAAACCGGATGGAATAGCATACCGCTGCAAGATGCTGTGGTAGCCATGCTGGTTCAGTATGTCTTCAATTTTGAATAAATCCCCAAGAGTGTCACCAGCAAAGCACCACCACACCATCACACCTCCTCCTCCATGCTTCACGGTGGGAATCAAGCATGTAGAGTCCATCCGTTCACCTTTTCTGTGTCGCACAAAGACACGGTGGTTGGAACCAAAGATCTCAAATTTGTAGTCATCAGACAAAAGCACAGATTTCCACTGGTCTAATGTCCATTCCTTGTGTTCTTTAGCCAAAACAAGTCTCTTTTGCTTGTTGTCTGTCCTTAGCAGTGGTTTCCTAACAGCTATTTTACCATGGAGGCCTGCTTCACAAAGTCTCTTCTTAACAGTTGTTGTAGAGATGTGTCTGCTGCTAGAACTCTGTGTGGCATTGACCTGGTCTCTAATCTGAGCTGCTGTTAACCTGCGATTTCTGAGGCTGGTAACTCGGATAAACTTATCCTCAGAAGCAGAGGTGACTCTTGGTCTTCCTTTCCTGGGGCTGTCCTCATGTGAGCCAGTTTCTTTGTAGCGCTTGATGATTTTTGCAACTGCACTTGGGGACACTTTCAAAGTTTTCCCAATTTTTCGGACTGACTGACCTTCATTTCTTAAAGTAATGATGGCCACTTATTTTTCTTTACTTAGCTGCTTTTTTCTTGCTATAATACAAATTCTAACAGTCTATTTAGTAGGACTATCAGCTGTGTATCCACTAGACTTCTGCTCAACACAACTGATGGTCCCAACACCATTTATAAGGCAAGAAAGCCCACTTATTAAACATGACAGGGCACACCTGTGAAGTGAAAACCATTTCCTTTGACTACCTCTTGAAGCTCATCAAGAGAATGCCAAGAGTGTGCAAGCAGTCATCAAAGCAAAAGGTGGCTACTTTGAAGAACCTAGAATATAAGACATATTTTCATTTGTTTCACACTTTTTTGTTAAGTATATAATTCCGCATGTGTTAATTCATAGTATTGATGCCTTCAGCGTGAATTTACAATTTTCATAGTCATGAAAATACAGAAAAATCTTTAAATGAGAAGGCGTGTCCAAACTTTTGGTCTGTCCTGTATATATAATATATAATAATATATATATAATATAATTTCCAGCAAATAAATTTGTGAGAATCCCAATACTGGAAAGCTTGTAATTGCTTACAGAATACACATGAGGGAGGGAAGAGAAAGGAAACCAAGCTGAATATAAAGGCTTACACTCTACTGAAAATCTGTCATGACCAGGCACTTACCATTACTGTGGTATAATAATCTAAATGTTGCTGCAGGGCATTATAGTGAAGAACACCTGTCCACGTAAATTGACAAAAACCCACAGCTTCAGAAGTGTGAAAAATGATGATAGGAAGCTTTTTTTAAAAAAAAAACTGCTAATCAAATCTCAAAATGATCAAATTTTGTATGGAGCAGCAAAATTCAAAAAAGTCTACTCAAACTTAATACTTCACTGATAAATCTGTTGATCTATGATAAATGCGTAACTAGGAAAGGTTAGACATATAGGAATCACAGAGGAAAGGGCAGCACTCACAGTAAGAGAATACATAAAACCAAAGAACCTATAATAAATACATGTTGAGTATATATAATCATAGTTTGGGCAAGTGATCATGTGCCAATGGAAACAACAATAGAGATTAAAAGATTGGCAGAAAGCAGGGTAAGACAAGATTTGAAGAATCATTGAAGAGTTAAAACAAATGCAAAATGGCAGTACTAAAACCATGCAACTAAAATAAATATGTAATAGCTATACTTAAATAAAGTGCGTGAATTTCCCAACACCATAAAGTAAACCGAAAATAAATGTAAATTGACAATAAAAGTGTATCCACTAGCGTATTCTCCTACTTAATTGTTGCCAGCCCATATGCACAATTTTCAGTCCAACAGGATGCACCTTTCATATACCCACAAAGCAATTAAGAAGTTAGTGCCAATGTGTGGCCATTTAAAAATAATTCATGACTTATAATAGTGCTTCTTCTGGCATTCTGGGAGTCCAATGTTGCATGATCTAGCTTGAGCCAAGGATACATATGAGTGGACTACAGATCATGTGATCCAAAATTTAGCCTGCCTGATTACAAGGCTATGAGGGATACTTTTATAGTTTTAAAAGCATGAAAATTCAGTCAGTGCGCTGTGTTATAAAGTGACCTGTTACTGGTTATCATCTTTTTATGTGTTTAGACAACTTTGACATTTTGCTGCGTTTGCTTGAAAAAATCTTGAAAATGGTGGAATTCAGTCATATGAGACATCAAGGTGTTAAAAACATCTTTCTAAAGCACTTCGAGATTTTGCAATATTTTTGATCTCCAGCAAATTGTTTCACTGTAAATCAAGTTCTTGGGGAAAAAAAATCAGTGAATGATGAATTAAATTTTCAAAAGATTTTCTCATCTTTATTAATTTTCTAGTATAACCTCAAATATTGTTTTAGATTGGGCCTATATAATAGTTTTGGAGGGTTTACTATCTATTTGCTGTATCTTCATCTCGGATTAGTAAGAGACTCTGGTGATTGAAATTTGTTTGACACAGTTATAAATGTGTCACCTTTGTGGAACGTGTTCAGCCAAACTTAGAGCAAGTGCTGTTCAATTATTAAGAATCTACTTTTTAATCGTCTCTAGCAATATTAATTCAAAATTACAGGTCCTGTACTTTGTAATATTCATCCACTTTTCTTACCATTGGGAAATCCTGCTTCATAAATAATATCAATTCACACTATCAAGTGTGACAAAATACATAATAACAGAAATGGCAAAAAGACTTCTCAAAAAAACAAAATGTAATGTGACATTACAATAAAGGTCAGTGCAAGAAATGTAATTAAAACTTCAGATAGCATTAAATGTTCCAGTAATGAAATTTCAATAAAAGCCATGCTACATAAATCACTGATTTCTTTCTAGTCTAGGTGCTTGCTCTTTTAAAACATTTTTTAAAATGCAATGTTCTTCATTTGCTGTTACTAGTTAAATGATTTATTAAATATATGGACATTGATCTGCAGATGCAATTAGTTTGACTACAGTTTTATAAAGCAAAAAAAAAACACCTTAAACAATACACAATCAGGCTACACCATTTTTTTAGGGAATAAAACAGAGATACATTACAGTGTTACTTGGATTTGAATTTTAATAATAGTACGTATTACTTTTATGCTTAAATGTTTCATTAATTTATTTTATATGAAAGGTGCAAAAGAAATTACAGAAAAATATCATCAAGAAAAAGCAAATACATGCAAAATAAAAAAGAGCAAGTGTCGTGGAAATTGTTTGAGACAAATGGCGCAAATCAGCCGACAAATTCAATTCAAAGAGAATCAACTTTGTTCAAATTAAAATTGTCATGAAAAGACATTTATTATTCTTTGCTTCTCTCTAGACTCCAAATGATAATAAACGGAGGGTAGGAAGGGGTAAAAAATAAAATGTATTGTTGGAGGAAACAAGTGGAGAAATGCAAATAAGATAAGAATCATATATTTAACATATATTAATTTATTTACTTTATATTTGATTTTTTGTTATAAATTGTACCCTTAAACTTGTATTATCATGCACAAATATATTTCTTAAAAGTAAATAGAATATATCTAGACACAGTGCTAAAAGGATGAATATTCCTGTATCTGCTTAATAAAGAGCAATGTCACAGTTTTATTAACACTTTTTACTAGTGATGAATTGTTAGTGATTAACAACTTTCCAAGTAATTATCAAGTAAGTTAATTTTAGCTTTAAACAATTCAGTACGATTTATTTATTATGCATTTTTGTATAATGTTTGGCTTGTGCTTTTTCTTATGCTTTATTTGTATCCCAATAGACAGTTATTATTGTGCTGAACAATTAAATACACGCAATATCTTTATTTAAAGGAAATTAATTCATAAAATATACCCAACTATCGATTGCATAAAACTGTAACTGTTCAAAATAAACTGTTTATGTGTTCAATGTGCTGGCTATTGTCTTGGATTGTCAATACCACTTTCTTCTCCCACTCTTGACACACTCATAGCAACACCACAGAAGAAATGCTAGCACAGGCTTCCAGTATCCGTTGTTATAGATGCTGGGGTCATCTGAAGGCAATTGTCTATGCTGTGAAGATTCGAGATGTGCAGCATCTGAAACAACGGATACTGGAAGCCTATGCTAGCATTTCTACTGCAGTGTTGCTATCAGTGTGTCAAGAAAGGGAAAAAGGCAAATTGCACCAGAATCATAGCACATTTATCTTGAAATTTCTCCTCAATATTTCTTTTAAAAGACTCAGATCAAGGAACAGTTAAGTATAATGAAATTAGCTTTACATTCTGTAATATTTGTTCTATTTCAAAGTGAAACAATATGAACTATGCTTATGTTATCACCAGTGGAAGAATAACATACAAAGCAAAATTTTAGCTCCAACATAGGGGATTGAGGAATATTCTGCTCCTGATTATTAACAGAGTCGGATTACAGCTATGTAAAAGGAAAATAACCATCTTATAGTCATGAATGCCAGAGCTGAAATAATAAACTGACAGCCTAAGACCAGAAACCACATATTATAAGTTGAAAGTTACATATTTTTCCATTTTACTTGAAAAAATAACACATTTAAAAAAAGTTGGGACAGGGTTAAAAACAGTTGGAGAGTCAATTATAAATTAATGCACATGAATGCATATAAAAATAGCATTTTTCCACGGCAAAGTATTTGATAGGAAAGATGGTCTGAGGTTCTCTAGCAACTGCATCAAAATATTGTAGAACAAGTTGAGAAAAAATGTTCATCATCGCATAATTGCACAGAGTTTAAGTATCCCATCATCTACAATATATAACTACTAGCTATTGAACCCATTCTATGCACGGGTGGCGAGCCTTTATATTGGTATATGGTCTCCATCCTGGTATGTGTTGCTTCCATCCTGCACCCTAATGTTGTCATGTGCTGCTACCATCTTGCGCCCCCATCCTGTCATTTGCTGCTCCCATCTTGTGCCCCCGTCCTGTCATGTGCTGCTCCCATCCTGCGCCACCGTTCTGTAATTTGCTGCTCCCATCCATATGCCCCATATGCTGCTCCATAAAGGTTGATGGCCCCCATAAGATGCTCCATAGTATATGCCCCATACGCTGCTCCATAAAGGTTGATGGCCCCCATAAGATGCTCCATAGTATATGCCCTATATGCTGCTCCATTATGGTTGATGCCCCCCATAAGATGCTCCATAGTATATGCCCCGTATACTGCTCCATTATGGTTAATGGCCCCCATAAGATGCTCCATATTATGTGCCCCCGTACACTGCTCCATTATGGTTGATGGCCCCCATAAGATGCTCCATAGTATATGCCCCGTATACTGCTCCATTATGGTTGATGGCCCCCATAAAATGCTCCATAGTATATGCCCCATACGCTGCTCCATAAAGGTTGATGGCCCCCATAAGATGCTCCATAGTATATGCCCCGTATGCTGCTCCATTATGGTTGATGGCCCCCATAAGATGTTCCATAGTATATGCCTCATATGCTGCTCCATTATGGTTCATGGCCCCCATAACATGCTCCATAGTATATGCCCCGTATGCTGCTCCATTATGGTTGATGGCCCCCATAATATGCTCCATAGTATATGCCCCGTATACTGCTCCATAAATGTTGATGGCCCCCATAAGATGCTCCATAGTATTATATGCCCCGTATGCTGCTGCGATATAAAAAAAAAAAAATACTCTTCTATCGTCGCTGGGCGCCGAGTGCTGGGGGGCCTGAGCAGGCGGGGACACCAGTGCGCTGTGGTGGTCAGGTGCCGGAGTCGCTGCTAGCTCAGGCCCCCGACACTTGCTATATTCACCTGTCCCGTTCGAGCGCTGCACGCAGCTCCATCTTCGGGTCCTCTGGCTGTGACTGTTCAGTCAGAGGGCGGCGCGCATTAAGCGCGTCATCGCGTCCTCTGAACTGAACATCACAGGCAGAGGACCCGAAAGACGGAGCTGCGTGCAGCGCTGGAATGGGACAGGTGAATATAGCATACTCACCCTCCTGGCATGTCCCTGCTTCTCCATTGGAGATCGCGGTGTGCATTCAGTGCTTACGTATACCGCGATCTCCTGGGCTGTGTCACTCTGTGGGGTCCAGACTGCGCCGGCGCTTGCGCTTGCGCAGTCTATAAAGGCTTCGGACAGAGTGACGCTCCCAGCATTATATTATAGATCATGCAAAAATTCAGAGATTCTGTAGAAACCTATGTACTTTAGGGACAAAATTGGATTTTCACGCATGGTTCTGTTCTGTAAATCGTTACATTGGCTTAGGAATACTTCCAGAAATAATTGTCTGGAATCACAGTTCCCAGAACATTTCTTAAATGCCTGTTAAAGCTTTATCATGCAATGGAGAAGCCATGCACCAGTATAATCCAAACACACTGTTGTTTCAAAATAATAATTTTATTTCTTTAGTGCCACCATATTCTACAGCACTTTACATTTTAGAGAGGACTTGTACAGACAGCAAAAGATATTAAAGAATGACAATAATTACATAAATCAACAGATACTGTACCAAGAGGACAGTGGGCCCTGCTCGCACGCTTACAATCTATGGGGTAAAGCTTATTTAAAATGAACTGTGGCAAAACAAAAAACTTATATCTTCAGATAAATCAAAATTTAAAATTCTTCATAGAAGCCATTTCCTGTAGACTTATGATGAGATAGATCATCTAGCTTATTAACAGTGCAAAGATCAAAGCCTACATGTCTGATGGTATGGGGTTTCATTAATGCCTCAGCTTACACATGTCAAAAGACAATATCAATACTGAGCATTATATAAAGGTTTTAGAATAATACATAATTAGCCAAAATAACTGCGACCAACTGTCTCGGTAACCATCAATGAGTTTCTTACAATGCTCTGCTGGAATTTTAGACCATTCTTCTTTGGCAAACTGCTCCAGGTCCCTGATATTTGAAGGGTGCCTTCTCCAAACTGCCATTTTTAGATCTCTCCACAGGTGTTCTATGGGATTCAGGTCTGGACTCATTGCTGGCCACCTTAGAAGTCTCCAGTGCTTTCTCTCAAACCATTTTCTAGTGCTTTTTGAAGTGTGTTTTGGGTCATTGTCCTGCTGGAAGACCCATGACCTCTGAGGGAGACCCAGCTTTCTCACACTGGGTCCTACATTATGCTGCAAAATTTGTTGGTAGTCTTCAGACATCATAATGCCATGCACACGGTCAAGCAGTCCAGTGCCAGAGGCAGCAAAGCAACCCCAAAACATCAGCGAACCTCCACCATGTTTGACTGTAGAGACCGTGTTATTTTCTTTGAATGCCTCTTTTTTTCTCCTGTAAACTCTATGTTGATGCCTTTGCCCGAAAAGCTCTACTTTTGTCTCATCTGACCAGAGAACATTCTTCCAAAACGTTTTAGGCTTTTTCAGGTAAGTTTTGGCTTTTTTATGTCTCGGGGTAAGAAGTGGGGTCTTCCTGGGTCTCCTACCATACAGTCCCTTTTCATTCAGATGCCGACGGATAGGAAGGATTGACACTGTTGTACCCTCGGACTGCAGGGCAGGTTGAACTTGTTTGGATGTTAGTCGAGGTTCTTTATCCAACATCCGCACAATCTTGCATCGAAATCTCTTGTCAATTTTTCTTTTCCGTCCACATCTAGGGAGGTTAGCCACAGTGCCATGGGCTTTAAACTTCTGGATGACACTGCGCACGGTAGACACAGGAACATTCTGGTCTTTGGAGATGGATTTGTATCCTTGGGATTGCTCATGCTTCCTCACAATTTGGTTTCTCAAGTCCTCAGACAGTTCTTTGGTCTTCTTTCTTTTCTCCATGCTCAATGTGATACACACAAGGACACAGGACAGAGGTTGAGTCAACTTTAACCCCTTAGCGACTGCCGATACGCCTTTTAACGGCGGCCGCTAAGGGTACTTAAACCACAGCACCGTTAATTAACGGCACTGTGGAAAAAGTCCATAGCGCCCCCCAGAGGCCGATTTTCTCCGGGGTCTCGGCTGCCGAGGGTAGCCGAGACCCTAGAGAACATGATTCGGGGGGTTTTTAACCCACCCCGCATTTGCGATCGCCGGTAATTAACCGGCGATCGCAAAAAAAAAAGCGATCTCTTTTTAATTTCTCTGTCCTCCGATGTGATCGCACATCGGAGGACAGAGAAAAGGGGTCCCAGGTGGCCCCCCAATACTCACCTAGCTCCCCCGATGCTCCTCGTGTCTCCCGGTGGGCGCCGCCATCTTCAAAATGGCGGGCGCATGCGCAGTGCGCCCGCCGGCCGGCACCGGGAGAATCTTTGGGGTCTCGGCTGCCGGGGGTAGCCGAGACCCCAAAGAGCACGATCGGGGTCGGAATTACCGACCCCTGTTTTGCGATCGCCGGTAATTAACTGTTTACCGGCGACCGCAAAAAAAAAAAAAAAAAGTAAAGTGTAATTCTCTGTCCTCTGATGTGATCGCACATCAGAGGACAGAGAAATAGGGGGATTCGGGGACCCTAGCATACTCACCTAGGTCCCTGGATCCTCTTGCTGCTCCTCCTGGCCGCCGGCAGCAGAACATAGCGGACGCATGCCCAGTGCGCCCGCCATCTGTCTCCATCTGCCGGCCGGCAGGAGAACAGCAGTTGGGGCTAAAATTAGGGTTAGGGTTAGGGGTAGGGTTAGGGGTAGGGTTAGGGGTAGGGTTAGGGTTAGGGTTAGAGGTACGGTTAGGTTAGGGGTAGGGTTAGGGGTAGGGTTAGGTTAGGGTTAGGGTTAGGGTTAGGTTAGGGTTAGGGGTAGGGTTAGGGTTAGGGGTAGGGTTAGGGGTAGGGTTAGGGTTAGGGTTAGGGTAGGGGTGGGGTTAGGGTTAGGGGTAGGGTTAGGTTAGGGTTAGGGGTAGGGTTAGGTTAGGGGTAGGGTTAGGTTAGGGTTAGGTTAGGGGTAGGGTTAGGGGTAGGGTTAGGTTAGGGTTAGGGGTAGGGTTAGGGGTAGGGTTAGGTTAGGGGTAGGGCTAGGGTTAGGGCTAGGGTTGGGGCTAAATTTAGGGTTAGGGTTGGGGCTAAATTTAGGGTTAGGGTTGGGGCTAAATTTAGGGTTAGGGTTGGGGCTAAACTTAGGGTTAGGCTTCTTTCACACTTACATCGGTACGGGGCCGTCGCAATGCGTCGGCCCGACATACCGACGCACGTTGGGAAAATTGTGCACAACGTGGGCAGCAGCTGTAGTTTTTCAACACATCCGCTGCCCAATCTATGTCCTGGGGAGGAGGGGGTGGAGTTACGGCCACGCATGCGCGGTCAGAAATGGCGGATGCGACGTACAAAAAAACGTTTCATTGAACTTTTTTTGTGCCGACGCTCCGCCAAAACACAACTGATCCAGTGCACGACGGACGCGACGTGTGGCCATCCGTCACGATCCGTCGGCAATACAAGTCTATGGGCAAAAAACGCATCCTGCGGGCACATTTGCAGGATCCGTTTCTTGTCCAAAACGACGGATTGCGACGGAATGCCAAACGACGCAAGTGTGAAAGTAGCCCTAGGGCTAAGGTTAGGGTTGGGGCTAAAGTTAGGGCTAGGGTTGGGGCTAAAGTTAGGGTTAGAGCTGGGATTAGGGTTAGGGTTTGGATTAGGGTTCATATTAGGGTTAGGGTTTGGATTAGGGTTGGCATTAGGGTTACGCTTGGGATTAGGGTTAAGTTTGGGATTAGGGTTAAGGTTAGGGTTGTGATTAGGGGTGTATTGGGATTAGGGTTAGGTTTGAGGTTAGGGTTGAGATTAGGATTAGGGGTGTGTTGGATTTAGGGTTTTGATTAGGGTTATGGTTAGGGTTGACATTAGGGTTGTTTTGGGGTAAGGGTTGTGATTATGGTTAGGGTTAGTGATTAGGATTATGGATGAGGTTGGGATTAGGGTTAGGGGTGTGTTGGGGTTAGGGTTGGAGCTAGAATTGGGGGGTTTCTACTGTTTAGGTACATCAGGGGGTCTCCAAATACGACAGCCAATTTTGCGCTCAAAAAGTCAAATGGTGCTCCCTCCCTTCTGAGCTCTGCCGTGCGCCCAAACATTGGGTTACCCCCACATATGGGGCATCAGCGTACTCGGGATAAATTGGACAACAATTCTGGGGTCTAATTTCTCTTGTTACCCTTGTGAAAATAAAAACTTGGGGGCTACAAAATCTTTTTTGTGAAAAAAATAATATTTTTTATTTTCACGACTCTGCATTCTAAACTTCTGTGAAGCACTTGGGCATTCAAAGTTCTCACCACACATCTAGATAAGTTCCTTGGGGGGTCTAGTTTCCAAAATGGGGTCACTTGTGGGGGGTTACTACAGTTTAGGTACATCAGGGGCTCTGCAATCGCAACATAATGCCCACAGACCATTCTATCAAAGTCTGCATTCCAAAAAGGCGCTCCTTCCCTTCCGAGCTCTGCCGTGCGCCCAAACAGTGGTTTACCCCCACATATGGCGCATCAGCGTACTCGGGATAAATTGGACAACAACTATTGCAGTCCAATTTCTCCTGTTACCCTTGTGAAAATAAAAACTTGGGGGCTACAATATCTTTTTTGTGGAAAAAAATAATATTTTTTATTTTCACGACTCTGCATTCTAAACTTCTGTGAAGCACTTGGGCATTCAAAGTTCTCACCACACATCTAGATAAGTTCCTTGGGGGGTCTAGTTTCCAAAATGGGGTCACTTGTGGAGGGTTTCTACTGGTTAGGTACATCAGGGGCTCTGCAAACGCAACATAATACCCGCAGACCATTCTATCAAAGTCTGCATTCCAAAACGGCGCTCCTTCCTTCCGAGCTCTGCCGTGCGCCCAAACAGTGGTTTACCCCCACATATGGGGTACCAGCATACTCAGGACAAACTGGACAACAACTTTTGTGGTCCAATTTCTCTTGTTACCCTTGTGAAAATAAAAATTTGGTGGCTAAAAAATCTTTTTTGTGGAAAAAAAAAATATTTTTTATTTTCACGGCTCTGCATTATAAACTTCTGTGAAGCACTTGGGCATTCAAGGTTCTCACCACACATCTAGATAAGTTCCATGGGGGGTCTAGTTTCCAAAATGGGGTCACTTGTGGGGGATTTCTACTGTTTAGGCACATCAGGGGCTCTCCAAACGCGACATGGCGTCCGATCTCAATTCCAGCCAATTCTACATTGAAAAAGTAAAACGGCACTCTTTCTCTTCCAAGCTCTGCGGTGCGCCCAAACAGTGGTTTACCCCCACATATTGGGTATCGACGTACTCAGGAGAAATTGCACAACAACTTTAGTGGTCTAATTTCTCCTGTTACCCTTGTGAAAATAAAAATTTGTGGGCAAAAAGATCATTTTTGTAGAAAAAATGCAATTTTTTTTTTCACGGCTCTACGTTATAAACTTCTGTGAAGCACATGGGGGTTCAAAGTGCTCGCCACACATCTAGATAAGTTCCTTAAGGGGTCTAGTTTCCAAAATGGTGTCACTTGTGGGGGTTTTCCACTGTTTAGGCACATCAGGGGCTCTCCAAACGCGATATGGCGTCCAATCTCAATTCCAGCCAATTCTACATTGAAAAAGTAAAACGGCACTCCTTCTCTTCCAAGCTCTGCGGTGCGCCCTAACAGTTGTTTACCCCCACATATTGGGTATCAGCGTACTCAGGAGAAATTGCTCAACAACTTTTGTGGTCTAATTTCTCCTGTTACCCTTGTGAAAATAAGAATTTGTGGGCGAAAAATCATTTTTGTGTAAACAAAAGCGATTTTTTATTTTCACGGCTCTACGTTATAAACTTCTGTGAAGCACTTGGGGGTTCAAAGTGCTCACCACACATCTAGATAAGTTCCTTAAGGGGTCTAGTTTCCAAAATGGTGTCACTTGTGGGGAATTTCCACTGTTTAGGTACATCAGGGGCTCTCTAAATGTGACATGGTGTCCGATCTCAATTCCAGCCAATTCTGCATTGAAAAAGTCAAACGGCGCTCCTTCACTTCTAAGTTCTGCGGTGCGCCCTAACAGTGGTTTACCCCCACATATGGGGTATTGTCGTATTCAGGAGAAATTGCATAACAAAATTTATGGTTACATTTCTGTTTTTACACTTGTGAAAATAAAAAAAATGGTTCTGAATTAAGATGTTTTCAAAAAAAAGTTAAATGTTTATTTTTTCCTTCCACATTGTTTCAGTTCCTGTGAAGCACGTAAAGGGTTAATAAACTTCTTGAATGTGGTTTTGAGAACCTTGAGGGGTGTAGTTTTTAGAATGGTGTCACACTTCATTATTTTCTATCATATAGACCCCTCAAAATGACTTCAAATGTGATGTGGTCCCTAAAAAAAAATGGTGTTGTAAAAATGAGAAATTGCTGGTCAACTTTTAACCCTTATAACTCCCTAACAAAAAAAAAATTTGTTTCCAAAATTGTGCTGATGTAAAGTAGACATGTGGGAAATGTTATTTATTAACTATTTTTCATGACATATCTCTCTGATTTAAGGGCATAAAAATACAAAGTTTGAAAATTGCTAAATTTTAAAAATTTTCGCCATATTTCCGTTTTTTTCATAAATAATCGCAAGTAATATCGAAGAAATGTTACCACTAACATGAAATACAATATGTCACGAAAAAACAATCTCAGAATCAGCGGGATCCGTTGAAGCGTTCCAGAGTTATAACCTCATAAAGTGACAGTGGTCAGAATTGCAAAAATTGGCCTGGTCATTAAGTACCAAATTGGCTCTGTCACTAAGGGGTTAATCCATGTCAACTGGATGCAAGTGAGATTTAGTTATTGCCAACACCTGTTAGGTGCCACAGGTAAGTTACAAGTGCTGTTAATTACACAAATTAGAGTGACATACCATGATTTTTCGCACAGTGCGAATACTTTTGTCCACCCCCTTTTTTATGTTTGGTGTGGAATTATATCCAATTTGGCTTTAGGACAATTTTTTTGTGTTTTTTCATTTAAGACAAATTAAATGAAGATAATAATAGCAAAGAATTTGTGTTTGCAATAATTTTCAGGAAGAAACTGAGTATTATCTGACAGAATTGCAGGGGTGTCAATACTTTTGGGCACAACTGTAATTCTAAGCGTTGCGTGTGGATAAAACTAGGCACTGCTCTTCACTGTTAGGGTTGGCGGAACGCACCAAATATATATATTTATTAGTAGTAGTAGGTACATTCACAACCCGGAATCCACCGTGCAGGAAAGAACCTGCTGCTAAGTATGGCGGTACAATATAGTACTATAATCAAACTCTGTTACTTCACAGAGTCTGTTAGCAAAGAGAACGCTGTGCCCTGTTTAGCTCACAGAGGAACACAGCTACTTAGTAGAGCAGTTAGTGGTCATGCAGTCAAATGCAAACACGCAGCTCCTCGTCGGTGGAGCCAGAATTCTAATGGCTATACGCCAGCCCTGAATCCACTCACATGAAACTCCTCGCCAGTAGGGTTGAGCGAAACGGGTCGTTCATTTTCAAAAGTCGCCGACTTTTGGCAAAGTCGGGTTTCGTGAAACCCGATCCGACCCCTGTGCGGGGTCGGCCATGCGTACGCGACTTTCGCGCCAAAGTCGCGTTTCAATGACGCGAAAAGCGCCATTTCTCAGCCAATGAAGGTAAACGCAGAGTGTGGGCAGCGTGATGACATAGGTCCTGGTCCCCACCATCTTAGAGAAGGGCATTGCAGTGATTGGCTTGCTGTCTGCGGCGTCACAGGGGCTATAAAGGGGCGTTCCCGCCGACCGCCATGTTACTGCTGCTGATCTGAGCTTAGGGAGAGGTTGCTGCCGCTTCGTCAGAAGCAGGGATAGCGTTAGGCAGGGTCCATTAACCACCAAACCGCTTGTGCTGTAGCGATTTGCACTGTCCAACACCACCTTCGGTGTGCAGGGACAGTGGAAGCTACTTTTTTTTTTTCCTCAGCGCTGTAGCTCATTGGGCTGCCCTAGAAGGCTCCCTGATAGCTGCATTGCTGTGTGTACGCCGCTGTGCAAACCAACTGCTTTTTTCAAAGCACAAATCCTCTTGTTCCTTCCTTTCTGCACAGCTATCTTGTTTGTTTGTCCACACTTTTTATTTAATTTGTGCATCAGTCCACTCCTTATTGCTGCCTGCCATACCTGGCTGAGATTACTGCAGGGAGATAGTAATTGAAGGACAGTTCCTTTTTTTTTTTTTTTGTGGGAGATTAAGATTGGCATTTCTGCTAGAGTGCCATCCCTGTCTGTGCCATCTCTCACTAAGTGGGCCATAGAAAGCCTATTAATTTTTTTGCTTGATTTGGGTTCTAAAATCTACCTGAAAAAATCACTACATCAATCAGTGGGAGAAAAATATTGGCCTCAGGGCTTGTGTGCCACTCCTGACTCCTGTGTGTGCCATCTCTCAGTCAGTGGGCCATAGAAAGCCTATTTATTTTGTTGCTTGATTTGGGTTCCAAAATCTACCTGAAAAAATCACTACATCAATCAGTGGGAGAAAAATATTGGCCTCAGGGCTTGTGTGCCACTCCTGACTCCTGTGTGCATCATCACTCACTCAGTGGGCCATAGAAAGCCTATTTTTTTTTTGCTTTATTTGGGTTCTAAATTGTACCTGAAAAAATCAATAAATCAATCAGTGGGAGATTAATATTGGCCTTTGGGCTTGTGTGCCAGTCCTAAGCGTGCCATCTCTCTCTCTCAGATAGTGGGCCATAGAAAGCCTATTTATAATTTTTTTTATTGGGTTTATAAATTTTCCCGGAAAAAAAAAAAAAAGTGGGAGATTAATATTGGCCTCTGGGCTTGTGTGCTACTCCTGACTCCTGTGTGTGCCATCTCTCAGTCCGTGGGCCATAGAAAGCCTATTTTTTGTTTTATTTGTTTTCTAAATTCTTCCTGAAAAAATCATTTTATTTTATTTGGTTTCTAAATTCTTCCTGAAAAAATCATTTTTTTTTATTATTTTTTTTTTCTAAAGTCTCCCTGAAAAAAAAAAAATCAAATCAGTGGGAGATTAATATTGCCCTTTCTGCTTGTGTGCCAGTCTTGACTCCTGGGTGTGCCATCTCTCTCTCTCTCTCCAATTGTGGGCCATAGAAAGCCTATTATTTTTTTTAGCTTGATTTGGGTTCCAAAATCTACCTGAAAAAATCACTACATCAATAATTGGGAGAACAATATTGGCCTCTGGGCTTGTTTGCCACTCCTGACTCCTGTGTGCGTCATCTCTCACTCAGTGGGCCATAGAAAGCCTATTTTTTTGTTTTATTTGTTTTCTAAATTCTCCCTGAAAAAATCATTTTATTTTATTTGGTTTCTAAATTCTTCCTGAAAAAATCATTTTTTTTTATTATTTTTTTTTATAAAGTCTCCCTGAAAAAAAAAAGAAAAACAAATCAGTGGGAGATTAATATTGCCCTTTCTGCTTGTGTGCCAGTCTTGACTCCTGGGTGTGCCATCTCTCTCTCTCTCTCCAATTGTGGGCCATAGAAAACCTATTATTTTTTTGCTTGATTTGGGTTCCAAAATCTACCTGAAAAAATCACTACGGGGGCGTTCATTGTCAGCTGGTAATGAGGGTAGTGGTAGTGGTGGAGCATCAGGTGGTCGTGGGAAAAAAAATATTGCACCTAAGTCTTTAGCTGTGGAGCCAGGTTCGTCGTCTGGCTACACAAGGCCTCGAACGCTCCCTTTTCTGGGAGTAGGAAAACCGCTTTTAAAGCAGGAGCAGCAAGAGCAAGTTTTGGCTTATCTTGCTGACTCAGCCTCTAGCTCTTTTGCCTCCTCTCGTGAAACTGGTAAATGTAAAAGCAGCGCGTCGTTAGTGGATGTTCACGGTCAGGGACAAGTCGCTTCCTTGTCCTCTTCAGCAAAAACAACAACAGAGAAGAATGCAGCAGGCGACACAACGGGTTACTCCATGGAGCTCTTTACACATACCGTCCCTGGCTTAGAAAGTGAAGCAGTTAACAGTTCATGCCCATTACAAGTTGAATCTGACATGGAGTGCACTGATGCACAGCCACAGCCAGACTACTATGCTGGTCCTTTGACTCAGACCACAACATTGCCCTCGCAGGGTAATGATCAAGAATCAGACCCTGATGAGACTATGTTGCCCCATCACGAACGCTATACCACCGACCGACACGGTGACACAGACAAAGTTGCACACGAGCTACAAGAAGAGGTAATAGATGACCCAGTTCTTGACCCCGATTGGCAGCCATTGGGGGAACAGGGTGCAGGCGGCAGCAGTTCTGAAGCGGAGGAGGAGGGGCCGCAGCAGGCATCAACATCGCAACAGGTTCCATCTGCCAGGCCCGTATCTTGCCCAAAACGCGTGGCAAAGCCAAAACCTGTTGGAGGACAGTGTGGCCATCCGGTTAAAGCTCAGTCTGCAATGCCTTAAAAGGTATCCGATGCTAGAAAGAGTGCAGTCTGGCATTTTTTTAAACAACATCCAATTGATCAGCGCAAAGTCATCTGTCAAAAATGTTCAACTACCTTAAGCAGAGGGCAGAGTCTGAAAAGGCTCAATACAAGTTGCATGCATAGACATTTAACCACCGTGCATTTGCAAGCTTGGACTAACTACCAAACGTCCCTTAAGGTTGTAGCAACCTCGGCCAATGAAGCTAGTCATCAACGCAACATCCCTTCCGGCAGTGTAGGGCCACCATTTTCCGCACCACCTGCAGTATCTGTGCAGGTTTCTTTGCCAGGCCAAAGCAGTCAGGGTCAGGGAATCACCAGTTTCGTAGTAGGAAACACTGCATCTAGGGCACCGGCGGCAACAATACCATCTCCCACCGTCTCTCAGTCTGCCATGTCCACCGGCACCCCAGCTAGTTCCACGATCTCCGGCTCTCCAGTCCAGCTCACTCTACATGAGACTATGGTTAGAAAAAGGAAGTACTTAGCCTCGCCTCCGCGTACACAGTTTTTGAACGCCCACATAGCTAGACTAATCTCGTTAGAGATGATGCCCTACCGGTTATTTGAAAGCGAAGCTTTCAAAGCCCTGATGGACTACGCTGTACCACGCTACGGGCTACCCAGTCAACACTTTTTTTCCAGAAAAGCCATCCCAGCCCTCCACCAGCATGTTAAAGAGCGCATCGTCCATGCACTCAGGCAATCTGTGAGCACAAAGGTGCACCTGACAACAGATGCATGGACCAGTAGGCATGGCCAGGGACGTTACGTGTCCATCACGGCACACTGGGTGAATGTTGTGGATGCAGGGTCCACAGGGGACAGCAAGTTTGGGACAGTTCTGCCTAGCCCACGGTCTAGGAAACAGTTGGCTGTAGCCGTTCGCACCGCCTCCCCCTCCTCCTCGTCCTCCTGCAGAAGCGAGAGCTCGTCCACAGACCGCAGTCGCACAACCACTCCATCCGCAGCTGCCACTGTTGCACACCAGGTCTCCCATTATGGGGCAGCTACTGGCAAATGTCAGCAGGCTGTATTGGCTATGAAGTGTTTGGGCGACAACAGACAAACCGCGGAAGTTCTGTCCGAGTTCTTGCAGAAAGAAACGCAGTCGTGGCTGGGCACTGTAGATCTTGAGGCAGGCAAGGTAGTGAGTGATAACGGAAGGAATTTCATGGCTGCCATCTCCCTTTCCCAACTGAAACACATTCCTTGCCTGGCTCACACCTTAAACCTGGTGGTGCAGTGCTTCCTGAAAAGTTATCCGGGGTTATCCGACCTGCTCCTCAAAGTGCGTGGACTTTGCTCACATATCCGCCGTTCGCCCGTACACTCCAGCCGTATGCAGACCTATCAGCATTCTTTGAACCTTCCCCAGCATCGCCTAATCATAGACGTTGCAACAAGGTGGAACTCAACACTGCACATGCTTCAGAGACTGTGCGAACAGAGGCGGGCTGTTATGTTTTTGTGGGAGGATACACATACACGGGCAGGCAGTAGGATGGCAGACATGGAGTTGTCAGGTGTGCAGTGGTCGAAGATTCAAGACATGTGTCAAGTCCTTCAGTGTTTTGAGGAATGCACACGGCTGGTTAGTGCAGACAACGCCATAATAAGCATGAGCATCCCCCTAATGCGTCTGCTGATGCAAAGTTTGACGCACATAAAGGATCAGGCGTCTGCAGCTGAGGAAGAGGAAAGCCTTGATGACAGTCAGCCATTGTCTGGCCAGGGCAGTGTACAGGACGAGGTAGCGGGCGAAGAGGAGGACGAGGAGGATGATGGGGATGATTATATTTTTAATGAGGAAGCTTTTCCGGGGCCACTGGAAATTGTTGGCGCGGCAAGGCCGGGTTCTGGTTTTTGGAGGGACACAAGTGACGTGGATTTGCCTGAAACTGCCCCTCAACCAAGCACAACCGCAGATTTGAGAACTGTAACTTTGGCCCACATGGCGGATTATGCCTTACGTATCCTCAAAAGGGACACACGCATTACTAAAATGATGAACGATGACGATTACTGGTTGGCCTGCCTTCTTGATCCTCGCTATAAAGGCAAATTGCAAAATGTAATGCCACAAGACAACTTGGAAATAATATTAGCAACCAAACAATCAACTCTTGTTGACCGTTTGCTTCTGGCATTCCCTGCACACAGCGCCCGTGATCGTTCTCACACGAGCTGCAGGGGCCAGCAGACCAGAGGTGTTAGAGGGGCAGAAATCAGAAGTGGCGTTGGCCAGAGGGGTTTTCTGACCAGGTTGTGGAGTGATTTTGCTATGACCGCAGACAGGACAGGTACTGCAGCATCAATTCAAAGTGACAGGAGACAACATTTGTCCAGTATGGTTACAAACTATTTTTCATCCCTTATCGACGTTCTCCCTCAACCGTCATTCCCATTTGATTACTGGGCATCCAAATTAGACAACTGGCCAGAATTGGCAAAATATGCATTGCAGGAGCTTGCTTGCCCGGCAGCTAGTGTCCTATCAGAAAGAGTATTCAGTGCTGCAGGTTCAATACTAACAGAAAAAAGGACTCGTCTGGCTACCCAAAATGTAGATGATCTAACCTTCATTAAAATGAACCACAACTGGATTTCGAAATCTTTTGCCCCACCTTGCCCGGCTGACACCTAGCTTTCCTATGAAAAGGTCTTGCCTGTGGACTATTCTGAATGACTTTTCCAATCTCGTAATTTTCTGCACCTGATTGTCCAGCATATGACATGTTTACACCTCACTAAATGGCCAAACTCCCCACACGGGGCCGTGGTATCGCCACATGGCGCCAGCACCCGTGAGAGTGCTGTTTGTCTGAAGAGGTGGGTGTGCCTGCTTTTGGTCGACGGCACTGCCACTGGGTCCCTCATAGTACAATAAAGTGTCTCTGGCGGTGGTGGTGCGCACCCAACGTCAGACACACCGTTGTAATATGAGGGGCCCTGGGCCTGTACCGCCGGCCACAAGACAGTTCCCCCCCCCAGCTCAAACAGTGCTCTACCACTTGCAAAATTATCTCTCACAGCTCCACCAATGTTTAGTCTATGCGCTGACATCCTTCAATGCCTGGCACTGACAATACCATTGTATTGACATTTTTGTTATGTTCGGCCTTCGAAGCCTGTCTGCGGTCCCTCCTTCCACTAGGCCTCCACTGACCATTGTACTGCTGCCCGTGTACCCCTGGAACCAATTTTAAATTGCCAACAGCCCTATTTTTTTATGTTAGGCCTTCGAAGCCTGTCTGCGGTCCCTCCTTCCACTAGGCCTCCACTGACCATTGTACTGCTGCCCTTGTACCACTGGAACCAATTTTAAATTGCCAACAGCCCTATTTTTTTATGTTAGGCCTTCGAAGCCTGTCTGCGGTCCCTACTTCCACTAGGCCTCCACTAACCATTGTCCTGCTGCCCTTGTACCACTGGAACCAATTTTAAATTGCCAACAGCCCTATTTTTTTATGTTAGGCCTTCGAAGCCTGTCTGCGGTCCCTCCTTCCACTAGGCCTCCACTGACCACACCACTGCTGCCCGTGTACCCCTGGAACCAATTTAAAATTGCCGACAGCCAGCCCAATTTTATTATGTTAGGCCTTCGAAGCCTGTCTGCGGTCCGTTCTTTCTACTACTACTACACTGACCAGGCCACTGCTGCCCGTGTTCCCCTGGAACCAATTTAAAATTGCCTACAGCCATCTGTTATTATGTTAGGCCTTCGAAGCCTGTCTGCGGTCCCTCCTTCCACTAGGCCTCCACTGACCATTGTACTGCTGCCCGTGTACCCCTGGAACCAATTTTAAATTGCCAACAGCCCTATTTTTTTATGTTAGGCCTTCGAAGCCTGTCTGCGGTCCCTCCTTCCACTAGGCCTCCACTGACCATTGTACTGCTGCCCTTGTACCACTGGAACCAATTTTAAATTGCCAACAGCCCTATTTTTTTATGTTAGGCCTTCGAAGCCTGTCTGCGGTCCCTCCTTCCACTAGGCCTCCACTGACCATTGTACTGCTGCCCTTGTACCACTGGAACCAATTTTAAATTGCCAACAGCCCTATTTTTTTATGTTAGGCCTTCGAAGCCTGTCTGCGGTCCCTCCTTCCACTAGGCCTCCACTGACCACACCACTGCTGCCCGTGTACCCCTGGAACCAATTTAAAATTGCCGACAGCCAGCCCAATTTTATTATGTTAGGCATTCGAAGCCTGTCTGCGGTCCGTTCTTTCTACTACTACTACACTGACCAGGCCACTGCTGCCCGTGTTCCCCTGGAACCAATTTAAAATTGCCTACAGCCATCTGTTATTATGTTAGGCCTTCGATGCCTGTTTGCGTTCACTCCTTCCACTAGGCCTCCACTGACCACACCACTACTGCCCGTGTACCCTTGGAACCAATTTAAAATTGCCTACAGCCAGCCCAATTTTTTTATTTTAGGCCTTCGATGCCTGTCTGCGGTCCGTTCTTTCTACTACTACTACACTGACCAGGCCACTGCTGCCCGTGTTCCCCTGGAACCAATTTAAAATTGCCTACAGCCATGTGTTATTATGTTAGGCCTTCGATGCCTGTCTGCGGTCACTCCTTCCACTAGGCCTCCACTGACCACACCACTGCTGCCCGTGTACCCCTGGAACCAATTTAAAATTGCCTACAGCCAGCCCAATTTTTTTATGTTAGGCCTTCGAAGCCTGTCTGCGGTCCGTTCTTTCTACTACTACTACACTGACCAGGCCACTGCTGCCCGTGTTCCCCTGGAACCAATTTAAAATTGCCTACAGCCATCTGTTATTATGTTAGGCCTTCGATGCCTGTTTGCGGTCACTCCTTCCACTAGGCCTCCACTGACCACACCACTGCTGCCCGTGTACCCATGGAACCAATTTAAAATTGCCTACAGCCATCTGGTATTATGTTAGGCCTTCGATGCCTGTCTGCGGTCCCTCCTTCCACTAGGCCTTCACTGACCACACCACTGCTGCCCGTGTACCCCTGGAACCAATTTAAAATTGCCTACAGCCATCAGTTATTATGTTAGGCCTTCGATGCCTGTCTGCGGTCACTCCTTCCACTAGGCTTCCACTGACCACACCACTGCTGCCCGTGTACCCCTGGAACCAATTTAAAATTGCCTACAGCCATCTGTTATTATGTTAGGCCTTTAAAGCCTGTCTGCGGTCCTTCCTTCCAATAGTTCTCCACTGACCAGACCAATGCTGGCCGTGTACCCCTGGAACCCAGCTGAAAGTGCATGTAGCCTCCTTTTTTTCTTTGTTTTATATTTAGAAAGCCCAGATGAACTACGCTGTGCAACGGTTCCAGCTACCCAGTCGACATTTATTTTGCGAGAAAAGCCATCCCAGCCCTCCAGCGACATGAAAAAGTTTGCATTGTCATAGCACTCAGGCAATCAAACAGTAGAAAGGTGCACCTGACAAGAGACGCATGGACCAGTAGGCATGTCCACAAAAAGTTACGTGTCCATTACGGCGCACTGGGTTAATGTGTTGGATGCATGGTCCACAG
Source organism: Ranitomeya imitator (assembly GCF_032444005.1). Classification (NCBI taxonomy): domain Eukaryota; kingdom Metazoa; phylum Chordata; class Amphibia; order Anura; family Dendrobatidae; genus Ranitomeya; species Ranitomeya imitator. The sequence continues at coordinate 265,741,776 of NC_091287.1, read as the reverse complement.
GGGACAGCCTACAAAGTCTGTCTGCAGTCCCTAATTCCAATTTTCCTCCGCTGACCACACCACTGCTGCCCGTGTACCCCTGGAACCAATTTTACAGTGTCTACAGCCTAATTTTGTTATGTTAGGCCTACTACGCCTGTCTGCGGTCCCTCCTTCCAATACTCGTCCACTGACCTCACCACTGCTGCCCGTGGACCCCTGGAACCTATTTTTAATTGCATAGAGCATCCTTTTTTTAATAGTAGGCGTACAAAGTCTGTCTGCGTTCCACTATTGAAATTGTCCTCCACTGCCCAGAGCACTGCTGCTTGTGTACCCCTGTAACTTTTTTAAGCTGCAGTGAGCCACATTTTTGGTTTAAGTCCTACTACCTGTGTCTGTCTGCGCCACTCAATTCAGCTGTGTTCCTTTGAAAAAAGCTGAGTGTCAATAGTCTTGTTTTCAGCCTCTAGGAATTTTAAAACTGCATTGGGGGTACAACTTTGGTAGGGCCTACTAACGGTGTCTGCCTCCCCAAGGTGTGCCCCAGGTTTCCTCGCCATTGCTTCGATCTTAATGCTCTCGTTTAGTAGTTGTTGGAAACTACACTGCATTAGGCCTACAAATCTGGTATGGGGTGTAGAGAGATGGTGTGTTCCACTCCAAGGTGTTCCCCAGGTTTCCTCTCCATTGCTTCGATCTTCATGCTCTCGTTTAGTAGTTGTTGGAAACAACACTGCATTAGGCCTACAAATTGGGTATGGTGTGTAGAGAGATGGTGTGTTCCACTCCAAGGTGTTCCCCAGGTTTCCTCTCCATTGCTTCGATCTTCATGCTCTCGCTTAGTAGTTGTTGGAAACTACACTGCATTAGGCCTACAAATCTGGTATGGGGTGTAGAGAGATGGTGTGTTCCACTCCAAGGTGTTCCCCAGGTTTCCTCTCCATTGCTTCGATCTTCATGCTCTCGTTTAGTAGTTGTTGGAAACAACACTGCATTAGGCCTACAAATTGGGTATGGTGTGTAGAGAGATGGTGTGTTCCACTCCAAGGTGTTCCCCAGGTTTCCTCTCCATTGCTTCGATCTTCATGCTCTCGCTTAGTAGTTGTTGGAAACTACACTGCATTAGGCCTACAAATTGGGTATGGGGTGTAGAGAGATGGTGTGTTACACTCCAAGGTGTTCCCCAGGTTTCCTCTCCATTGCTTCGATCTTCATGCTCTCGTTTACTAGTTGTTGGAAACTACACTGCATTAGGCCTACAAATTGGGTATGGGGTGTAGAGAGATGGTGTGTTCCACTCCAAGGTGTTCTCCAGGTTGCCTTTCCTGAGCTTCGATCTTCCGGCTCTCGTTTAGTAGTTGTTGGAAACTACACTGCATTAGGCCTACAAATTGGGTATGGGGTGTAGAGAGATGGTGTGTTACACTCCAAGGTGTTCCCCAGGTTTCCTCTCCATTGCTTCGATCTTCATGCTCTCGTTTAGTAGTTATTGGAAACTACGCTGCATTAGGCCTACAAATTGGGTATGGGGTGTAGGGAGATGGTGTGTTCCACTCCAAGGTGTTCCCCAGGTTGCCTTTCCTGAGCTTCGATCTTCCGGCTCTCGTTTAGTAGTTGTTGGAAACTACACTGCATTAGGCCTACAAATTGGGTATGGGGTGTAGAGAGATGGTGTGTTCCACTCCATGGTGTTCCCCAGGTTTCCTCTCCATTGCTTCGATCTTCATGCTCTCGTTTAGTAGTTGTTGGAAACTACGCTGCATTAGGCCTACAAATTGGGTATGGGGTGTAGAGCGATGGTGTGTTCCACTCCAAGGTGTTCTCCAGTATGCCTTTCCTGAGCTTCGATCTTCTGGCTCTCGTTTAGTAGTTGTTGGAAACTACGCTGCATTAGGCCTACAAATTGGGTATGGGGTGTAGAGAGATGGTGTGTTCCACTCCAAGGTGTTCCCCGGGTTTCGTCCACATTGCTTCGATCTTCCGACTCTAGTTTAGTAGTTGTTGAAAAAATCACTGCATTAGGCCTACAAATTGGGTATGGGGTGTAGAGAGATGGTGTGTTACACTCCAAGGTGTTCTCCAGGTTGCCTTTCCTGAACTTCTATCTTCAGGTTCTCATTAAATTGTGGTTAAATGGAACAACTGCATTTGGCGTACTAGTTGGTTTGGGGCCTACTATCGGTGTCTGCCACTCCTTGCTGTTCTCCTGGTTTCCTGTCCTGAAATTCCATTTTCAGGCTCTCGTTAAGTAGTTGTTAATGTTAGACTGCATTTGGCCTACTAGTTGGGTTGGGGCCTACTATCGGTGTCTGCCACTCCTTGCTGTTCTCCTCCACTGAACAAAGCTGTGCCGCCTGTTTACTACGGTTGCCAATTTTGAACTGCATTTCGACTACTTACTGATTTGGGCCTACTCTCTGTGTCAGCCTCTCATTCCAGTTGTCCTCCACTGCAATGCCCCCTGGTTAGTCCTGTGTTACCAATTTTGAACTGCATTTAGCCAACTTTATTCTTTGGGCCTATATCTGTGTTTCCTCCTCATCCTGCCCATTGCCCAGCCAGTGATAGATGAGTCTGCTGGTACATTGACCCATAACGCAAAATTCCCCGTGCACGCTACACAGCAAGATTGTGACCCTGCTGAAAGTCAGGTTCCTCTTCCCGCATACCATACCACCTTACACGGGGACAAAGAGGAAGGTGCAGATGAAAGTGCAGGTTCCTTCATCAGCTGGGGGGAGGAATACTAGTTGGCGACGTCACTGGCACAGGGCCTCTCATAGTACGCAAAAGTGTTGCTGCCGGTGGGAGGCGCCCCCGCCGTGCAAACACACCGCTGTACTTTGAGGGGCCCTGTGCCAGTGCCAATGCCAACGAGTGGGCCCCCCCTGCTTGCTCAGGATCACAGCACTTGCAAAGTTGAAATACTTACCTCTCCCTGCTCCACTGCCGTGATGTGGTCCAGATTTACTGGGCCCACTAATTACTTGAACCAGCCCTACCCCCCACAACTTTAGCCAAATGACCCCCAATTTCAAATGCCTTCCAATTATTATAAGCTAAATTACGATTGACAAGCTTCTGTAACAAGAATGGATGTTTTTGCCATTAAAATGGGCAGTGTAGGTGTTTTCCTGGCCTCCACTCACTGCCGACTATGCTCCCCCATTGACTTGCATTGGGTTTCGTGTTTCGGGCGATACCCGACTTTTCGCCATAATCGGCCGATTCCACTCGACTCGACTTCTAAGATAGTCGGGTTTCGCGAAACACGACTCGACTCTAAAAAGGTCAATGTCGCTCAACCCTACTCACCAGAGGTGCCAGCATTCTAGGGGCTTATTTCAACTGGGTCCCTGACTGCATACAAACACGACCACACTGGCGCTGAGCTCATACATAAATTGACACTAGCGTATGGCCATGCAGTCATGCAAAACTTTTATAACTGCAGCATTCAAACAGTCCCTCACTGCTTTCAAAACCATGCTCGCCACAGCAAAACAAACCTACTTCTCATCTCTCATATCCTCCCTGTCTCACAACCCCAAACAGTTATTCAACACCTTCAACTCTCTCCTCCGTCCCCCAGCACCTCCTCCCTCCCCACTCATCTCAGCTGAAGACTTCGCCTCATTTTTCAAGCAGAAAATTGAGAACATCAGAGACAATTTTAGTAAACAACCCCCAGAACCCTTCCTCCCAACTACCCAGCCCTCCACCTCCAAAACCAACTTCTCCACCATTACAGAAGACGGACTCTCCACTCTACTCTCAAGATCGCATCTCACCACCTGTGCACTTGACCCACTCCCATCCCACTTCATCCCAAACCTCACCACAGTCTTCATCCCAACCCTAACCCATCTCTTTAACCTATCACTAACAACTGGCATTTTCCCCTCAAGCTTTAAACATGCCACAATCACACCTATCCTCAAAAAGCCCTCTCTTGACCCATCCTCTGTATCTAGCTATCGCCCTATATCACTTCTCCCCTTTGCCTCAAAACTACTGGAACAACATGTCCATATTGAACTGTCCTCCCATCTATCTTCCTGCTCCTTCTTCGACCGCTTTGAATCAGGCTTCCGGTCACACCACTCCACTGAAACTGCCCTAACTAAGGTCACCAATGACCTATTAACCGCCAAGAGCAAGCGACACTACTCTGTCCTCCTCCTCCTCCTGGACCTGTCCTCTGCCTTTGACACAGTGGACCATTCCCTGCTGCTGCAGACCCTCTCATCCCTTGGCATCACAGAATTGGCCCTATCCTGGATCTCATCATACCTAACTGACCGCACATTCAGCGTCTCCCACTCACACACCACCTCCTCACCTCGCCCCCTATCTGTCGGAGTCCCGCAAGGTTCAGTTCTAGGACCCCTGCTCTTCTCCATCTACACCTTTGGCCTGGGACAGCTCATAGAATCTCACGGCTTTCAGTATCATCTCTATGCTGACGACACACAGATCTACATCTCTGGACCAGATATCACCTCCCTACTAACCAGAATCCCTCAATGTCTGTCTGCTATTTCATCCTTCTTCTCCACTAGATTTCTAAAACTTAACATGGACAAAACAGAATTCATCATCTTTCCCCCATCTCACGCGATCTCCCCAACGAACCTATCCATTACAGTAAACGGCTGCCCACTCTCCCCAGTCCCACAAGCCCGCTGTCTTGGGGTAATCCTTGACACTGATCTCTCCTTTAAACCACATATCCAAACCCTTTCCACTTCCTGCCGCCTCCAACTCAAAAATATTTCACGGATCCGCACATTCCTAAACCAAGAATCTGCAAAAACCCTAGTCCATGCCCTCATCATCTCTCGCCTTGACTACTGTAACCTCCTGCTCTGTGGCCTCCCCTCTAACACTCTTGCACCCCTCCAATCTATTCTAAACTCTGCTGCCCGACTAATCCACCTGTCCCCCCGCTATTCCCCGGCCTCTCCCCTCTGTCAATCCCTGCACTGGCTCCCCATCACCCAGAGACTCCAGTACAAAAGCCTAACCATGACATATAAAGCCATCCACAACCTGTCTCCTCCATACATCTGTGACCTCGTCTCCCGGTACTTTCCTGCACGCAACCTCCGATCCTCACAAGATCTCCTTCTCTACTCCCCTATTATCTCCTCTTCCCACAATCGCATACAAGATTTCTCTCGTGCATCCCCCCTACTCTGGAATGCTCTACCACAACATATCAGACTCTCGCCTACCATCGAAACCTTCAAAAAGAACCTGAAGACCCACCTCTTCCGACAAGCCTACAACCTGCAGTAACCACCGATTGACCAAACCGCTGCACGGCCAGCTCTACCCTCACCTACTGTATCCTCACCCATCCCTTGTAGATTGTGAGCCCTCGCGGGCAGGGTCCTCTCTCCTCCTGTACCAGTTGTGACTTGTATTTTTCAAGATTATTGTACTTGTTTTATTATGTATACCCCTCCTCACATGTAAAGCGCCATGGAATAAATGGCGCTATAATAATAAATAATAATAATAATAATAATAATGTACAGGAATGTCCAAGAAGGACAAATGGAAGGCTGCCACAGAACTTGATCAGGTACAGGGCATTCCTGGACGACCAATGGAAGTCGCTGCAGTACCTGAGCATGTGACCCTAGACCTCCACTGAGAGAACTTACCCTGGGCATGCTCTGTGTGTGCAATGCAGGACTTAGTCCCAGAAAAGCCTGTTCGCAGCAGACCACTGCAGGGTACAATAGCAGAGCCTGGAGAGGCAGCTGTAACCCTTTGCACACTATCAGATCCAATGAGACGCTGGGACCGATGTCTCCACTGAGCAGGCTCCACTGTGGCCGATGCAGAATGGGAGACCGCAGCAGACACGGCTCGAGATTCCCCCTGTGCAGCGGCGGGAACTCGACTCCTAACAATCACCTGCCCAATACAATCCCAAAAGTGAAACATGATGGTGGCAGCATCATGCTATGGGGGTGTTTATCAGCTGCAGGAACAGGTCAACTGGTTGCCATTTAAGGAAACATGAATGCGGTGCAGCCAATTGCAGAAATATCCTGGATGAAAACCTCTTCCAAATTGCTGTGGAACTAAGACTTGGCCGAAGGTTCACCTTCCAACAAATCAATGACCCTATGCACACAGCTAAAAAAACAAAAGAGTGGCTTCAGAAGAACTACGTGACGATTCTTAACTGACCCATCAAGAGCCCTGACCTAAACCATATTGAGCATTTCTGGAGAGACCTAAAAATGGCTGTCCACCAACGTTTACCATCGAACCTGATGTAACTGGAGAAGATCTGCAAGGAAAAATGGCAGAGGATCCCAAAATCCAGGTGTGAAAAACTTGTTGCATCATTCCCAAGACTCATGGCTGTACTATTTCAAAAGGGTGCTTCTACTTAATACTAGGCAAAGGGTCTGAATACTTATGACCATGTGATATTTCAATCTTTAATTTTTAATAAATTTGCAAAAATTTCTACATTTCCATTTTTTTTTGTCAAGATGAAATGCAGAGTGTACATTAATGAGAAAAAATAACTTTTTTGAATTTACCAAATGGCCACAATGAAACAAAGAGTGAAAAATTTAAAGGGGTCTGAATACTTTCCATAACCACTGTATATATACAGTTCTTGCAAAAATTAAGAGACAACTGCAAACTTTTCAGGTTGTCTGATTTTTCTCTTTATCGGTTTGTTTTTGAGTAAAAAGTAAATTTTCTTTTACTCTATAAACTACTGACATGTCTCTGAAGTTCCAAGCAATACATTTTGCATTTATTTTCTGAAAATGAGAAATGGTGAAGACAACAAAAAATGAATTGCTTGCAGACCTCAAATAATGCAAAAAACAAGTTTATAATCATTTTGAAATAACAATACTAATTGCTTAACTCATGAAGAGTTCAGAAATCAATATGTGTGGGATAACCATGATTTTTAATCACAGCTTTCATGCGTCTTGGCATGCTTTCCACCAGTCTTTCACAATCCTTTTGGGTGACCTTATGCTACTCATTGTACAAAAATTTAAGCAGTTCTTTTTTGTTTGATGGCTTGTGACTATCCATCTTCCTCTTGATTACATTCCAGATGTTTTCAATGGGGTTCAGGTCTGGAGATTGGGCTGGCCATGACAGGTATTTGATGTGGTGGTCCTTCATCCACACCTTGATTGACCTAGCTATGTGGCATGGCGCATTGTCCTGCTTTAAAAAACAGTCCTCAGAGTTGGGAAACAATGCCTGAGTAGAAGGAATAAACTTTTTTCCAGGACAACCTTGTATGTGGCTTGATTCATACGTCCTTCGCAAAGGTTAACCTGCCAAATTCCAGCATCCCCAGATCATTATCGATCTTCCACCAAATTTCACAGTGGGTGCAAGACACTGTGGCTTGTACGAGTCTCCAGGTCTCGAACTAACCATTGGATGACCAGCTATAGGGCAAAGCTGAAAATTAGACTCATCAGATAAGATCATCTTATTCCAGTCCTCTATGATATAATCCTTATTGTCTTTGGCAACCTTCAGCCTGGCTCTCATTTTCTTCTCATTGATGAAAGGCTTTTTTCTAGATTTACATGACTTGAGTCCTGCCTCTAGGAACCTGTCATGAACTATTCTTGCTGTGCACTTTACCCCAGCTGCCATTTGCCATTCCTTTTGTAGGTCACTTAATGTCAGCCTGCAGTTGCTGGGTGATATTTGAAGAAGATGGCGATCAACCCACTCAGTGGAGAGTTGTTTTTGCTCTCTGCCGGTCTATAGCTTTGTTGTCCTCAATGTCTGCTGCTTGACCTTGATTTAGTGGACTGCCGTCTTAGAAATTTTAAGGATGGAGGCAACATCATGCTCACTGTGTCCCTCTACTTGTAAAGCCTGAATTGAGCAATTCTTTTCCTCACTCAAAACTTTTCTTTTCAACTCCTTTGGCATGATTAAAAGTTATTTTTTCATTCCTATTATTTTTGTGATATTGCTAGCACTTGTTTTGCCATCCAGCTTGTCCTATTGCAAGAGGATTGTGAACACCACAGCAGTGTTTTTTATACTTTTCTTCTTAAAATAAGATTTGGTTCAGATGATCACCTAATCAGAAGCACATTAAGTAAAAGGAGGTGTACTCTGGTTGGAATACAACTGACACTGGAGTGGAATGGCTGTCAGACATGTAGAGAAGCTTACTTTTATAAAACTGTGCAGTGGTCTCTTAATTTTTGTCAGAGCTGTATATAGTGGGTACGGAAAGTATTCAGACCATTTTAAATTTTTCACTCTTTGTTTCATTGCAGCAATGTGCTAAATTCAAAAACGTTCATTTTCTTCTCGTTAATGTACAATCTTCACCCCATCGTGACTGAATAAAAACAGAAATGAAGAATTTTTTGCAAATTTAATAAACAAGAAAAACTGAAATATCACATGGTCATAAGTGTTCAGACCTTTTGCTCAGACACTCATATTTAAGTCATATGCTGTCCACTTTCTTGTGATCCTCCCTGAGATGTTTCTACTTCATTGGAGTCCAGCTGTGTTGCTTATCCCCTTAGTGGCAGAGCCAATTTGGTAGTTAATGACCAAGCCAATTATTACAATTCTGACCACTGTCACTTTATGACGTTATAACTCTGAAACGCTTTAACAGATCCTGCTGTTTCTGAGTCAGTTTTTTCATAACTTATTGTACTTCATGGTTACATCAGCACAATTTTGGAAACTTTTTTGGATAGGAAGTTATAAAGATTAAAATTTGACCAGCAATTTCTCATTTTTACAACAAATCTTACAAAACCATTTTTTTAGTGACCATCTCACATTTAAAGTCACTTTGAGGGGTGTTCATGACAGAAAATACTAAAAACTGACACCATTCTCAAAACTACACCCCTCAAGGTGCTCAAAACCACATTCAAGAATGTTATTAACCCTTTACGTGCTTCACAGGAACTGAAGCAATGTGGAAGGAAAAAATTAACATTTAACATTTTTTTACAAACATTTTACTTCAGAACCAATTTTTTTATTTTCTCAAGTGTAAAAAGAGAAAATGAACCACAAAATGTATTATGCAATTTTTCCTGAATACGCTGATACTCCATTTGTGGGGGTAAACCACTGTTTGGGTGCACGGAAGAGCCTGGAAGAGGAGTGCCGTTTGACTTTTTCAACTCAGAATTGATGTAAATTGCTGCAATTGATATCGAACGCCATGTTGTGTTTAGAGAGCCCCTGATGTGCCTAACCAGTGAAAACCCCCCAAGTGAGACCATTTTGGACAGTAGACCCCTTAAGGAACTTATCTACATTTGTAGTGAGCATTTTGAACCCCCAACTGCTTCACAGAAGTTTATAACGTAGAGCCGTGAAAATAATAAAATCATATTTTTCCACAAAAATGATATTTTTGCCCCCAAAATTTTATTTTCACAATGGTAACAGGAGAAATTAGATGACCACGGATGTTGTGCAATTTCTCCTGAGTATGCTGATACCCCATACGTGGTGGTAAACCACTGTTTGGGCACACCGCAGAGCTTAGAAGGGAAGGAGCGCCATTTGACATTTTAAATTCAGAATTGGCTGGAATTGAGATCGGATGCCGTGCTGCATTGTGAGAGCCCCTGATATGCCTAAACAGTGGAAATCCCCCACAAGTGACACCATTTTGGAAACTAGACCCCTTAAGGAACTTATGCAGATGTGTGGTGTCCACTTTGAACCCCCAAGTGCTTCACAGAAGTTTATAACGTAGAGCCGTGAAAATAAAAATTCATATTTTTTCCACAAAATGATGTTTTGCCCCCAAATTTGTATTTTCACAATGGTAACAGGAGAAATTAGACCACCAAAGATGTTGTGCAATTTGTCCTGTGTATGCCGATACCCCATATGTGGAGGTAAACCAATGTTTGGGAGCACGGCAGAGCTCGAAGGGAAGGAGCGCCGTTTGACTTTTTTCAATGCTGAATTGGCTGGAATTGAGATCGGATGCCATGTTGCGTTTGGAGAGCCCCTTATGTGCCTAAACAGTGGAAATTCCCAACAATTGACACCATTTTGGAAACTAGACCTATTAAGGAACTTATCTAGATGTGTGTGCACTTTAAACACCCAAGTGCTTTGCAGAAGTTTATAAAGTAGAGCCGTGAAAATAAAAAATCTTTTTTTTCCTCAAAAATGATTTTTAGCCCACAATTATTTACTTTCACAAGGGTAAAAGGAGAAATTGGACCCCAAAAGTTGTTGTCCAGTTTGTCCTGAGTAGGCCAATAACCCATATGTGGGGGGATGACTGTTTGGGCGCACAGCGAGGCTCGGAAGGGAAATAGTGATGCTTTAAAATGCAGACTTTGATGGAATGGTCTGCGGGCGTCATGTTGCGTTTACAGAACCCCTGATGTGCCTAAACAATAAAAAACTCACAAGTGACCCCAATTTGGAAAATGGACCCAAAGGAGCTTATCTAGATGTGTGAAAACAGAAAAAGCACAGCTGACATCACCACCGCTGTAGCTGACTGCCTCCGCTCCAGGCTAATTAGCCCCAGCTGGCCCCCAGATCTCGGGTGCTTCAGCCAGAAAAACAGGTATCATGGATGAATGAAAAAGAAAACGGCAGCACTCACCAATCTTCTTAGCAGGTTCTTTTATTGATTAAAAATCTTCACAGCACGGGGGTGTATGAACAGGAGAATGTGGGAGCAGAACGACGTCCGTTTCGCGCCAATCTGGCGCTTCAACGGGTTCAGTGGAGGATCGGACGTGACGCCTGAAGTAGTGTGCACCAACAGTGCTCCTCCCTACAGACTCACTCCGCCCACCCACGGTACAAACTTAGTTAAAATGCATGAATAAAAACAATGATGGACAATTGTGCATATAAATAACAATCTCCATAAGAGTCAAAAGAACTTAAATATGCAGTAGCACAACCAACAAGCAAAGATACAACCATATATTACTATTCAAAATAAGTCGATATTTTCCGAGACAGACAGCTATTACTTTATCACAAAAAAATAATATATATATATCTATATATTGGAGACATTATAATGTACAGCATGTCGTCCTCATACTGGAATATGCTGCCACAACACCAGATGAAATAACTTACACGAATAATGTGTTGGATAAACCATATGTCAATAGGGTTGTTAGGGGGTACGGATGGCCAATCATAAAAATATTAACATGTCGATCTTATCGTTAAGACCTGCGGGGCCCATGGCTCCTGTCCGCATGATCCATGTCGCTTCTCGCCTTAATAATATATTATTATGGTCACCTCCTCTTTTAAGTAGTTTAACCTGCTCTATACCAGCGAATGTCATTGTCCCTGTGTGTCCCCCATGTGTTTCCCTTATGTGCTTAATGAGTCTGGGTGCGCCTTTCCCTGTGATGACGGATCTGCAGTGTTCCCTAAATCGTATATAAAGGCATCTGATGGTTTTGACTATATAAAAACGTCCGCATGGACACCATACTACGTAAACCACATATTTGGTTTGACAAGTGATGAATTGCATGACTTTATGTTCAGCCGGTCCGATATGTAAAATCCTATCTGTGACATGATACCTACAATACTTGCAATGTCCGCGCCGATAGTTCCCCAATGGGACACTTTGTTCCAACCAATTGTTAGGCCTATTGTCTGTGATGCAATTGTGCACTAATATGTCTCTAATCCTAGTGCTTCTTCTATTGGAAATTAAAGGACCTCTAGCTACCACTTCTGCTAGTTCACTGTCACTGTTTAGCAGGTGCCAATTGTTCCTGATATGTTGGTCCATGGGGCCATACTGGAAACAAAAAGTGAATCTTTTGCCTACTGGGCTGCGTATACTAGTTGTTACCGTACCTCTATTATCCATTTTTCTCCGTGCATCCTGCCACACTTGGTCAGGGTATCCTCTATACCTTAGACGTTCCTCCAGCTCACGTGTCTGTGTGTCAAATCCTTCTTGTGTATTATTAGCCCTTCTTGTTCTAACTAATTGACCATACGGTAATGAACGCTTAGTGTGACTAGGATGATAGCTGTTAAAGTGCATGAGTGCATTGGTGGACACCGGTTTGCGGTATATTGAAGTGTGTATCACTCCATCTGCTATATTAACTGATACGTCCAAAAAGTCTAGGTGAGTTCCCCCAAAGGTTGATGTGAAGGACATTCCCATGGCATTATTATTAAAGTAGGAAATAAAATGTTCGAACTCTTCTTCCGACCCATCCCAAACCAGGAACATGTCATCAACATAGCGTAAGTACAATTTAATATGTTTCAAAAAAACGTTATCGGAAGAATATATATATACCTCCTCAAAGTGACGTAAATAAAGATTTGCGAAAGTACAAGCTGCCGGAGTCCCCATGGCTGTACCGACTGTCTGTAGGTACCAGAGGTCCAGAAAAGTGAATGCGTTGTGCGTTAAGATAAACTGAAGGCTATCACAAATAAAATCTATAACATAACTCTCCTTATGCGTAGTTTCTAGAATTTGGCGTATGGATTCGACTCCTAGTTCTTGTGGAATACGCGTATATAAATTAGTAACATCTACTGAAGCTAGCTTAAAGTTGGGTTGCCAAGTGAATTGGCGAATATGTTTTAGAAACGCACCAGTGTCTTTAATATATGACGGGATGTGTACCAATAACGGGCGTAATAGCCAATCTACAAACTTTGAGAGTGGTTCCGTTAATGACCCCACCCCCGACACGATGGGTCGGCCGGGTGGGTCGATGATGGCTTTATGAATTTTCGGGACATGGTACCAGTGCTGCTTCATGGGGAACTCCGGCAGCAATTTTTCAGCTCTATTGGAGATTGGAGGGAAGAGCTTTAGTCTCAACAGCTATTCTCAACAACGTTCTTAATTCTCTCTTGTATTTTTCTGTGGGATCACTCAGTAATCTCTTATAGGTGTTCTCATCGCCCAATTGTCTATACGCTTCCTTTATGTAAATATCTCTTGGGATTAATACTGTCTTCCCTCCCTTATCAGCAGGTCGGACTACAGTGTCCTTCCATCCTGCTATTTCTTTTAAAGCATTATTTTCTTCTACTGTAAGGTTCATTGGGGCTCTGGCATAGACTAACGCCTCTACGTCTCTAATTACTTGTGTCTCAAATAAGTCTATGATGTTACCGGGGGATACTGGGGGCATATATTTAGATGTAACCCCCCCTACAAATGATGTTATAGAAGCTGGATGGTGTGTGGGAGCATATTGTGTATCTTCCGTGAGGCTCAACAGCAATTCGGCTTCACTGTGGGTATCAGCTAATGTGTGTAAGCCCGCCCCCGCCATGAACCCCAAAGGTCCTATTTTACAAGGTTGTTCTACCTCGGCTATGTTCTGAGTTGTCGAGCTGTGGAGGAAATGTTTGAATAAGTGTATTTTACGGACTGATTTAAACAAGTCAATCTTATATTCTGTCACGTCAAAATCATTAGGGATACAAAAGTTCAAACCCTTCGCCAGTAGCGAGAGGTGAGCAGCATTTAATATGTGGTTGGTCAAATTGACCACATGCTGGCTGTGGAGTTCTATCATCTCCTCTGTCTCCACGACACTTATTTTCTCTTGCGTTCTTGTACGAGCCTGCCTCCTCTTGCCTCCTCGGCGTGTCTTTCTTCTCCTAAAGGGAGATCCGTCTCGGAGGCTCCTGCTGCACTCTGACCCTCCCCCAGATTACTGGAGGCAGCTGCTCCCTCGCTCAGGCTCGAGTCGGATTTGGTAGTCACATAGTCTCTTCTCTGAAAAGTATTCCGTCTCCCAGATTTCCTTTTATAGCGGCCAGGTTTATCAGACTCATAGCCATATTTGCCGTCAGCTCTCTGTTGTTTGTTCCATGTGAACACTTGTCCTAATTCAAAGTCTTTCTTATCACGTATAAATTTGTCACGCTTCTTCTGTTTAATGTCGGCCTGTATAGGGATTTGTCTCGTCTCCGTCTTTTTATTTAATTGTACCCACTGGTTCTCCGTGAGCCTGGTCTGTAATTCTGTCTGTGTTTTACGTATGTCAGCTTCAATTGGAGCACCAATGCTAACAACTCCTGTGAACACTTGAGCATGATCTGCTCCCATTGTGTACGGAAATTGGGGTAACTGGAGAAGTGTGATATATCCTTCCAGACCCTCAGTCCCCGTGGGACTCTCCCGCTATCCACATAGGAGATTAAGGAGTTGTTTGTTCAAAACAATTTCACTTCTCTCTCAGAGAGGTTCAGTAATCTATGCTCTAGTGCCTTGGTACTTAATGTTTGCACCTCATCATCTTCCTCACATTCTTTGAAATAGTTACTCACACCCACCCGGCCGGCTTGTAGACCTGTACGTGCGGGACCAGCTTCTGCCTCCATATCACCAGGAGTCAATACAAGTGTATACGCTGGGAATGCGGTATATCAAGTGTTGCAGTCTTCTCAGAAAGTCACGATGCTACAGTCTCTCGGTGTGCAAGGTCATAAAGCAGTCCACACGTGAGAAAACAGAAAAAGCACAGCTGACCGCACCACCGCTGTAGCTGACTGTCTCCGCTCCAGGCTAATTAGCCCCAGCTGACCCCCAGATCTCGGGTGCTTCAGCCAGAAAAACAGGTATCATGGATGAATGAAAAAGAAAATGGCAGCACTCACCAATCTTCTTAGCAGGTTCTTTTATTGATTAAAAATCTTCACGGCATGGGGGTGTATGAACAGGAGAATGTGGGAGCAGAACGACGGCCGTTTCGCGCCTATCTGGCGCTTCAATGGAATCAGTGGAGGATCGGACGTGACGCCTGAAATAGTGTGCACCAACAGTGCTCCTCCCTACAGACTCACTCCGCCCACCCACGATACAAACTTAGTTAAAATGCATGAATAAAAACAATGATGGACAATTGTGCATATAAATAACAATCTCCATAAGAGTCAAAAGAACTTAAATATGCAGTAGCACAACCAACGAACAAAGATAAAACCATATATTACTATTCCAAATGAGTCGATATAGTTTGTACCGTGGGTGGGCGGAGTGAGTCTGTAGGGAGGAGCACTGTTGGTGCACACTACTTCAGGCGTCACGTCCGATCCTCCACTGAACCCGTTGAAGCGCCAGATCGGCGCGAAACGGACGTCGTTCTGCTCCCACATTCTCCTGTTCATACACCCCCGTGCTGTGAAGATTTTTAATCAATAAAAGAACCTGCTAAGAAGATTGGTTAGTGCTGCCATTTTCTTTTTCATTTATCTAGATGTGTGGTGGGCACTATGAACCCCAAAGTGCTTCACAGAAGTTTATAACGTAGAGCCGCGAAAATAAAAAATCATATTTTTTCTACAAAAATGATCTTTTTACCCCCAAATTTTTACTTTCTCAAGAATAACAGGAGAAATAGGACCATGAAAGTTGTTGTGCAATTTGTCCTAAGCACGTTGACACCCCATATGTAGGGGGGACCACTGCTTGGGTGCATTGCAGAGCTTGGAAGGGAAGTATTGATGTTTTGGAATGCAGACTTAGATGGAATGGCCTGTGGGCGTCATGTTTGTTTGCAGAGCCCCTGATCTGCCTGAACAGAAGAAACCCCACACAAGTGATCCCATTTTGGGAACTAGACCCCCAAGAAGCTTGTCTAGATGTGTGGTGAGCCTCAACCCTAACGCTAACCCTAATTTTAGCCTCAACCCTAACCCTAATTTTAGCCTGAAGCCTAACCGTAATTTTAGCCCCAACCCTAACCCTAATTTTAGCCCCAACCATAACCCTAATTTGAGCCTCAACCCTAAACCTAACCCTAATTTTAGCCCCAACCCTAACCCTAATGGGAAAAAAGGAAATAAATACATTTTCTTTTATTTTTTTTCCCTAACTAAGGGGGGTGATAAAGGGGGGTATTTACTATTTTTTATTTTGATCACTGTGATAGGGTTTATCACAGTGACCAAAATGAACCAATAGGAAAAATCTGTGCTTGTGGGCATATCTCGGCTGGTGCACTGCGCATGCGCCCGCCATTTTTTCCCTGAAAAAGATGGCGGCACCCACTGGAGGAAGCAGGAGAGCCGAGGAGCACCGGGAGACACTGGTAAATATGGGGGGTGATCAGGACCCTATTTTTCTCTCCTCTGATGTGCGATCACATTAGAGGAGAGAGAAATTACATGGCACATCGGACTTTCTTTTTTGGGGGGCCACCACTACACTGTTAGTAGCGGCGATCGAAAAACTGAGGGTCTGTAGAAGTATGTTTTTTGTGGTCTCGGCTACCCTCGGCAGTTGGGACCTCGAGATCTGCCGAGTACCGCCGGCATATCTTGACGGGCTTATGCATCTGCCATTTTTTTCTGGGAAAAGATGGCGGCGCCCATGGGGGAGGAAGCGGGAGGACCCATGGAGACCAGGATACACCGGTAACTATCGGGGGGGTTGGAGACCCTATTTCTCTCTCCTCTGATGTGCAATCACATCAGAGGAGAGAGAGAAATTAAATGGCAAATTGCGCTTTTTTTTGTGGCCACCGGTAAACGGTTATTTACCGGTGATCGCAACCCGTGGGTCAATAAAAACCAACCTGAATCATGTTCTCTGGGGTCTTGGCTACCCCCGGCAGATGAGACCCCGGAGAAAATCTGATTCTGGGGGGCGCTATACTCTTTTTCCACAGCACCATTAATTAACGGCGCTGTGGATTAAGTACCCTTAACTACCGCAATTAAAAGGTGTATCAGCGGTCGTTAAGGTTTTAAACTGATAAGACTTGATTTGGAAAGGCACACACCTGTCTATATAAGACCTCACAGCTCACAGTGCATGTCAGGCTCCATGTCCCTGCATGCATGGCTCCTTATCCCTGTCCTTGTATGCATGGCTTCTTATCCCTTATCCTTGTATGCATGGTTCCTATATAAAAATTACATCCTACTTACCTTCCCTGTGCGCCCTCGTTGCATCTCGTTCTGGTGCCAGCAGCTTTTCTGGCAGAGTGATAACTTGTCCCCTGCTCATTAAAGTAATGAATATTCACTCCACACCTATGGGAGTGGAAAGGGGTGAATATTCATTACTTTACTGAGCGGGGGACTCGTGATCACTCGGCTGGAACATCTGCTGGCACAGGAAAGAGATGCAGCGAGGACGCACAGGGAAGGTAAGTAGAATGTGTGCTAGAAGCCAGCAACTGCAGCTGTAGCTGTGTTCGTTATAAGAGAAATGAATATACATTGCCAGCGCACTGAATATTCATTTATCTTTAGCAGCGGGCACTGTTACAGCCGCAGGTGCCGTCCTCAAGCACACATACCTTAGTGAGCAGATGAATCGTGATCGTTTGGCCGAAATAGCTGCTGGCACCGGAACAAGAGACAGTGAGGGCTCGCAGGGAATTTAAGTAGGATGTGTGTTGGAAGCAGGTGGCTGCAGCTGTAATTTTGGGCTCTATAATAGAAATTAATATTCACTACCAGTACAGTCAATATTCATTTCTCTTTAGCAGCTGCTCCCCCTCCCCTGCCATCTTTCTGGGACAATGACTCATGTATAAGCTGAGGGGGGTGTTTTCAGCACAAAAAAATGTGCTGTTCAGCTATATCAGGAGGCTTGCAGAAAACTCCAAGTAGTCGCATACCATTATTCCCATATCCATGTATATTTACTCATACTGTCATTTCATTGTTGCAGCTCCCTCTATCAAAAATAGTAGCCACACCCTTTTTTTTCTTTTTCTTTCTCTTTCCTGTCCTTCATGAAAGTGGAGTAATCCTCTGTATTTAACAGCCATGGCTGTCATCCAGCCAGCTTCTATAATGGTTACCACATCATAACATGTAGCTGTTGTAATGGTTTTCTAATCAATCATTTTACTTTAAAGACTTCTTGCATTTGCTGGCAGACATTTAACACTTTTAGCAAATTATTACTCCCAAACGCCTCTCTGCTTTCCTTGCTAGTCCAAGCCTCTTTTAAATCATTATTGGCTCCTACTGCCTCCCACTGTCTGCTCTGTTCATCCCCTTTTTTACACAACCACATTTTCTCCCCCAGATCAAATTTTAAATTCTCCTCCATCCATCTGAACATTGTCACCCCCTAGCACAGCTGACCCTCTCTATTTAGATGCAGTCCATCACAGCTTTAGAACATGTAGCCAAATGAACATTTAAACCAGTACTCCATGACCCCAACCCCTGTCTTATTACACCTGTTTCTCAGACACTTATTTATCTCATAAAACACCCGCTGTATTTTTAATAATTTTCATGGCAAAGGCAGTATTTCTGAAAACATCACCTTGAAGATCCTGGACTTCAGATTCTTTCCTAGCTTTCTATACTCATTCTTAAGGATCTGCCATCTTCCACTGAATTTGTTATTGGTACCAATATGTAGAGATGAGCAAACCTTTTAAAGTTTGGTTCGGCTAGGATCAGCAAATTTCCCGATGTTTGCCAAACTGTTCGCCAAACAGTTCTTTGAACTTATCTGAACCCACTGAATTCAATGTAATGCAAAACAAAATGCATAGACATCACCTTCAGAGGGGGTCTAAAAGCTTCCAAAACAGCTAGAATTTTGGGCAAACACAAGAAACAGTGTCATCAATTCACCTAGAGTACAAATAGTATAATTGTGCAGCATGGATGCATGAGACATGGTCTGGGACAGCTTAAACATTGATTGGATGAGTGAACATGGGTGGATGAATGGCAGGTGTAGTCCTGGTGCACCAAAATCCTTGTCAAATTCAGGCAACACACATGAAGGGGACCCAACTTGGAGTCCAAACATTTCCAAAAATTAAGGGCAGCATCTGGAAAAATGCCATCAATTGCCCCACAGTAAAAATGTTATAATTAGAGATGAGCAAACTTTTCAAGGTTCAGTTCGGCTTGAAATCGCTGAACAGTTCGCCAAATATATCCGAACCCCATTGGATTCAATGGGAGTCAAAACCAAATGCATAGACTACACCTTAAGATGGGACTAAAAGCTTCCCAAACAGCTAAAATTAGGAGAAGACACCATGAAAAGTGGCACCAATTGTTCCACGGTAGAAATTTGCAAAATGGCACAACAGCAGTCTACCATTTGCCATGCATGAGGTATCAGGGTTTGGCCCAGCATTTGCAGCTTGGAATTGAAGTGTCAATGAGGACCTGGTGGTTAAAAAAGCAGTGTAATCCTTCTTAGTTAGGTGACCTCACACCTCTTGCAACACCTCCATTTTTTTTAATCCAGCCACACTAAGATGGCAGAAACATCAGTGTCACAGACTACTATTTACAGAACAATGCAAGAATAGTAACACAAGTAGGTGACAAAATAAGTGAAGCTGTGATTCTCCACATTTCAAAAAATAATTGTCACACACCACTAAAGTGGCCTCAATTTCCACAGAGTAGAAACAGTATAATTGGCCTCTTACATGCCTTCTAGTAAAGCAACCCACTAGATGGACACACAACTTTGAGTCTCCACATTTCATAAAATAATTGTCACACAGCACTAAACTGGCATCAATTTCCACAGATTAAAAACAGTATAATTGGCCTATGTCACACCATCTACCACAGGCAACCCACCAGATGGAGACCCAACTTGGAGTCTCCACATTTCAAAAAATTGTTTGGAGCATCACCATCAGTAGCAACAGCAATCACAAAAGACACAACATAGATGGCACAGACTGCAATAATGCAAAATTACTACATGAGACTAAAAACGAAACGATTGCCTGCCCAATCTGGGTTGCAAAAGTCATAGAAGACCCATGAGTATTAATCATTAGTCATTTTTTTCTGCTAGCGCACGAGCTGATCTAAAAAAATGTGTTAAACAACTCACAGAAATTGCTTATGTCACTTAGACTGCTGCTGCTAATGTTTTGGCTATTACGCCTTGACTTTCCCGGGGATGGGATCAACGTCTACAACTGGGATGCACGTCGTGCCTCACTGCTGTCTTGGGGAAAGCCACTCTTAAGATTGTATACAAGAGTATTTTGATACTCCAGCATGCACACATCCCTTTTCAGGGGGGTATTCATCTGACTAAATTTACTCTTGTACCATGGATCTAACAGATTGGCAACCGAGTAGTAAGCACTATTTATAACCCTAAGAATAAAGGAATTGTGCTGAAGATAGTTCAGCAAGAAGGCCCTCATGTGTCGGGCACTTCCATGAGGTCTAAGTCCATGATGTATTTCTGGCAGGGTAACAATTAAGATTGCTTTCTCCATCCCCTCTCCCCAACCACAGACCGCTGAGTGCATATCATTATCGTCTCCATCTCCTGACTGTTGTGTGTCCATCACCACATCCTCTCAAATTTTTCACTAACAATTTGTTTGATACCATGAGCCTCCCTTGACTGCTGTAAGCAACCCTCCCATGGCACCCGCCTGTGCGATGACAGTCTAGAAATTTGAGATATTGTTAATCCCGTCTGAAACCTCATTTGCTTCTAACTCTTCCTCTGGGACTATCACCTCCTAATGCAGACTATTCAAAGTGTACTTCAGCATGTAGATGACCGGAATAATATTGTTGCGCTAACCATCTTAGTAGCCATTTCAAAACTGTGCAGAAGGGTGCAGAGGTTCTTCGCATAGACTAGACAACCTATGCCGCCCCTGAGAACTGTGGACCTGCGACTACCGCTGTACACAGTCAGAGTTGCAGAGTTGTTGCTGACGATGCAGTGCTTGTTGTGGTTTTATCACTCAGTGTCTGCAGGAAGTCAGAACGTAACCTCCTCCATCTCTGAGCTATTGAGCTTCGTGCACCAGGGATCACACCAAGTGGATATACAACTGCATCCCTATCCTCTGTTCTTCCATTCCTCACCCTAAAAGTCACTCTCCTCTTCCTTCCTTGACACCACAGTACAGTACGTGTGCGTCTTAGGTATCTGAGTCTCATTAGGATCAACTCCACCCCCAGGGGTTAACATCTGGTGACGAGGGTCTGGATTCTGGTCAGATCCTGCTTCATCCAGCCCCAGATCCAACTGAAAAAAATGTGTGACATTAGTGCAGATGCATTCGTCCTTTTGAGACTGTGAATCTTTGGAGCACAACACTGATGCCCATGGAATAGAATGTGTGAACAGCTCTGCAGACTCGCTTATCTATGGTTCCCCACAGTCAGTTGGGCAGTTGGAGAGTTGGGAAATTAGGATACTTGGAGTGTCAACTCAGAGGACTGTACTGTGTGTGATGTTAAGGTGGAGGAAGAGGAGAAGAGGACACTTGATGCAGCACTTGCCATCCACTGGAGCACAAGCTTTTTCTGGCCCTCATCTACAAGGTGTACCGCTGTGTGGCTGCAAAGAAAGGGAGTTGAGTAGCCCATCTAGTAACAGAAGTTGTCAGCTGTCTTTGGATCGGACGAGTCAGTGTTTATTCAATAAAGCTTTCAGTATCATTACCACCTACCTCACGTACACCTTGAACCAAGCCTATTCCAGCTTCCAATAAGGCTAGGTTCACATTAGCATTTCTGTGCGCAGCGTATCATCTGCATGCGAAAACGCATGCAAAAATGCATGAAAACACATTTTTACACAGCGCCTTTTATCCGCATGATCTTACACATGACGGCAAAAAAATGTTGCGTGTGCATGCGTTTGTATGCGTTTGCGTTGTTTATGCGCATTCGTTCAATAGGACATTGCTTTTCCAGGAGAAATTCCTTGTCACAAGACACACACAATGGGTGTGTCTCATGGGATTTCTATATATAGACACACTGCACAGATGAAATCCTTGTCTTTTGATGCCGTATCCAGCTGCAATATGGATCTTAGCATGGAGAGCTTCAAGCTTAATCTGGATTTGTCATTGAAATTGGCTTTCGCTGTGGCTTGTGAAGAAGAAAAGAGAAGAGAAAGATGGAGAAGACGTTGCCTTCGCTATTGGCAACACCCCATTGTTGAAGTCCGAGAGAGCCGTGGAGCCTACCACTCACTGTACACCGAGCTTCATGAAAATCCGCAAAAGTTTTTCGAGTAAACAAGAATGTCAGAACAGAGCTTCGAAGAATTGTTGCTACGCTTCTGCGGATCCATCAACAGGCAGGACACACAGCTACGTAGAGTAATTCCTGAGGAATATCTGTTGTTGACCCTAAGGTACATAATTTTGAAAAAGAAACAGCTGTCATTAATATTATTGTTCTAAAAGCCATGTACTGATTTTTTCCCCATTTTCCCTATAGATTTCTGGATACCGGACAGACCTTAAGATCTCTGAATTTTCAATTTCGGATTGCAGTGTCCACCCTTTCTGGGATTGTTGGAGACACCTGCCGTGCATTATGTGACGTTCTGCATGCAGAATTCCTCCCCCAACCCACAACTGAACTCTGGCTGAAAAATGCAGCGAAATTCAAAGAAACTTGAAATTTTCCAAACTGTGTGGGGGCTATGGACGGCAAACACATTTGGATTCTGAAACCTGCTGGAAGTGGATCGAAGTACTTCAATTATAAAAAATACTTTTCAATTGTTTTTATGGTGATTGCAGATGCTGAGTGTTGATTTGTTGCCGTTGACGTTGGCTCATCTGGATTAGGAAATGACTCACAGACTTTCAAAAACTCTGACATGGGTCAACGTTTGAATGGTAATAATTTTAGTTTTCCACCTCCACAACCTCTTCCGAACACTGAAGGACCGTCAATGCCATTTATTGTGGTTGGATATGAGGCATTTCAAATGTGTGCCAACCTCATAAAACCATACTTGAGGACTTGATTCACACAAAAAGGATTTTCAACTACCAACTAACAAGGGCATGAAGAACTGTGAAGTGTGCCTTTGGTTTGCTGGCATGTAGATAATGTGTTTTGGGTATAGCTATCAATCTTAAAATTGAGACAATTGATGAGGTTTTAAAGCATGTTGTGTTCTGCATAATTACATCCTGGCAAAAGAGGGCCCCATTTAGAACTTGAGAAACCTGTTAATACCACATTGCAGGATTACCAAGCTTACTAGGAAGTTGCCCAAATGAGGGATACATTTGCTGTCTACTTTGTTTCGGATGTTGGATGTGTGGCATGGCAAGACGAAATGGTTTAAGCCACTAAGTAAAATGTACCTGTAACGTTATGTACCTTATCTGTTTGCTGACTTTAATACTTACACCTTCACTGTAAATTTAGTAATAAACACCTTGACTGTAACACCTGTTAATACTTCACTCAACAATACCCACATGTTTCAATAAAGAGATAAAGAAAACACAGGGAGACAGGTATTGTGAAACAAAAGAATTTTTACTAACTAAAATAAAACAATTTGAAATTTAACAATTAAATAAATAAAAAAATGGGGGTGTCAGGCTGTGATGGTGGGCTAGGAGTGCTTGGGGACGTTGTTACAGAGGAAGTGGCAGTCAATTAGAGGATTGGGTCAGAAACATTGGCAGAAGACACATTGGGGGAAGAGGACACATTAGGAGTGGAAAACATGTTGGAAGGGAATGGATGGGAAAGAACCAAGGGAAGGTGTGGAACAGACTTGAAAACAAAGACAAATTCGGAGGTGAGGGTGGAGGGGGTGGTTAATGTTTCTTCACTACTTTTATTTTCCTAGCCTTCGTTTTCCTGGTTCTGTGACATTTTTTTCCTTTTCCTGGGGTGCTGAACTCGGCTGCGTGGTATAAGTTGAAGGCTGGGCAGCTGAACTTGGCTGCATGGTGAAAGTTGAAGGCTGGGCTGCTGAACTCGGCTGTGTGATGGAATTTGAAGGCTGGGATGCTGCACTCAGCTGCATAGTGTAGCTGGGTACTGTAGGAACAGTCCTAATGTTCAGCGGTGGTGGTGGATAGGTCACTTGTGGAGCAGACTTGTATGCAAGTCCTTGCGATGTTTGGAAAGGTGCTGGTGGATTCTGCCACTGATGCTGTGCTGGAGCTTGTTTACCTGTAGGGAAAGAGGTTTGTGCCTGCTGCATGGTCTTGGTGTAAGCAGCCTGACAGGCCTTCATTACATGCAGCTGGAGTTCAGGACTAAGGTTTTCTGTCACGCTCCGTTCTATAGTGGAAAAATAATGTTGCGCCGGTCTATTAAGGTCGGCTTTCAGGCGTTCAAGGAGTCTGTGGACTTCCTGGAAAAGTGTGTTCACCTGAGTGAACCCACTATCCAGTTTTTCTACAACCGCCTTCATCCCATCCTGGAAGACCGAGCTTACGTGAATAAACTCGAGCATGACTGTCCTCTCCCAGGCCCTCTACCACTTGCGAGCAGACTCAAGTAAAGTAGTGGCAGAGGGCTGGGAGAGGGGAAAATCAGATGTTCCCCAGCCTGTGTAGCCTACCTGGTTTCTTCATCGCCGGTGGATGATTTAAATTGGGCCTGTTGATTGGCTGGGTGATGAGGGGCTGCTTCAACAGAGGACAATTCAGGTTGTGTAGTGCTGCTCCAGGCTCTGTGTGGAAAATAAATGAAAACATTAGTAAAAAAAGATTAAAAGTTTAAATAAGAATAAGACAACACAAAAGATACTGACGTCCGCTGAGCAACCACAGGCCTCAGAAAAAAACAGCATACAATGTTACTTATATTTTTGGATTGTTGGAGCAGAACCACTTTGAACCCGAATCTCCTCTCAGATGTCCTTATTGAAGCGATCCTTCATCAAAAGCTAACCGACTTTTATTCTCTTCACTGTGAAGGGGAAAAAAAGGAAAAAAATAATTGTAAAAAAAATGCACCTATATTGACAGGTTCACTGTCGCGCCAGGCCACATTCCAATACTTATGAAATTCTTTTCTGGTTCTTTTCTGGCATGTGGCATGGCACGGTCCCAATCAGCCAGCATCGATCTTCTTCCCAGAGTCGTCGAATCAATGCTTAGTCAGAATGACTACAATCATGGGAGTCCTACAAAGCTGCTCGCTCTTGCTCATATTGAATAAGTTGCTTGTTATCAATGTCTGGTTTGCCTTCCTCACATTGTGGAACAAATAGATGAAGTAAAGAAAAAATATTTAAGTAAAACTGAAAAGAAATTAAATTACAACTTTTGATAAAGACTACTTACACCCCGTCTGTTCTCCTCAGAAACTTGAGGCCGACGACCCTGAGAAAATTAATTTGCACTCGACTGCTCCTGCTCTTCCACACTGGAAGGTACCTGTAAAGAAAATACATGATTTATCACATGTATAGTATTGCCAGTCAATACATACCAATCAGTATATCAAATATGATTACATAATCGATGTCATGTCCACTCTCGGAAGTTTCACCGAAGGACATGTTGGAATAGCAGGCAGCAGTCAAGTGAGACATCAGAGAAAAGAACAGATAAGAAAAATTAAACTTGTTAAGAGCCAAACACAATGTAGCCAAAGCAAAAGAACAATGGACACCAATACTTACATTACAGGCAGTAGTAAAACAGCACAGCAGTCAGGCAGCACCAGGAAGGCAGCACCAGGACGGCAGCACCAGGAAGCCAGCACCAGGACGGCAGCACCAGGACGGCAGCACTAGGACGGCAGCACCAGGAAGGCAGCACCAGGACAGCAGCACAAGGAAGGCAGCACCAGGACGGCAGTACCAGAGCAGCAGCACCAGGAAGGCAGCACCAGGATGGCAGCACCAGGATGGTAGCACCAGGAAGGCAGCACCAGGACCAAAGCAGCAAACAGTCCACAAGGAACAGAAAAAAGTTAGTACAGAGTACAGACTGCAAAAACAGACAGACATTTCAAAACTTCTATACTTACATCCAAAGTCTTGTGCCTGCATCCAGAGCATTCAGAGTAATGAAATTGCTGTGTTCTCACCCCCTTTTACACCCCACTGTTTTTGGAGTGGCTGAAATCAGTTCCTGGACAAGTTCAGTCTGAAGTACGGATGCGTATCGAACGCATGCGTATGCACGTCCTTGCATAACAATGCATTCCCATAGACAGTAATGCGTTGTTTTGATACACCCATCCGCAATTATCCAAATGCGCATGATTGCGCAATATTTGACACCTTAAATAATGCAACATGTTGTATTCGCCGGACACCGCCGCACACCACAAAATGATGCATGCGTACGCATCCGCATGTGCATGCATGCAAATGCATATCACTGCGTGCACCATGTTAAAGCTATGTACACATGACGCATGCAGATCATACGCTGCCCACAGAATAGCTAATGTGAACCTAGCCTTAGTCCTCGCTTTTCACACTCTTGTTGGGTGTACCCTTCCCTTCTTTTAGACAGCTGTTTCACAACCCTGGGCACAGATTTGTCAGTCATCTGTCACTAAATTAGCAATCAGAATTTATTTGCTGAGAATGTGGCTGGACCAAACAATTAGCACAAAGGATTTAGATGCTGAAATGTGGGCTCCTGGCTGGATCACACAATTAGCACAATGAACATGTACAGCACAATGGAATTAATGGTGCCATATGAATAAATAATAATAAAAAAATTGATATGCTGAAATGTGAACTGGTGGCTGGACCAAACAAATAGCACAACATATTTATATGCTGAAATGTGGACTGATTGCTAGACCACACAATTAGCTCAATGGATTTGTAAGCTGAAGTGGTGACTGATCGCTGTACCAAAGAATCATCAGTGCTATGGATTTATATTCTGAAGTGGCGACTGACCGCTGTACCAGAGGATCATCAGCACTATGGATTTATATGCTTAAGTGGTGACTTATGGCTGCACCACAGAAATAGCACTCCAGATTAATATGCTGAAAGGTCGATTTGACAAAGGATCCTATCATTCTGTGGTTAGCACCGCAGCCTTGCAGCGCTGGAGTCCTGGGTTCAAACCCCACCAAGGACAACATCTACAAAGAGTTTGTATGTTCTCTCCGTGTTTGTGTGGGTTTCCTCCGAGCACTCCGGTTTCCTCCCACATTCAAAAGACATACTGATAGGGAATTTAGATTGTGAGCCCCATCGGGGACAGTGATGATAATGTGTGCAAACTGTAAAGCGCTGCGGAATATGTTAGCGCTATATAAAAATAAAGATTATTATTATTATCAATCTGAACTAGCTGATAATAAACCGCCTAGCTATCTGACTACTTGAAGCAGCAGCCTCACTACGCTGTTACACTCACAAAATCATGACAAAGCCACATGTCCGCTTTTTATGTGGACAGGGACATGTGACTTTGGCAGCCAATGACACAAGCCCTTGTGTCTGAACATTGTGGATGGGTTCTGCGCACTTATTGGCTGCCGGAATCTCCACACATTAAAGTAACAAACAAAAAAAGGAACATTAACAGCCTGCTGGTCCTCTGACCTCTCCCCATGCCCTTCACTCATAAAACACATCCCCTCCTCTCATCATACAGCACCACTGTCCTAGCCAGAGTCCTAACAAAATCATTAGTGCAAACTCTATCATTTATCCATCTTTGGCCAAATTTTGTTGATTTTGAAGAAAGTGCTCGGGAAACTGAACATGAATCCAAATGTGGATGGATCGTGTTGAATTTGAGTTTGGCAAATGTTTTCCAAACAAATTCGTTCATCTCTCGATGAACGAATCCATCTGTCAGATCAGCAATTGTGCTAACCCTGATCACTTAGCAGACAACACACTGTTGGGCATTCATGGTTTTGGTTGAAAATAACCTTTTCTATCACCTAATTAACCTTTAACATCCATCTAACCATTGCTGCACTCGCATTTCTCTCCTGCATACAGCAGTCATTTTCCTTTTTCCTAGGTGTAACGACCTGCTGTAGTGATCCTAATACTAGAATTGCTTCCCTAGTTTAATATAATATAATATAATATTATAATATAATATAATATTCCATCGTAAGTCAAACAGGTATAATTTCTAGGCTGTGCCAGATCAGGACCAGACTCACTGACACTTTTCTTTCTACCTTTTCTTCTAATTGTAACAAAGCTACCTATCTCTTTTTCTTGCCTTCCTCCGCGCACATTCATATTACTGGTCCTAGTCAGAGCATGCTGAATGAGCTCTAAAATCATTCCCAGGTTTACTTTGCTCCTGAGTGTTGCAAGCTGCATATGTATTTAGATCCATTAGCTGAGATTTCAATTATTCCACTCACTGACATCCACAGCAGATATCTTCACCCTCAAACAGCTGTTCAAGGCTTGCATACATCTTATTAGGTACACACTTGCTAGCATTGTACTTGGAGCACTAATTAAATGGGGAAGAGCAGTACATATGGTATCAGAAAAGCAATGCAAAAAGAAATAAAATAAACACCGGATCTTTCCTATTTTATAGTACTGAACTATGATTTTCTGTTTACTTATGCAGTTATCTGATCTTAACTGAATGCATAAATTCGTTCAGCCTCTGTGGCCCAAACATTCTAGCAAAGCCTCAAAAATATGGAACATCATTAGTTGTCAATTGCAAGTTTCTGATCCTTATGATTTGCATACTTAATTGCATTCAGAGTGACATAACATTCCTAAGATAATAATTAAAAACTTCACTGTTAGCATGCCAAGTTGTGTAAATTTGTGTATTTCGGCATGTATTGCTCACAGTTAATAGTAAATAAATCAACATTTTGTGAAAATGTTGCATCATTTGCAATTCATTAACATATCAATTTTTTTTTATTTACATAACTGTATACATTTCCTGTTTGCTGTTGTAGTATCAATTTTGAGAAATGTGATTAATGATTACCTTATATACTCGAGTATAAGCCAACTCGAGTATAAGCCGTCCCCCCTTAATTTTGCCACAAAAAAACTGGTAAAACTTAATGACTCAAGTATAAGCCTAGGGTGGCAAATGCAGCAGCTACCGGTAAATGTCAAAAATAAAAATAGATACCAACAAAGGTAAAATTAATTGAGACATCAGTAGTTTAAGTATTTTTAAATATCCATATTGAATCAGGAGCCCCATATAATGATCCATACAGCTCATGATGGCCCCATAAGATGCTCCATGCAAAATATGCCCCATATAATGCTCCATACAGTTTATGATGGGCTTCATAAGATGCTCCATATTAAATATGCCCCATATAATGTTGCACAAATGTTGATTATGACCCCATAAAAAGCTCCATGCAGACATTTGCCCCATACAATGCTGCACAAATGCTGATTATGGCCCCCATAAGATGCTCCATAGACACATTTGCCCCGTATAATGCTCCACAAATGTGGACTATGGCCCCATAAGATGCTCCATAGAGATATTTGCCCCATATAATGCTGCACATGGCCCCTTAAGATGCTCGATACAGATACTTGCCCCATATAATGCTGCACATGGCCCCATAAGATGCTCCATACAGATAATTGCCCCATATAACGCTGCCCATGGCCCCATAAGATGCTCCATGCAGATAATTGCCCCATATAATGCTGCATATGGCCCCATAAGATGCTCCATACAGATATTTGCCCCACATGCTGTTGCTGCGATTAAAAAAATAAAAAATTACATACTCACCTCTCAGGCCTCCGGCACTTGCTATATTCACCTGCTCCGCGTTCCAACGATGGCCACCGCTGTGTCTTCCCCGTCCTCCGCACTGACATTCAGGCAGAGGGCGGTGCACACTAATAGCATCACAGCACCCCCTGACCTGAGCGTCACTGCAGAGGATGGAGAAGACGCAGCGGTGCCGACGGTGGAACGGGGAGCAGGTGAATATTGTGCACTGGGTTATACTCACCTGCTCTCAGCGCGGTCCCTGCACATCTGTTCCCCGGCACCGGCAGCTTCTTCCTGTAGTGAGCGGTCACATGGTACCGCTCATTGCAGTAATCAATATGCGGCTCCACCCCAATGGGAGTCCATATTCAATACTGTAATGAGGGGTACCATGTGACCGCTCACTACAGGAAGAAGCTGCCGGCGCCGGGGAACAGACAGGCAGGGACCGTGCCAGGAGCAGGTGAGTATTATTACACAGTTCTGCTCCCCCTCCCCTGTCAACCCCTGGGAATGACTTGAGTATAAGCCAAGAGGGTTACTTTCAGCCCAAAAAAGTGAGCTGAAAATCTCAGCTTATACTCAGGTATATACGGTAATTGGAATCTATCGCAATGGTTTTTCTATCCCATCTGAGAGAGGAATGATTTAGGGCCTGAGATTTCGAGCTATGTATTACTACCTGTCGTAAGCTACTAGCTATGTGCATCTTGCTTTTCATTCAAGCAATACCATAAACTCTCATTCAGTATTATTATTATTATTATTATTATTATTTATTGTTATAGCGGCATTTATTCCATGGCGCTTTACATGTAAGGAGGGGTATACATAATAAAAACAAGCACAATGATCTTAAACAATACAAGTCATAACTGGTACAGGAGGAGAGAGGACCCTGGCCGCGAAGGCTCACAATCTACAAGGGATGGGTGAGAATACAGTAGGCGAGGGTAGAGCTGGTCATGCAGCGGTTTGGTCAATCGGTGGTTACTGCAGGTTATAGGCTTGTCGGAAGAGGTGGGTCTTCAGGCTCTTTTTGAAGGTTTCGATGGTAGGTGAGAGTCTGATATGTTGTGGTAGAGAGTTCCAGAGTAGGGGTGTGCGCGAGAGAAATCTTGTATGTGATTGTGGGAAGAGGAGATAAGAGGGGAATAGAGAAGGAGATCTTGTGAGGATCAGAAGTTGCGTGCAGGAAAGTACTGGGAGACGAGGTCACAGATGTATGGAGGAGACAGGTTGTGGATGGCTTTGTATGTCATGGTTAGGGTTTTGTACTGGAGTCTCTGTGCAATGGGGAGCCAGTGAAGGGATTGACAGAGGGGAAAAGCTGGGGAATAGCGGAGGACAGGTGGATTAGTCGGGCAGCAGAGTTTAGAATAGATTGGAGGGGTGCAAGAGTGTTCGAGGGGAAGCCACAGAGCAGGAGGTTGCAGTAGTCAAGGCGAGAGATGATAAGGGCATGGACTAGGGTTTTTGCAGATTCTTGGTTGAGGAATGAACGGATTCGTGAAATATTTTTGAGTTGAAGTCGGCAGGAGGTGGAAAGGGCTTGGATATGTGGTTTGAAGGAGAGATCAGCGTCAAGGATTACCCCGAGGCAGCGAGCTTGTAATACTGGGGAGAGTGGGCAGCCATTTACTGTAATGGATAGGTTCGTTGGGGGGTCACGTGAGATGGGGGAAAGATGATGAATCCTGTTTTGTCCATGTTAAGTTTCAGAAATCTAGCGGAGAAGGATGAAATAGTGGTCAGACATTTAGGGATTCTGGTTAGTAGGGAGGTGATATCTGGTCCAGAGATGTAGATCTGTGTGTCATCAGCATAGAGATGATACTGAAAGCCATGAGATTCTATGAGCTATCCCAGGCCAAAGGTGTAAATGGAGAAGAGCAGGGGCCTTAGGACTGAACCTTGTGGGACTCCGACAGATAGGGGGCGAGGTGAGGAGGTGGTGTGTGAGTGGGAGACTCACGAGTAAGTGTGGTTAAAAGATAACTGTGCATTGCAGTGGTGTTACACATAGGATATAGGGATTGCAGACAATACAACTCACAGCCCCAGCACTCATCTGCGGTGAGCGCTTCCGTAGACTTCTGGGCGTGTGTCATCCTGGAGATGCGCCTGTACTGCGGCTGGCTCCGACCCCCATTCTGATACATCAGATGGGGGAGTATAAGCTGGCGGCACGTGATGCTGACCCAGGGTGATGTCATGCCCAGTTCGTCAGCGGAAGCGCCGAACTTAACCGCTACCACCACTGAATTATAGGAGTATAAAGGCACGAGTAACTCACTCACACACACAGGAACCCCCCAGGAAGAAGCTGTATGCGAAACGCGCATTGGGGATTTGGACTGCCTGATCAGGTCGTACACCCTTTATTCATTTTCTTAAATGCACATTTTATCCATTTTTGCTCCCCCACCAAAATGTATGGCTATTTCATTCACTGCTGCACTAGAGGTGTTGGCCCTAATCTGAGACACATGCAAGAATTGGCTCTATATGTGTGGTAGCATCCAAGGGTCACAGCACAGCACTAAGCATTTTACTTTATTGGTGGTCCTGAAGGCTATCACACATATGACCAATATAGATAAAAGCAGTGAAGGATAGTGAGGTCTAGCTGTGGCATAAATATATATAGCCTGTCATGTGCATTTAGATGGTCTAATAATATTGCAAGTTTTTGATATAATAGTTACTATAGACTTACACTATTTTCATATCTGTTCTTATGAACTAAGGTCTTCCAGAACCACAATATATTAATTTTTTGGAAGCTTCTACCCTAGTTTTAATTAAGCCACTCTATTTGATTCATGCTGTGAATTCTGTGCAGAGGTGCCATGTATGGAATGATGCTGACAATTAGGGTTGAGGAATGAGTTGTGCATAATGATATAACTTATTTGCAGGTGTTTTACTGAATTGGACAGTTGAATTTGTATTTGTATCTCTATCTTTTATTTATTTTTACATTATCTTGGATTTTTCGTCAATAAAGTTGATTTATTTTACTATATGGCAATGGCTTCCGTTTGCTGTTTGGATTTTGTATTGCTTTGAGAAGCACCTGTAACTAAGCTTTTCATCTGTAGCTTTTTGTTAGCTAGATAGTGGAATACATATTCCCTATCACTTTACAATCCCAGCTAAAACATGCCTATTTGAATTTTGGGCTTCACCTGTCACCACCACCTCCACCTCCAAGTCATTATGAGGCCCTCACTTCACATTTTCAGAAGGCCAGCAGGTGCCATGAAACCTGAGTTTGGAAAGGGCCCACAGGTGGTCTTGTGTCATACATTTGGGAGGTCCCTCCTTCATTCAAAATTGTTTGCTAGACAGTATAATACATATTCTCCATCACTTTAAAATGCCAGGGAAAGCATGCCCATTCGAATTTGGTGCTTCTCCCGCCACCACCACCTTATCCACCACCATGTGATTATGTGGCCCACGCCTCACATTTTAAGAGGGCTTTTCAATTTTGCATTTAGGCGGTCCCTCCCTCATTTGAAATTGTTTGTTAGATAGTGGAATACATATTCCCCATCACTTCCAAATAGCAGCTAATACATGCTCATTTGCATTTTGGGCTTCACCTGCCACGCCCACCACGTCAACCGGAGTGTGATTATGAGACCCTCGCTTCACATTTTCAGAGGGACAGCAGGTGCTGTTAAACCTGAGTTTGGGAAGGGCTCTCAAGTGGCCATGTATCATACATTTGGGAGTGCTCTCATTCCTTTTTTAGGAGGTCTCTCCCTCATTCCAGATTGTTAGCTATATAGTGGATTACATATTGCCCATCACTTTACAATGACAGCTAAAACATGCTCATTTGAATTTTAGGCTTTGCTCGCCACCACGTCCACCACCATGTCATTATCCTGTCCTCACTTGACATTTTCAGAGGGCCAGCAGGTGCTGCGAAACCTGAGTTTTTGGGAATGGCCCTCAGGAGGCCTTGCATCATACATTTGAGAGGGCTCTCACTCGTATATTAGGGAGGTCCATTCTTAATTCCAAATTGTTTGCTAGATAGTGGAATACATATTCACCATAACTTTTCAACGCCAGCTAAAACATGCCCATGAGTTGTGTGAGCTCCACAGTTTATTTTGACCACCAGACCCCAATGGAGCCACTGTCACAGCGGGTGAAGACTCTGTAAGGTGAATATAATACAAGAGTTGGGCAGCTGTATGCTCAATGTCAGTAAATTGGATTCTACCAGACACCAAAAGCACTAGAATTAAATTCTGAATACAGTGTTTGCAAGCGAAGGCCTGTATTGCGGTCAGTATGTCAAGTCTGAAACCCATGACATGTTTTGCTAGTTTTCGGGCATGAAACACCTTCAAATGTCCAAAAATTGTTGCACAACTTGAAAGTTGAACAAAAATGTTGTGACTTTTGGTGTTTTTATGCCACTTCCCATCTGATTCATAAAATTTTTGCCAACAGTGGTGTAAGTTTTGCAAGAAATGTACTCTAGTCAGGAGCAGCATTTTATTCCTAGCGGAGGTGCATGGCATGTAAGTGGCACACACCTCATCATGAATTAGGCACTTTTTACACTATCATCTACCATTATTAAGACTAGCATATTTATGCAAGTCTTAAAAAATTGGGGCCAATATGTAGAGGCTGTTTATCATGGGTCACAGTTCTTTGCTTGCCTGAAAGCCCTTGCTCTAAGTTCCAGTGTATACTATATTTTAGATATAAACTAATCCCAGTATATTCTTGGGATATATGCAGCAGTTTTGTTTTTTCCATTTTGATGTATAATAGTCAGTTCCAGTTTCTCCCATGTAATCTACATACAGCAGTCTCAGTGTTTGCTATGTGATGTACACTATATACAATAATCCCAGTGTATCCTACAGTATATGATGTATGTAGAGCAGCCTCAGTGTCTTCTATGTAATGTATAATCAATATTCTCCATTAGGGATGAACGAACCTGAACTGTAAAGTTTGATGTCCGTACTGGACACCTGTTGTCTTGTAACGAACCTTGAACATGGACATTTTAATTTACTTCCAGTTTCCTGTTCATGTTCAGAAGCCTAATAAAGTTTGTTGAAAGGCTGCAGTGCAGCCAATCAACACGCTTTTAGGCTGTGGGCAATTCCGGGGCCATTACAGCCTTGCTTAGAATTGGCATGGCTGTGATTGACTGGCACACCACATAACCAGGACTGTATAAATGCTGGATCACAGGTGCCAATCCCATTCTGCTCTCCTTAGTGTTGTAAAGTTCACTTTATGTACTCTGAAACCGCGCATGTGTAAGTAGTGTGCATTTAAGCTGCTGTGTGTGCTCTGCACCCCAGCCAGGAGAAGTACTTTTGCCTTTAAGCCACAGTGTGCACGTCACCCCTCCCTCACCTGTGGGCATACTGTGCCTTTAAGGCTACTTTCACACTAGCGTCGGCGCATCCTGTGCCAATGCAGCACAACAGGGGCAGCGGATGCATTATTACAATGCATCAGCTGCCCCATTGTGAGTTGCGGGGAGGAGGGGACGGAATTCCGGCCGAGCATTAGTGGTAGGAAATGGCGGACACAACGCACTAAAAAACATTACAAGCAACGTTTTTGGTGCCGACGTTCCACCACAACCCTACGCAACAGTCGCACGACAGTTGCGACGTGTGGCAATGCGTCACAATGCATCGCTAATACAAGTCTATGGAGAAAAAACGCATCCTGCAAACAACTTTGCAGGATGCGTTTTTTCTGCAAAACGACGCATTGCGACGTGCGTCGTACGACGCTAGTGTGAAAGTAGCCTATGCCTCTCTGGGTATTTTGCAAACCCACCCACCCGTCGGAGTAATGTCGCAAAAGCCGCTGTATGTACCCTGCAACCCATATGTGTGGGAGTACTGTGCCATAATCCACTGTATGTACTCTGAAACCTTGCCTGCGGGAGTACTGTGTCAAAAACCATTGTGTATACTTTGCAACCAATATCTGTGGGAGTACTGTGCCAAAAGCTGGTGTACTCTGAAACTCCGCCTGTGAAAGTACTGGGCCAAAAGACGCTGTGTGTACTCTGCAGCCATGTTTGTACGAGCAGTGTGCATAAAAAGTAATTCTACTCTGCAGCTGTCTCATTGCCATTTGAAGGGAAAATAAATATTTTTTTCTGAACCGCTGTGTGTTTTCTAGTAGTGTGGCAAAAAATAAATCTCAGTAGCCACTTGTAGGCCTAAAATATATTTTTTCTGGACCACTGTATCTTTTTTATTAGTGTGAAAAAATAAAAATCTCAGCAGCAATTTGTAGGTCAAGCAAATAATTTTTGTGATTGCATTATCTTTCCTAGTAGTATTTAAACAAATAAATATCAGCAGCAATGTGTAGGCCAAACAAATAAGTTTTCTGGACCGCTATGTGTTTTCTATTAGTGTGACACATAGATAAAAATCTCAGCAGAAATTTGTAGACCAAACAAATGATTTTTATAGACCGCTGGATCTATTTTAGCAGTGTGGCAAATAAATAGCTCTCATTGTCATTTGTAGGGCAAACAAATCATTTTTCTGGGCCGCTGTGTGTTTTATAGTAATGTGGCAAATAAATAAATCTTGTTGCTATTTGTAGAGCATACAATTTATTTTTATGGACCACTATCTGTTTTCTAGTAGTGTGGCAATAAATAAATCTCATTGCCATTTGTAGAGCAAACAAATAATTTTTGTGGACCATTGTGTGTTTTATAGTAGTGTGGCAAATAAATAAACCTCATTGCCATTTGCAGGGCAAAGAAATAATATTTCTTTGCCGCTGTGTCTTTTCTAATAGAGTGGCAAGCAAATAATTAT
This sequence comes from Ranitomeya imitator, assembly GCF_032444005.1. NCBI lineage: Eukaryota > Metazoa > Chordata > Amphibia > Anura > Dendrobatidae > Ranitomeya > Ranitomeya imitator. Next base: position 265,705,490 of record NC_091287.1, on the reverse strand, counting down.
TTGCTTCCAGAATGTCTTTGGGAGTAGTGTGTAGAAAAACTATTTCCAAAAATGAGAAGAGCATTAAACAGGGGAGGTGACCATGTCCATTATTTTGCTTGTGTAGCTGCTGATCATGGGGATGGTGTAGCTGCAGCAGGGAGAGGACATGGTCATACTCTGCCTGCTACTTGCCCAAATACAATACCTTATTATGGTGCACGCAGGAGACAGGATGTTATGCATCTTTTTTGTAGGCCTGAATAATGGTGCATGATTGATAAGGTCAAAAGATGTTGAAAAGTTATTTTGGATAGCTCAGAATGACTTCAGTTCCTTTGCATTATCTTCCATCCGGTTCTCTGCAAGAAGTGCAAAGTTGGCAACTTAGGATCATGGTCGTCCAGATTCCATCTCACCCCATTGCAAATCAGCAAAGTAGCCAGAGCCCCAAGTCATGCAGCAATTTCTTCTGCTTTTTGATGACTCAATCGGGTGAGTTCCCATGGCCCATCCATCTGTTCCTTCCCCAGAAGTGGAAGAAACTAAGTGCGCTGATGCCCAACCACATATTATGTTGGAGGATTAGTAAGTGATTAGGCTAGTGCACATGGTCAGTGGATTAGAGCAGCACATGTCAGAGGATGACAAAATAAAGTTGTCAACTGCAGTGACTTTCTGCAGACGGCCTCTAGGCAGTACGTCAGCTCATACTGCCCACTGTATTTACTTTGTACAGTGTTTGGTGGTGGCTTTTGATAAGAAGTACTGTTCAGGGTCAACAAAGGATACTTGATGGTGATCGGGGGTGCCAAATTGATCCCAGGGCTATCTATTTAGGGCCAGGCACATTCTATCCTCCCTAGATAAATCCTGTTTGATTAATACAACTGTTTTAGATTCGTTAATATATCATGTGGTGTTCATGACTGTCAAGTCGACTGATAATGCCATTTTTAGACGCTCTAATACTCCTTTACAGTCAAAAGAACTGTTTGGTATTTTTTGGTTTAGTCTATACTTTTCAGTATACCATTAAAGTTAATTTTTAAGGTTTTTTTTCAAATGGTGATTGCTTGTAGAGCATAAAGTTGCACGAGGATCCCTATGCTATGCAAACTGTAAACACTGCACTGCCAAAGTTGATTTATCATGCTCTGAGCATAACCAAACAACTTTCCTAGCTCTGGTGACCTCTATGTCGCCATGTTGACATCGGATCACCATGGCAATAATCGGGATCCCATGATGACATCACTGGGTCTCCGATCCAAGGGCAGAGTGGCTTTCTTCCCTCTGCCTGCTTCTGAAATGCTGCAATTGAGTTTGATCTCAGCATTTAGGGGGTTAAAGTGCCAGATCGATACATGACTGCTCCTGGCACTGAGTGCCAGGTGTCAGCTGATTCTGTTGCGGCAAAATAGCCAGGAAGTATCTATACATCCCAGGTTAATAATTACCAGGTCACAGGGATGTATGGATACATCTCAGGAGGTAAAGCAGCTAAGTAAGTTCCCTTTAAAAGAACAGTGGTGTATAACTCCTCCCTTGATTCTTCTACCTATACCGTCACGTCCACATCTTCCTCCACTTGGACCTATGCCTCATGGTTCTAGATTTCCAGTTTTAGTTTTGTGAATTCTAGGTTGCTTTAAGTCAGTTTCGTTAAAAAAAAACACTTGAAAAAATAAATAAAAAAAGAAAAGAACAGTGCTAGATTTCTCCTTCCTTGTTCTTCCAGAACACAACCTCCATTCTGGGCTGAACTCAATTTCAGGTACTGTCATATCTGCATCACTGCCCAGCATTTTAGATTTATTTAATTGCTCCAAAGGCATTCTTCTCCCCACTTTCTACATGTGAGGAACAAAAACTGCTGACCACTCCAAATGTAACAGGTCCCTGGGTGGAGTAATGGGTGAGTGCAGTAAAATAGGCTCCCTGGCCCCTTGCATAAGTAGGAGGACCTTTGAGTCCCTGGGTCTGCGTGGAGTGCATTGTTTCAGTGAGGAAGATTTGAATACTCACTTACAATTCACCTACTGCAGTGCCAATTCTTTTGATCTTCAACGTTAGACAGCCATACCAGCTTCTACTTGTAAAGTCCTCTTTACTTATCAACATATTCAGATACAGAGAGTAGCATGTAACACATTTTCCTTGATGTTATTTCACAGGCAACAGCACTTTCACAGTGATGATGGGCACACACAGAGGTCTTACACTATAGATCACTGCAAGGTGTTTCAGCCCTAAGAGTACCTCGATTTTCGTGGAACCTCTATGAAAGGGAGATGCTTCTCAAGCTTTCTGTTCCTGCTACCTGGCAATCCTGAATCCAGGCTTTGTATTGTGACGTGTCCCCTCGTAATCATGGCCCATGTTTCAACAAGCAAGAAAATAGAAAAGGATTACTTTTCCATTATCTTTAGCTGGAGTATTCATGTGTGGTTGCCTGCTTTGCCTCACTTGTATGCTAGTGGAGGTGTGGAGGAAATGCGAAAACATGCTCTGTGGGTGAAATTTTTTATCAACTTCTGTGGGGTCCTTTGCCTCATGATCTGGGAGAGAAATTTGTAAGCTGCTTCTGTGGCTGTTCTCTGCCCCATGCTCTGTGGGTGAAATTTGTAAGCTGCTTCTGTGAGTATACTCTGCTCTATGCTCTGTTGGTGATATTTTTAACTGATCTGCCAGTAGCAAGCTTTATAGAGGACCGCAAGGTCAATCCAAAATCATACTACCAGTTTTCCATCTGTGGCTGCAGTAATGCATGCTACTAGAGCGAAAATTTTGGAGCTGTGGGGGAAATGTGAAAATATGCTCTCCAGGTGACATCTCTTATCAGCTTCTGTGGGGGTAATGTGTCCCATGATGCTATGGAGAATGAACCCCTTTAAATTATTTCCCTATCCACTTTTGTTTGGATGGAATTATTTTCTGCCTTCCGCAGCCCCTAGCTCTTACCCTGACCATTATACAGCCATTTTAAAGCACTGAAGTTTGGGTCCCCATTGACCCCTCCTTCTGAACCAGCTGAACCCGAACATATCTATTCTTCATGTCTGCTATGTGATGAATCTGCAGCAGTCCCAGTGGATTCAACACTGTGTGCAGAATTATTAGGCAAGTTATATTATGATCACATGATACTTTTTATACATGTTGTCCTACTCCAAGCTGTTCAGGCTTGAGAACCCACTACCAATTAAGTAAATCAGGTGTTGTGCATCTCTGTAATGAGGAGGGATGTTGTCTAATGACATCAAAACCCTATATAAGGTGTGCTTAATGATTAGACAACTTCCTTTCCTTTGGCAAAGTGGGTGAGAAGAGAGATTTGACGGGCTCTGAAAAGTCCAAAATTGTGAGATGTCTTGCAGAGAGATGCTTGAAATTGCCAAACTTTTGAAGCGTGATCACCGAACAATCAAGCGTTTCCTGGCAAATAGCCAACAGGGTCGCAGAAGCGTGTTGGGCAAAAAAGGCACAAAGTGCCTATGAATTGAGGAAAAATCAAGCGTGAAGTGACCAAGATGCCATTTGTCAACAGTTTTGCCATATTTCAGAGCTGCAACGTTACTGGAGTAACAAAAAGCACAAGGTGTGCGATACTCAGGGACAAAGCCAAGGTAAGGAAGGCTGAAAAACGACCACCTTTGAACAAGAAACATAAGATAAAACGTCAAGACTGGGCCAAGAAATATCTTAAGACTGACTTTTCAAAGATTTTATGGGCTGATGAAATGAGAGTGACTCTTGATGGGCCAGATGGATGGGCCAAAGGCTGGATCAGTAAAGGGCAGAGAGCTCCACTCCGACTCAGACGCCAGCAAGGTGGAGGTGGGCTACTGGTATGGGCTGGTATCATCAAAGATAAACATGTGGGACCTTTTCGGGTTGAGGATGGAGTGAAGCTCAACTCCCAGACCTACTGCCTGTTTCTGGAAGATGACTTCTTCAAGCAGTGGTACAGGAAAGAAGTAAATATTGTTCAAGAAAAACTTGATTTTCATGCAGGACAATGCTCCATCACATACCTCCAACTACTCCACTGCATGGCTGGCCAGTAAAGGTCTCAAAGAAGGAAAAATAATGACATGACCCCCTTGTTCACCTGATCTGAACCCTTTAGAGAACATGTTAGCACATTGGTAACACCCTCTTCAATATAAAATAATCTATGGAAGCAGAGTTATCGTACTGGGGACATCTCCCCCATAGATGGGAGAAGTGATTTACATAAAGTGATAAATAAATGATTTATCAACACCAAGGCATCTTAAATGAGGCAAACAGGAATCACTTTTTCCAACAGATTATAACCTGTTTGTCCATATTAATAGCTTAGATAGGTCAAATGTAGTGATAGATTCTCTTTAAAAACATTTCTCATTTAGATATTAAAAACAGTTTGTCACATTTTTTGTGACACATGCAGTTTACTTTTTACAAATGTTTTTATACCTTTCTTTGATCTTGATAACAGAGGGAAACATTTTTTGAAAAAGGAAATATGTGTGAATTTTTCACATTTTTTTCTTTATCCTCAAAGGACAGATACACATATTTAAAAATGTATTGCATCCCCTTATGGAAGGCTGGAAACAGTAATTATTGTGGGCATTATTTTTGTTTTCTATATTTTTATTATGCTTTATTATTATTATTTTTTCATCATATACTTTACACTCTGCACGCTCCATTAGGTTGTATAAAATCTTTGCTGTGGGGGTTAGTCATTTGAACACATTAATACAGTTTATTTATTGTTGATTTTCCTTTTAATTGAGTCTAGTATATTGGCCTCAGCTACAGGAGAATTTTTTTTTTTTAATTCTCAACAGGGCTGACTGGATTTCTTAGGACCGTAAGATGTTGAGAGAAGTAAGCATGGTAAATTCTTCCTAATATAATATAATATAATATAATATATGATTAAGACGTTAGTCGAAACGCGTCGGAAGAACGCTGCCATGTGTGCATAATACTTATTTACAAGTGGTGTACCATAGGATACAACCACTTTTTTTAAAAAAATGAAGAAATGAATTTAGTGATTTTACTACATTCCTGCTGGATTCATCAATTTTTCTGTGGACTGAGTGCTTAACTTTTCCGTGTAGGAGCAGGTGTGGAGTAGCCGATATTCAGGTGAGCTGACTATCTTTTGGTTTTTTGTGGATAATATATTTCTAATCTGTGTACACGATTCTGCTGTACAGTGGTTTCTGAAATTATGTGAAATTGTTAACCCCTTGTCTATTCTGTTAAATTACAACCTGAGTCTAAATATTTTTGTATTACAATTTCTGTGTGATGCTTCAACACTAAATAGTCTGAGTTGGTGAAGAGAAGTGAGAAAATTATAGGCATAAATTAAATATATGCGATCAAATAACTAAAACTTGTCTTGTGCATATGTATTCACCCCTTTTGCTATGAAGCCCCTAAAAATTTATTTGGGAAGAAATTACCTTCATAAATTGCATGGTTGGAAGTGAAAGTAAGTCCACCCATGTGCAAGCTAAGTGTCACATGATCTGTCAGTATTATTACACCTTTTCTGAAATGCCACAGAGTCTGCAACATCATTAAACAAGAGGCACCACTAACCAAAACACACCATGAAGACCAGGGAGATGTCAAAATAAATCAGGAACAAAGTGTTTGAGAAGTACAAGTCAGGGATGGGTTACAAAAAAATATTCCAATCTCTGATGATCGCCTGGAGCACCATCATATCCATTATCATCAAATTGAAAGAAAATGGTACCAAAACAAACCTGCCAAGAGGGGGGTGGACCATCAAAATTTTCAGCCCTGACTAAGGAAGGCATTAATGAGAATGGCAGCACAGAATCCAAAAGTAACCCTGAAGGAGCTGCAGAGTTTCACAATAGAGCCTGGAGTATCAACCATGATAAGTCATACACTTCATAGAGGTGGCCTTTATAGTAGAGTGGGCAGAAAAAGCCTCTACTTACACACAGAAATTGTAAGGCTCATTTTGAGTTTGCCAAAAGAAATTTGGGAGACTGCCCAATGAATGGCAGAAGGTGCTATGTCTGATGCCAAACCAACACAGCTCATTACCCCAAGAACACCATCCCCACAGTGAAACATGGTTATGGCAGCAACATAATGTGGTGATATTTTTTGGAAAGAGAGAGTAGGAAAATGATCAGAGTCAAAGAGAAGATGAATTGTGCGAATTGCAGGGATATTCTTGAGCAAAACCTGTTTCACTCTGTCAATGATTTAAGACTTGGACAGAGGTTCATTTCCCAACAAGACATTGACCAAAAGAATACTGCTAAAGCACCACTCAAGTGGTCTAAGGGGAAAGGTGTAAATATTTTGGAGTGGCCTAGTCAAAGCCCAGTCCTTAATCCAATTGAGAATCTGTGTTCAGACTGGAAGATTGAGGTTCATCAGAAAAAAAACTAATTTGAAGGAGCTGGAGCAGTTTTACCTTGAGGAATGAGAAAAAATCCCAGTGTCAAGTTGTAGAAAAATCCTAGAGACTTACCCAAAGTGTCTTGCAGCTGTAGCTGCCATAAAATACTTTCTTTAGGGGGGTGAATAATTAGGCACAAATACATTTTTAGCTATTTTGTCCTATTTGTTATCTGTAGAGACCACCACTGACAGTGCTTCTCTTGCATGGATTTTAGCCCCGGCTGGGAATTCCATTTCCTATGTCTCTACAACTTCATTGATCTTCCCCCTTTGTCTACTGTACAAGTGAGGTTTGATAAAGATTCGGAACAAGGGTCGAAACGTTACCTCTGTACTTTTGTTTTTTCCTCCGGTGGTGTATTGTGAATAAAATGTAAACGCTTTTTTCAAAATTCAAAGACGTGTTGAGTGCGGCTGTTACTTTTCTCGAATATGTTGTCTGGATTCACTCCAGGTTCAGCCTGCACCTAATTTTTCAGACTGAATGCGCATCATTTACTTTTTCTCATTTTTAAAATTGTGTCATATTTGGTTATTTCCTGTCACATAAGCCAATCAAAGTCCCTTTAAATGTCATATTGTCCCTAGAAAATCTTTTCTGTCGATTTTTTGGGGAAATATTGTTTTTAAAACTGTTATAACTTCCTAACAAAAAAAAATATGTTTCACAAATGATGCCGACAGGGGTGCACCCGTTTTACATATATTTGCAAAGTAGACCTATGGGAAATGTTTTCTTTTTAGTATTTTTAGTGGTAAGACTATTGACTTTAAGGGCCTACAAATGAAAAGATCAAAAGATGCAATTTTTCAAAATCGTCATCAGTAGGGTTGAGCGAAACGGATTGGTCATTTTCATAAGTCGCCGACTTTTGGCAAAGTCGGGTTTCATGAAACCCGACCCGATCCCTGTGTGGGGTCGGCCACGCGGTCGGCGACCTTCGCGCCAAAGTCACATTTCTATGACGCGTTCAGTGCCATTTCTCAGCCAATGAAGGTGGACGCAGAGTGTGAGCAACGTGATGACATAGGTCCTGGTCCCCACCATCTTAGAGAAGGGCATTGCAGTGATTGACTTGCTTTCTGCGGCGTCACAGGGGCTATAAAGGGGTATGCACGCCGACCGCCATCTTACTGCTGCCGATATGAGTATAAGGAGAGGTTGCTGCCGCTTTGTCAGAAGCAGGGATAGCGTTAGGCAGGGTACATTAACCCCCAAACCACTTGTGCTGTAGCGATTTCCACTGTCCAACACCACCTTTTGTTTGCAGGGACAGTGGAGGCAAGATTTTTGTTCATCAGCTCTGTAGCTTATTGGACTGCCCTAGAAGGCTCCCTGATAGCTGCATTGCTGTTTTTACGCCGCTGTGCAAACCAACTGCTTTTTTCAAAGCACAAATCCTGTTGCTCCTTCCTTTCTGCACAGCTATCTTGTTTGTTTGTCCACACTTTATTCTTTTGTGTGCAGCAGAGCAGTCCTTTTTATTGCTGCCTGCCATACTTTTCTGAGTTTACTGTAGGGAGATAGTAATTGTAGTACAGTCCCTTTTTTTTGTTATATCTCTTCAAGCCACTTTCTGCCACAGAAAATATACTCTAATACAGTGGCCCTGATTTATTCACAATTCTCCCAGAAAAAATAAAACAAGTGGGAGATTAAGATTGGCTAATCTGCATCACTGCCAGTCCTGTCTTCGGCATCTGTCTTTCATTTTCTGCCACAGAAAATGTACTCAAATACAGTGGCCCTGATTTCTTCACAATTCTCCCATAAAAAAAAACAAGTGGGAGATTAAGATAGGCAAATCTGCATCCCTGCCAGTCCTGTCTGTGGCATCTGTCTTTCATTTTCTGCCACTGAAAATATACTCAAATACAGTGGCCCAGATTTCTTCACAATTCTCCCAGAAAAAAAATAAATAAAACAAGTGGGAGATTAAGATTGGCAAATCTGCATCTGTGCCATTCCTGTCTGTGGTATCTGTCTTTCATTTCCTGCCACATAAAATATACTCAAATACAGTGGCCCTGATTTCTTCACAATTCTCCCAGAAAAAAATAAAACAAGTGGGAGATAAAGATTGGCAAATCTGCATCCCTGCCAGTCCTGTCTGTGGCATCTGTTTTTCATTTTCTGCCACAGAAAATATACTCAAATACAGTGGTCCTGATTTCTTCACAATTCTCCCAGAAAAAAAAATAAAACAAGTGGGAGATTAAGATTGACAAATCTGCATCACTGCCAGTCCTGTCTGTGGCATCTGTCTTTCATTTTCTGTCACAGAAAATATACTGTACAAGAGTGGGCCTGATTTATTCAATATTCTCCCAGAAAAAATAAAAAGGGGGAGATTTTAATTGGTAGTGTGTGCATTTGCGTCAGTCCTGTTAGTGGCATATCTGTCTGCAACTTAAGCTGTGTACTGTTATACATTGGGCCTGATTTTCCCTGCAGTCTCACCCACCTATAAAGGGAGATATAAATTCACCACAAGTTTGAGTATACCTTGTAACTGGTTTTACAGTAACAAATACCGTTTGTTTGTTTGTTTGTTTGTTTGTTTGGTTACGTTTTTCAAACAATGAGGAAGTCTGGTGGAAGAGGTCGTGGCCGTGGGCGGTCATTGCCAGCTGGTAATGATGGTAGTGGTGGTGGAGCATCAGGTGGTTGTGGGAAAATCAATATAGCACCTAAGTCTCGAGTTGTTGATCCAGCGTCATCGTCTGGCTACACAAGGCCTCGAACGCTCCCTTTTCTGGGAGTAGGAAAACCGCTTTTAAAGCCGGAGCAGCAGAATCAAGTTTTGGCTTTCCTTGTTGACTCTGCCTCTAGCTCTTTCGCCTCCTCTTCGGAAACTGCTAAATGTAAAAGCAGCGCGTCGTCAGTGGATGTTCCTGGTCAGGGACAAGTCGCTTCCTTGTCTTCTTCACCAAGAACAACAGAGAAGGATGCATCGGGCGACACAACGGGTTACTCCATGGAGCTCTTTACACATACCGTTCCTGGGTTAGAAAGGGAAATTGTTAACAGGCCATGCCCATTACAAGATGAAACGGACATGGAGTGCACAGATGCACAGCAACAGCCAGATTGCTATGCTGTTCCTTTGACTCAGATCAGAACATTGCCCTCACAGTGTACTGATCCAGAATCTGACCCTGATGAGACTATAGAGCCCCGTCACGAACGCTTTAGCACCGGCTTACACCTTGACACAGAGGAAGTTGCACACGAGATAGAAGAGAAGGTAATAGATGACCCAGTTGTTGACCCCGATTGGCAGCCATTGGGGGAAGAGGGTGCAGGCGGCAGTAGCTCTGAAGCGGATGAGGAGGAGCCGCAGCAGGCATCAACATCGCAACAGGTTCCATCTGCCAGGCCCGTATCTGGCCAAAAACGCGTGGCAAAACCAAAAGCAGTTGTAGGACAGCGTGGCCATCCGGTTAAAGAAGCTCAGTCTGCAATGCCTGAAAAGGTATCCAATAGTAGGAAGAGTGCAGTCTGGCATTTTTTTAAACAACATCCAAATGATCAGCGCAAAGTCATCTGTCAAAAATGTTCAAGTACCTTAAGCAGAGGTCAGAATTTTAAAAATCTAAATACAAGTTGCATGCATAGACATTTAACCACCATGCACTTGCAAGCCTGGATTAACTACCAAACGTCCCTTAAGTTTGTAGCACCCTCTGCAAATGAAGCTAGTCAGCAACGCTACATCCCTTCCCTCACTGTAAGCCCACCGTTTACCACACCACCTGCAGTAAATGTGCAGGTTGCGTCGCCATGCCAAAGCAGTCAGGGAATCACCAGGTTCGTGGTAGGAAACACTGCATGTAGGGCACCAGCAAGAATACCATCTCCAACCCTCTCTCAGTCGGCCATGTCCACCGGCACCCCCGCTAGCTCCACCATCTGCAGCTCTCCAGTCCAGCTCACCCTACATGAGACTCTCATTAGGAAAAGGAAGTACTCATCCTCGCATCTGCGTACACAGGGTTTAAACGCCCACATTGCTAGACTAATCTCGTTAGAGATGATGCCTTACCGGTTAGTTGAAAGCGAAGCTTTCAAAGCCCTGATGGACTAGGCTGTACCACGCTACGAGCTACCCAGTCAACACTTCTTTTCGAAAAAAGCCATCCCAGCCCTCTACCAGCATGTAAAAGACCGCATCGTCCATGCACTCAGGCAATCTGTAAGTACAATGGCGCACCTGACAACAGATGCATGGACCAGTAGGCATGGCCAGGGACGTTACGTGTCCATCACGGCACACTGGGTTAATGTGGTGGATGCAGGGTACACAGGGGACAGCAATATTGGGACAGTTCTGCCTAGCCCACGGTCTAGGAAACAGTTGGCTGTAGGCGTTCGCCCTCCTCCTCCTCCTCCTCCTCCTCGTCCTCCTGCAGAAGCGAGAGCTTGTCCACAGACCGCAGTCGCACGAGCACTCCATCCGCAGCTGCCACTGTTGCACACAAGGTGTCCCATTATGGGACAGCTAGTGGCAAGCGTCAGCAGGCTGTATTGGCTATGAAGTGTTTGGGCGACAATAGACACACCGCGGAGGTTCTGTCTGAGTTCTTGCAGAAAGAAACTCAGTCATGGCTGGGAACTGTACATCTTGAGGCAGGCAAGGTAGTGAGTGATAACGGAAGGAATTTTATGGCTGCCATAGCCCTTTCACAACTGAAACACATTCCTTGCCTGGCTCACACCTTAAACCTGGTGTCGCAGTGCTTCCTGAAAAGTTATCCGGGGTTATCCGACCTGCTCCTCAAAGTGCGCAGACTTTGCTCGCATATCCGCCGTTCGCCCGTACACTCCAGCCGTATGCAGAACCATCAGCGGTCTTTGAACCTTCCCCAGCATCGCCTAATCATCGATGTTGCAACAAGGTGGAACTCCACACTGCACATGCTTCAGAGACTGTGTGAACAGAGGCGTGCTGTTATGTATTTGTGGGAGGATACACATACACGGGCAGGCAGTTGGATGGCAGACATGGAGTTGTCAGGTGTGCAGTGGTCGAAGCTACAAGACCTGTGTCAAGTCCTTCAGTGTTTTGAGGAATGCACACGGCTGGTTAGTGCAGACAACGCCATAATAAGCATGAGCATCCCCCTAATGCGTCTGCTGATGCAAAGTTTGACGCACATAAAGGAGCAGGCGTCTGCAGCCGAGGACTAAGGAAGCCTTGATGAGTCAGCCATTGTCTGGTCAGGGCAGTCTACAGGACGAGGTGGCGGGCGAAGAGGAGGAGGACGAGGAGGATGATGGGGATGAGTATTTTTTGGATGAGGAATCTTCTCAAGGGGCAATAGAAACTGGTGGCGTTGCAAGGCCGGGTTCAGGGTTTTTGAGGGAGACAAGTGATGTTGATTTGCCAGAAACTGCCCCTCAACCCAGCACAAGCGCAGATTTGACAACTAGAACATTGGCCCACATGGCAGATTATGCCTTGCGTATCCTCAAAAGGGACCCACGCATTATAAAAATGATGACCGATGACAATTACTGGTTGGCCTGCCTCCTTGATCCTCGCTATAAAGGCAAATTGCAAAATATCATGCCACATGAGAACCTCGAACAAATATTGGCAACCAAACAAGCTTGTCTTGTAGTCCGTTTGATTCAGGCATTCCCAGCACACAGCACCGGTGATTGTTCTCACACGAGGTGCAAGGGGCAACAGGGCAGAGGTGTTAGAGGTGCACAATCAGAAGTGGCGTTGGACAGAGTGGTTTACTGACCAGGTTGTCGAGTGATTTCGCAATGACCGCAGACAGGACAGGTACTGCAGCATCAATTCAAGGTGACAGGAGACAACATTTGTCCAGTATGGTTACTAACTATTTTTCATCCCTTATTGATGTTCTCCCTCAACCGTCATTCCCATTTGATTACTGGGCATCCAAAATAGACACCTGGCCTGAATTGGCAGAATATGCATTGCAGGAGCTTGCTTGCCCAGCAGCTAGTGTGCTATCAGAAAGAGTATTCAGTGCTGCTGGTTCAATATTGACTACAAAAAGGACTCGTCTGGCTACCCAAAATGTTGATGATCTAACCTTCATTAAAATGAACCACTCATGGATTTCTAATTATTTTGCCCCACCTTTCCCGGCTGACACCTAGCTTTCCTATAAAAAGGTCAAGCTTGTGGACTGGTCTTACTGACTGCTCCAATCTCTTAATTTGCTGCTGCCATTTGTCCAGCATACAACATGTTTACACATCCCTAAATGGTCTAACTCCCCCCACGGGGCCGTGGACTCGCCATTTGGTGCAAGCACCCGTGAGAGTGCCGTTTGTCTGAAGAGTTGGGTGTGCCCACTTTTGGTCGACGGCACTGCCACTGGGTCCCTTATAGTACAATGAAGTGTCTCTGGCGGTGGTGGCGCGCACCCAACGTCAGACACAGCCTTGTAACATGAGGGGCCCTGGGCCTGTACCACCGGCCGCAAGAGAGTGCCCCCCCAGCTCAAACAATGCTCTACCACTTGCAAAATTATCTCTCACAGCTCCACCAATGTTTAGTCTATGCGCTGAAATCCTTCAATGCCTGGCACTGACAATACCAATTTGCTGACATGTATGATGCTAGTTAAAATAGTCAGGGGCCGTATCCTATATTTACACCAGTAAATACTTTGTGCCACATTACTGTCTGAAAGTCAGCAGAGGAGCCCACCCCTGTACCTAAGTATGCCACCCTTTTTTTTTGTTGTTGTTGTTTTGCGAGACATTAACATCTATTTATTTTTTGGGAGTACTAACTGTGTCAGACACTCCTTCCAATAGTCCTCCGCTGACCACACCAATGCTGCCCGTATACCCCTACCACATAATAGAAGCTGCATTGAGCCTATTTTGTTATTTTAAGCCTACTGAGTCTGTCTGTGGTCCCTCCTTCCAATAGTCCTCCACTGACCACACCAATGCTGCCTGTGTACCCCTGGAACCTATTTAAAAGTGCATAGAGCCTACTTTTTTATTTTAGGCCTACTAAGTCTGTCTGCGGTCCCTCCTTCCAATAGTCCTCCACTGACCATACCAATGCTGCCTGTGTACCCCTGGAACCTATTTAAAAGTGCATAGAGCCTACTTTTTTTATTTTAGGCCTACTAAGTCTGTCTGCGGTGCCTCCTTCCAATAGTCCTCCACTGACCACACCAATGCTGCCTGTGTACCCCTGGTACCTTTTTAAAAGAGCATAGAGGCTCCTTTTTTATTTTAGGCCTACTAAGTCTGTATGCGGTCCCTCCTTCCAATAGTCCTCCGCTGACCACACCAATGCTGCCTGTGTACCCCTGGAACCTAATTAAATTTCATAGAGCCTCCTTTTTTATTTTAAATAAATACAGAAAGGACAGGCTAACGGAGCGCCAGGCTGGCGGTCAGGGGAGATGTTGATTGAGAAAGGTCCGATGCAGCTCCTGCCGGGTGCCTCAGGAGAGGAATAAACTGTAAGTTGCAAAATACTCCGGTCACATGGAAGCGCACAGGACACAGATGAAAGGATTAAAAGTTTCTTTGTTTATTGAAATCCACAACGCGTTTCGTTGCCATCTGATGAAGACGGAGCTGTTCCGTCGAAACGCGTTGTGGATTTCAATAAACAAAGAAACTTTTAATCCTTTCATCTGTGTCCTGTGCGCTTCCATGTGACCGGAGTATTTTGCAACTTCCTTTTTTATTTTAGGCCTACTAAGTCTGTCTGTGGTCCCTCCTTCCAATAGGACTCCACTGACCACACCAATGCTGACCATGTACCCATGTAACCTTTTTTAAACCTGTGTTGAGCCAAGTTTGTGGTGTAAGGCCTACTAGCAGTGTCTGTCTGTGCCACTCTATACAGCTGTCATCTTTTAAAAAATGACCTGCAATTGTCAGGTTTTCAGCCTATCGGAATTTTAAAACTGCAGTGGGGCTACTAGTTTGGTTGGGGCCTACTAACAGTGTCTGCCACTCCTTGCTGTTCTCCTGCTATCTTGTCCTGAATTTCCATTTTCAGGCTCTCATTAAGTAGTTGTTAATATTACACTGCATTTGGCCTACTAGTTTTGTTGGGGCCTACTAACGGTGTATGCCGCTCCTTGCTGTTCTCCTGGTTTCCTGTCCTGAACTTCCATTTTCAGGCTCTCGTGAAGTAGTTGTTAATATTACACTGCATTTGGCCTACTAGTTGGGTTGGGGCCTACTAACGTTGTATGCCGCTCCGTGCTGTTCTCCTGGTTTCCTGTCCTGAACTTCCATTTTCAGGCTCTCGTTAAGTAGTTGTTAATATTACACTGCATTTGGCCTGCAAGTTGGGTCTGGGTTGTAGAGACAGTGTCTGCTGCTCCAAGGTGTTCTCCAGGTTGCCTCTCCCTAGCTTCTATCTTGAAGCTCTTGTTAAGTAGTTGTTGAAACGACACTGCATTAGGCCTACAAGTTGGGTCTGGGTTCTAGAGACTGTGTCTGCAGCTCCAAGGTGTTCTCCAGGTTGCCTCTCCCTAGCTTCTATCTTGAAGCTCTTGTTAAGTAGTTGTTGAAACAACACTGCATTAGGCCTACAAGTTGGGTCTGGGTAGTAGAGACGGTGTCTACCGCTCCAAGGTGTTCTCCAGGTTGCCTCTCCCTAGCTTCTATCTTCAAGTTCTTGTTAAGTAGTTGTTGAAACAACACTGCAGTAGGCCTACAAGTTGGGTCTGGGTTCTAGAGACTGTGTTTGCCGCTCCAAGGTGTTCTCCAGGTTGCCTCTCCCTAGCTTCTATCTTGAAGCTGTTGTTAAGTAGTTGTTGAAACAACACTGCATTAGGCCTACAAGTTGGGTCTGGGTTGTAGAGACGGTGTCTGCCGCTCCAAGGTGTTCTCCAGGTTGCCTCTCCCTAGCTTCTATCTTCAAGCTCTTGTTAAGTAGTTGTTGAAACAACACTGCATTAGGCCTACAAGTTGGGTCTGGGTTGTAGAGACAGTGTCTGCCGCTCCAAGGTGTTCACCAGGTTGCCTCTCCTTAGCTTCTAGCGTACAAGTTGGGTCTGGGTTGTAGAGACGGTGTCTGCCGCTCCAAGGTGTTATCTAGGTTGCCTCTCCCTAGCTTCTATCTTGAAGCTCTTGTTAAGTAGTTGTTGAAACAACACTGTATTAGGCCTACAAGTTGGGTCTGGGTTGTAGGGACGGTGTCTGCCGCTCCAACATGTTCTCCAGGTTGCCTCTCCCTCACTTCTATCTTGAAGCTTTTGTTAAGTAGTTGTTGAAACAACAATGCATTTGGCCTACAAGTTGGGTCTGGGTAGTAGAGACGGTGTCTGCCGCTCCAAGGTGTTCTCCAGGTTGCCTCTCCCTGGCTTCTATCTTCAAGCTCTTGTTAAGTAGTTGTTGAAACAACACTGCATTAGGCCTACAAGTTGGGTCTGGGTTCTACAAACGGTGCCTTCCGCTCCAAGGTGTTCTCCAGGTTGCCTTTCCCTAGCTTCTATCTTCAGGCTCTCGTTAAATTGTTTTTAATATAACACTGCATTTGGCCTACTTGTTTTGCTGGCCCTACTAACGGTGTCTGCCGCTCCTTGATGTTCTCCTCCCCTGAACAAACCAGTGCCGCCTGTTTACTTCTGTTAACAATTTTGAACTGCATTTAGCCTACTTACTGATTTGGGCCTACTCACTGTGTCAGCCTCTCATTACAGTTGTAGTCCACTGAACAAAGCAGTGCCCCCTGGTTAGTCCTGTTACCAATTTTGAACTGCATTTAGCCCACTTTATTCTTTGGGCCTATATCTGTGTTTCCTCCTCATCATGCCCATTGCCCAGCCAGTGATAGATGAGTCTGCTGGTACATTGACCCAGAACGCTACATTCCCTGTGCACGCTACACAGCCAGAATGTGACCATGCTGAAAGTCAGGTTCCCCTTCCCGCATACCATATCACCTTACACGGGGACAAAGAGGAAGGTGCAGATGAAAGCGCAGGTTCCTTCATCAGGTGGGGGGGAATACTCATTGGCGACGTCACTAGCACAGGGCCCCTCATAGTATGCAAAAGTGTCGCTGCCGGTGGGAGGCGCCCCCGATGTGCAAACACACCGCCATACTTTGAGGGGCCCTGTGCCAGTGCCAATGCCAACGAGTGGGCCCCCCCTGCTTGTTTAGGATCACAGCACTTGCAAAGTTGAAATACTTATCTCTCCCTGCTCCACCGCCGTGACGTGGTCCAGATTTCCTGGGCCCACTAAATACTTGAACCAGCCCTACCCCCCTCAAGTTTAGCCAAATGACCCCCAATTTCCAATGCCTAACTATTATTATAAGGTAAATTAAGATTGACACGCTTCAGTAACAAGAATGGATGTTTTTGCCATTACAATGGGCACTGTAGGTGTTATCCTGGCCTCCACTCACTGCCGACTATGCTTCCCCATTGAATTGCATTGGGTTTCGTGTTTCGGTCGATCCCCGACTTTTCGCGATAATCGGCCGATTTCACTCAACTCGACTTTTGAGATAGTCGGGTTTCGCAAAACCCGACTCGACCCTAAAAAAATAAAAGTCGCTCAACCCTAGTCATCAGATTTCCAATTTTTCATTAATAAATGCAAATCATATCAACATAAAATTATCACTATAATATAGTACAATGTGTTTAAAAAACAATTTCAGAATCACTTAGCATCTCAGAGTTATTACCACATAAAATGCACTTGTTAGAAATTAAACATTTGGCCTGGTCAGGAAAGTGGTAATAGGCTTGGGAGTAAAAATTTAACATGCAGATAAATAGTATTAGGCCAGCGTCATACTTAACATAAAAAATCAGTCCGATTCTCTCGACCGAGAGTCGCACAAATGTTCTCCGTATGGTCATCTGTGTGTAATGCGTTTGCAATGTGATGATGCGATTTCCTCACATCTATGTATCCGTATGACATGCGTATGACTATATTTCTCACTGATTTTACGAAATTAATTTTATGGCTCAAAGGTCTGAAATGAGGAAAATGTGTGCGTATTTCTTGCAAGTCACACTGATGGTCCGTGTGGTGTCCGATTTTTTCTCGCACCCATAGACTTGCATTGGCGAGCCTTAGCCGATATACACGTACAATCACAGCATGCTGCGATTTTACCCTCATGTAGAATACGCCAGAGAAAAAAAATGGTTATGTGAGCTTCCCCATAGATTAACACTGGTCCGAGTGCTATGTGATGTTTTCTCGCATTGCACTCATCCGTATTCTACGCTAGTGTGACTCCGGCTTTAGAAAGATGCCAGCTGAAAGCTTTTGAAAGAAAACGTAATTTTATTGCATCCGGGAACTGCTGTCTTTCAGTCATAAAGGCATAGTGGTTCAGCTACAGTCACCCCTCGCAACATTGTGAGCAGTGGCTGTAAGCAAGTCCCTGCACTGTGACTAACAGCTGAACCTGAAATGATACAGATTTATTTATTTGCATTAATATGCATCTTTATATGATGCAGGTAAAAATTATGCAGAAATGGGTAAAATTCATTAAACTGAACTAAAAAAAATCTAAGCTTTCATAAACTTTCAAGCACAGCTGTATCTCACTCAATATATCAATAAATTATTTACTTATGAAATTGGCAGAATAATGGATCAAACTTGCCCTCAGAAAAGCATGTAATAAGCAAAACAATTTTGCCAGAATTACAAGACTTATAAATCCAAACACGGAGGATGCAAAATCACTCAAGTGTCAAGTGTTCATAAGCAGCAGCAACAGTATTTTGTAATTATGATGTCAAAAAGTCTTCACACTACAGCATACTTTACTTCACAAATCTAATTACATATCTAACTTCCACCTAATATTCCTGGAATAATATGTAGTTGCTGAAGCATTGTTACTTGAAATACATTGTGTGTGCTTTAGTATAGAATTGTTTACATTTCAACAAAAGATTTCTGTTCATAGTTGAATGCCCCAAGATGCCTCTAAAATTGCAATAAGCTAGTGTAATGTATATTTATAAAGGTACAACTTTATCTTAAAGTTAAAGGCAATGGTGATTAACAAATCACATAGAGGCAATCTTGCCTTGCGCAGGCGTGTACTATGGAGGACAGAGTATGAACTTCAATCCAATATTGCAGCCAGCATGCAGCCAGCGGGTAAGGAAAGGGTGAATGTTCCCTCCAAATTCAGGTGACAGAGTCCCTTTAAAAAGGGATTAAAAGGAATTAAAGCAAATTATATTCAACCCTGAAACAAATTAATAGGGTCCACTAGACCAGCAAACATATACAAAAGCCTAGCATGGACCAAATAAAATGCTTAAAAATTACATTAGTAAAATAAAGTATATACTTAATTGAATAAAAATAATTTAAAAAGTGAGTGGACAAATAAAAAATCTAATGAATAAATGGACGTTTTAAATATACAGGGGCCCTTGCTTCCTTTTTGACCCCTTAATGCTTTGCCCCAGCTACCACTGTCTGCAACTCTGCAGACGAGCCCACCCCTGTACCTCGCTATGCCACCAGTTTATTTATGACCTGACCAGTTCATTAGCTGACATTTAGCCAACTTTAGTATTTTGGCCTTCTAACTGTGTCAGCCACTTATAACAGTTGTCCTCCGCTGAACAAAGCTATGCCACCTGAGTAATCCTGTTACCAATTGTGAACTGCATTTAGCCACCTTTTTTATTTTAGGCCTCTGTCTGTCTGTCTGCACCACACATTACAACCCCCCCCCCCCCCCTGAAACAAGCTAGGCCACCCGGTTAGTCCTGGTTGCAGTTTAGAACTGCATTTTGCCACTTTTTTTTATTTTAGGCCTCTGTCTGTCTGTCTGTCTGTCTGCGCCACACATTACAACTCTCCCCTTCTGAAACAAGCTAGGCCGCCTGGTTAGTCCTGCTAGCAGTTTTGAACTGCATTTTGCCACCTTTTTTTATTTAGGCCTCTGTCTGTCTGTCTGTCTGCGCCACCCATTACAACTCTCCCCCACTGAAACAAGCTAGGCCGCCTGGTTAGTCCTGCTAGCAGTTTTGAACTGCATTTTGCCACCTTTTTTAATTAGGCCTCTGTCTGTCTGTCTGTCTGCGCCACACATTACAACTCTCCCCATCTGAAACAAGCTAGGCCACCTGGTTAGTCCAGCTAGCAGTTTTGAACTGCATTTTGCCACCTTTTTTATTTTAGGCCTCTGTCTGTCTGTCTGTCACCGTCACACATTACAACTCTCCCCTCCTGAAACAAGCTAGGCCGCCTGGTTAGTCCTGGTTGCAGGTTAGAACTGCATTTAGCCACCTTTTTTTATTTTAGGACTCCGTCTGTCTGTCTGTCTGTCTGCGCCACACATTACAACTCTCCCCCTTTGAAACAAGCTAGGCCGCCTGGTTAGTCCTGCTAGCAGTTTTGAACTGCATTTTGCCACCTTTTTTAATTAGGCCTCTGTCTGTCTGTCTGTCTGCGCCACACATTACAACTCTCCCCCTCTGAAACAAGCTAGGCCACCTGGTTAGTCCAGCTAGCAGTTTTGAACTGCATTTTGCCACCTTTTTTATTTTAGGCCTCTGTCTGTCTGTCTGTCACCGTCACACATTACAACTCTCCCCCCCTGAAACAAGCTAGGCTGCCTGGTTAGTCCTGGTTGCAGGTTAGAACTGCATTTAGCCACCTTTTTTATTTTAGGACTCCGTCTGTCTGTCTGTCTGTCCGTTCCACACATTACCACTGTCCTTCGCTTTACAAAGCTATGCCGCCTCTGTACAACTGAAACTAATTTTGAACAGACATTAGCCTACTTTTTTTTATTATAGGCCTCTGTCTGTCTGTCTGTCAGCGCCACACATTACAACTGTCCTCCGCTGAACAAAGCTATGCCGCCTGTGTACTACTGAAACTAATTTTGAACAGACATTAGCCTACTTTTTTATTTTAGGCCTCTGTCTGTCTGTCCGTGCCACACATTACAACTGTCCTCCGCTTTACAAAGCTATGCCGCCTGTGTACTACTGAAACTAATTTTGAACAGACATTAGCCTACTTTTTTATTTTAGGCCTCTGTCTGTCAGCGCCACACATTACAACTGTAATCCGCTGAACAAAGCTATGCCGCCTGTGTACTACTGAAACTAATTTTTAACAGACGTTAGCCTACTTTTTTTATTTTAGGCCTCTGTCTGTCTGTCTGTCCGTTCCACACATTACCACTGTCCTCCGCTTTACAAAGCTATGCCGCCTCTGTACAACTGAAACTAATTTTGAACAGACATTAGCCTACTTTATTTATTTTAGGCCTCTGTCTGTCAGCGCCACACATTACAACTGTCCTCCGCTTTACAAAGCTATGCCGCCAGTGTACTACTGAAACTAATTTTGAACAGACATTAGCCTACTTTTTTATTTTAGGCCTCTGTCTGTCTGTCTGTCCGTGCCACACATTACCAGTGTCCTCTGCTTTAGAAAGCTATGCCGCCTGTGTACTACTGAAACTAATTTTGAACAGATATTAGCCTCTTTTTTATTTTAGGCCTCTGTCTGTCTGTCTGTCAGCACCACACACAACAACTGTCCTCCTCTGAACAAAACTATGCCGCCTGTGTACTACTGAAACTAATTTTGAACAGACATTAGCCAACTTTTTTTATTATAGGCCTCTGTCTGTCTGTTTGTCAGCGCCACACATTACAACTGTCCTCCGCTGAACAAAGCTATGCCCCCTGTGTACTACTGAAACTAATTTTGAACAGACATTAGCCTACTTTTTTTATTTTAGGCCTCTGTCTGTCTGTCTGTCCGTGCCACACCTTACCACTGTCCTCCGCTTTACAAAGCTATGCCGCCTGTGTACTACTGAAACTAATTTTGAACAGACATTAGCCTACTTTTTTATTTTAGGCCTCTGTCTGTCTGTCTGTTAGCGCCACACATTACAACTGTCCTCCGCTTTACAGAGCTATGCCGCCTGTGTACTACTGAAACTAATTTTGAACAGACATTAGCCTAATTTTTTATTTTAGGCCTCTGTCTGTCTGTCTGTCAGCGCCACACATTACAACTGTCATCCGCTTTACAAAGCTATGCCGCCTGTGTACTACTGAAACTAATTTTGAACAGACATTAGCCTACTTTTTTATTTTAGGCCTCTGTCTGTCTGTCAGCGCCACACATTACAACTGTCCTCTGCTTTACAAAGCTATGCCGCCTGTGTACTACTGAAACTAATTTTAAACAGACATTAGCCTGTTTTTTTTATTTTAGGCCTCTGTCTGTCTTTCAGCACCACACATTACAACTGTCCTCCGCTGAACAAAGCTATGCCACCTGTGTACTACTGAAACTTAAGCCCCCGTCACACACAGCGAGATCGCTAGCGAGATCGCTGCTGAGTCACAAGTTTTGTGACGCAACAGCGACCTCAGTAGCGATCTCGCTATGTGTGACACGTAGCAGCGACCAGGCCCCTGCTGTGAGATCGCTGGTCGTGTCGGAATGGCCTGGACCTTTTTTTGGTCGTTGAGGTCCCGCTGGGTAGCACACATCGCTGTGTTTGACACCTTACCAACGAGCTCATGACAGGATGTCCCTCATTGAGGTCTGTTAATCATCATGAAATAGCTGCCATGTGACATCGTTGTACAGGTCGCCACAGGTCTCCGCATCGCTGCTGCGTCGTTGGGGAGATCTCACAGTTTGACATCTCACCAGCGACCACATAGCGACGCAGCAACGATCCCTGACAGGTCGTATCGTTGTCGGGATCGCTTTAGCGTCGCTATGTGTGACGGGGCCTTAATTTTGAACAGACATTAGCCTACTTTTTTTATTTTAGGCCTATGTCTGTCTGTCTGTCAGCTCCACACATTACAACTGTCCTCCGCTGAACAGAGCTATGCCGCCTGCGTACTACTGAAACTAATTTTGAACAGACATTAGCCTTCTTTTTTATTTTAGGCCTCTGTCTGACTGTCTCCGTGCCACACATTACCACTGTCCTCCGCTTTACAAAGCTATGCCACCTGTGTACTACTGAAACTAATTTTGAACAGACATTAGCCTGCTTTTTTTATTTTAGGCCTCTGTCTGTCTTTCAGCGCCACACATTACAACTGTCCTCCGCTAAACAAAGCTATGCCGCCTGCGTACTACTGAAACTAATTTTGAACAGACATTAGCCTTCTTTTTTATTTTAGGCCTCTGTCTGTCTGTCTGTCTGTTAGCGCCACACATTACAACTGTCCTCTGCTGAACAAAGCTAAGCCGCCTGTGTAGTCCACCTACCTATTTTGAACTGCATTTTGCCTACTTACTTATTAAGGCCTACCAACTGTGACTGCCTCCCAATACTGTTGTCCTCCACTGAAGAAAGCTGAGCCTAAATTTTCATCCGGTGTCATATATTTAACTGCATTTGGCCTACTTCTTTGGTTGGGCCTACAAATGATGTGAGCCGCAGCTTGGTGTTCTCCACAGAATAAAGGTGATCTTAAATTTAGAGGCTTTCAGCCTATATCAAAAATTAAACTGCTTTTGGCCTACTTGTTTGGTTGGGCCTACTACCGGTGTCTACCGCTGCTTGGTGTTCTCCTCCACTTTACAAAGCTGAGCTTCAATTTTCAGGCTTTCGGCCTACATCACATATTACACTAAATTTGGGCTACTGGTTTGGTTGGGCGTACTAATGGTGTCTGCAGCTGCTTTGTGTTCTCCTCCACTTTACAAAGCTGAGCTTTAAGTTTTAGGCTTTCGGCCTACATCACATATTACACTGAATTTGGGCTACTGGTTTGGTGGTTTGGTTGGGCGTACTATTGGTGTCTGCGGCTGCTTGGTCTCCTCCACTTTACAAACCTGAGCTTCAATCTTCAGGCTTTCGGCCTACATCACATATTACACTGAATTTGGGCTGCTGGTTTGGTTGGGCGTACTAATGGTGTCTGCGGCTGCTTGGTGTTCTCCTCCACTTTACAAAGCTGAGCTTCAATCTTCAGGCTTTCGGCCTACATCAGATATTACACTGAATTTGGGCTGCTGGTTTGGTTGGGCGTACTAATGGTGTCTGCGGCTGCTTGGTGTTGTCCTCCACTTTACAAAGCTGAGCTTCAATATTCAGGCTTTCGGCCTACATCACATATTACACTGAATTTGGGCTACTGGTTTGGTTGGGCGTACTAATGGTGTCTGCGGCTGCTTGGTGTTCTCCTCCACTTTACAAACCTGAGCTTCAATCTTCAGGCTTTCGGCCTACATCACATATTACACTGAATTTGGGCTACTGGTTTGGTTGGGCGTACTAATGGTGTCTGCGGCTGCTTGGTGTTCTCCTCCACTTTACAAAGCTGAGCTTCAAGTTTCAGGATTTCGGCCTACATCATATATTACACTGAATTTGGGCTACTGGATTGGTTGGGCGTACTAATGGTGTCTGCGGCTGCTTGGTGTTCTCCTCCACTTTACAAAGCTGAGCTTCAATATTCAGGCTTTCGGCCTACATCCCATATTACACTGAATTTGGGCTACTGGTTTGGTTGGACGTACTAATGGTGTCTGCGGCTGCTTGGTGTTCTCCACTTTACAAAGCTGAGCTTCAATTTTCAGGCTTTCGGCCTACATCACATATTACACTGAATTTGGGCTAATGGTTTGGTTGGGCGTACTAATGGTGTCTGCGGCTGCTTGGTGTTCTCCTCCACTTTACAAAGCTGAGCTTCAATCTTCAGGCTTTCGGCCTACATCACATATTACACTGAATTTGGGCTACTGGTTTGGTTGGGCGTACTAATGGTGTCTGCGGCTGCTTGGTGTTCTCCTCCACTTTACAAAGCTGAGCTTCAATCTTTTGCCTTCCGGCCTATATCAGATATTACACTGCATTTGGGTTACTGGTTTGGTTGGACGTACTAACGGTGTCTGTCGCTGCTTGTTGTTCTCCTCCACTGAAAAAAGCTGTGCCACCTGTTTACTCCTGTTACCAATTTTGAACTTCATTTGGCCCACTTTATTACTTGGGCCTACTAACTGTGTCTGCCACTCATTACAGTTTTTCGCCACTGAACAAAGCTATGCCGCCTGTTTAGTCCTGTTACCAATTTTTAACTGCATTTAGCCTACTTTATTCTTTGGGACTATATCTGTGTTTCCTCCTCATCCTGCCCATTGCCAGCCACTGCTACATGAGTCTGCTGGTACATTGACCCAGACCACTACATTCCCCTTGCACTCTACACAGCCAGAATCTGACCCTGCTGAAAGTCAGGTTCCCCTTCCTGCATACTATACCACCTTACACAGGGACAAAGAGGAAGGAGCAGATGAAAGTGCAGGTTCCTTCATCAGGTGGGGGGGCATACTCGTTGGTGACATCACTGGCACAGGGCCCCTCATAGTATGCAAAAGTGTCTGCCGGTGGGAGGCGCCCCCACCGTCAAACACACCACCGTACTTTGAGGAGCCCTGTGTCAGTGCCAATGCGAATGAGTGGGCCCCCCCCTGCTTGCTCGGGATTACAGCACTTGCAAAGTTTAAATACTTACCTCTCCCTGCTCCACCGCCGTGACGTAGTCCGTGTTTCCTGGGGCCACTAAAATCTTGAGCCAGCCTCAAGCCCCACAACTTTAGCCAAATGACCCCCTGTTTTCAATGCCTAACTATTATTATAAAGTAAATTAAGATTGACAAGCTTAAGAAATAAGAATTGATGTTTTTGGCATAAAAATGGGCAGTGTAGGTGTTTTCCTGTCCTCCACTTACTGCCGACTTTGATTCCCCATTGACTTGCATTGGGTTTTATGTTTCGGTCGGCCCCTGACTTTTTGCAATAATCGGCCGATTTCACCCGACCCGACTTTTGACAAAGTCGGGTTTCGCGAAACCCGACTCGATCCTAAAAACGTAAAAGTCGCTCAACTTTATTAATTACCATATTGTCTAGCTCCTCTGTTATTGTTTATCTAAATATATATGGAATATTGTGATTAATGCACATATGAATGCTGAATAAGCAAGTAAAGTGTAGCAGTTTGCATCTAGGACAAAGTTGAGACATCTGATCATCACTTAATACATCTGGTGCTGTTCCGCTTTCTGCTGGAAATCCCCAAACAGTCTGTCTGGCTTATATCAGTTTATGTCAGCCATTTTAAGCAATTGATTATAGTGTATATATTAGCTGTGGATATATGAGTATACACGAGTATATATAATTATATAGGAGTATATACGCAAGTGAGATCTATATGATACATATTTCCATCACAATCCCCCCCTTAGATATAATTTGCCCTAATCCTAGCCTCCTGTCCCAAAGCGCTGAAACTCTTTTATGCTGCCGGTGAGGTGACGCATGCCTAGTGCATACACCCCCCTCTGTACAGACTTTTCGCAAATGGACGGTCAGGAGTTCTGTCCCTAACGGTGCTCCATTGCAGTCAGTCTCTTAGTCAGCAGCATGTTTAGTCAGTGGTGTGTATTCTTTATCAGCTAGGTCATCTATCCGGTCAGGCAGGGCATCCACAACATCATTCTGGCTTCGGTGTCATCCTCTGGAAGGGGAGCTTTCTTGCAATGCGATGTGTGTATCCAAGTGGGTCTTCCCTACAGTTTCACAGAGGTTGGTGTCATCAGCAGCACTTGGAAAGGACCATAAAATCTGGAATCGAGTGGTGTTCTACTTACAAACTTTTTCACCAACCCCCAGTCTCCTGGCTTCAAGGAGTGCATACCAGACACTGAATCTGGATCTGGCAATGAAGAAAAAAACTCGAGAATGGATATTAGCAAGTTTCTTGGTGAGTTCAATTACATAAGCAGACAAAGTATCATATTGCATAGTCAGCTGCTGAGGGAAGCATACCCCTAACTTGGGACTAGACCCAAACAAAAGTTCATATAGTGACAGCTTTTCTGGGCCTCTGGGAGTGTGCCTAACACTAAGTAGTGTGATTGGGAGTGTCTCCTGCCATGGTTTGTTTGTCTCTTGGGCAACTTTCAACATCCTGTTCTTAAGTGTCCCATTCAGTCTTTCCACTTTCTCGATTCTCTGGGGATTGTAAGGAGTGTGTAGGCCTAAGTCTGACCCTACTGCTGACCACAGCTCCCGTGTGAGATTTGCTGTGAATGCGGGTCCTTGGTCATTCTTTATCACTTCTGGGACCCCATATCTGCATGTCTCATCTCCAAGAGTAGCTTATTTGCAGTAGTCTTTGCTGACTAGTTCCTCACTGGGAAAAATTTCTGGCCATCCTGAGAACACGTCCACGACCACAAGGGCAAATTCGAATCCCCCACTTGGCGACATCTGGATGTGGTCTATCTGGATCCTCTGAAAGGGGTACAGTGGTCTGGCAAGATGATGCGTGGGAACTTTCTCCATTCTTCTAGGGTTGCATTTGCCGCAGGTCAAACATCTGCTTGTGAACTTTGCTGTTAGGGTGGAGATCCCTGGAGCGAACCAGTAAGCACCAATCAGATCATTCATCTGTGTCTTTGATCTGTGTGTGGGCCCATGTGCCTATTGGACCACCATAGGGTACATGCTTCGGGGTAAACAAGGTTTGTAGTCCATTGCGTATACCCTTCCTTCTTCATGTGTTGCTCCCTTCCGCATCCAGCATTCCTTCTTTTCCTTTTGGGGCTTGCTCTTGCAGCTTTTTGAGCAGATCCCAGGATGCCATCTGGTCAGGTTTCTTGTCTTCAGTCGTCATGTAATAGCCATCCTGCTCTACGACCTCTCCCACTTCTCCATATTGTCTTCCTTTGGCTGCCATATCTGCCATGTTATTACCCCGTGCCTCTACTGTGTTCAGTTTTCCATGTGCTTTGACCTTTAGTACTGCTACCATTTTTGGAAGTTGGAGTGCGTCCAGCAGGTCCTTGATGGCTCCATGATGCTTCACGGTTGTTCCACTTGCTGTAATGAATAGAGTTGAGCGACTTTTACTTTTTTAGGATCGAGTCGGGCTTCGCGAAACCCGACTTTGTCAAAAGTCAGGTCGGGTGAAATCGGCCGATCATTGCGAAAAGTCGGGGACCGACCGAAACACGAAACCCAATGCAAGTCAATGAGGAATCAAAGTCGGCAGTGAGTGGAGGACAGGAAAACACCTACAGTGCCCATATTAATGCCAAAAACAACAATTCTTATTTCTTAAGCTTGTCAATCTTAATTTACTTTATAATAATAGTCAGGCATTGAAGACAGGGGGTCATTTGGCTAAAGTTGTGGGGGGGTAGGGCTGGCTCAAGATTTTCGTGGGCCCAGAAAACGCGGAATATGTCACAGTGGTGGAGCAGGGAGAGGTAAGTATTTCAACTTTGCAAGTGCTGTGATCCTGAGCAAGCAGGGGGGGGGCACCTATTGGCTCTTGGCACTGGCACAGGGCCCCTCATAGTACGGCGGTGTGTTTGACGGCGGGTGGCACCTCCCACTGCCAGAGACACTTTTGCATACTATGAGGGGCCCTGTGCCAGTGATGTCGCCAACGAGTATGCCCCCCAACCTGATGAAGGAACCTGCGCTTCCTCTTTGTCCCCGTGTAAGGTGGTATAGTATGTGGGAAGAAGAACCTGACTTTCTGCAGGGTCAGATTCAGGCTGTGTAGAGTGCAAGGGGAATGTAGTGGTCTGGGTCAATGTACCAGCAGACTCATCTAGCAGTGGCTGGGCAAAGGGCAGGATGAGTAGGAAACACAGATATAGGCCCAAATAATAAAGTAGGCTAAATGTAGTTCAATATTGGTAACAGGACTAAACAGGCAGCATAGCTTTGTTCATTGGAGGACAACTGTAATGAGTGGCACAGACACAGTTAGTAGGCCCAAAATGAAAAAGTAGGCTAAAAGCAGTTCAAAATTGGTAACAGGACTGAACAGGCGACATTGCTTTGTTCAGTGGAGGACAACTGTAATGAGTCGCGCAGACACAGTTAGTAGGCCCACAATAAAAAGGTTGGCTAAATGCAGTTCAAAATTGGTAACATGACTAAACATGCGGCCTAGCTTTGGTCAGTGGAGGACAACTGTAATGAGTGGCACAGACACAGTTGGTGTTAGGGCTAGCGGAACGCACCAAATAATAAGAGAGATAGAGTAAGGTGCGTTCGCAGCCCGGGGTCAACCGTGCAGAGATGGAACCTGCTGCCAAGTATTGACAGACTATATGGCGGTACAATGTGAATACACACACGGGTTAACTTCACCCTGTATGAAGGAAGCGAACCCTGTTGCGTCACAGGGCTGCGGTACTGCACCAAGAGCGCAAGCAAGGAGTCTCGGAACTCGATTCCAAGACACAGGATTTGAGTTCATATAGACCTCATGCGCTCGACACCGTAACTGGGGTGTCAGAGTAACAGAAATAATAATAAAGAGAGTGCGTGCGGTGCCGCACTGGCGGACGCCACTAACCATCCGGACTTGGGTCAGGAAAGCGCTGTAAAAGCGCACGGCGCCGCACTGGTGGTAACAGCAATTAGACGCTGTATTGTGTGTTACGTGCTGATGGCTAAGTCGGGCGCTAGATAGCAATCATCCACCTTCCGTGAGCAGTCATACAATAGGGAGGGAATTTTAAAGAATGACTTTCACTCACAACTAGTGTTGAGCATTCCGATACCGCAAGTATCGGGTATCGGCCGATACTTGCAGTATCGGAATTCCGATACCGAGATCCGATACTTTTGTGATATCGGGTATCGGTATCGGATCAATAGGGATGTGTAAAATAAAGAATTAAAATAAAAAATATTGATATGCTCACCTCTCCGGCGGCCCCTGGACATCACGCTGCTAACCGGCCGGCTTCTTTGTTTAAAATGAGCGCCTTCAGGACCTGCGAATGACATTGCGGCTTCTGATTGGTCGCGTGTCGGTCACATGGGCGGCACGCGACCAATCAGAAGACGCGACGTCATTCTCATTCACAAAACTCCTAATTCTAGGAATTAAGGACCTGCAAATGACGTCGCGGCTTCTGATTGGTCGCGTGCCGGTCACATGGGCGGCACGCGACCAATCAGAAGCCGCGACGTCATTCGCAGGTCCTGAAGGCGCTCATTTTAAACAAAGAAGCCGGCCGGTTACCAGCGTGATGTCCAGGGGCCGCCGGAGAGGTGAGCATATCAATATTTTTTATTTTAATTCTTTATTTTACACATCCCTATGGATCCCAGGGCCTGAAGGAGAGTTTCCTCTCCTTCAGACCCTGGGAACCATGAGAATACCTTCCGATACTTGATGTCCCATTGACTTGTATTGGTATTGGATATCGGTATCGGCGGTATAGGTGCTATTGTGCTTTTGCCACTACCACCAGATGCACCACCACCACCATCAGTACCAGCTCGCAACCACCGCCCACGGCCTCCTCCACCTGACTTCCTCATTTTTTTGAAAAGCTAACCAAAATAACAACTGTTATATGGTACTGTAAAACAAGGTAGAAGGTGTATATAAACATGTTGAGATATTAAATCTCCCTTTTTTGGGGGGAGACTGAACAAAAAATCAGGCCCTGTGCAAAAAACAGCAGAATGTAAGTGGCTGAAAGTGGCTGGCTGATATACGACAAACTAACAGGACAGAAGTATATCCACTTGTGAGAATTTGAATCTCTCCTTTTTTGGGGGAGACTGAACCACAACTTAGGCCCAGTGTATATAACAATGCTATCTAAGTGGCAGAAAGTGGCTGGCTGATATACGACAAACTAACAGGACAGAAGTATATCCACTTTGTGACAATTTGAATCTCCCCTTTTTTGGGGGAGACTGAACCACAACTTAGGCCCAGTGTATATAACAACGCAATCTAAGTGGCAGAAAGTGGCTGGCTGATATACGACCATCTAACAGGACAGAAGTATATCCACTTTTTGAGAATTTGAATCTCCCTCTTTTTTTGGGAGACTGAACCACAACTTTGGCCCAGTGTATATAACAACCTCTATCTAAGTGGCAGAAAGTGGCTGGCTGATATACTACAATCTAACAGGACAGAAGTATATCCACTTTGTGAGAATTTGAATCTCCCTTTTTTCTGGGAGACTGAACCACTACTTAGGCCCAGTGTATATAACAACGCTATCTAAGTGGCAGAAAGTGGCTGGCTAATATATGACAAACTAACAGGACTAATCTATCCACTTTGTGATAATTTGAATCTCCGTTTTTTGGGGAGACTGAACAAAAAATCAGGCCCTGTGCAAAAAACAGCAGAATGTAAGTTGCTGAAAGTTGCTGGCTGATATACGACAAACTAACAGGACAGAAGTATATCCACTTGTGAGAATTTGAATCTCCCCTTTTTTGGGGGGAGACTGAATCACAACTTAGGCCCAGTGTATATACCAATGCTATCTAAGTGGCAGAAAGTGGCTGGCTGATATACGACAAACAAACAGGACAGAAGTATGTCCACTTTGTGAGAATTTGAATCTCACTTTTTTGGGGGGAGACAACCAAAACTCTGGCCCAGTGTATAAAGCAACACAATGTAAGTGGCAGAAAGTGGCTGGAAGATATCTGAAAAAATACAAGAACTGTAGTACAATATCAGTCTCCCTATAATGATTTCAGGCAAAAGTATGGCAGCAATAAAAAAGACTGCTGCACACAAAAGTGTTGACACATAAACAATATAACTTTGCAGAAAGGAGCAACAGGATTTTTGCTTTTAAAAAAGCAGTTGGTTTGCACAGCAGCGTGCAAACAGCAATGCAGCTATCAGGGAGCCTTATAAGGCAGCCTAATAAGCTACAGAGCTGATGCACAAAAATATAGCCTCAACTGTCCCTGCAAACAAATGGTGGTGTTGGACAATGGAAATTGCTACAGCACATGCAGTTTCGGGGCTTAATCTTCCCTCCCTATCTATATCCCTTCTTCTGATGAAGCTG
This sequence comes from Ranitomeya imitator, assembly GCF_032444005.1. Taxonomy (NCBI): domain Eukaryota; kingdom Metazoa; phylum Chordata; class Amphibia; order Anura; family Dendrobatidae; genus Ranitomeya; species Ranitomeya imitator. The sequence goes on along the minus strand of NC_091287.1, from coordinate 265,674,202 downwards.
CAGCAACCTCTCCCTATGCTACGATTGGCAGAAGTAAGATGACGGTCGGCATGCACACCCCTTTATAGCCCCTGTGACGCAGCACAAAGCAAGCCAATCACTGTCATGCCCTTCTCTAAGATGGTGGGGACCGAGACCTATGTCATCACGCTGCCCACACTCTGCGTCCTCCTTCATTGGCTGAAGGCATCATACAAAACGACACTAGGATCGGGTCGGGTTTCATGAAACCCGACTTTGCCGAAAGTCGGTGATTTTGAATTTGTCTGATCCGTTTCGCTCAACCCTACTAATGCAGTCTCTTGCAGCCCAGATGGGTCCAAAGTCATGTGCTATGCCATGCGAGCACCTTGAATTGGTGTATATGTTCTCAGTTTTGCCTTCTGCAATCTGGCAGGCCTTCATCAGTGCTATCAGTTCTGCTTCATGGGCTGACAGACTAGGCGGCAGACTTCTGGACCACAGGATCTCTTGATTGCTGGTCACTGCAATCAATGACTGTCCTATTGATCTCTTGCCTAGTGCTGAGCCTCCCCGGGGTCCAGTCTATCCGTTATCTCTCCCGGTGACGGAGGCAATGTCTCAGTACATTCAAGGGAATCTGGCAAGAGGGTTCATCAGGAAGTCAGTGTCACCTGCTCGTGCTGGGTTCTTTTTCGTGCAGAAGAAGAATGGGGACATACGTCCATGCATAGATTACAGGGGTATTAACGCCATCACCGTTAAGAATAAGCATCCTTTGCCCCTGATATCTGAGCTTTTTGATAGGCTTCGGGGAGCAAGGGTATTTACTAAATTAGATCTGCGGGGTGCTCACAACCTGATTCGCATCCGTGAGGGGGACGAATGGAAGACGGCTTTTAACACCAAAGATGGGCACTATGAATATCTGGTGATGCCCTTCGGGCTCTGTAATGCCCCAGCCGTTTTCCAAGACTTTGTGAATGACATCTTCCGATATATGCTTTCCACCTTGGTCGTAGTCGATCTGGATGATATTCTCATCTACTCTCCAGATATTGACTCCCACCGGAGAGATGTTTGGAAAGTCTTCGACCTCCTACAGGCAAACTCCCTCTATGCCAAGTTAGAGAAGTGTGTGTTCGAGCAGGAGTCCTTACCTTTCCTAGGCTATATCATCTCCGCCCAGGGATTGGCTATGGAGCCTGCCAAACTACAGGCTGTGATGGACTGGCAAGAACCCCATTCTTTTAAAGCATGCAGCGCTTTATGGGTTTCATTAATTTCTATCGCCAGTTCATTCCACACTTCTCAACTTTAGTAGCTCCTTTGGTTGCCCTCACCAAGAAGGGAGCAAATCCCAAATTGTGGTCTGAGGAGGTCTCCAAGGCCTTTAACTCCATTAAGTCACACTTCGCTAGCGCTCCCATCCTACATCACCCCAATGTAGATAAGCCAATTATAATGGAGGTGGATGCCTCATCTTTTGGTGCTGGAGCAGTCCTTTTCCAAAAGGATGCTGAAGGTTGGAAGCATCCTTGCTTTTTCTTCTCTAAGACCTTCTCACCAGCAGAGAGGAATTATTCCATCAGGGACAGGGAGTTGCTAGCCATGAAGATGGAGGACCCGTTGAAGTGCTGAGGCACGAAACGGCCGTTGTCCGCTTTTATCACATCCCTCCCTGCACATTGTTATATATGTCCGAATAAAATTGTGACCATCACATACGGGTAAGTGCACTTCTTTTTTCTCTATTTCATGGACTAGCCATGAAGATGGCTTTCTTGGAATGGAGACATCTCTTGGAGGGAGCTCGTTTTCCCTTCCAAGTCTTCACAGATAACAAAAATTTGGTATACCTGCAGACAGCCCAGAGGTTAAATTCTCGTCAGGCCAGATGGTCCTTGTTCTTCTCCCGCTTTCATTTCACCCTCTGCTCTCTGTTGGGCAGTTAGCCTGTGCCTCTGTGAAGTCTAACAGGGTGCAGTGCTTTGCTTTCACGGCTACTCTGTGAAATAACAGAGCTAGTTCATACTGCCATATAGTGCCACCATTGCTAGCAGCAGGTTCTCCTGCACGGTGGACCCCGGGCTGCGAATGCATCAATTACAATAAAACATTTATATTTACTCGGTGCGTTCCGCTAGCCCTAACACTGGCAATGGCTGGATTGTGCCAGGGACATAGAAGGGGTGCCTTCTGCTGTAAGCACTGGATACAGAGACACCACATTATTTGAATTGGCTGTTGGCCCAGCCTGCAACAAAGAAGAAGAAGATTGTGAAACAGGAAGAGATAGCTGTAGCAGAGAAGAAGAAGGAGGTAGAGGTGTAAGGTGCACAGGAGGCAGAGGTGAGGAGTGAGAAAAAGGAACAAAAGGAGGAGAAATTGTATGAAGGAGAAGGAGAAGATGAAGAATAAGAAGAGGAAGGAGGGGTTGATGAAAGGTGTATAGGAGGAGGAAGTGAGGTGTGAGAAAAAGGAACAGATGGAGGAGAAGATGGGAGGTGTGGAGGAGAGAGAAGAGGCGGAGAAGAGAGGTGTGGAGATGGATGTGGAGAAGAAAGAGCAGGAGGAGATAGGTGTGGTGGAGAAGTGAGGAAGGAGGAGGGAGGGAGGAGAGAAAAAGGGTGAGTGAAGAAGGAGGAAAGAGGTGTGGAAAAGGAGAAGGAGGAGTAGAGAGGTGTGGAGAAGAAGGAAAGGAGAAAGAGAGTGAAGAAGGAGAGAAAGAGTGACAGAGAAAGAGGAGGATAAAGAAAATAATTCCTCCCCCCTCTGTGCAGTCTGAGAGGGCATGGTTGGAACATTGATGCCCCTTCCTGTAGGGAGGGTCGGGGCGCACCACCTGCTGTGCAAAAACTCCCTATACCATGGATTCTGTTGAGAGCAGACTGCACATGCCTAATGTATGGGGAGGTGCTGATGGCTTAATACCTTTCCCCATTCTATACACATAAAAATCACTTCCTGGTTTACTCACATATCTTTCTGTACCACCTAAACAATGTAAGCCCTGCTGCTACTCTATACCATATATTAGCATTCAGCAATTCAACATCAGCTAAGTTCCCTTATTTTCCTTTCTACATAATGCCATTCTGCAGCTTGAATTCTGCCATTCTCATGAATCCAACATACTTTATACCTTCTAAAATTCTTCACATACTTAACACCTTCGTGTTCTGCCACTATCTGGGGGGCCGTTTTCTCATCAGGAAGTAAAAGACCCTCCTGTTGCTTGGCCACTTTATTTCCCATGGCAAAAACAAAAATAAATAAAAATGGAAAAAACAACAACAAAAATTTCAAAAAGATTGGTATATAAAACACAAAAAACAAAAAGAAAAGAAAACCTTCAAAAAGTTGGTGCAAGAAGTTGATAACAAAAGAAAAGAAAACCTTCAAAAACTTGGTACACAACCCAAAAACTTAAAATTTTGATACCGAAGGAAAAACTTTAAAAAGTAAAGAGACAGAAGGAAAAACTTCAAAGAGTAAAAAGTTAAAACGGCTTTCCTTACACTTTGTCTGTGCTTAAACGCAGTCAGACACAAACGCTTCCCCTTTTCTTATGCTGCTGTATCCAAAGTCACCAAAATCACATATCTAAAAGCAAGTAGCTCACAGCAAGTTACAGATACCACTTAGCTTCACTTCTTTCAAAAATTGCTACACTGTAGCTAGCACTCGTCTCAGAATGCAGAAACAGGAAACTTTGCAAAAACAGATGTGACAGTGTGATTTACTATGGATATATCTTTGCTAGCAGCAGAGGAGAAGCGTGGAGAAGGAAAAAAAACTTCTCTTTACAATTGTATGCACTTACAACTGTTTTCACTTAAAGCAACAGTACATGACATGAACATAAAGAGATACAGATGTCCGGGAGAAGCGATGTCCTCTTTATTATTCTGTGACACGTGCAGGTTGCTCTGGGATCAGACTACTGCCAATCGCACTGGGCACACCTGTGCCCGGGCCGCCTGAGTGACAAGCACAACAAGCGGGGATCCTACCACCCCTGTCCGGTCATCCTAACTGGCTCTCCGGCACTACAGGAATCTGTGGTAGCCCTCTAAGTTATCACTACCCGATCCTGAGCCTGGGACCACTTGCCCCGGGACTACCTGTCCCTCCTATGCATGGGAATCCTGCATTAATTTATCGAGCGATTTGACCTCCTGCTGTCTGTTACCCAGCCACCACAAACAATCCAACTGTCTCTTGGATCTACACAAACATGGAACACATACACGGCACACAGCAGACACCTTGACTTATATCCCAGGATTTGAATTTGAGCTTGGACATTTTACACTACCTTGGAATGTGGTGGTGACCACACCTGACCGGCACGAGGTATAGACCCGGACAGGGCACAGGGGACTTTCAGGTAAGATGATAACATTTTCTTACCTTACTTATGGACCTGTGCAGTCTCCGTCCCGTGAACCAAGGCCGTGGCCAACATCTCCGTCTCTCCGGTCAGCAGGGTCCCCATGCAATTCGTCCATTGCCTCGCATGCAGGCGGCAGATGTTATGGAAATTTGGTTTGGATAAATCTATCCCTGTGTGTGCTGCGGCCATTCCCAATTAGAATGAGTATTTTGAGCTCTCAAGAATGAGACTGCACACCATTGTGACAATAACATTCTACCAATACTGACAATTTATTGTGCATACATGAATGTATAATTGCATTTAGAAAGGAGGTGGTTAGGGGTGGTTAGTTAATTACCATATTATTTAGCTCCTCTGTTATTGGTTATCTAAATGTATATGGAATATTGTGATTAATGCACATATGAATGCTGATTAAGCAACTAAAGTGTAGCGGTCTGCATCTAGGACAAAGTTGAGACATCTGATCATCCCTTAATACATCTGGTGCTGTTCCGCTTTCTGCTGCAAATCCCCAAACAGTCTGTCTGGCTTATATCAGTTTATGCCAGCCATTCTAAGCAATTGATTATAGTGTATATATTAGCTGCGGATATATGAGTATACATGAGTATATATAATTATATAGGAGTATATACGCAAGTGAGATCTATATGTTATATATTTCCATCACAGTATATATATATATATATATATATATATATATATATATATATATATATACTTTATTGTGAAAATTGGGAAAACTGCAGCAATGGTTGACTTCAGCAGATCTCTGACCATCATAGTGACCAATTAAATTCCTACAATCACGTTCTATAGTGCTGATGGAAGAGGTACACGGAGGCACCAATGTGCATAAGAGCTGATTACATAAAGCCTGCTGACAGTGAGCTCTGTTGGGAGCATGACCCATGATGTGATTACAGAGGGCAGCATCACCGGTGTGACATAAGCAATATGAATACCTATACCGAGGCAGATTGAATCTCCTCCTCATTCGGACACGTGCCCTTTGCCGAGGTAACGGCGTAAATATCCTAACACAGCAGCATCCGGAACTTAGATTCTTGGAGATTATACAACTCTTTCTATGATTGCTTGATAACATCTTAAATAGCCACTTGACCAGCATCTTATCACCCCCAGATTAAACATTTATATGTGAAACTTGCGCCGGGTGTAGTAGACGCTTGGACCTGTGACAGCTTTTGGGCATGAGTCATTAATTAGTATGTGATCCCTACTTACTATTGTGTTTACAGGTCACTGTATTAGGCTTTTTTATTGACATGTTGTATACTTACCCTTGTCTGTTTATTTATTTTTTACCTGGCAGTAAGTTGTTCTAAATTGTAAACAGTGTCATCCTGCACATTTTTCATACTTTACAAGATGTGTGTGAGTAGTATAACACTGGGTTAACAAATTTATCACTAGATCTCTCTCCTATATCTTGTATGTGCATTATAATAGGGCATACTGTTGTGTTATTATTTCCAGTTCTTTTCCACACTTTTCTAACACTTTGTATTAAATATTGCTCATACTTACAATCTTCTGCCATTTTGTTAAATAACTGTATATATTATATATGGAAATAAAAAAATAGAAAAAACGCAATAGCACTCACCAATCAGTGGCAATTCAAACGTCCTTTATTAGAACATGCAGCAAATCATCTTCACGGTTCAAGGGAGGGAGTGAAAGTAGGAGTGCGACAGGCAAGACGACGACGATCGTTTCGCGCTAATACCAAGCGCTTCCACGGGTGGAATATATATTTATACATTATATATGGTCCAGTTTTTCCATCAAGTCGCTTCATCTGTGGTTTTGCTTCATTTTCAACAATCATATAATATTATGTATCTGCTCTTATGGTTTGTTCAATAATTTTTTTTATTCTTTGCTTTGGTCTGTATTTAAAGTAAATTCCTTTTGGTGTCTGTATAGTTTATATTTAAATACCTTAAACCATAGGATATGTATTATTTTTAGGTGTATTTATTTGTTCTACTATATTTAGACTCAACAGATGTTATAGATGGTTTCTAAATTATTTTTAATCAGGAGTTTAACAACTTGTATCTCTGTTTATTGAACATTTCTCTATACAATTAAGCAGTTTACTAATTGAAACTGCAATCCAAAACACAAATCTCAAAAAATCGTTAAATTTCTGAGCATTTTTTTTTTTGCTCTCACCAAAAAATGTTTTTCAAAACTCATGCAAATATAATCTCCCCAAAATTATACCATTAATGATACATCTCAAGCTGCAATGGAAGCTGTCACAGGACAGATACAATTTTTTTTTATTCTTGTTGAATATGAAGAAAAGAGTTTAAAGAGAGTATCAATTATTAAAAAAGTCAGTTTTAGGAAAAGAACTACTCTTGCCAATTTTTTGTCTGTTAGCATGGTAATATATGTAGGGGTACAATTATTTTTGTCTTTGACACTTGATGTCCAGCTTCCTAGAAGGGCATTTTCTGCTCATTAAACTGCTTTAGATTGATTGATAGCATGAAAATAAACATACTTGCATTTGACTTTGTAATTCTATCTATTGTCATTCTCCGTTTGTGAAATCTTTTGTCTTGCATATTGCAAAGCTGGTTTCCATGGAGCATGTCCATTAGTGTTTGGCAAAGAGTGCCCACTAGTTACATTCCCAGTAAGAAGCAAGCTCCTATCATACGAGTCAACTCTTCCTAATACTTTGATTTCTACAAATCAATTAGATGCTCAACTTCTTCCCCTACCTCTTAGCTGCAGACAAGTTGTTATTATAAATCTTGCAAAATAGCAAATCTCCACCATCATCTGCTTTCAGAGAAGTTCTATCAGTTTTCTGAGCAGTGTACATGTTCAACTTGCCTGTTGTATCTAACTGACCTTTATATCTCTGCTTCTCACCTGAATTGTCACTTATGAAGACATGACAGGAACCAGTAAATGAAAGAGATTGAAAAATTCTCTACTGCTCAAGAGACAATTTGAGTGTAACCTTTTAACCCCTTCCTGATATCCAGTGTTCATTCATGGCAAAAGTCAGAAGCAAGTATCTGGAGGGAGCTAACAAGCTGTTCAAGCACCATACTCAGCAGAAAATTTGTGTGGCTGTTACGGAACTGCAACACAGAACTAGGATAGAAGGCGGAAAACTGACCCTGCACTGAGACTAGCGTGATACTGTACAATGGAGTGGGCGACCCATTCCTTGTGAATAGACCCACTGACGATCCTAGGTTAATCTCAGCGAAGACCTATAGATATGGGGAAGGAGGTCCCTGAAAGATTTAAGGACTGGGTATAAAAACAGGTCACCTCCTGATAGAAAACACAGAAAACGGCTGCAGAAATAAAAACTGAAAACAGAAACTAAGGATAGCAGAATCAGCGATCCCAGAACTGCACAATATCAAACACAGAAAGCTATCAAAGCACCCAGCCAGAACTCTAGCGGATTAACACTGTTGTCCAGCAAGGAACGGGAGGCAGGTGCTGGGTAATAAAGGGTGATACAATCCCATGACCTAAGACAACCCAGCACCAGGGGAAAAAGACCTGCAGTCAGAAAACCACAACAAGATGGCGGATGGTCCTGATGGACCTGAAAACTCATCTCTTCAGGAAAGCCTACAGCCTGCACTGACACCGCTGCTGCCTCATCACTATCGGAGCTACCGCCTCACCAACACCGGAGCTACCGCCTCACCAACACCAGAGCTACCGCCTCACCAACACCGGAGCTCCTGCAACCCTCAACCTACTGTCTCCTTCCCCATAATCCTGTAGAATGTAAGCCCGCAAGGGCAGGGTCCTCGCCCCTCTGTATCAGTCCGTCATTGTTAGTTTGTTTACTGTATGTGATATTTGTAACTTGTATGTAACCCCTTCTCATGTACAGCACCATGGAATCAATGGTGCTATATAAATAAATAATAATAATAAAAATGGTCAAAAACAAAACAAGTTCTAACAGTGGCACCCAACCAGGATCTGCCTCTCATAGCCAAATCGGTAACAACACAAGGCTCATAGCCTGTTAATTTATGACAATCTGTGACAGCATCAGCCTTTCCATGAAGGGCTCATGTGTTGCTGATAGGTTGTGGCACACACTCACACTCCCCTTGAGAAGGCACATCCGCGAAAGGCAAGTTGGGGCGTCTTATGGTGTTGCAGTCGGATGGCTTACAGCGATATGGGTATGATGTATATTTTAAGTCATTTTTATTGGGCTTGACTTTGATTATATTCTTTTTGCTGGTATTAATTTGGTGATTCATTTATGCCTACCTATAATAATTTTTTGAATTTTCTGATTGATCATGATTACCTAATATTCACAGTCTGATTTATAGCTGCTTCACTGTATTTGGACCTTATTTCCTTTTTTCATACCTCACACATGTTTCATGGTTACTCATGATTCATGTACTTTTTTGTATGAACATTGTTTAATAATTATTGATTGATTTTAATTTGTAAAGTGCTGTTTTTGGATAATTTATTATCAGTTATTTGCAGGTTCAGTATAGGTTGTTATGGCAGCCTGGGATCTATTCAGCATGTGATTGAGCTTCAAAGTACACCATGATTTTGACTATATCCAGCATACTGAACTATTGCTATATATGTGATCAGACAGTCACAGGGTCAAGCCTCTTGAGGGGACTTATCAATACAGTAAAAAGCAAAAAAAAATGCTTTGATAAAATATTTAAAATATTTAAAAATATGCAAATTCAAATCACCCCTTTTTTCTCATTAAAAATAAAAGTATTTAAAACATTAAAAAAACACATAATTGATATTACACTTATAAATGTATCTTCAATCAAAACCTAAAATGAATTAACCCTACTAATAAACATCATGACTAGAATAAAGTTCAAAATGCCAAAATTGGGTAAATTTGGTAGCCACAATTACATAAAAAATGTAAGCAATTAAAACATAATTTCTATCTCAAAATGATATCAGTTCAAAATATGCTTGCCCTGCAAAAAATAAGTTCTCATTAAGTTCTATTGACTAAAATAATTAAAACTTGACCTGCCCCGGAAAATTGCAATACAAACAACAACAAAAACATTTTGTACAAATGTATCTCTTTATTTTTTACACTAAAATATAAATATAAAACATTGAAAAAGTTTGGTATATTTAATCATATTGACATGGAGGATCATGAATCCAGGCAATTTTCACAGCACAGAAACCTAAAATAGTAATAAAAAAGTGTTATCCCTACAAACATAACTAAGCACTAGTGTACTGAAAATGGAACTAATTTGATAAAAAATAACATTAAATAAATTTAAGAAATTAAAAATAAAGAAATACAATAAATAAAGTAATAAAATTATTCCACAGTAAAGCAATGGCCACACACCATGACAATAGCATCAGATCTGTACTTCTAGAGTAAAAAATGTATAAAGCAAGTAGCAGATTACAAAATCGGATGTCTTCTTAATACAAAACATATGGTAATGCTGTCACTTTTTTCCTTACAGTTGACAAGTAAGCAGCTTCTATTTTTATTTTAGTACAGTACACAATGTGTTTTAAATTTAACAATTTATCTACAGGGAACAGCCTGTGAAATAATGATTCATTCTTGACAAATTCACATTTACTTAACTTTGAAATGCAGTGATGCAATTTAGCATTTTAAGGAATTTCACCTTATAAAATCCAAAATTGTAATCAGTTTTGTATAATTGATTAACTTAATACTGGAAGCTTCCATCCCACTGCTGTAATCCTAATGATATGGGCAAACAAAGCTTAAACAGTTGGCAGTTCTTCCCGACTAAAGCAAACGAGTCATAGATTATGTTGAATTTCAATAGGTATATTAATTCCAATATTGTTCTGGTGATAACAGGTGGAAAAACTGATGTTAGAAATAGTGACATTGAAAAAGAAACTACAGTAATTGATCATTTAAATTTACATTTTAAGATACCTTATTATATAGTTACTAGCTATTGAACCCGTTCTACGCCCGGGTGGCGAGCATTTATATTGGTATATGGTCTCCATCCTGATATGTGCTGCTCCATCCTGCATCCCCATCCTGTCATGTGCTGCTCCATCCTGTGTCCCCATCCTGTCATGTGCTGCACACATCCTGCGCCTCCATTCTGACATGTGCTGCACCCATCCTGCGCCCCCGTTCTGTCATGTGCTGCTCCCATTCTGCGCCCCCGTTCTGTCATGTGCTGCTCCCATCCTGCGCCACCGTTCTGTCATGTGCTGCTCCCATCCTGTGCCACCGTTCTGTCATGTGCTGCTCCCATCCTGCGCCACCGTTCTGTCATGTGCTGCTCCCATCCTGCGCCCCCATCCTGTCATGTGCTGCTCCCATCCTGTGCCCCCATCCTGTCATGTGCTGCTCCCATCCTGCGCCCCCATCCTGTCATGTGCTGCTCCCATCCTGCACCCCATTCTAACATGTGCTGCACCCATCCTGCGCCTCCATTCTGACATGTGCTGCACCCATCCTGCGCCTCCATTCTGACATGTGCTGCACCCATCCTGCGCTTCCATTCTGACATGTGCTGCACCCATCCTGCACGTCCATTCTGTCATTTGCTGCTCTCATCCTGCGCCCCCATCCTGTAATGTGCTGCTCCCATCCTGCGCCCCCGTTCTGTCATGTGCTGCTCCCATCCTGCGCCCCCGTTCTGTCATGTGCTTCTCCCATCCTGCGCCCCCGTTCTGTCATGTGCTGCTCCCATCCTGCGCCCCCGTTCTGTCATGTGCTGCTCCCATCCTGCGCCACCTTTCTGTCATATGCTGCTCCCATCCTGCGCCACCGTTCTGTCATGTGCTGCTCCCATCCTGCGAAACCGTTCTGTCATGTGCTGCTCCCATCCTGCGCCACCGTTCTGTCATGTGCTGCTCCCATCCTGCGCCCCCATCCTGTCATGTGCTGCTCCCATCCTGTGCCCCCATCCTGTCATGTGCTGCTCCCATTCTGCGCCCCCATCCTGTCATGTGCTGCTCCCATCCTGCGCCCCCATCCTGTCATGTGCTGCACACATCCTGCGCCTCCATTCTGACATGTGCTGCACCCATCCTGCGCCCCCGTTCTGTCATGTGCTGCTCCCATTCTGCGCCCCCGTTCTGTCATGTGCTGCTCCCATCCTGCGCCACCGTTCTGTCATGTGCTGCTCCCATCCTGCGCCACCGTTCTGTCATGTGCTGCTCCCATCCTGCGCCACCGTTCTGTCATGTGCTGCTCCCATCCTGCGCCCCCATCCTGTCATGTGCTGCTCCCATCCTGTGCCCCCATCCTGTCATGTGCTGCTCCCATCCTGCGCCCCCATCCTGTCATGTGCTGCTCCCATCCTGCACCCCATTCTAACATGTGCTGCACCCATCCTGCGCCTCCATTCTGACATGTGCTGCACCCATCCTGCGCCTCCATTCTCACATGTGCTGCACCCATCCTGCGCTTCCATTCTGACATGTGCTGCACCCATCCTGCACGTCCATTCTGTCATTTGCTGCTCTCATCCTGCGCCCCCATCCTGTCATGTGCTGCTCCCATCCTGCGCCCCCGTTCTGTCATGTGCTGCTCCCATCCTGCGCCCCCGTTCTGTCATGTGCTTCTCCCATCCTGCGCCCCCGTTCTGTCATGTGCTGCTCCCATACTGCGCCCCCGTTCTGTCATGTGCTGCTCCCATCCTGCGCCCCCGTTCTGTCATGTGCTGCTCCCATCCTGCGCCCCCATCCTGTAATGTGCTGCTCCCATCCTGCGCCACCGTTCTGTCATGTGCTGCTCCCATCCTGCGCCACCGTTCTGTCATGTGCTGCTCCCATCCTGCGCCCCCATCCTGTCATGTGCTGCTCCCATCCTGTGCCCCATCCTGTCATGTGCTGCTCCCATCCTGCGCCCCCATCCTGTCATGTGCTGCTCCCATCCTGCGCCCCATTCTAACATGTGCTGCACCCATCCTGCGCCTCCATTCTGACATGTGCTGCACCCATCCTGCGCTTCCATTCTGACATGTGCTGCACCCACCCTGCACGTCCATTCTGTCATTTGCTGCTCTCATCCTGCGCCCCCATCCTGTCATGTGCTGCTCCCATCCTGCGCCCCCGTTCTGTCATGTGCTGCTCCCATCCTGCGCCCCCGTTCTGTCATGTGCTTCTCCCATCCTGCGCCCCCGTTCTGTCATGTGCTGCTCCCATCCTGCTCCCCCGTTCTGTCATGTACTGCTCCCATCCTGCGCCCCCGTTCTGTCATGTGCTGCTCCCATCCTGCTCCCCCATTCTGTCATGTACTGCTCCCATCCTGCGCCCCCGTTCTGTCATGTGCTGCTCCCATCCTGCGCCACCTTTCGGTCATGTGCTGCTCCCATCCTGCGCCCCCATCCTGTCATGTGCTGCTCCCATCCTGCGCCCCCATCCTGTCATGTGCTGCTCCCATCCTGCGCCCCCATCCTGTCATGCGCTGCTCCCATCCTGCGCCCCATTCTAACATGTGCTGCACCCATCCTGCGCCTCCATTCTGACATGTGCTGCACCCATCCTGCGCCTCCATTCTGACATGTGCTGCACCCATCCTGCGCTTCCATTCTGACATGTGCTGCACCCATCCTGCACGTCCATTCTGTCATTTGCTGCTCTCATCCTGCGCCCCCATCCTGTAATGTGCTGCTCCCATCCTGCGCCCCCGTTCTGTCATGTGCTGCTCCCATCCTGCGCCCCCGTTCTGTCATGTGCTGCTCCCATCCTGCGCCCCCGTTCTGTCATGTGCTGCTCCCATCCTGCGCCCCCGTTCTGTCATGTGCTGCTCCCATCCTGCGCCCCCATCCTGTAATGTGCTGCTCCCATCCTGCGCCCCGTTCTGTCATGTGCTGCTCCCATCCTGCGCCCCCATCCTGTCATGTGCTGCTCCCATCCTGCGCCCCCGTTCTGTCATGTGCTGCTCCCATCCTGCGCCACCATTCTTTAATTTGCTGCTCCCATCCATATGCCCCATATGCTGCTCCATAAAGGTTTATGGCCCCCATAAGATGCTCCATAGTATATGCCCCATACACTGCTCCATAAAGGTTGATGGCCCCCATAAGATGCTCCATAGTATATGCCCCCCGAACACTGCTCCATAAAGGTTTATGGCCCCCATAAGATGCTCCATAGTGTATTCCCCGTACGCTGTTCCATAAAGGTTTATGGCCCCCATAAGATGCTCCATGGTATATGCCCCTGTACACTGCTCCATTATGGTTTATGGCCCCACAAGATGCTCCATGGTATATGCCCCCCGTACACTGCTCCATAAAGGTTTATGGCCCCCATAAGATGCTCCATGGTATATGCCCTCGTACACTGCTCCATAAAGGTTTATGGGCCCCATAAGATGCTCCATTGTATACGCCCCCGTACACTGCTCCATTATGGTTTATGGCCCCCATAAGGTGCTCCATTGTATATGCCCCCATACACTGCTCCATTATGGTTTATGGCCCCATAAGATGCTCCATGGTATATGCCCCCATACACTGCTCCATTGTGGTTTATGGCCCCCGTACACTGCTCCATTATTGTTTATGGCCCCCATAAGATGCTCCATACTATTTGCCCCCATACACTGCTCCATTATGGTTTATGGCCCCCATAAGATGCTCCATACTATATGCCCCCGTACACTGCTCCATTATGGTTTATGGCCCCATAAGATGCTCCATACTATATGCCCCGTATGCTGCTGCAATATGTAAAAAAAAAAAACCATACTCACCTATCGTTGCTGGGCGCCGAGTGCTGAGGGGCCTGAGCAGGCGGGGACACCGGCGCGCTGTGGGGGTCAGGTGCCGGTATCGCCACCAGCTCAGGCCCCCCAGCACTTGCTATATTCACCTGGCCCCGTTCCACCGCTGCGCGCCGCCATCTTGCGGGTCCTCTGGCTGTGACTGGTCAGTCAGAGGGCGGTGCCGGAACGCATTAAGCGCGTCATCGCACCCTCTGAACTGAACGTCAGAGGCCGAGGACCGGGACATGGAGACGGAGCCGCACGCAGCGCTGGAACGGGGACAGGTGAATATAGCCGATACTTACCCTCCTGGCGGTCCCTGCTTCTCTGTTGGAGATCGCGGTGTGCGTTCAGTGTTTACGCATACCGCGATCTCCTGGGAGCGTCACTCTGTGGGGGCCAGACTGTGCCAGCGCTTGCGCTTGCGCAATCTATAAAGGCTTCGGACAGAGTGACGCTCCCAGCGTTATATTATAGAATTAGGATATTGGTTGAAATGAGCTTATGTTTTGACCACCAAAAATTGATTTGCTGTGAATAAATTTGCACTAATTTCAATATTTGAAAGCTTGTAATTGCTCATAAATAGTGTTGAGCATTTCGATACCGCAAGTATCGGGTATCGACCGATATTTGCGGTATCGGAATTCCGATACCGAATTCCGATACTTCCCGCGTATCGGATACCGGAATCGGAAGTTCCCAGAATTCAAACTGAACGCAGCAGCCAATGAGGAATGATTGGAAGTGTGGGCACATCCTGTTTAGCATGGTGGGCATGTAAGTACTGGCAAGGCTGTGATTGGCTGCTGAAATGATGTCACTCTGCACTATAAAAAATGCTGCCGCCATTTTGCGCTCACTCTGCTGTGATTTCAGTTAGGGACAGGACGCTGTGTTCTAACTGAGGGCCAGTTGAGCTAGCTAATTGCTTTATTTTCCTTTCCAAAGGCTAATTTAGCAAAACGCTGTGTGTTCTTCACTGTTCACCTTGCTCTTGCCTTGCAGCGCTGTTTTAACAGCGTTCTGCAAGGTCTCTCTGTGTGTGTGTGTGTGCAGCTCACTCTGTAGTCTGTGTGCAGCCATATACCCGGGTGTATTCAGCTCAGGGGGGGTTCACACTGCCTCACACAGTTGTCCTTTTTTGCTCATAGTGCAGCCTGCTGCACATTTTTTCTCAAATTTCCTATTAGTGTTTTTCCACCAGTCTCCAGCTAAATTGTGGAAAAACACTACATAGGATAACCTAGAGGGGGGTTTTTGGGCCTTGCAGCGCCGTTTACGGCTGTCTGCACGGTCTCCGTGTGAGCCCAGCTCGCCCTGTAGTCTGTGTGCAGCCATAGCCGGTTGGATTCAGCTCAGGGTTCGTTACTGGCTCATACCTTGAGAAAAATTTTCCTTTTTTTCAAATAGTGCAGCCTGTTTAAAAATTTTTAAAAAAATTCCCTATTAGTGTTTTTCCACCCGTCTCCAGCTAAATTGTGGAAAAATACTACATAGGATAACCTAGAGGGGGGTTTTTGGGCCTTGCAGCGCCGTTTACGGCTGTCTGCATGGTCTCCGTGTGAGCCCAGCTCGCCCTTTAGTCTGTGTGCAGCCATAGCCGGTTGGATTCAGCTCAGGGTTCGTTACTGGCTCATACCTTGAGAAAAATTTTCCTTTTTTTCAAATAGTGCAGCCTGTTTAAAAAATTTTAAAAAAATTCCCTATTAGTGTTTTTCCACCCGTCTCCAGCTAAATTGTGGAAAAACACTACATAGGATAACCTAGAGGGGGGTTTTTGGGCCTTGCAGCGCCGTTTTCTGCTGTCTGTACGGTCTCCGTGTGAGCCCAGCTCGCCCTGTAGTCTGTGTGCAGCCATAGCCGGTTGGATTCAGCTCAGGGTTCGTTACTGGCTCATACCTTGAGAAAAATTTTCCTTTTTTTCAAATAGTGCAGCCTGTTTAAAATTTAAAAAAAAAAATTCCTATTAGTGTTTTTCCACCCGTCTCCAGCTAAATAGTGGAAAAACACTACATAGGATAACCTAGAGGGGGTTTATTGGGCCTTGCAGCGCCGTTTACGGCTGTCTGCACGGTCTCTGTGTGAGCGCAGCTCGCCCTGTAGTCTGTGTGCAGCCATAGCTGGTTGGATTCAGCTCAGGGTGCGTTACTGCCTCATACCTTGAAAAACAATTTCCTTTTTTTCAAAAAGTGCAGCCTGTTTAAAATTTAAAAAAAAAAATTCCTATTAGTGTCTTTCCACCCGTCTCCAGCTAAATAGTGGAAAAACACTACATAGGATAACCTAGAGGAGGGTTTTTTGGCCTTGCAGCGCCGTTTACGGCTGTCTGCACGGTCTCCGTGTGATTTAAACTAGCTCTGTAGCCCGATCTGCACAAAAAAAAAAGTAAAGTTCACCAAACACAACTTAACACTTGTGTAGGCCACATTTGAAAAATAATAAAGTTTAGTCCACACTTTACAACATTAGTGTTTCTTACACCTGATAGGAGGAGCATTTCAGGAATAAGCACACTAAGGCCTTAGTACTTTTCTGCTTATCTTTATCTGTCAACCAAGATGAAGAGGGCAGGGAGTAAGGCACGTGGGCGTGGGCGCGGAGCAGGGAGAGGAGCAGGGAGAGGACGTGGTGATTCTGTGCCTGCTGCGGGCGCCGGTGACTCGTCGTCACTCAGTTTCAGCAGGGAACAGTCCTTCATACGCAGCTTTGTCGGAGAGCGCCGTGCACCGCTGCTGCGTGAAGACCAAATTGAAGCCGTTGTCGGGTGGATGGCAGCTAACACCTCGGCATCGACTTCAGTTAGTGCCACATCCTCTCAGGCACAGAGCACTGGAGAGCAGCCAGCTGTCTCTTCACCACCTGCCAAATTGGCCAGGCAGTCAGAGAGCCCAGGACAGGAGCCGTCTCTACTTCTGTTCTCTGAATCTCTTGGCTTGGAAACAGGGGGCCAGGCAAGCAGCATTGTAGAATTGGAAGAAGAGGCAGTGTGCAGTGATGCCCAACAGCTTTGTCTCTCTGACTCTGGGCCAGTGTCTCCGGTGACCACAGCGCAGTATGCATCTGATGATGAAACTCAGGTGCCGCTTTCTGGTGCGTACTGTGCTGCCGAGACTACCCAGGAGGAGCAGTTGGTGGCAGAGGGTAGTGGAGATGATGAGGTCCTTGACCCATCGTGGCGTGAGGAACAGGAAGGTGGTGGGAGCAGCTCTGAGGAAGAGCTTCCCCTTACGGGCCAAAGAGGGAGAGGGAGGGGGAAGACTGCGGAGCCTGTAGCCTCCACTTTGGCACCCGTTAGGAGCCTGTCTCTTTCCAAAGCCAAAAAGGGCGCTCCCAAGACTTGCAGTGCCTGGTCCTTTTTTGACACAGTTGCAGATGACATTTGTTTTGTCAAATGCAAGCTGTGTCATCAGAAAGTAAAAAGAGGGAAAAATGTCAGCAACCTCAATACCACAAATATGTGGAAACATGTGCGGACCAGGCACGCGGTGGAGTTACAGAAACAGACTGAAGATGTAGGCCAACCAACAGCGGCAGCTACCACCTCTTCAGCTCGTGTTGCCTCTTCCTCCAGCTCACGCACAGCTGGTTTGGCTTCCTCCCAGGATCGCCATGGAAGAACCTCTGGCACTGTTGTCCAGAGACCTTGTGTAATTCCACCCACAGCACCACCTTCCCAGTCATCCTCACACTCCCAGTCTACTCTACAGCCATCGGTAGTACAGGCATGGGAGAAAAGGCGGGCATTCTCGGCCAACCACCCCCGAGCACAGGCTCTGAATGCAGGCATTGCCAAACTGTTGTCCCTGGAAATGCTCTCGTTCAGGCTGGTGGAGACTGACAGCTTCCGTGACTTGATGGCATTGGCAGTCCCACAGTACAAGGTGCCCAGCCGCTTTTACTTCAGCAGGCAGGCTGTCCCTGCCCTGCACAGGCATGTTGAGGCAAACATAAAACATGTGCTACTGAACGCCGTCAGTAGCAAGGTCCACCTCACCACCGATGCGTGGACCAGTCAGCATGGACAGGGGCGATACGTTTCCCTCACTGCCCATTGGGTTAATGTTGTTGAGCCAGGTACAGATCGTGCGAGTGGCGCAGGACGTGTCCTGCCCACTCCAAGGATTGCAGGAATCCAGTCTGTACGCATCGACTCCTCCTCTTACACCAGTTCCTCAGATTCCTCTCTGCAGGATCCGTCACAGTCCACCTCCACATGGACCCGTGAACGTTTACCTATGACCGACATGAGCACAGCCGTGGCCAAACGTCAGCAGGCCGTCTTGAAACTAGTTTCATTGGGGCATCGAAGCCACACAGCGCAGGAGCTCTGGAATGCCATCAAGCAGGAGAGCGATGTGTGGTTACTGCCAGCGAATCTCCAGCCAGGCATGGTAGTGTGTGACAATGGCCTAAATCTGGTGGCAGCTTTGGCCCTTGGCAACCTCACTCACATCCCATGTCTGGCACATGTGCTCAATTTGGTTGTGCAGAGTTTTCTGAGGGACTATCCGGATCTTGATGCCCTGCTGCACAAGGTCCGCCTAGAGTGTGCTCACTTGCGGCGTTCCAGCTTGGCCAGATCCCGCATTGCTGCTCTGCAGCGCCGATTCCGCC
Organism: Ranitomeya imitator; assembly: GCF_032444005.1. Taxonomy (NCBI): domain Eukaryota; kingdom Metazoa; phylum Chordata; class Amphibia; order Anura; family Dendrobatidae; genus Ranitomeya; species Ranitomeya imitator. The sequence goes on along the minus strand of NC_091287.1, from coordinate 265,655,435 downwards.
TTCCGGAACACCGCATCATATGTGACCTACCTACCCGGTGGAATTCCACGTTACATATGTTGGAGCGGTTGTGTGAGCAGCAGCAAGCAGTTATGAAGTACCAGCTGCATCAGGCGCAAAGAAGTCGCAGTTAGCGCCGATCAGACTTCACAACCACAGAGTGGGCCACTATGAAGGACGTCTGCCAGGTTTTGCGTCCTTTTGATTATTCCACGCGGATGGCAAGTGCAGATGATGCACTAGTCAGCATTACTGTCCCCCTTATCTGCCTGCTTCAGCAAACTTTGCAAGGGTTAAGGGATGATGTTGTGGAAGAGGTGGAGGATGAGGAGTCACCTTTTCCATCAGCTTCTGGAGAGTCAGCGCCACGTGGTTCCTCACAAAGGGGTACACAGGGGCCAATTTGTGAGGAGGATTAGGAGGAGTCAATGGAGGAGGAAGAGCTCCGTCCAGAGGAGGGAGCGACACAATTGTCCAGTGGTCAGTGTGTACAGCGAGGGTGGGGTGATGACGAGCGGGCAGAGATCATGTCTCAAGCAGGGGACAGCGTTTCTGGGCCAGTTGGCAGTCTGCAGCACATGGTGGATTTCATGCTGCAGTGCCTGAGAAACGACGGCCGCATCGACCACATTCTCAACATGCCTGATTATTGGGTGTTCACCCTCCTCGATCCTCGCTACCGGGACAACGTCCAAAACCTCATCCCAGCGTTGACCCGGGAGCGTAAATTGCGGGAGTACCACGACACACTGGTGAATTCCATCATCTTCTCCTGTCCAACTGAGAGGAGTGCTGCTAGTGCTTTACAAAGCAGCTCAGTGCGTCGAGGCAGTGGGGGAGGCTCTGCCCAAAGAGGAAGCAGAAGCAGTGCCTCTGCCCAAGGCAAGCCCAGTATGGCACAACTCTGGCACACTTTTGTGTGCCCGCCCCAAATGTCTACACCATCACTGGCGGCTCCAGTCAGCAGGAGGCAACGGTTCCGTCAGATGGTGACAGACTACATGGCTTGCCCTCTTACTGTACTCCCAGACGGCTCTTCCCCGTTCAAGTTTTGGGTCTCTAAGCTGGATACATGGCCAGAGCTAAGCCAGTATGCATTGGAGGTGCTGGCTTGCCTTGCGGCTAGTGTCTTATCGGAACGTGTCTTTAGTGCCGCAGGTGGTGTACTAACAGACCGTCGCATGCGACTATCCTACGATAACGTTGACCGGCTTACTTTCCTGAAAATGAACCAGGCCTGGATCTCGCAGGAATTTGCCACTCCTCTGCCTGATTAAGTAATTGGGTGTTATCCAGGTCTCCTGATGTGTTCATCTTTCTACCACCTGAACTGCTATTCCTGGGCTCCAACACCGCCAGTTGCGGCTCAGAAGTGCAGGCTGCACAGTAAAAACATACGACCCAGTGTTATTGGGTTTCAGTAACGTCAGCTGATCCCCAGCTGTGTAGCCGGCAATGTGTCCTGCGACCGCCACGCTGGCACAACAACCTAAATGTAAGGGAACCTGTCCCCCCCCCCCGTCGTTTGTTACTGAAAGAGCCATCTTGTGCAGCAGTAATGCTGCACAAGGAAAAGGTAGCTCTTTTAGTTTAGCTCCTTGCACACGCAGAACTTAACACTTATAAAATGTGTTCACTGATACCGTTATACCGTCCCGGAGCTGGGACTTTCCTTCGTAATGGGACGCAGCACAGCCGTCATTCCTACCCCCTGGTGCCATGCGCTGCCTCCTCAGCGTTGTTTTAAGCTGTCACGGAGCCTGCGCTGTTCTGTTATCCCTTGGGCATGCCCTATTTGCGCTGTCTTCTGACATAATTTGGAGTCAGCTTGCTGCGCCTGTGCGGCCGCGCTGCCCGAGATCCCGCCTCGCAGTGTTTTCTGATTGAGTCACACTGCGGGCCTGGGATCCATGGGCATGCGCAGTGCATATCTTCCCATCGGGCTCTCGCTCATTTCCCTCCGCCTTCTTTAGACTGTGCGCCGTCAGCTGATCCCTAATAGCATGCCACGGCCGTGACACCGCACAGTCTGAAGAAGAGGGAAGGAGGGGAGTGAGAGTCGAGGATATGCACTGTGCATGCCCATGGATCCAAGGCCCGCAGTGGGATTACGTTAGACGAGACTGCCAGGTGGGATCTGGAGCAGTGTGGACGCAGTCACTGACAGCCTGACACCAAATTATGTCAGAAGACAGGCAGCGCTAATTGGGCATGGCCAAGGGATAACAGAACAGCGCAGGCTCTGTGACAGCTTAAAAAAACGCTGAGGAGGCAGCGCACGGCACCAAGGCGATAGGAATGACAGCTGTGCTGTGTCCCATTACGAAGGAAATTCGCACCTCCGGGACGGTTTGACGGTATAAGGGGACACATTTTTAGTGTTTACTTCTGTGTTTGCAAGGAGCATAATTAAAAGAGCAACCTTTTCCTTTTGCATCCTTAGTGCTGCACAAGATGGCTCTTTCAGCTACAAACGTCTTGGGGGGGGTTAAAGGTTCCCTTTCAACTTGCTCCAATCAGGCTTCGGCCTACACTCTGTTCCTCTGCTCCTCCTGCTGTCCCTGGGCTCTAACACCGCCAGTTGGTGCCTGGAAGTGCTGTGTGCACAGTCAACAGTCGCTCCTCTGTTATTGGGGTTCAGTAACGTCAGCTGATCCCCAGCTGTGTGTGTGGCAATACCTCCAATCTGCTCCTCCTGCTGTCCCTGGGCTCTAACACCGCCAGTTGGTGCCTGGAAGTGCTGTGTGCACAGTCAACAGTCGCTCCTCTGTTATTGGGGTTCAGTAACGTCAGCTAATCCCCAGCTGTGTGTGCGGCAATACCTCCAATCTGCTCCTCCTGCTGTCCCTGGGCTCTAACACCGCCAGTTGGTGCCTGGAAGTGCTGTGTGCACAGTCAACAGTCGCTCCTCTGTTATTGGGGTTCAGTAACGTCAGCTGATCCCCAGCTGTGTGTGCGGCAATACCTCCAATCTGCTCCTCCTGCTGTCCCTGGGCTCTATCACCGCCAGTTGGTGCCTGGAAGTGCTGTGTGCACAGTCAACAGTCGCTCCTCTGTTATTGGGGTTCAGTAACGTCAGCTGATCCCCAGCTGTGTATCCGGCAACGTGTCATGCGACCGCCACGCTGGCACAACTAGAATGTAAGGGGACCTGTCCCCCCCCCTAGGTGTTTGTTACTGAAAGAGCCACCATGTGCAGCACTAATACTGCACAAGGGAAAGGTCGCTCTTGAAATTATGCTCCTTGCAAACGCTGAACTACACACTCATGTCATGTGTTCCCTCACACCGTCCAAGCGTCCCGGAGGTGGGACTTTCCTTTGTAATGTGACGCAGCACAGCCGTCATTGCTACCCCCTTGGCACCGTGCGCTGCCTCCTTAGCGTTGTTTGATTCCGTCATGGACCCTGCGCTGTTATGTTATCCCTTGGCCATGCACAGTTTGCGCTGCCCGTCCTCTGACATCATTTGTTGTCGTCCTGGCTGCGCCTGTGCGTCCACGCTGCCCGAAATCCCACCTCGCAGTGTCGTCTAATGTGATCCCACAGTGGGCCTGGTATCCATGGCCATGCACAGTGCATATACTAGCCTCTCACTCCACTTCTTCACGCTTCTTCAGACTAGCCGGCGTCAGCTGATCCCTAATAGCATGCCACGGCCGTGACGCCGCACAGTCTGAAGAAGCAGGAAGGAGGTGAGTGAGAGGCGATGATATGCACTGCGCATGCCCATGGATCCCTGGCCTGCAGTGGGATTACATTAGATGACACTGCAAGGTTGGATCTCGGGCAGCTTGGACGCACAGGCACAGCCAGCATGACACCTAAATGATGTCAGAAGACGGGCACCGCTAACTGTGCATGGCCAAGGGATAACATTACAGCGTGGGCTCCGTGACAGAAACAAACAACGTTGAGGAGGTGGCGCACGGCACCAAGGGGGTTGGAATGACGGCTGTGCTGTGTCACATTACAAAGGAAAGTCCCACTTCCGGGATGGTTTGACGGTGTGAGGGGACACATTATATGAGTGTGTACTTCAGCGTTTGCAAGGAGCATAATTTTCGGAGCCAACATTTTCCATGTGCAGTATTACTGCTGTACAAGATGGCTCTATCAGCAACAAATGCCTGGGGGGGGTTAAAGGTTCCCTTTCAACTTGCTCCACTGCAGGCATCGGCCTACACTCTGCTCCTCTTTGATTCCCTGGGTTTCAACACTGTCAGTTGCCACCTGGAAGTGTTGTCTACACAGAAAAAACACTAGGTGATGTGTCAGTGGGGATCAGCACCGCCAGCTGTTCCCCTGCTGTGTAGTCGGCAACGTGTCCAGCACAAGCCACGCTGGCACAACAGAACAAAAGCTGCCACCAGTGCAGGCTTCGGCCTACACTCTGCTCCTCTCCTCCTCCTGCTGCCCCTGGGCTCAAACACCGCTAGTTTTTGCCCGGAAGTGCTAGCTGCACAGAGAAAAACACCAGTCAATGTGTCAGTGGGGTTCTGCACCGCCAGCTGTTCCCCTGCTGTGTAGCTGGCAACGTGTCCTGCAAACACCACGCAGGCACATGAACTGAAATTAAAGGGAACCTGGCCCCACCCCCCCCAGGTGTTTCTATGTATAACAGCCACCTAGTACAGCAGTACTGCTGCATTTGTACAAGGTGGCTGATTTTTTATCCTTGCCCACGTAGAATTAAACACGTAAAATATGTGTCTCATTACAGACCATTACAATGTCCCTGAGGTGTGACTTTCCTTTTTAATGACACGCAGCACCCCCCTTGTTATCGCTGCCTGTCTTCTGACATCTTTGGTTGGCTGGCTGCGGCTGTGCGTCTGCCCTGCCTGAAACCACGCTCCTCGTTGTCTTACTTATTTTGACTGCGAGGGTGTGATTGATGGGCACGAGCAGTGGATATCTTCGCCTGTCTTTACTCATCTCCTTCCGCCTTCTTCAGAATGTGCGGCCTCGTGGCCGCGGCATGCGAGAAGGGATCAGATGAGGCTGCCCAGTCTGATGCAGGTGTAAGGACATGAGGGACAGGCGAAAAAATTTACTGCGCAAGGTCACGAATCCCAGCTCTGCAGTGTGACTTTATTAAAAGACACTGCGGGTCTGGGTTTCATGGCCATCGCTAACCGCACCGGCCAATATGAAATGAGGTGAAAAGACAGGCATCGCTCACAGCGCATGGCCAAGGGATAACGAGAGCGCAGACTCCTGTACAGCAACTAACAACGTTCAGGAAGCTGCGCACAGCACCTAGGTGTAAATTTTGACACCTGTGCTGCGTCTCCTTAAAAAGACAAGTCACGCCTCCACTACTGTTTGACAGTATAATGGGCTAAATAGTGTACGTGTTTTATTCAGCGTGTGCAATGAGCAAACTAAATAGAGCAACCTTTTACTTGTGCAGCATTAATGCTGCATAAGGTGTGGCTCTTGTACCTTGCAACACCTGAGGGGAGGTAACCTTTGAAATTGGTTCAACTAGGCTTCGGCCTATACTCTGCTCCTCTCCTCCTCCTGCTGACCCTGGGCTCTAACACCGCTAGTTTTTGCCCGGAAATGCGAGCTGCACAGATAAAAACACCAGCCTATGTGTTAGTGGGGTTCAGCACCGCCAGCTGTTCCCCTGCTGTGTAGCCGGCATCGTGTCCAGCACAAGCCACGCTGGCACAACCGACCAAAAGCTGCCACCAGTGGAGGCTTCGGCCTACACTCTGCTCCTCTCCTCCTCCTGCTGACCCTGGGCTCAAACACCGCCAGTTTCTGCCCGGAAGTGCTAGCTGCACAGAGAAAAACACCAGCCAATGTGTTAGTGGGGTTCAGCACCGCCAGCTGTTCCCCTGCTGTGTAGCCAGCAACGTGACCTGCAAACGCCACGCAGGCACCTGAACTGAAATTGAAGGGAGCCTGCCCCCCACCCCCAGGTGTTTCTATGTATAACAGCCACCTTGTACAGCAGTACTGCTGCTTTTGTACAAGGTGGCTGACTTTTTCTCCTTGCCCACGTGGAACTCAACACGTACAAAATGTGTCTCATTGAGACCATTCCACTGTCCCTGAGGTGTGACTTTCCTTTCTAATGATACGCAGCACCACCCTTGTTAGCGCTGCCCGTCTTTTGACATCATTGGTTAGCTGGCTGCGCCTGTGCGTCTGCCCTGCTCGAAACAATGCCCCTCGGTGTCTTATTTTTTTGGACAGCGAGGGTGTGATTGATGGGCATGTGCATTGCATATGTTTGCCTGTGTTCACTCTTCTCCTTCCGCCTTCTTCAGACTGGGTGGCCTCATGGCCGCGGCATGCGATAAGGGATCAGATGAGGCCGCCCAGTCTGAAGCAGGTGTAAGGACATGTGTGAGCGGAAAACATATTTACTGCACAAGGCCACGAATCCCAGCCACGCAGTGTGAATTTTATAAAACACACTGTGGGTCTGGGATTCATGGCCATCGCTAACCGCAACGACAGACATGAAATGAGGTCACAAGACAGGAAGCGCTCACAGCGCATGGCCAAGGGATAACAAGAGCGCTGACTCCTGTACAGCAAATAACAACGCTCAGGAAGCTGTGCCCATGCACCAAGGTGTTATTTTGGACACCTGTGCTGCTTTTCATTAAAATGACAAGTCACGCCTCCACTACTGTTTGACAATATAATGGGCTAAATAGTGTACATGTTTCATTCAGCGTGTGCAATGAGCAAAATTAATAGAGCAACCTTTTACTTGTGCAGCATTAATGCTGCACAAGGTGTGGCTCTTGTACCTTGCAACACCTGAGGGGGGGTTAAAGGTAACTTTTGAAATTGGTTCAACTAGGCTTCGGCCTACACTCTGCTCCTCTCCTCCTCCTGCTGACCCTGGGCTATAACACCGCCAGTTGTAGCCTGGAAGTGCTAGCTGCACAGAGAAAAACACCAGCCAATGTGTTAGTGGGGTTCAGCACCGCCAGCTGTTCCCCTGCTGTGTAGCCGGCATCGTGTCCAGCACAAGCCACGCTGGCACAACCGACCAAAAGCTGCCACCAGTGCAGGCTTCGGCCTACACTCTGCTCCTCTCCTCCTCCTGCTGACCCTGGGCTCAAACACCGCCAGTTTCTGCCCGGACATGCTAGCTGCACAGAGAAAAACACCCACCATTGTGTCAGTGGGGTTCAGCACCGCCAGCTGTTCCCCCGCTGTGTAGCCGGCATCGTGTCCAGCACAAGCCACGCTGGCACAACTGACCAAAAGCTGCCACAAGTGCAGGCTTCGGCCTACACTCTGCTCCTCTCCTCCTCCTGCTGACCCTGGGCTCAAACACCGCCAGTTTCTGCCCGGAAGTGCTAGCTGCACAGAGAAAAACACCAGCCAATGTGTTAGTGGGGTTCAGCACCGCCAGCTATTCCCCTGCTGTGTAGCCGGCAACGTGACCTGCAAACGCCACGCAGGCACCTGAACTGAAATTGAAGGGAGCCTGCCCCCCACCCCCAGGTGTTTCTATGTATAACAGCCACCTTGTACAGCAGTACTGCTGCATTTGTACAAGGTGGCTGACTTTTTCTCCTTGCCCACGTGGAACTCAACACGTACAAACTGTGTCTCATTGAGACCATTCCACTGTCCCTGAGGTGTGACTTTCCTTTCTAATGATACACAGCACCCCCCTTGGTAGCGCTTCCCGTCTTCTGACATCATTGGTTGACTTGTTGCGCCTGTGCGTCCGCCCTGCCTGAACCAATGCTCCTCGTTGTCTTACTTATTTTGACTGCGAGGGTGTGATTGATGGGCACGAGCAGTGCATATCTTCGCCTGTCTTAACTCATCTCCTTCCGCCTTCTTCAGACTGTGCAGCCTCATGGCCGCGGCATTAGAGTTCAGCGACCTTGACCTTTTTAGAGTCGAGCCGGGTTTCGCGAAACCCGACTATCTCAAAAGTCGGGTCGAGTGAAATCGGCCGATTATGACGTAAAGTCGGGATCGACCGAAACACGAAACCCAATGCAAGTCAATGGGGCAGCATAGTCGGCAGTGAGTGGGGGCCAGGAAAACACCTAGAGTGCCCATTTTAATGTCAAAACCATCCATTCTTCTTAATGAAGCTTGTCAAGCGTAATTTACCTTATAATAATTGGAAGGCATTTGAAATTGGGGTTCATTTGGCTAAAGTTGTGGTGGGTAGGGCTGGTTCAAGTAATTAGTGGGCCCAGGAAATCTGGACCACGTCACGGCAGTGGAGCAGGGAGAGGTAAGTATTTCAACTTTGCAAGTGCTGTGAACCTGAGCAAGCAAGGGGGGCCCACTCGTTGGCATTGGCACTGGCACAGGGCCCCTCAAAGTACAGCGGTGTTTGCACGGCGGGGGCGCCTCCCACCGGCAGCAACACTTTTGCGTACTATGAGAGGCCCTGTGCCAGTGACGTCGCCAACTAGTATTCCTCCCCCCACCTGATGAAGGAACCTGCACTTTCATCTGCACCTTCCTGTTTGTCCCCGTGTAAGGTGGTATGGTATGCGGGAAGGGGGACCTGACTTTCAGCAGGGTCACAATCTTGCAGTGTAGCGTGCACGGGAAATGTTGCGTTATGGGTCAATGTACCAGCAGACTCATCTATCACTGGCTGGGCAATGGGCAGGATGAGGAGGAAACACAGATATAGGCCCAAAGAATAAAGTGGGCTAAATGCAGTTCAAAATTGGTAACACAGGACTAATCAGGGGGCATTGCAGTGGAGGACAACTGGAATGAGAGGCTGACACAGAGAGTAGGCCCAAATCAGTAAGTAGTCGAAATGCAGTTCAAAATTGGCAACAGTAGTAAACAGGTGGCACAGCTTTGTTCAGTGGAGGAGAACAGCAAGGAGTGGCAGACACCGATAGTAGGCCCCAACCCAACTAGTAGGCCAAATGCAGTCTAACATTAACAACTACTTAACGAGCGCCTGAAAACGGAATTTCAGGACAGGATACCAGGAGAACAGCAAGGAGCGGCAGACACCGACAGTAGGCCCCAAACCAACTAGTACGCCAAATGCAGTTGTTCCGTTTAACCACAATTTAATGAGAGCCTGAAGATAGAAGTTCAGGAAAGGCAACCTGGAGAACACCTTGGAGTGGAACACACCATCTCTCTACACCCCATACCCAATTTGTAGGCCTAATGCAGCGTAGTTTCCAACAACTACTAAACGAGAGCATGATGATCGAAGCATTGGCGAGGAAACCTGGGGAACACCTTGGAGTGGAACACACCATCTCTCTACAGTGGAACACACCATCTCTCTACACCCCATACCCAATTTGTAGGCCTAATGCAGCGTAGTTTCCAACAACTACTAAACGAGAGCCGGAAGATCGAAGCTCAGGAAAGGCAACCTGGAGAACACCTTGGAGTAGAACACACCATCTCTCTACACCCCATACCCAATTTGTAGGCCTAATGCAGCGTAGTTTCCAACAACTACTAAACGAGAGCCGGAAGATCGAAGCTCAGGAAAGGCAACCTGGGGAACACCTTGGAGTGGAACACACCATCTCTCTACACCCCATACCCAATTTGTAGTCCCAATGCAGCGTAGTTTCCAACAACTACTAAACGAGAGCATGATGATCGAAGCATTGGCGAGGAAACCTGGGGAACACCTTGGAGTGGAACACACCATCTCTCTACACCCCATAACCAATTTGTAGGCCTAATGCAGCGTAGTTTCCAACAACTACTAAACGAGAGCATGATGATCGAAGCATTGGCGAGGAAACCTGGGGAACACCTTGGAGTGGAACACACCATCTCTCTACAGTGGAACACACCATCTCTCTACACCCCATACCCAATTTGTAGGCCTAATGCAGCATAGTTTCCAACAACTACTAAACGAGAGCCGGAAGATCGAAGCTCAGGAAAGGCAACCTGGAGAACACCTTGGAGTGGAACACACCATCTCTCTACACCCCATACCCAATTTGTAGGCCTAATGCAGTGTAGTTTCCAACAACTACTAAACGAGAGCATGATGATCGAAGCATTGGCGAGGAAACCTGGGGAACACCTTGGAGTGGAACACACCATCTCTCTACAGTGGAACACACCATCTCTCTACACCCCATACCCAATTTGTAGGCCTAATGCAGCATAGTTTCCAACAACTACTAAACGAGAGCCGGAAGATCGAAGCTCAGGAAAGGCAACCTGGAGAACAACTTGGAGTGGAACACACCATCTCTCTACACCCCATACCCAATTTGTAGGCCTAATGCAGCATAGTTTCCAACAACTACTAAACGAGAGCCGGAAGATCGAAGCTCAGGAAAGGCAACCTGGGGAACACCTTGGAGTGGAACACACCATCTCTCTACACCCCATACCCAATTTGTAGGCCCAATGCAGCGTAGTTTCCAACAACTACTAAACAAGAGCATGATGATCGAAGCATTGGCGAGGAAACCTGGGGAACACCTTGGAGTGGAACACACCATCTCTCTACACCCCATACCCAATTTGTAGGCCTAATGCAGCGTAGTTTCCAACAACTACTAAACGAGAGCATGATGATCGAAGCATTAGCGAGGAAATCTGGGGAACACCTTGGAGTGGAACACACCATCTCTCTACAGTGGAACACACCATCTCTCTACACCCCATACCCAATTTGTAGGCCTAATGCAGCGTAGTTTCCAACAACTACTAAACGAGAGCCGGAAGATCGAAGCTCAGGAAAGGCAACCTGGGGAACACCTTGGAGTGGAACACACCATCTCTCTACACCCCATACCCAATTTGTAGGCCCAATGCAGCGTAGTTTCCAACAACTACTAAACGAGAGCATGATGATCGAAGCATTGGCGAGGAAACCTGGGGAACACCTTGGAGTAGAACACACCATCTCTCTACAGTGGAACACACCATCTCTCTACACCCCATACCCAATTTGTAGGCCTAATGCAGCGTAGTTTCCAACAACTACTAAACGAGAGCCGGAAGATCGAAGCTCAGGAAAGGCATCCTGGGGAACACCTTGGAGTGGAACACACCATCTCTCTACACCCCATACCCAATTTGTAGGCCCAATGCAGCGTAGTTTCCAACAACTACAAAACAAGAGCATGATGATCGAAGCATTGGCGAGGAAACCTGGGGAACACCTTGGAGTGGAACTTACCATCTCTCTACACCCCATACCCAATTTGTAGGCCTAATGCAGCGTAGTTTCCAACAACTACTAAACGAGAGCCGGAAGATCGAAGCTCAGGAAAGGCAACCTGGAGAACACCTTGGAGTGGATCACACCATCTCTCTACACCCCATACCCAATTTGTAGGCCTAATGCAGCGTAGTTTCCAACAACTACTAAACGAGAGCCGGAAGATCGAAGCTCAGGAAAGGAAACCTGGGGAACACCTTGGAGTGGAACACACCATCTCTCTACACCCCATACCCAATTTGTAGGCCCAATGCAGCGTAGTTTCCAACAACTACTAAACAAGAGCATGATGATCGAAGCATTGGCGAGGAAACCTGGGGAACACCTTGGAGTGGAACACACCATCTCTCTACACCCCATACCCAATTTGTAGGCCTAATGCAGCGTAGTTTCCAACAACTACTAAACGAGAGCATGATGATCGAAGCATTGGCGAGTAGGGTTGAGCGAAACGGGTCGAACATTTTCAAAAGTCGCCGACTTTTGGCTAAGTCGGGGTTTCATGAAACCCGATCCGACCCCTGTGCGGGGTCGGCCATGCGGTACGCGACTTTCGCGCCAAAGTCGCGTTTCAATGACGCGAAAAGCGCCATTTCTCAGCCAATGAAGGTAAACGCAGAGTGTGGGCAGCGTGATGACATAGGTCCTGGTCCCCACCATCTTAGAGAAGAGCATTGCAGTGATTGGCTTGCTGTCTGCGACGTCACAGGGGCTATAAAGAGGCGTTCCCGCCGACCGCCATCTTACTGCTGCTGATCTGAGCTTAGGGAGAGGTTGCTGCCGCTTTGTCAGAAGCAGGGATAGCGTTAGGCAGGGTCCATTAACCACAAAACCGCTTGTGCTGCAGCGATTTGCACTGTCCAACACCACCCTCGGTGTGCAGGGACAGTGGAATTTTTTTTTTTTTTTTTTTTCCCCTCAGCGCTGTAGCTCATTGGGCTGCCCTAGAAGGCTCCCTGATAGCTGCATTGCTGTGTGTACGCCGCTGTGCAAACCAACTGCTTTTTTCAAAGCACAAATCCTCTTGTTCCTTCCTTTCTGCACAGCTATCTTTTTTGTTTGTCCACACTTTTTATTTCATTTGTGCATCAGTCCACTCCTTATTGCTGCCTGCCATACCTGGCTGAGATTACTGCAGGCAGGGAGATAGTAGCTGCCTGCCATACCTGGCTGAGATTACTGCAGGCAGGGAGATAGTAATTGTAGGACATTCCCTGTTTTTTTTTTTTTTTGGTGGGAGATTAAGATTGGCAATTTGGCATTTCTGCTAGAGTGCCATCCCTGTGTGTGCCATCTCTCTCACATAGTGGGCCATAGAAAGCCTTTTCATTTTTCTGTATTTTTTTTTGTGGGGTGTATAAATTCTCCCTGATAAAAATACAGTGGGAGATTAATATTGGCCTTTGGGCTTGTGTGCCAGTCCTGAGTGTGCCATCTCTCTCACAAATAGTGGGCCATAGAAAGCCTATTTTATTTTTTTTTGGGTTTTATAAATTCTCCCTGAAAAAAAGGGAGATTAATATTGGCCTCTGGGCTTCTGTGCCAGTCCTGAGCGTGCCATCTGTGCCAGTCCTGAGCGTCCCATCTCTCTCACAAATAGTGGGCCATAGAAAGCCTATTTAATTTTTTTTTTGGTTTTATAAATTTTCCCTGAAAAAAGGGAGATTAATATTGGCCTCTGGGCTTGTGTGCCAGTTGTGAGCGTGCCATCTGTGCCAGTCCTGAGCGTGCCATCTCTCTCACAAATAGTGGGCCATAGAAAGCCTATTTAATTTTTTTTTTGGTTTTATAAATTTTCCCTGAAAAAAGGGAGATTAATATTGGCCTCTGGGCTTGTGTGCCAGTTGTGAGCGTGCCATCTGTGCCAGTCCTGAGCGTGCCATCTCTCTCACAAATAGTGGGCCATAGAAAGCCTATTTAAATATTTTTTTGGTTTTATAAATTCTCCCAGAAAAAAAGGGAGATTAATATTGGCCTCTGGGCTTCTGTGCCAGTTGTGAGCGTGCCATCTGTGCCAGTCCTGAGCGTGCCATCTCTCTCACAAATAGTGGGCCATAGAAAGCCTATTTAAATATTTTTTTGGTTTTATAAATTCTCCCAGAAAAAAAGGGAGATTAATATTGGCCTCTGGGCTTCTGTGCCAGTCCTGAGCGTGCCATCTGTGCCAGTCCTGAGCGTCCCATCTCTCTCACAAATAGTGGGCCATAGAAAGCCTATTTTATTTTTTTTTTGGGTTTCAGAAATTCTCCCTGGAAAAAAAAAGGGAGATTAATATTGCCCTTTGGGCTTGTGTGCCAGTACTAAGCGTTCCATCTCTCTCTCTCTCTCAGTCAGTGGGCCATAGAACGCCTATTTTTGGTTTTATTTGTTTTCTAAATTCTCCCTGAAAAAATCATTTTATTTTATTTGGTTTCTAAATTCTTCCTGATAAAATCATATTTTTTTTATTATTTTTATTTCTAAAGTCTCCCTGAAAAAAAAAAAAAAAAAAAACAACCAAAAAAACAGTGGGAGATTAATATTGGCCTTTCTGCTTGTGTGCCAGTCTTGACTCCTGGGTGTGCCATCTCTCTCTCTCTCTCTCTCTCTCTCTCTCTCTCTCTCTCTCTCTCTCTCCAATTGTGGTCCATAGAAAGCCTATATTTTTTTTCCTTGATTTGGGTTCTAAAATCTACCAGAGAAAATAACTACATCAATCATTGGTAGAAAAATATTGGCCTCTGGGTTTGTGTGCCACTCCTGACTCCTGTGTGCGTCATCTCTCAGTCAGTGGGCCATAGAACGCCTATTTTTGGTTTTATTTGTTTTCTAAATTCTCCCTGAAAAAATCATTTTATTTTATTTGGTTTCTAAATTCTTCCTGATAAAATCATATTTTTTTTATTATTTTTTTTTCTAAAGTCTCCCTGAAAAAAAAAAAAAAAAACAGTGGGAGATTAATATTGGCCTTTCTGCTTGTGTGCCAGTCTTGACTCCTGGGTGCGTCATCTCTCAGTCAGTGGGCCATAGAACGCCTATTTTTGGTTTTATTTGTTTTCTAAATTCTCCCTGAAAAAATCATTTTATTTTATTTGGTTTCTAAATTCTTCCTGATAAAATCATATTTTTTTTATTATTTTTTTTTCTAAAGTCTCCCTGAAAAAAAAAAAAAAAAAAACAACCAAAAAAAACAGTGGGAGATTAATATTGGCCTTTCTGCTTGTGTGCCAGTCTTGACTCCTGGGTGTGCCATCTCTCTCTCTCTCTCTCTCCAATTGTGGTCCATAGAAAGCCTACATTTTTTTTCCTTGATTTGGGTTCCAAAATCTACCAGAGAAAATAACTCCATCAATCATTGGTAGAAAAATATTGGCCTCTGGGCTTGTGTGCCACTCCTGATTCCTGTGTGCGTCATCTCTCACTCAGTGGCCCATAGAAAGCATATAGTTTGTTACATTTGTTTTCTAAATTCTCCCTGCAAAAATCTATTTTTTTTTTTTGGGGGGGTTTCTAAAGTGTTCCTGAAAAAAATAAAAATAAAAAAAAAATAATAGTGTGACATTAATATTAACATTTGTGCTTCAGTGACAGTCCTGCGTGTGGGGCATCTCTCTAATTTGCAGCCACCAAAAAAAGAGTGTGTAACATTGGGCCTGATTTTCGCTGTGGTCTCACCAACCTGTAAAGGGGTAGCTAAATCATACAGAAGTTATAGCTCACCGTGTAAGTTGTGTGACTGCAACAAATAACGTTAGTTTGGTTACGTTTTTAAAACAATGAGGAAGTCTAGTGGAAGAGGTCGTGGCCGGGGGCGTTCATTGTCAGCTGGTAATGAGGGTAGTGGTAGTGGTGGAGCATCAGGTGGTCGTGGGGGAAAAAATATTGCACCTAAGTCTGGAGCTGTGGAGCCAGGTTCGTCGTCCGGCTACACAAGGCCTCGAACGCTCCCTTTTCTGGGATTAGGAAAACCGCTTTTAAAGCCGGAGCAGCAAGAGCAAGTTTTGGCTTATCTTGCTGACTCAGCCTCTAGCTCTTTTGCCTCATCTCGTGAAACTGGTAAAAGTAAAAGCAGCGCGTCGTTAGTGGATGTTCACGGTCAGGGACAAGTCACTTCCTTGTCCTCTTCAGCAAAAACAACAACAGAGAAGAATGCAGCAGGCGACACAACGGGTTACTCCATGGAGCTCTTTACACATACCGTCCCTGGCTTAGAAAGTGAAGCAGTTAACAGTCCATGCCCATTACAAATTGAATCTGACATGGAGTGCACTGACGCACAGCCACAGCCAGACTACTATGCTGGTCCTTTGACTCAGACCACAACATTGCCCTCGCAGGGTGCTGATCAAGAATCAGACCCTGATGAGACTATGTTGCCCCATCACGAACGCTATACCACCGAACGACACGGTGACACAGACGAAGTTGCGCAGGAGGTACAAGAAGAGTTATTAGATGACCCAGTTCTTGACCCCGATTGGCAGCCATTGGGGGAACAGGGTGCAGGCGGCAGCAGTTCTGAAGCAGAGGAGGAGGAGGGGCCGCAGCAGGCATCAACATCGCCACAGGTTCCATCTGCCGGGCCCGTATCTTGCCCAAAACGCGTGGCAAAGCCAAAACCTGGTGGAGGACAGCGTGGCCATCCGGTTAAAGCTCAGTCTGCAATGCCTGAAAAGGTATCCGATGCTAGAAAGAGTGCAGTCTGGCATTTTTTTAAACAACATCCAATTGATCAGCGCAAAGTCATCTGTCAAAAATGTTCTACTTCCTTAAGCAGAGGTCAGAATCTGAAAAGTCTCAATACTAGTTGCATGCATAGACATTTAACCACCATGCATTTGAAAGCTTGGACTAACTACCAAACGTCCCTTAAGGTTGTTGCACCCTCGGCCAATGAAGCTAGTCATCAACGCAACATCCCTTCCGGCAGTGTAGGACCACCATTTAGCGCACCACCTGCTGTATCTGTGCAGGTATCTTTGCCAGGCCAAAGCAGTCAGGGTCAGGGAATCACCAGTTTCGTAGTAGGAAACACTGCATCTAGGGCACCGGCGGCAACAATACCATCTCCCACCGTCTCTCAGTCTGCCATGTCCACCGGCACCCCCGCTAGTTCCACGATCTCCAGCTCTCCAGTCCAGCTCACCCTACATGAGACTATGGTTAGAAAAAGGAAATACTTAGCCTCGCATCCGCGTACACAGGGTTTGAACGCCCACATAGCTAGACTAATCTCGTTAGAGATGATGCCCTACCGGTTAGTTGAAAGCGAAGCTTTCAAAGACCTGATGGACTACGCTGTACCACGCTACGAGCTACCCAGTCGACACTTTTTTTCCAGAAAAGCCATCCCAGCCCTCCACCAGCATGTTAAAGAGCGCATCGTCCATGCACTCAGGCAATCTGTGAGCACAAAGGTGCACCTGACAACAGATGCATGGACCAGTAGGCATGGCCAGGGACGTTACGTGTCCATCACGGCACACTGGGTAAATGTGGTGGATTCAGGGTCCACAGGGGACAGCAAGTTTGGGACAGTTCTGCCTAGCCCACGGTCTAGTAAACAGTTGTCTGTAGCCGTTCGCACCCCCTCCTCCTCCTCCTCCTCGTCCTCCTGCAGAAGCAAGAGCTCGTCCACAGACCGCAGTCGCACAAACACTCCATCCGCACCTGCCACTGTTGCACACCAGGTCTCCCATTATGGGGCAGCTACTGGCATACGTCAGCAGGCTGTATTGGCTATGAAGTGTTTGGGCGACAATAGACACACCGCGGAAGTTCTGTCCGAGTTCTTGCAGCAAGAAACGCAGTCGTGGCTGGGCACTGTAGATCTTGAGGCAGGCAAGGTAGTGAGTGATAACGGAAGGAATTTCATGGCTGCCATCTCCCTTTCCCAACTGAAACACATTCCTTGCCTGGCTCACACCTTAAACCTGGTGGTGCAGTGCTTCCTGAAAAGTTATCCGGGGTTATCCGACCTGCTCCTCAAAGTGCGTGGACTTTGCGCACATATCCGCCGTTCGCCTGTACACTCCAGCCGTATGCAGACCTATCAGCGTTCTTTGAACCTTCCCCAGCATCGCCTAATCATAGACGTTGCAACAAGGTGGAACTCAACACTGCACATGCTTCAGAGACTGTGCGAACAGAGGCGGGCTGTTATGTTTTTGTGGGAGGATACACATACACGGGCAGGCAGTAGGATGGCAGACATGGAGTTGTCAGGTGTGCAGTGGTCGAAGATTCAAGACATGTGTCAAGTCCTTCAGTGTTTTGAGGAATGCACACGGCTGGTTAGTGCAGACAACGCCATAATAAGCATGAGCATCCCCCTAATGCGTCTGCTGATGCAAAGTTTGACGCACATAAAGGATCAGGCGTCTGCACCAGAGGAAGAGGAAAGCCTTGATGACAGTCAGCGATTGTCTGGTCAGGGCAGTGTACATGACGAGGTACCGGGCGAAGAGGAGGTGGAGGATGAGGAGGATGATGGGGATGAGTATATTTTTAATGAGGAAGCTTTCCCGGGGGCACGGGAAATTGGTGGCGTGGCAAGGCCGGGTTCTGGTTTTTTGAGGGACACAAGTGACGTAGATTTGCCTGCAACTGCCCCTCAACCAAGCACAACCGCAGATTTGACAACGGGAACTTTGGCCCACATGGCGGATTATGCCTTGCGTATCCTCAAAAGGGACACACGCATTACAAAAATGATGAACGATGACGATTACTGGTTGGCCTGCCTCCTTGATCCTCGCTATAAAGGCAAATTGCAAAATATTATGCCACATGAGAACTTGGAACTAATATTAGCAACAAAACAATCAACTCTTGTTGACCGTTTGCTTCTGGCATTCCCTGCACACAGCGCCCGTGATCGTTCTCACACGAGCTCCAGGGGCCAGCAGACCAGAGGTGTTAGAGGGGCAGAAATCAGAAGTGGCGTTGGACAGAGGGGTTTTCTGACCAGGTTGTGGAGTGATTTTTCTATGACCGCAGACAGGACAGGTACTGCAGCATCAATTCAAAGTGACAGGAGACAACATTTGTCCAGTATGGTTACAAACTATTTTTCATCCCTTATCGACGTTCTCCCTCAACCGTCATTCCCATTTGATTACTGGGCATCCAAATTAGACACCTGGCCAGAATTGGCAGAATATGCATTGCAGGAGCTTGCTTGCCCGGCAGCTAGTGTCCTATCAGAAAGAGTATTCAGTGCTGCAGGTTCAATACTAACAGAAAAAAGGACTCGTCTGGCTACCCAAAATGTAGATGATCTAACCTTCATTAAAATGAACCACAACTGGATTTCAAAATCTTTTGCCCCACCCTGCCCGGCTGACACCTAGCTTTCCTATGAAAAGGTCTTGCCTGTGGACTATTCTGAATGACTTTTCCAATCTCGTAATTTTCTTCACCTGATTGTCCAGCATACGACATGTTTCCACCTCACGAAATGGCCAAACTCCCCACACGGGGCCGTGCTATCGCCACTTTGCGCTTGGACCCTTGAGAGTGCTGTTTGTCTGAAGAGGTGGGTGTGGCCGCTTTTGGTCGACGGCACTGCCACTGGGTCCCTCATAGTACAATAAAGTGTCTCTGGCGGTGGTGGTGCGCACCCAACGTCAGACACACCGTTGTAATATGAGGGGCCCTGTGCCTGTACCGCCGGCCACAAGACAGTTCCCCCCCCCAGCTCAAACAGTGCTCTACCACTAGCAAAATTATCTCTCACAGCTTCACCAATGTGTAGTCTAGCCGCTGACATCCTTCAATGCCTGGCACTGACAATACCATTGTTTTGACATTTTTGTTATGTTAGGCCTTCGAAGCCTGTCTGCGGTCCCTTCTTTCTACAACTACTACACTGACCAGGCCACTGCTGGCCGTGTTACCCTGGAACCAATTTAAAAGTGCCTACAGTCAGCCCAATTTTGTTATGTTAGGCCTTCGAAGACTGTCTGCCGTCACTCCTTCCACTAGACTTCCACTGACCATACACTGCTGCCCATGTACCCCTGGAACCAATTTAAAGTGCCTACAGCCAGCCCAATTTTGTTATGTTAGGCCTTCGAAGCCTGTCTGCGGTCACTCCTTCCACTAGACTTCCACTGACCAGACCACTGCTGCCCGTGTACCCCTGGAACCAATTTAAAAGTGCCTACAGCCAGCCCAAGTTTGTTATGTTAGGCCTTCGATGCCTGTCTGCGGTCCATTCTTTCAACTACTACTACACTGACCAGGTCACTGCTGCCCGTGTACCCCTGGAACCAATTTAAAATTGCCTACAGCCAGCCCAATTTTTTTATTTTAGGCCTTCGATGCCTGTCTGCGGTCCATTCTTTCAACTACTACTACACTGACCAGGTCACTGCTGCCCGTGTACCCCTGGAACCAATTTAAAATTGCCTACAGCCATGTGTTATTATTTTAGGCCTTCGATGCCTGTCTGCGGTCACTCCTTCCACTAGGCCTCCACTGACCACACCACTGCTGCCCGTGTACCCCTGGAACCAATTTAAAATTGCCTACAGCCAGCCCAATTTTTTTATTTTAGGCCTTCGATGCCTGTCTGCGGTCCATTCTTTCAACTACTACTACACTGACCAGGTCACTGCTGCCCGTGTACCCCTGGAACCAATTTAAAATTGCCTACAGCCAGCCCAATTTTTTTATTTTAGGCCTTCGATGCCTGTCTGCGGTCCATTCTTTCAACTACTACTACACTGACCAGGTCACTGCTGCCCGTGTACCCCTGGAACCAATTTAAAATTGCCTACAGCCATGTGTTATTATTTTAGGCCTTCGATGCCTGTCTGCGGTCACTCCTTCCACTAGGCCTCCACTGACCACACCACTGCTGTCCGTGTACCCCTGGAACCAATTTAAAATTGCCTACAGCCATGTGTTATTATTTTAGGCCTTCGATGCCTGTCTGCGGTCACTCCTTCCACTAGGCCTCCACTGACCACACCACTGCTGTCCGTGTACCCCTGGAACCAATTTAAAATTGCCTACAGCCATGTGTTATTATTTTAGGCCTTCGATGCCTGTCTGCGGTCACTCCTTCCACTAGACTTCCACTGACCAGACCACTGCTGCCCGTGTACCCCTGGAACCAATTTAAAAGTGCCTACAGCCAGCCCAAGTTTGTTATGTTAGGCCTTCGATGCCTGTCTGCGGTCCATTCTTTCAACTACTACTACACTGACCAGGTCACTGCTGCCCGTGTACCCCTGGAACCAATTTAAAATTGCCTACAGCCAGCCCAATTTTTTTATTTTAGGCCTTCGATGCCTGTCTGCGGTCCATTCTTTCAACTACTACTACACTGACCAGGTCACTGCTGCCCGTGTACCCCTGGAACCAATTTAAAATTGCCTACAGCCATGTGTTATTATTTTAGGCCTTCGATGCCTGTCTGCGGTCACTCCTTCCACTAGGCCTCCACTGACCACACCACTGCTGCCCGTGTACCCCTGGAACCAATTTAAAATTGCCTACAGCCAGCCCAATTTTTTTATTTTAGGCCTTCGATGCCTGTCTGCGGTCCATTCTTTCAACTACTACTACACTGACCAGGTCACTGCTGCCCGTGTACCCCTGGAACCAATTTAAAATTGCCTACAGCCAGCCCAATTTTTTTATTTTAGGCCTTCGATGCCTGTCTGCGGTCCATTCTTTCAACTACTACTACACTGACCAGGTCACTGCTGCCCGTGTACCCCTGGAACCAATTTAAAATTGCCTACAGCCATGTGTTATTATTTTAGGCCTTCGATGCCTGTCTGCGGTCACTCCTTCCACTAGGCCTCCACTGACCACACCACTGCTGTCCGTGTACCCCTGGAACCAATTTAAAATTGCCTACAGCCATGTGTTATTATTTTAGGCCTTCGATGCCTGTCTGCGGTCACTCCTTCCACTAGGCCTCCACTGACCACACCACTGCTGTCCGTGTACCCCTGGAACCAATTTAAAATTGCCTACAGCCATGTGTTATTATTTTAGGCCTTCGATGCCTGTCTGCGGTCCATTCTTTCAACTACTACTACACTGACCAGGGCACTGCTGGCCGTGTACCCCTGGAACCAACATCAGAAAATATAAAAATAAGTATTTTGCTTATAAAAAAGAAAATACTGGTGAGATATCAAATGCAGACATTTTAACATTAAAAACAAACACACAACTCTAATCTGGTACAGTACTAAAAATGGCCACCAGCTACAATTACTTTCTCCTGCAAGTAGTTAACTGAAAGTTTTTTTAAATTGAAAACACACATATGGCATCCACCGAGTGTTGTCCTGTCGCGTCTTCTTTATATTATTGCCGAGAAGATGCAAAATAATGAAAATAATAAAATCATTAATTACCAAAATAATAGAGAAAGTCAACACCACATTGCAAATAAACATTCATTCCAAATAAAGAAGCAGGGCGCGTCCGAGGGTGAGTATATACCTAATAAGAATATAATCACCCTCGGACGCGCAATGCTTATTTCCAACAGCCTTCCTTCCTAAGAATCAGCCCTTCCGTCGTGTAGAGAGACGTTGTGTTACACTCCAAGGTGTTCCCCAGGTTGCCTTTCCTGAGCTTCGATCTTCCGGCTCTCGTTTAGTAGTTCTTGGAAACTACTCTGCATTAGGCCTTCAAATTGGGTATGGGGTGTAGAGAGATGGTGTGTTCCACTCCAAGGTGTTCCCCAGGTTGCCTTTCCTGAGCTTCGATCTTCCGGCTCTCGTTTAGTAGTTGTTGGAAACTACGCTGCATTAGGCCTTCAAATTGGGTATGGGGTGTAGCGAGAGGGTGTGTTACACTCCAAGGTGTTCCCCAGGTTGCCTTTCCTGAGCTTCGATCTTCCGGCTCTCGTTTAGTAGTTCTTGGAAACTACACTGCATTAGGCCTTCAAATTGGGTATGGGGTGTAGAGAGAGGGTGTGTTACACTCCAAGGTGTTCCCCAGGTTGCCTTTCCTGAGCTTCGATCTTCCGGCTCTCGTTTAGTAGTTGTTGGAAACTACGCTGCATTAGGCCTTCAAATTGGGTATGGGGTGTAGCGAGAGGGTGTGTTACACTCCAAGGTGTTCCCCAGGTTGCCTTTCCTGAGCTTCGATCTTCCGGCTCTCGTTTAGTAGTTCTTGGAAACTACACTGCATTAGGCCTTCAAATTGGGTATGGGGTGTAGAGAGAGGGTGTGTTACACTCTAAGGTGTTCCCCAGGTTTCCTTGCCATTGCTTCGGTCTTCCGACTCTCGTTTAGTAGTTGTAGAAAAGTACACTGCATTAGGCCATACAAAATGGGTATGGGGTGGAGAGAGATGGTGTGTTACACTCCAAGGTGTTCCCCAGGTTGCCTTTCCTGAGCTTCTATCTTCAGGCTCTCATTAAATTGTGGTTAAATGGAACAACTGCATTTGGCGTACTAGTTGGTTTGGGGCCTACTATCGGTGTCTGCCACTCCTTGCTGTTCTCCTCCACTGAACAAAGCTGTGCCGCCTGTTTACTACGGTTGCCAATTTTGAACTGCATTTCGACTACTTACTGATTTGGCCCTACTCTCTGTGTCAGCCTCTCATTCCAGTTGTCCTCCACTGCAATGCCCCCTGGTTATTCCTGTGTTACCAATTTTGAACTGCATTTAGCCCACTTTCTTCTTTGGGCCTATATCTGTGTTTCCACTTCATCGTGCCCATTGCCCAGCCAGTGATAGATGAGTCTGCTGGTACATTGACCCATAACGCAACATTCCCCGTGCACGCTACACAACAACATTGTGACCCTGCTGAAAGTCAGGTTGCTCTTCCCGCATACCATACCACCTTACACGGGGACAAAGAGGAAGGTGCAGATGAAAGTGCAGGTTCCTTCATCAGGTGGGGGGAGGAATACTAGTTGGCGACGTCACTGGCACAGGGCCTCTCATAGTACGCAAAAGTGTTGCTGCCGGTGGGAGGCGCCCCCGCCGTGCAAACACACCGCTGTACTTTGAGGGGCCCTGTGCCAGTGCCAATGCCAACGAGTGGGCCCCCCCTGCTTGCTCAGGTTCACAGCACTTGCAAAGTTGAAATACTTACCTCTCCCTGCTCCACTGCCGTGACGTGGTCCAGATTTCCTGGGCCCACTAATTACTTGAACCAGCCCTACCCCCCACAACTTTAGCCAAATGACCCCCAATTTCAAATGCCTTCCAATTATTATAAGGTAAATTACGCTTGACAAGCTTCATTAAGAAGAATGGATGGTTTTGACATTAAAATGGCCACTCTAGGTGTTTTCCTGGCCCCCACTCACTGCCGACTATGCTGCCCCATTGACTTGCATTGGGTTTCGTGTTTCGGTCGATCCCGACTTTACGTCATAATCGGCCGATTTCACTCGACCCGACTTTGGACATAGTCGGGTTTCGCAAAACCCGGCTCGACTCTAAAAAGGTCAAGGTCGCTCAACTCTATTGGCGAGGAAACCTGGGGAACACCTTGGAGTGGAACACACCATCTCTCTACAGTGGAACACACCATCTCTCTACACCCCATATCCAATTTGTAGGCCTAATGCAGCGTAGTTTCCAACAACTACTAAACGAGAGCCGGAAGATCGAAGCTCAGGAAAGGCAACCTGGAGAACACCTTGGAGTGGAACACACCATCTCTCTACACCCGATACCCAATTTGTAGGCCTAATGCAGCGTAGTTTCCAACAACTACTAAACGAGAGCCGGAAGATCGAAGCTCAGGAAAGGCATCCTGGGGAACACCTTGGAGTGGAACACACCATCTCTCTACACCCCATACCCAATTTGTAGGCTCAATGCAGCGTAGTTTCCAACAACTACAAAACAAGAGCATGATGATCGAAGCATTGGCGAGGAAACCTGGGGAACACCTTGGAGTGGAACTTACCATCTCTCTACACCCCATACCCAATTTGTAGGCCTAATGCAGCGTAGTTTCCAACAACTACTAAACGAGAGCCGGAAGATCGAAGCTCAGGAAAGGCAACCTGGAGAACACCTTGGAGTGGATCACACCATCTCTCTACACCCCATACCCAATTTGTAGGCCTAATGCAGCGTAGTTTCCAACAACTACTAAACGAGAGCCGGAAGATCGAAGCTCAGGAAAGGCAACCTGGGGAACACCTTGGAGTGGAACACACCATCTCTCTACACCCCATACCCAATTTGTAGGCCTAATGCAGCATAGTTTCCAACAACTACTAAACGAGAGCCGGAAGATCGAAGCTCAGGAAAGGCAACCTGGGGAACACCTTGGAGTGGAACACACCATCTCTCTACACCCCATACCCAATTTGTAGGCCCAATGCAGCGTAGTTTCCAACAACTACTAAACAAGAGCATGATGATCGAAGCATTGGCGAGGAAACCTGGGGAACACCTTGGAGTGGAACACACCATCTCTCTACACCCCATACCCAATTTGTAGGCCTAATGCAGCGTAGTTTCCAACAACTACTAAACGAGAGCCGGAAGATCGAAGCTCAGGAAAGGCAACCTGGGGAACACCTTGGAGTGGAACACACCATCTCTCTACACCCCATACCCAATTTGTAGGCCTAATGCAGCATAGTTTCCAACAACTACTAAACGAGAGCCGGAAGATCGAAGCTCAGGAAAGGCAACCTGGGGAACACCTTGGAGTGGAACACACCATCTCTCTACACCCCATACCCAATTTGTAGGCCCAATGCAGCGTAGTTTCCAACAACTACAAAACAAGAGCATGATGATCGAAGCATTGGCGAGGAAACCTGGGGAACACCTTGGAGTGGAACACACCATCTCTCTACACCCCATACCCAATTTGTAGGCCTAATGCAGCGTAGTTTCCAACAACTACTAAACGAGAGCATGATGATCGAAGCATTAGCGAGGAAACCTGGGGAACACCTTGGAGTGGAACACACCATCTCTCTACAGTGGAACACACCATCTCTCTACACCCCATACCCAATTTGTAGGCCTAATGCAGCGTAGTTTCCAACAACTACTAAACGAGAGCCGGAAGATCGAAGCTCAGGAAAGGCAACCTGGGGAACACCTTGGAGTGGAACACACCATCTCTCTACACCCCATACCCAATTTGTAGGCCCAATGCAGCGTAGTTTCCAACAACTACTAAACGAGAGCATGATGATCGAAGCATTGGCGAGGAAACCTGGGGAACACCTTGGAGTAGAACACACCATCTCTCTACAGTGGAACACACCATCTCTCTACACCCCATACCCAATTTGTAGGCCTAATGCAGCGTAGTTTCCAACAACTACTAAACGAGAGCCGGAAGATCGAAGCTCAGGAAAGGCATCCTGGGGAACACCTTGGAGTGGAACACACCATCTCTCTACACCCCATACCCAATTTGTAGGCCCAATGCAGCGTAGTTTCCAACAACTACAAAACAAGAGCATGATGATCGAAGCATTGGCGAGGAAACCTGGGGAACACCTTGGAGTGGAACTTACCATCTCTCTACACCCCATACCCAATTTGTAGGCCTAATGCAGCGTAGTTTCCAACAACTACTAAACGAGAGCCGGAAGATCGAAGCTCAGGAAAGGCAACCTGGAGAACACCTTGGAGTGGATCACACCATCTCTCAACACCCCATACCCAATTTGTAGGCCTAATGCAGCGTAGTTTCCAACAACTACTAAACGAGAGCTGGAAGATCGAAGCTCAGGAAAGGCAACCTGGGGAACACCTTGGAGTGGAACACACCATCTCTCTACACCCCATACCCAATTTGTAGGCCCAATGCAGCGTAGTTTCCAACAACTACTAAACAAGAGCATGATGATCGAAGCATTGGCGAGGAAACCTGGGGAACACCTTGTAGTGGAACACACCATCTCTCTACACCCCATACCCAATTTGTAGGCCTAATGCAGCGTAGTTTCCAACAACTACTAAACGAGAGCATGATGATCGAAGCATTGGCGAGGAAACCTGGGGAACAACTTGGAGTGGAACACAC
This sequence comes from Ranitomeya imitator, assembly GCF_032444005.1. Taxonomy (NCBI): domain Eukaryota; kingdom Metazoa; phylum Chordata; class Amphibia; order Anura; family Dendrobatidae; genus Ranitomeya; species Ranitomeya imitator. The sequence continues at coordinate 265,629,266 of NC_091287.1, read as the reverse complement.
CATCTCTCTACAGTGGAACACACCATCTCTCTACACCCCATATCCAATTTGTAGGCCTAATGCAGCGTAGTTTCCAACAACTACTAAACGAGAGCCGGAAGATCGAAGCTCAGGAAAGGCAACCTGGAGAACACCTTGGAGTGGAACACACCATCTCTCTACACCCCATACCCAATTTGTAGGCCTAATGCAGCGTAGTTTCGAACAACTACTAAACGAGAGCCGGAAGATCGAAGCTCAGGAAAGGCATCCTGGGGAACACCTTGGAGTGGAACACACCATCTCTGTACACCCCATACCCAATTTGTAGGCCCAATGCAGCGTAGTTTCCAACAACTACAAAACAAGAGCATGATGATCGAAGCATTGGCGAGGAAACCTGGGGAACACCTTGGAGTGGAACTTACCATCTCTCTACACCCCATACCCAATTTGTAGGCCTAATGCAGCGTAGTTTCCAACAACTACTAAACGAGAGCCGGAAGATCGAAGCTCAGGAAAGGCAACCTGGAGAACACCTTGGAGTGGATCACACCATCTCTCTACACCCCATACCCAATTTGTAGGCCTAATGCAGCGTAGTTTCCAACAACTACTAAACGAGAGCCGGAAGATCGAAGCTCAGGAAAGGCAACCTGGAGAACACCTTGGAGTGGATCACACCATCTCTCTACACCCCATACCCAATTTGTAGGCCTAATGCAGCATAGTTTCCAACAACTACTAAACGAGAGCCGGAAGATCGAAGCTCAGGAAAGGCAACCTGGGGAACACCTTGGAGTGGAACACACCATCTCTCTACACCCCATACCCAATTTGTAGGCCCAATGCAGCGTAGTTTCCAACAACTACTAAACAAGAGCATGATGATCGAAGCATTGGCGAGGAAACCTGGGGAACACCTTGGAGTGGAACACACCATCTCTCTACACCCCATACCCAATTTGTAGGCCTAATGCAGCGTAGTTTCCAACAACTACTAAACGAGAGCCGGAAGATCGAAGCTCAGGAAAGGCAACCTGGGGAACACCTTGGAGTGGAACACACCATCTCTCTACACCCCATACCCAATTTGTAGGCCTAATGCAGCATAGTTTCCAACAACTACTAAACGAGAGCCGGAAGATCGAAGCTCAGGAAAGGCAACCTGGGGAACACCTTGGAGTGGAACACACCATCTCTCTACACCCCATACCCAATTTGTAGGCCCAATGCAGCGTAGTTTCCAACAACTACTAAACAAGAGCATGATGATCGAAGCATTGGCGAGGAAACCTGGGGAACACCTTGGAGTGGAACACACCATCTCTCTACACCCCATACCCAATTTGTAGGCCTAATGCAGCGTAGTTTCCAACAACTACTAAACGAGAGCATGATGATCGAAGCATTAGCGAGGAAACCTGGGGAACACCTTGGAGTGGAACACACCATCTCTCTACAGTGGAACACACCATCTCTCTACACCCCATACCCAATTTGTAGGCCTAATGCAGCGTAGTTTCCAACAACTACTAAACGAGAGCCGGAAGATCGAAGCTCAGGAAAGGCAACCTGGGGAACACCTTGGAGTGGAACACACCATCTCTCTACACCCCATACCCAATTTGTAGGCCCAATGCAGCGTAGTTTCCAACAACTACTAAACGAGAGCATGATGATCGAAGCATTGGCGAGGAAACCTGGGGAACACCTTGGAGTAGAACACACCATCTCTCTACAGTGGAACACACCATCTCTCTACACCCCATACCCAATTTGTAGGCCTAATGCAGCGTAGTTTCCAACAACTACTAAACGAGAGCCGGAAGATCGAAGCTCAGGAAAGGCATCCTGGGGAACACCTTGGAGTGGAACACACCATCTCTCTACACCCCATACCCAATTTGTAGGCCCAATGCAGCGTAGTTTCCAACAACTACAAAACAAGAGCATGATGATCGAAGCATTGGCGAGGAAACCTGGGGAACACCTTGGAGTGGAACTTACCATCTCTCTACACCCCATACCCAATTTGTAGGCCTAATGCAGCGTAGTTTCCAACAACTACTAAACGAGAGCCGGAAGATCGAAGCTCAGGAAAGGCAACCTGGGGAACACCTTGGAGTGGAACACACCATCTCTCTACACCCCATACCCAATTTGTAGGCCCAATGCAGCGTAGTTTCCAACAACTACTAAACAAGAGCATGATGATCGAAGCATTGGCGAGGAAACCTGGGGAACACCTTGGAGTGGAACACACCATCTCTCTACACCCCATACCCAATTTGTAGGCCTAATGCAGCGTAGTTTCCAACAACTACTAAACGAGAGCATGATGATCGAAGCATTAGCGAGGAAACCTGGGGAACACCTTGGAGTGGAACACACCATCTCTCTACAGTGGAACACACCATCTCTCTACACCCCATACCCAATTTGTAGGCCTAATGCAGCGTAGTTTCCAACAACTACTAAACGAGAGCCGGAAGATCGAAGCTCAGGAAAGGCAACCTGGGGAACACCTTGGAGTGGAACACACCATCTCTCTACACCCCATACCCAATTTGTAGGCCCAATGCAGCGTAGTTTCCAACAACTACTAAACGAGAGCATGATGATCGAAGCATTGGCGAGGAAACCTGGGGAACACCTTGGAGTAGAACACACCATCTCTCTACAGTGGAACACACCATCTCTCTACACCCCATACCCAATTTGTAGGCCTAATGCAGCGTAGTTTCCAACAACTACTAAACGAGAGCCGGAAGATCGAAGCTCAGGAAAGGCATCCTGGGGAACACCTTGGAGTGGAACACACCATCTCTCTACACCCCATACCCAATTTGTAGGCCCAATGCAGCGTAGTTTCCAACAACTACAAAACAAGAGCATGATGATCGAAGCATTGGCGAGGAAACCTGGGGAACACCTTGGAGTGGAACTTACCATCTCTCTACACCCCATACCCAATTTGTAGGCCCAATGCAGCGTAGTTTCCAACAACTACTAAACGAGAGCATGATGATCGAAGCATTGGCGAGGAAACCTGGGGAACACCTTGGAGTAGAACACACCATCTCTCTACAGTGGAACACACCATCTCTCTACACCCCATACCCAATTTGTCGGCCTAATGCAGCGTAGTTTCCAACAACTACTAAACGAGAGCCGGAAGATCGAAGCTCAGGAAAGGCAACCTGGAGAACACCTTGGAGTGGATCACACCATCTCTCTACACCCCATACCCAATTTGTTGGCCTAATGCAGCGTAGTTTCCAACAACTACTAAACGAGAGCCGGAAGATCGAAGCTCAGGAAAGGCAACCTGGGGAACACTTTGGAGTGGAACACACCATCTCTCTACACCCCATACCCAATTTGTAGGCCCAATGCAGCGTAGTTTCCAACAACTACTAAACAAGAGCATGATGATCGAAGCATTGGCGAGGAAACCTGGGGAACACCTTGGAGTGGAACACACCATCTCTCTACACCCCATACCCAATTTGTAGGCCTAATGCAGCGTAGTTTCCAACAACTACTAAACGAGAGCATGATGATCGAAGCATTGGCGAGGAAACCTGGGGAACACCTTGGAGTGGAACACACCATCTCTCTACAGTGGAACACACCATCTCTCTACACCCCATATCCAATTTGTAGGCCTAATGCAGCGTAGTTTCCAACAACTACTAAACGAGAGCCGGAAGATCGAAGCTCAGGAAAGGCAACCTGGAGAACACCTTGGAGTGGAACACACCATCTCTCTACACCCCATACCCAATTTGTAGGCCTAATGCAGCGTAGTTTCCAACAACTACTAAACGAGAGCCGGAAGATCGAAGCTCAGGAAAGGCAACCTGGGGAACACCTTGGAGTGGAACACACCATCTCTCTACACCCCATACCCAATTTGTAGGCCTAATGCAGCATAGTTTCCAACAACTACTAAACGAGAGCCGGAAGATCGAAGCTCAGGAAAGGCAACCTGGGGAACACCTTGGAGTGGAACACACCATCTCTCTACACCCCATACCCAATTTGTAGGCCCAATGCAGCGTAGTTTCCAACAACTACTAAACAAGAGCATGATGATCGAAGCATTGGCGAGGAAACCTGGGGAACACCTTGGAGTGGAACACACCATCTCTCTACACCCCATACCCAATTTGTAGGCCTAATGCAACGTAGTTTCCAACAACTACTAAACGAGAGCATGATGATCGAAGCATTAGCGAGGAAACCTGGGGAACACCTTGGAGTGGAACACACCATCTCTCTACAGTGGAACACACCATCTCTCTACACCCCATACCCAATTTGTAGGCCTAATGCAGCGTAGTTTCCAACAACTACTAAACGAGAGCCGGAAGATCGAAGCTCAGGAAAGGCAACCTGGGGAACACCTTGGAGTGGAACACACCATCTCTCTACACCCCATACCCAATTTGTAGGCCCAATGCAGCGTAGTTTCCAACAACTACTAAACGAGAGCATGATGATCGAAGCATTGGCGAGGAAACCTGGGGAACACCTTGGAGTAGAACACACCATCTCTCTACAGTGGAACACACCATCTCTCTACACCCCATACCCAATTTGTAGGCCTAATGCAGCGTAGTTTCCAACAACTACTAAACGAGAGCCGGAAGATCGAAGCTCAGGAAAGGCATCCTGGGGAACACCTTGGAGTGGAACACACCATCTCTCTACACCCCATACCCAATTTGTAGGCCCAATGCAGCGTAGTTTCCAACAACTACAAAACAAGAGCATGATGATCGAAGCATTGGCGAGGAAACCTGGGGAACACCTTGGAGTGGAACTTACCATCTCTCTACACCCCATACCCAATTTGTTGGCCTAATGCAGCGTAGTTTCCAACAAGTACTAAACGAGAGCCGGAAGATCGAAGCTCAGGAAAGGCAACCTGGAGAACACCTTGGAGTGGATCACACCATCTCTCTACACCCCATACCCAATTTGTAGGCCTAATGCAGCGTAGTTTCCAACAACTACTAAACGAGAGCCGGAAGATCGAAGCTCAGGAAAGGCAACCTGGGGAACACCTTGGAGTGGAACACACCATCTCTCTACACCCCATACCCAATTTGTAGGCCTAATGCAACGTAGTTTCCAACAACTACTAAACGAGAGCATGATGATCGAAGCATTAGCGAGGAAACCTGGGGAACACCTTGGAGTGGAACACACCATCTCTCTACAGTGGAACACACCATCTCTCTACACCCCATACCCAATTTGTAGGCCTAATGCAGCGTAGTTTCCAACAACTACTAAACGAGAGCCGGAAGATCGAAGCTCAGGAAAGGCAACCTGGGGAACACCTTGGAGTGGAACACACCATCTCTCTACACCCCATACCCAATTTGTAGGCCCAATGCAGCGTAGTTTCCAACAACTACTAAACGAGAGCATGATGATCGAAGCATTGGCGAGGAAACCTGGGGAACACCTTGGAGTAGAACACACCATCTCTCTACAGTGGAACACACCATCTCTCTACACCCCATACCCAATTTGTAGGCCTAATGCAGCGTAGTTTCCAACAACTACTAAACGAGAGCCGGAAGATCGAAGCTCAGGAAAGGCATCCTGGGGAACACCTTGGAGTGGAACACACCATCTCTCTACACCCCATACCCAATTTGTAGGCCCAATGCAGCGTAGTTTCCAACAACTACAAAACAAGAGCATGATGATCGAAGCATTGGCGAGGAAACCTGGGGAACACCTTGGAGTGGAACTTACCATCTCTCTACACCCCATACCCAATTTGTAGGCCTAATGCAGCGTAGTTTCCAACAACTACTAAACGAGAGCCGGAAGATCGAAGCTCAGGAAAGGCAACCTGGAGAACACCTTGGAGTGGATCACACCATCTCTCTACACCCCATACCCAATTTGTAGGCCTAATGCAGCGTAGTTTCCAACAACTACTAAACGAGAGCCGGAAGATCGAAGCTCAGGAAAGGCAACCTGGGGAACACCTTGGAGTGTAACAAACCCTCTCTCTACACCACGGAAGGGCTGATTCTTAGGAAGGAAGGCTGTCGGAAAGAAGCAGGGCGCGTCCGAGGGTGATTATATTCTTATTAGGTATATACTCACCCTCGGACGCGCCCTGCTTCTTTATTTGTAATGAATGTTTATTTGCAATGTGGTTTTGACTTACTCTATTTTTTTGGTAAATAATGATTTTATTATTTTCATTGTTTTGCATCTTCTTGGCAATAATATAAAGAAGACGCGACAGGACAACACTCGGTGGATGCCATATCTGTGTTTAAAATTGAAAAAACCTTTCAGTTAACTACTTGCAGGAGAAAGTTATTGTAGCTGGTGGCCATTTTTAGTACTGTACCAGATTTTTGTTGTATGTGTTTGTTTTTAATGTTGAAATGTCTGCATTTGATATCTCTCCAGTATTTTCTTTTTTATAAGCAAAATACTTATTTTTATATTTTCTGATGTTGGTTCCAGGGGTACACGGGCAGCAGTGGTGTGGTCAGTGGAGGACTAGTGGAAGGAGTGACCGCAGACAGGCATCGAAGGCCTAAAATAATAACACATGGCTGTAGGCAATTTTAAATTGGTTCCAGGGGTACACGGGCAGCAGTGGTGTGGTCAGTGGAGGCCTAGTGGAAGGAGTGACCACAGACAGGCATCGAAGGCCTTAAATAATAACACATGGCTGTAGGCAATTTTAAATTGGTTCCAGGGGTACACGGGCAGCAGTGGTGTGGTCAGTGGAGGCCTAGTGGAAGGAGTGACCGCAGACAGGCATCGAAGGCCTAAAATAATAACACATGGCTGTAGGCAATTTTAAATTGGTTCCAGGGGTACACGGGCAGCAGTGGTGTGGTCAGTGGAGGCCTAGTGGAAGGAGTGACCGCAGACAGGCATTGAAGGCCTAAAATAATAACACATGGCTGTAGGCAATTTTAAATTGGTTCCAGGGGTACACGGGCAGCAGTGGTGTGGTCAGTGGAGGCCTAGTGGAAGGAGTGACCGCAGACAGGCATCGAAGGCCTAAAATAATAACACATGGCTGTAGGCAATTTTAAATTGGTTCCAGGGGTACACGGGCAGCAGTGGTGTGGTCAGTGGAGGCCTAGTGGAAGGAGTGACCGCAGACAGGCATCGAAGGCCTAAAATAATAACACATGGCTGTAGGCAATTTTAAATTGGTTACAGGGGTACACGGGCAGCAGTGGTGTGGTCAGTGGAGGCCTAGTGGAAGGAGAGACCACAGACAGGCATCGAAGGCCTAACATAACAAAAATGTCAATACAATGGTATTGTCAGTGGCAGGCATTGAAGGATGTCAGCGCATAGACTAAACATTGGTGGAGCTGTGAGATAATTTTGCAAGTGGTAGAGCACTGTTTGAGCTGGGGGGGGGAAACTGTCTTGTGGCCGGCGGTACAGGCCCAGGGCCCCTCATATTACAACGGTGTGTCTGACGTTGGGTGCGCACCACCACCGCCAGAGACACTTTATTGTACTAGGAGGGACCCAGTGGCAGTGCCGTTGACCAAAAGAGGGCTCACCCACCTCTTCAGACAAACTGCACTCTCACGGGTGCTGTCGCCAAGTGTCGATACCACGGCCCCGTGTGGGGAGTTTGGCCATTTAGTGAGGTGTAAACATGTCGTATGCTGGACAATCAGGTGCAGAAAATTACGAGATTGGAAAAGGCATTCAGAATAGTCCACAGGCAAGACCTTTTCATAGGAAAGCTAGGTGTCAGCTGGGCAAGGTGGGGCAAAAGATTTCGAAATCCAGTTGTAGTTCATTTTAATGAAGGTTAGATCATCTACATTTTGGGTAGCCAGACGAGTCCTTTTTTCTGTTAGTATTGAACCTGCAGCACTGAATACTCTTTCTGATAGGACACTAGCTGCCGGTCAAGCAAGCTCCTGCAATGCATATTCTGCCAATTCTGGCCAGGTGTCTAATTTTGATGCCCAGTAATCAAATGGGAATGACGGTTGAGGGAGAACATCGATAAGGGATGAAAAATAGTTTGTAACCATACTGGACAAATGTTGTCTCCTGTCACTTTGAATTGATGCTGCAGTACATGTCCTGTCTGCGGTCATAGCAAAATCACTCCACAACCTGGTCAGAAAACCCCTCTGGCCAACGCCACTTCTGATTTCTGCCCCTCTAACTCCTCTGGTCTGCTGGCCCCTGCAGCTCGTGTGAGAACGATCACGGGCGCTGTGTGCAGGGAATGCCTGAAGCAAACGGTCAACAAGAGTTGATTGTTTGGTTGCTAATATTAGTTCCAAGTTCTCATGTGGCATTATATTTTGCAATTTGCCTTTATAGCGAGGATCAAGGAGGCAGGCCAACCAGTAATCGTCATCATTCATCATTTTAGTTATGCGTGTGTCCCTTTTGAGGATACGTAAGGCATAATCCGCCATGTGGGCCAAAGTTCCAGTTCTCAAATCTGCGGTTGTGCTTGGTTGAGGGGCAGTTTCAGGCAAATCCACGTCACTTGTGTCCCTCAAAAAACCAGAACCCGGCCTTGCCGCGCCACCAATTTCCAGTGGCCCCGGAAAAGCTTCCTCATTAAAAATATAATCATCCCCATCATCCTCCTCGTCCTCCTCCTCCTCTACGCCCGCTACCTCGTCCTGTACACTGCCCTGGCCAGACAATGGCTGACTGTCATCAAGGCTTTCCTCTTCCTCAGCTGCAGACGCCTGATCCTTTATGTGCGTCAAACTTTGCATCAGCAGACGCATTAGGGGGATGCTCATGCTTATTATGGCGTTGTCTGCACTAACCAGCCGTGTGCATTCCTCAAAACACTGAAGGACTTGACACATGTCTTGAATCTTCGACCACTGCACACCTGACAACTCCATGTCTGCCATCCTACTGCCTGCCCGTGTATGTGTATCCTCCCACAAAAACATAACAGCCCGCCTCTGTTCACACAGTCTCTGAAGCATGTGCAGTGTTGAGTTCCACCTTGTTGCAACGTCTATGATTAGGCGATGCTGGGGAAGGTTCAAAGAACGCTGATAGGTCTGCATACGGCTGGAGTGTACGGGCGAACGGCGGATATGTGAGCAAAGTCCACGCACTTTGAGGAGCAGGTCGGATAACCCCGGATAACTTTTCAGGAAGCACTGCACCACCAGGTTTAAGCTGTGAGCCAGGCAAGGAATGTGTTTCAGTTGGGAAAGGGAGATGGCAGCCATGAAATTCCTTCCGTTATCACTCACTACCTTGCCTGCCTCAAGATCTACAGTGCCCAGCCACGACTGCGTTTCTTTCTGCAAGAACTCGGACAGAACTTCCGCGGTGTGTCTGTTGTCGCCCAAACACTTCATAGCCAATACAGCCTGCTGACGTTTGCCAGTAGCTGCCCCATAATGGGAGACCTGGTGTGCAACAGTGGCAGCTGCGGATGGAGTGGTTGTGCGACTGCGGTCTGTGGACGAGCTCTCGCTTCTGCAGGAGGACGAAGAGGAGGAGGAGGGGGTGCGAACGGCTACAGCCAATTGTTTCCTAGACCGTGGGCTAGGCAGAACTGTCCCAAACTTGCTGTCCCCTGTGGACCCTGCATCCACCACATTTACCCAGTGTGCCGTGATGGACACGTAACGTCCCTGGCCATGCCTACTGGTCCATGCATCTGTTGTCAGGTGCACCTTTGTGCTCACAGATTGCCTGAGTGCATGGACGATGCGCTCTTTAACATGCTGGTGGAGGGCTGGGATGGCTTTTCTGGAAAAAAAGTGTCGACTGGGTAGCTTGTAGCGTGGTACAGCGTAGTCCATCAGGGCTTTGAAAGCTTCGCTTTCAACTAACCGGTAGGGCATCATCTCTAACGAGATTAGTCTAGCTATGTGTGCGTTCAAACCCTGTGTACGCGGATGCGAGGCTAAGTACTTCCTTTTTCTAACCATAGTCTCATGTAGGGTGAGCTGGACTGGAGAGCTGGAGATCGTGGAACTAGCGGGGGTGCCGGTGGACATGGCAGACTGAGAGACGGTGGGAGATGGTATTGTTGCCACCGGTGCCCTAGATGCAGTGTTTCCTACTACGAAACTGGTGATTCCCTGACCCTGACTGCTTTGGCCTGGCAAAGAAACCTGCACAGATACTGCAGGTGGTGCGGAAAATGGTGGCCCTACACTGCCGGAAGGGATGTTGCGTTGCTGACTAGCTTCATTGGCCGAGGGTGCTACAACCTTAAGGGACGTTTGGTAGTTAGTCCAGGCTTGCAAATGCATGGTGGTTAAATGTCTATGCATGCAACTTGTATTGAGACTTTTCAGATTCTGTCCTCTGCTTAAGGTAGTTGAACATTTTTGACAGATGACTTTGCGCTGATCAATTGGATGTTGTTTAAAAAAATGCCAGACTGCACTCTTTCTAGCATCGGATACCTTTTCAGGCATTGCAGACTGAGCTTTAACCGGATGGCCACGCTGTCCTCCAACAGGTTTTGGCTTTGCCACGCGTTTTGGGCAAGATACGGGCCCGGCAGATGGAACCTGCTGCATGATGTTGATGCCTGCTGCGGCCCCTCCTCCTCCGCTTCAGAACTGCTGCCGCCTGCACCCTGTTCCCCCAATGGCTGCCAATCGGGGTCAAGAACTGGGTCATCTATTACCTCTTCTTGTAGCTCGTGTGCAACTTCGTCTGTGTCACCGTGTCGGTCGGTGGTATAGCGTTCGTGATGGGGCAACATAGTCTCATCAGGGTCTGATTCTTGATCAGCACCCTGCGAGGGCAATGTTGTGGTCTGAGTCAAAGGACCAGCATAGTAGTCTGGCGGTGGCTGTGCATCAGTGCACTCCATGTCAGATTCAACTTGTAATGGGCATGGACTGTTAACTGCTTCACTTTCTAAGCCAGGGACGGTATGTGTAAAGAGCTCCATGGAGTAACCCGTTGTGTCGCCTACTGCATTCTTCTCTGTTGTTGTTTTTGCTGAAGAGGACAAGGAAGCGACTTGTCCCTGACCGTGAACATCCACTAACGACGCGCTGCTTTGACATTTACCAGTTTCACGAGAGGAGGCAAAAGAGCTAGAGGCTGAGTCAGCAAGATAAGCCAAAACTTGCTCTTGCTGCTCCGGCTTTAAAAGCGGTTTTCCTACTCCCAGAAAAGGGAGCGTTCGAGGCCTTGTGTAGCCAGACGACGAACCTGGCTCCACAGCTCCAGACTTAGGTGCAATATTTTTTCTCCCACGACCAGCTGATGCTCCACCACTACCACTACCCTCATTACCAGCTGACAATGAACGCCCCCCGGCCACGACCTCTTCCACCATACTTCCTCATTGTTTTAAAAACGTAAACAAACTAACGGTATTTGTTGCTGTCACACAAATTACACGGTGAGCTATAACTTCAGTATGATTTAGCTACCCCTTTACAGGTGAGTGAGACCACAACGAAAATCAGGCACAATGTTACACACTCTGTTGTTGGTGGCAACAAATGAGAGAGATGCCACACACGCAGGACTGTCACTGAAGCACAAATGTAAATATTAATCTCCCACTGATTTGATTTTTTTTTTTTTTTAAGGGAGACTTTAGGAAAAAAAAATAATAGAATAAAATGATTTTTTCAGGAAGAATTTAGAAACCAAATAAAATAAAATGATTTTTTCAGGGAGAATTTAGAAAACAAATAAAACAAAAAAAGGCTTTCTATGACCCACTGAGTGAGAGATGACGCACACAGGAGTCAGGAGTGGCACACAAGCCCAGAGGCCAATATTTATCTCCCACTGATTGATGTAGTGATTTTTTCAGGTAGATTTTGGAACCCAAATCAAGCTAAAAAAAATAATAGGCTTTCTATGGCCCACAATTGGAGAGAGAGAGAGAGAGATGGCACACCCAGGAGTCAAGACTGGCACACAAGCAGAAAGGGCAATATTAATCTCCCACTGATTTGTTTTTTTTTTTTTTCAGGGAGACTTTAGGAAAAAAAAATAGAATAAAATGTTTTTTTCAGGAAGAATTTAGAAACCAAATAAAATAAAATGATTTTTTCAGGGAGAATTTAGAAAACAAATAAAACAAAAAAAGGCTTTCTATGGCGCACTGAGTGAGAGATGACGCACACAGGAGTCAGGAGTGGCACACAAGCCCAGAGGCCAATATTTATCTCCCACTGATTGATGTAGTGATTTTTTCAGGTAGATTTTGGAACCCAAATCAAGCTAAAAAAATAATAGGCTTTCTATGGCCCACAATTGGAGAGAGAGAGAGAGATGGCACACCCAGGAGTCAAGACTGGCACACAAGCAGAAAGGGCAATATTAATCTCCCACTGATTAGTTTTGTTTTTGTTTTTTTTCAGGGAGACTTTAGGAAAAAAAATAATAGAATAAAATGATTTTTTCAGGAAGAATTTAGAAACCAAATAAAATAAAATGATTTTTTCAGGGAGAATTTAGAAAACAAATAAAACAAAAAAAGGCTTTCTATGGCCCACTGAGTGAGAGATGACGCACACAGGAGTCAGGAGTGGCACACAAGCCCAGAGGCCAATATTTATCTCCCACTGATTGATGTAGTGATTTTTTCAGGTAGATTTTGGAACCCAAATCAAGCTAAAAAAATAATAGGCTTTCTATGGCCCACAATTGGAGAGAGAGAGAGAGATGGCACACCCAGGAGTCAAGACTGGCACACAAGCAGAAAGGGCAATATTAATCTCCCACTGATTTGTTTTTTTTTTTGTTTTTTTTCAGGGAGACTTTAGGAAAAAAAAATAATAGAATAAAATGATTTTTTCAGGAAGAATTTAGAAACCAAATAAAATAAAATGATTTTTTCAGGGAGAATTTAGAAAACAAATAAAACAAAAAAAGGCTTTCTATGGCCCACTGAGTGAGAGATGACGCACACAGGAGTCAGGAGTGGCACACAAGCCCAGAGGCCAATATTTATCTCCTACTGATTGATGTAGTGATTTTTTCAGGTAGATTTTGGAACCCAAATCAAGCTAAAAAAATAATAGGCTTTCTATGGCCCACAATTGGAGAGAGAGAGAGAGATGGCACACCCAGGAGTCAAGACTGGCACACAAGCAGAAAGGGCAATATTAATCTCCCACTGATTTGTTTTTTTTTTTTTTTTTTTTCAGGGAGACTTTAGGAAAAAAAAATAATAGAATAAAATGATTTTTTCAGGAAGAATTTAGAAACCAAATAAAATAAAATGATTTTTTCAGGGAGAATTTAGAAAACAAATAAAACAAAAAAAGGCTTTCTATGGCCCACTGAGTGAGAGATGACGCACACAGGAGTCAGGAGTGGCACACAAGCCCAGAGGCCAATATTTATCGCCCACTTTTTTTTTTTTGTTCCAGGGAAAATTTATAAACCCAATAAAAAAAATAATAAATAGGCTTTCTATGGCCCACTATCTGAGAGACAGAGAGAGATGGCACGCTTAGGACTGGCACACAAGCCCAAAGGCCAATATTAATCTCCCTTTTTTTTTAAGGGAGAATTTATAAAACCAAAAAAAAATAAATAAATAGGCTTTCTATGGCCCACTATTTGTGAGAGAGATGGCACGCTCAGGACTGGCACACAAGCCCAGAGGCCAATATTAATCTCCCACTTTTTTTTTTTTGGTTCCAGGGAAAATTTATAAACCCAATAAAAAAAAAAAAAATAGGCTTTCTATGGCCCACTATCTGAGAGAGAGAGATGGCACGCTTAGGACTGGCACACAAGCCCAAAGGCCAATATTAATCTCCCACTGATTGATTTATTGATTTTTTCAGGTAGAATTTAGAACCCAAATAAAGCAAAAAAAATAAAAAAGGGCTTTCTATGGCCCACTGAGTGAGTGATGATGCACACAGGAGTCAGAGTGGCACACAAGCCCTGAGGCCAATATTTTTCTCCCACTGATTGATGTAGTGATTTTTTCAGGTAGATTTTAGAACCAAAATCAAGCAAAAAAATAAATAGGCTTTCTATGGCCCACTGAGTGAGAGATGGCACACACAGGAGTCAAGAGTGGCACACAAGCCCTGAGGCCAATATTTTTCTCCCACTGATTGATGTAGTGATTTTTTCAGGTAGATTTTATAACCCAAATCAAGCAAAAAAATAAATAGGCTTTCTATGGCCCACTGAGTGAGAGATGACACAGACAGGGATGGCACTCTAGCAGAAATGTCAATCTTAATCTCCCACAAAAAAAAAAAAAAAAAAAACAGGGAGTGTCCTTCAATTACTATCTCCCTGCAGTAATCTCAGCCAGGTATGGCAGGCAGCAATAAGGAGTGGACTGATGCACAAATTAAATAAAAAGTGTGTACAAACAAAAAAGATAGCTGTGCAGAAAGGAAGGAACAAGAGGATTTGTGCTTTGAAAAAAGCAGTTGGTTTGCACAGCGGCGTACACACAGCAATGCAGCTATCAGGGAGCCTTCTAGGGCAGCCCAATGAGCTACAGCGCTGAGGGGGGAAAAAAAAAAAAATGTAGCTTCCACTGTCCCTGCACACCGAAGGTGGTGTTGGGCAGTGGAAATCGCTACAGCACAAGCGGTTTGGTGGTTAATGGACCCTGCCTAACGCTATCCCTGCTTCTGACGAAGCGGCAGCAACCTCTCCCTAAGCTCAGATCAGCAGCAGTAACATGGCGGTCGGCGGGAACTCCCCTTTATAGCCCCTGTGACGCCGCAGACAGCAAGCCAATCACTGCAATGCCCTTCTCTAAGATGGTGGGGACCAGGACCTATGTCATCACGCTGCCCACACTCTGCGTTTACCTTCATTGGCTGAGAAATGGCGCTTTTCGCGTCATTGAAACGCGACTTTGGCGCGAAAGTCGCGTACCGCATGGCCGACCCCGCACAGGGGTCGGATCGGGTTTCATGAAACCCGACTTTGCCAAAAGTCGGCGACTTTTGAAAGTGAACGACCCGTTTCGCTCAACCCTACGCGGCATGCGAGAAGGGATCAGCAGAGGCCGCCCAGTCTGAAGCAGGTGTAAGGACGTGTGTGAGCGGCCAAAATATTTACTGCTCAAGGCCACGAATCCCAGCACCGTAGTGTGACTTTATGAAAAGGCACTGTGGGTCTGGGATTTATGGCCATCGTTAACCGCACCGGCCAACATGAAATGAGGTCATAAGACGGGCAGCTCTAACAGGGCATTGCCAAGGGATAACACAAGAGCGCAGACTCCTGTACAGCAAATAACAACGCTCAGGAAGCTGCGCCAAGCACCAAGGCGTTATTTGGGACACCTGTGCTGCGTCTCCTTAAAAAGCCAAGTCACGCATCCACTACAGTTTGACTGTAGAATGGGCTAAATTGTGTACGTCTTTCATTCAGCGTGTGCAAGTAGACAAATTAATAGAGCAACCTTTCACTTGTGCAGCATTAATACTGCACAAGGTGTGTCTCTTGTACTTTGTAACACCTGAGGGGGGGTTAAAGGTTTCCTTTGAAATTGGTTCAACTAGGCTTCGGCCTACACTCTACTCCTCTCCTCCTCCTCCTGCTTCAACACGGGCTCTAACATCGCTAGTTTTTGCCCGCAAGTGCTAGCTGCACAGAGAAAAACACCCGCCATTGTGTTAGTGGGGTTCAGCAACGCCAGCTGTTCCCCCACTGTGTAGCCGGCAAAGTGTCCAGCAAACGCAACGCAGACACAAAGCTGCCTCCAGTGCAGGCTTCGGCCTACACTCTGCTCCCCCAGCTTACCCTTTGCTCCAACACCGCTAGTTGGGGCACTAGGAAGACAATCTTTAATAGGCAACGCATCCGGGTTCCAGCACCGCCAGCTGGTTCTCGGCAGTGTTCTTGTCACAGGTACTCCCTCGTGCCAAGCCTGGTTTCAGCACCGTCAGCTGTTTCCGGGTTGTGTCAAGCTCACTGAGACGCCTATGCTTGCCCCGTCGTGGTGCGGTCGGGTTAGCCAACTCCAGGGTGCCTCCAGTTTAGGAGCTTCCTATGTGGGCTGCATGAATTGGTAGTCAAGGCTGGTTCTGTAGTGCCAGTAGGCCCAGCTCCCCCTGTAGGACTGTTGGGGTTCGGTAACTGCGGCTGCCTCGCGGCCTAGCTGTTCTCTCCTCTCCTGTGGGCCTTCGGGTCCACCACCTGGTTCCAGCACCGTCAGCTGGTTCTCGGCAGTGTCTTTTGCTCTTTTACCTTCTGCTCCCCATTCTGGTTCCAGTACCTCAGCTGGTTCCGGGCAGAGCCTTTGGCTTAGGTGCCTCCTTCTGGGTATCCATTTCCACCAACGTCAGGTGGTCCTTGGTAGTGCTTTCAGGCACGGGTACCTCCTGCTTAGTAACCGGGTTCCAGTAACGTCAGCTGGTCCTCAGTAGTTCCATTGGCTCTTGGACCTTCGGCTACCCATCCGGGTTCCAGTACCGTCAGCTGGTTCTCGGCAGTGTCTTTTGCTCTTGTACCTTCTGCTCCCCATCCTGGTTCCAGTAACGTCAGCTGGTTCCGGGCAGAGCCTTTGGCTTAGGTGCCTCCTTCTGGGTATCCGAGTTCCGCCAACGTCAGGCGGTCCTTGGTAGTGCTTTTTAGCACGGGTACCTCCTGCTTAGTAACCGGGTTCCAGTAACGTCAGCTGGTCCTCGGTAGTTCCATAGGCTCTTGAACCTTCGGGTAGCCATCCGAGTTCCAGTTCCATCAGCTGGTTCTTGGCATTTTCTCAGCCTTCTTGTACCTTCTGCTACATTTCCAAGTTGAAGAACCTAAAGTCGACGACCCGGAAGACCACCCCGATGACGACGACGACGACCCGGAAGACCACCCCGATGACGACGACGACGACGACGGCGGAGACGACGACGGCGGAGACGACGACGGCGGAGACGACGACGGCGGAGACGACGACGGCTGAGACGACGACGGCGGAGATGACAACACTGGAGACGACGACCCTGGAGACGACGACATGGAAGACCGAGAAGCAGAAGAACAAGAGGCTGCAGAACAAAGAGCAGAAGAACATTATGCATAAGACTTAATATCAGAGCAAAAGATATTATCTAAATTATATGCAGAAGAAGACTAAGCAGTGTATGGGGGTGAGTCCGTTCCTCCTCGTGGTGCCCCTGGATAAAGCCTGATGCTGCAGGTCAAACTGAACGCGGACAAATGTAACTTTTGTGACTGGCAGAACGGAAGGTGTAATCTTCAAACTTTTATAGATGACAACTACGGGAATGCCTGTCACAAATGAGAATATGATGAAGAAGTAGAATAGGAAGAATAATAACAGTGGAATAAAAAGAATATGTAGAATAGGAAGAATAATAATAGTTGAATAAAATGAATATGAAGAATGTAATAAAAAAAAAAAAAAAAAGGTAAAGGATGAAGAAGAAGATGAATAAGGTGAAGAAGAAGTTGATGTCAAAGATGCTGATGATGATGAAGATGAAAGTGTGGGAAAAGTAAAAAAAAAAAAGAAAAAAAAGAAGGGGAAGGGCGTGGAATAGTGAAACATCAATATCTGACAAAATTAAAAAAAAAATTTACATAGTCAATATCTTTGTCACTCCGAACGTCTTAAAAAAAAACAAAAAACATGCTATTCTATTTGATTGGGATAAACCTCTATGACTTTAATGTCTCCGCCACCTCCCCAAATACATCCGCCATTATTCTTAGTTGTTTTCCTTCATGTAGAATGAACCTACAAGGCAAGAAAGGGTTTTTTTTAATTCCGATATTTTGGTCCCATTTACTTGCATTGGGATCGGGTATCGGTATCGGCGATATCCGATATTTTTTGAATATCGGCCGATCCTATCCGATACCGATACTTTCCGATATCGGAAGGTATCGCTCAACACTACTCATAAATTACATGTAGGAGAGAAGAGAGAGGGAGAGAAAACCTCGCTGACCTTAGGCGCTTACATTCTACAGGCAACAATAAGAGGACTCCGCTTCCATATGAGCTTGCAGTTTTCGGAAAAGAGAGGACCCCACTGATTATAAAAGCTTACACTTTACAGGTGAGAGAGAGGACTTCACTGGCCATAAAAGCTTTACAGGAGATAAATTTAACCAGTGATATTGATAATGGAAAATGTCTTTGCTGGACAAACTATGTTTCACTGAAAACCAGTGATGTTCCAGGTACTGATCAGAAGTTTTCAAGGCATGATGAGCCATAAGATGTCATAGCTGCAGGCCATTATGGAGAAGCCTGCGCTACAATGCAAACATACGTTTGCATGTTTTCCGATGCTTGGTGTGGGAATAGTTTTTTTTTTTGCAAACCACAATTTCAATAGCTAAATTTTCGAATTCACATGAAATTGCAATTTTCATGAAATCTTACTGGAATTCAATCTTCTGCAAATCATTACACTTATCTCTAGGTAGTGGTTTACACTTTGATTAAAGTATTGGTTTGCATATTATTACTATTCAGTTTTATCATTAATTGATCAAAGAGAGATTAATGCAGGTAGCTAATCAAACAAAACAGGGAAGAAAAAAGCAACATAAAAACGTAAAAATATTGTGAGTTGCATTCTAAACTGAATGGAGTACTAACGAGTTCTCTCAATTCCAAACTAAACTGACAGGAACATTACTTGGATTACATAGATATTATTCCAAATTAAATGATTGTGTAGCAATCTGTTATGTACTAAAAATATTGATACACTCTGATGTGTGCAGAAGGACTCCTGACCCAGATGCAAGTGATAACTCTGCTCACACTTCAGCAATGACTCTTCCAATAGAGCATAATTAATAAACATTTAGGTATTTAAACCTGCCATCGAGAGATATGCAAAATCTTTCAAATTTGTCAGATTTGATTAAATTCAGCCAGCAAATTTAAATCATATTGAATAAACGTGTCCTGATAAAATACATTTATTTTGCTTTGAGATCTATCTAGAGTGCACAGCATAATAAATGAAGGAGTTAAAACATAAAATCAGCACTATAATCGCTGTTAGGGTTGGTGGGTTGCAATAAATAAAATATAAGATAAAATGCTATCGCAACCCAGAGTCCACCGTGCAGAGAAGAACCCTGCTGCTAGTGTGAATAATGAGGGAACAAAACAGCAAGCATTGCCTTAAACACAGTGTTAATGCTACACTGTGTGATCGCAACACCGAGTACTGAGCACTGTTACTCCACAGGAAGGTACGGCAAAAGAAAGCTAAGTGCTAAACCCTGTTCCCATCACAGGGACGTTAGCATGAGGATTAGGCTTGCTCTGCAACTAAACTGTGCTAACCGCACACACAAATGAAGAAGATGCTGAGCCTATAGAAAGATCTCTTATGACGCCAGTTCCAATACCCTGTCACCTTTACTGAGAAGTATAGCATAAGGTTGAGCTTGCTCTGTAACTGGACTGTGCTAACCGCACAAAGAACGAAATAGATGCTAAGCCAAGCGGCTTGTTACCCCAGTCCTGACGCTACTGAACCCGTGCCTGACCATCACCCAAAGCATTTAGCAGACTAGAGACTCAGGCAGAGAGCTATGGGTACAAAACCACATAAGTGTGCAACCTGCCTGCCAATGTGTTCAGGCTCAAAGCAAAGGCAGATACACAAACGTGCAGAGTGGTAGATTAACCACCCACACACACCAAACGTAAATGACACTAGCCTTTTATATGCAAGGCTCCACCCCAAACACTCATGCCCAGTAAGCCGAAACATCACTCGCGGACCAAATTGTATCTGCCACATCATCAATGCAGTATTAATTTGCTTAGTTAGTATTTTTTTGTTAAATCAATCTTTAAATTTGCTGTAGTGATCCATTATGTTACATTATACTATCCTTATACCATACAATCGTAACAGAAAGAGCCATCCTGTCTCCCTTTGGGCAGTCACTTTGCACATCTTCCATTTATGAATTCAGCAGGAAAAAAGAAAGAAACCAGAACGTATCGTTCCTAATCACGTCTGACCACTTTTAACTAACAACCCAGCATAGCCAGCCACTAGACTCTAAAACTTAACATTTAATATGTATACCTCTAAAATTATGTGTACTTTAAAAACAATTTGGTGCTCATGTTTAAACGTGCACTAGACAAGAAAAATGGCATGATCTCACCCAATTGCTGTCTCTCTTCTTGTTGTAGATTCTTGTGCTTATTGAGAGCACGGCATGGGATGGAGACCAATAAACCTTTTCCAATGGGGGGGAGAAGAAAAGAAAAAAAAAAAAAAAAAAAAAAAATATAGGTAGGTGGGGGGGAAGGGTTTAAAGCTATCTTCCCTGTCGTGCCCCGTGTATAAGACTCCCGCCCTAACAAGGGCAGTCCCCAAGTTTGAGCCTACTTAATGAAGCCCTTTGGTTAGTATAACCACCCTGGATGATATGTCCTCTTTCTCTTCCCAACGCGGCAGACATAACCTCATTCAGCGGCGTCCTCCATGTGAGGATAAGGACTGCCTTATCCTCACATGGAGGACGCCGCTGAATGAGGTTATGTCTGCCACTGCAGAATACCTCCATTAACCTGGACATTTAACCTGGACATTTTATTCCCCTGATGAACCCCCGTAACGGGGAGGGAAACGCGTTGGGAAGAGAAAGAGGACATATCATCCAGGGTGGTCACATCTTCCATTTACCTCATTGTCTTGATTTGTCTTGATTTTCATTCTCTACAGGTCAATACAATCATCTCCAGCCACCACCACAACCACGATCGTCCAGGAGATTTTGAGCTTTGTCAAACACAAAGTGTGTGTAGCATCACCTGCTCCTGAACCGACTACAATAGCAGATTTTGCCTCCGGAGTTTAAGCAGCATGTTGCCTCTTTCCTTCTCCTATTACATTGCGTAATTGGCATCCTGATATGGTTCCAATGTATTGTTCACTTTAGAATCATCATCATTGTCATCATCATTCCAAAAACAGTTGCCTTAATCTCGGAAGTATTCTGTGCTTATTCCGCCCGCATCTGATTCCCACCTTGAGATTTGCCTTTGCTAAAATTGTCACTACCACTGCCAGTGGTTCCTCAACCACAGCTCTTAGAGTCACAACAAAGCTATGATTTTGTTTTATCTCCTCTCCAAACAACAGGTTAATAAGTAAAGAAATATCACCTGACTTCAGAGATAAAGAGACAAACTTGTTAATTGAGAATATAAACCCTGTTGCACTAGTGATAGTAATCTAATCAGTCTGGAAGTCTCCTCAAGAAAAATGTCACCAATGCAATGTATTTGACGTGGTGAATCTGCATGGTGCAGTGAACAAATGCAGTTCTACTGGGTTCAATGGGCAGCAGCATTTTGATGCAGCAAAGATGTGCTGTATCCAAAGCGCTGCTAGTTCCGGATCATGGGCACCCGGCCTTAGAATTGGCCTTTAAAAGACCTTTAGTGATAATGTCACTGGAACACTCCTGGCAGCTTGTGTAACACATTGTATAGCATAGCAAAGGGCAATGGTAATAGAGGAACAGAGCTGAGTCCAGTCGCCCTAGAGCATAGACCGGTGTGCAATATGGATTAGTAAATAGGTAATCGAAAAGTTAGAAGTATACTTTTTAAAAATAATATTATTTTGCTTAAATGGAAGCCCCTTTTTCAAATTAGGTTCAACAAAAAATGCTGGCTAGGCACACATTGGTTGGTACATATTCCGAAAGCCAGCATCTGCAAAAGGGCACTGTATTGTGGTGGCATGTATGAGTGTAAACTTGAACTATTTAAAAGCTGTGCAAACAAAATTACATTTTTATAATATTGCAACACACACATGTTATGATTTAGGCAGTTGCATTTAAATGTCTGGAATGTTGGAAATTTTCTGTTGTAAAAAAAAATATGCAAAAAGAAATGTAATGGAAATGTAAAAATATGTCACATATAGCTCGGCAGTTTCACGAGTCAAGGAGCATATTGTTCCAGACTAATACTGATTTCGGCATTTTTCTTCAGCAGGAAAAATAGGACTGTGAGAACTTAAACTTCTGTCCTAATTTGCAGTGATTAAAAAATGAAATAAAACTTGTAGGCAACTGGAAAATGTGTCATACCGGAGTGTATCTTGAATCAATAAATTCACTGTCACAAAAACACTACAGCTCCTGTATCTCTTCTTTCTCTACCTCTGAAGAAGGCCAGTGGGCTCTGATCGTCTCTCTCTTTAGGATGTAAAACACGAAAATAGCCGCTGCTTTCTCTACCTCATCTTTTATAATCAGGTAGGAATAAGGAAACTGGTATTTTGCGATGCTGGTGATGATCCAAGCAAAGATTCAAAGAAGCAAGAACAGTAACAATGCAATTTATTTTCAACGCATTTCAAAGTCATCCAACTTCTTCACCAGAAAAAATGAGATGAGTTTCCCTAGTCACTCATATTATATAAAGGCTTTTATAATCTCTCCTGATTGGCTGTGATGGGATAGCTGCAAGCCGTTTTAGGGAACTCTCGCCCCTGTGCTTTTCATCACGTGACCCAACTCTCTGGCTGGTGTAATCTTCAGCAAATGTGTGAATTTACCAGGACATGTACAATTTTATGAAATTTAAATCACAGTCAATTCGCAGAGGATTGATTCATTCATCTTTCGGAATGGCATTATTTTGTAAATGTAACTTCAAGTAACTTTTCAGGGCAATTAATTAAGAATTGTAACCAGCATTTTTAACTGTTTTTTTCTGCAGGTCCTGTAAATTTTCAATTAACTCTGAGCTGGTGAGTGGACTCTAGCTGCTATTATGTCCCCCATGCACAGCAGAGTACAGCATTCCAACCATTCATTGCTTAGCTACCACAAAGACGGAGGCATCTGCAGCATTGAGGTAATTATATAGCTGCCATGAGTACTATAAATATGTAAATTCCAAATCTGGGGTGAGATAAAATCATTTCTGAAAAGCTCCCAGTGATATTTTTATGTCATTCTGCTTGGTTATTCTTTCACTTTGTTCCCCTCTCATACCCTTCCCTTTAAATACAGTATAATGATGTAACCTAATAACTCACTTTGCTGGCAGTCATTTGTGTCTTGTGCACATCTAAGTTGAGGTATTTTTATGATTAAGTGATAACTTCATTAGTGACTCATAAGTGGAGAAATATGCAGATTTCTGTGTCAAGATTTGTTACAAGGTTTCTTACATCTTCTTGTACTAAAAATCTATGCAAAGTTTGATAAATGTACAGTTCGTTCAGCAGTCAAACGAAGACAAAAAATTAAGAATGAGGCAAATTAATGTTTTCTATTCCATTTTGGCTACTTGTACATGTTGAGTATTTTATCTCAGTTTTTATAAACCAAAACCAGGATTGGGTGATAAATACAGGAGTGGTGACGTATTGCTATTATACTTTTCGTCTGACTGTTCCACTCCTGGTTTTGACTTACAAATACTGAGGTAAAATATTGACCAAATACTGAATGTGCGCATGTGGTTATATTGAGGAATTTTCCAAGATAGCGAGAATTGTTCATACCCTTTACCATGTAAATATGATTTTCACCTTAAAGTCCATGTCATTTGCTGTGTGTTTTTCATTGATGCACTCCAAAAGCCAATTGACATTTTTTTTCTTGCCTTAAAATAATTTTTGTCCTTAAGTTTCATTAAAAATATTACTCCATTTGTCTTCTATAGACTCTGTGTTGCACTGTCCATTAATGGCTGCAGAATAGGTTAACTGATAATTAGTGTTGAGCATTCCGATACCGCAAATATCGGGTATCGGCCGATATTTGCGGTATCGGAATTCCGATACCGAGTTCCGATATTTTTGCGATATCGGGAATCGGGATCAGGATGAATATTCATGTGTAAAATAAAGAATAAAAATAAAAAATATGGATATACTCACCCTCGGACGCGCCCTGGTTGTAACCGCTGCAACCGGCAGCCTCCGTTCCTAAGAATGAGCGAGTGAAGGACCTGCGATGACGTCACGGCTTGTGATTGGTCGCATGAGCGGTCACATGAGCGGTCATGCGACCAATCACAAGCCGCGACGTCATCAAAGGTCCTTCACCATGCATTCTTAGGAACGGAGGCTGCCGGTTACACCGCTAAGGTCCAGGGTCTGCCGGAGGGGTGAGTATATCCATATTTTTATTTTTATTCTTTATTTTTTACATGAATATGGATCCCAGGGCCTGAAGGAGAGTTTCCTCTCCTTCAGACCCTGGGAACCATTCCAGGATCACTTCCGATATTTGAGTCCCATTGACTTGTATTGGTATCGGGTATCGGCGATATCCGATATTTTTCGGATATCGGCCGATACAATCCGATACCGATACTTTCAAATATCAGAAGGTATCACTCAACACTACTGATAATCCATAAGTGAGCTCAACCTGGTGGTCTAATAGAAGAGTTTCTTACTATTTGATCTGTCTTTACACACAAAATGTCAGTGGAGCTATGGCACTGCAGAACACCCCATCCTACCATTCTGGGGCCTGCAGCAGGGGGGCTTCATGGGGGAATGAAGGGACACCAGAAGTACCGGGGGATCGGGGGACCCTATTTCTCTCTCCTCTGTTGTGCGATCACATCAGAGGAGAAAGAAATAAGATGGGCAGTTGGCCTTTTTTTTGCGATTGTCGTATTTCACTTATAAAGGCGATCACAACACTGGGGTCAGTAAAAACCGTCTCGAATCATGAGATCCTGGATAAATTCTGACGCTAGTGGTTGCTATACACTTATTTCTCAGAGCCATTAATAGCGGCACTGAGTAGTAAGTACCCTTAATTGCCCTGTCAAAAGGCGCATCTGCTGTTGTTAAGGGGTTAATCAAAGAGAAGCAAGACAGAAAACAAATATGAACAAGATTATATTGCATCATTTATATAATTAATTCAAGTTTCAAATACAAGCAAAAAACAATTGAACACAAATGCAGCCATGACACAGAGATTTACCTAGATGGTTCATATAGATTCAGAGATTCAAACATGTAGCATATGCGTATTCGGCTATTTTTTGTTTCAAGCATAAGCCTTTTAGAGACAAGCGTGGGAGTAAGTTACAGTATTCGGAATAGAAACCATAGCACCCCTTAAAGCATTTTGTGGAGAAATGAATGTAGAAAAAGTGAAGGTCATATATGTTTTAATTTCTCTATACTGTAAGTCTGGTGGAATCATGTCATTCTGAAAATGTATAATAGTGAATAATCAGAGTTACTCATATGTTATAATATGTCTGTATAGAGCCATGTCGCTCAGGCTAATAAATAGCCATTATTTTTAAGCAAAGCAGATATTAAAGGAACTGTTTATGAATGCCTGTTATAATAATGTAGCTCTGGTTAGTGCATGTCCCTTGTTGTTTGTGAAAGGTACCTTATCAAAAACACTATCACATGCCTGTGACCAGTCTATGAGAATAAGACAAGTACAATAATACAAGGGACTCTGGTGTATATCCATGAAGTTGGAGCTCATAACGATTTATACCAGTATAGCTAAGACTTACTTGTATTTAAGGATATAGTGAGCCTATGGTAGTCTGCCGGCTGGCGACTCATGTCTCTGCAATGACCGGACAGTTGAACATAAATGTACAGAGGAACAAAAGACACGAGAAATGTTATATGCATCAGAATGGTAAATAATTAGTGGTGTCAGTATGGACAAAGAATGGGGAAAACACTCGGATTAGCAGGAGAAACCGAAGGGGAAAAGAGAACCAAGGCACTGTTAGATGGATGTGTAACAGGACAATAAAAGATTGGATGTAAGTATAATGCCTTTTTTACACTGGTTTCAAACTTGCGTTGCTGCGCGCTGTGGATGGCAGCGTACTTCCTCCTTACTTCCTCCGTGAAGCTCCGCCTACTGCCGCTTGCATCCTGCGCTTAGGCTTTATTATCATGTGAAGGTATCTTAAATATTGTTTAAGTTTATGTTCTTTTGGATGAAATTCAAATCTCTCCAGCTCATTTTGGAGATGTCACTCTTTAAGGGAAAAATCTGTTTTGTTTTGACATTTTTTTGAGATTTTTATCTGGTCTTTCAATTTCTTATTAAGGGTAGTGAAGTTTACCTCTCTCTTGCAGTATTGATCAGACAGTGGAGACCGAGCTAGATCTCACTCCTACAGTCAATGATCTCTATTTAAAAACATTACTACTAGGGTTGAGCGAAACGGGTCGGTCATTTTCAGAAGTCGCCGACTTTTGGCAAGGTCGGGTGTGTGGGGTCGGCCATGAGGTCGGCGATCTTCTGAATCTGGCATCGGAATTCCGATACCGAGTTCCGATATGTTTGCAATATCGGAAATCGGTATCGGAATCCATATTTAAGTGTAAAAGAAAGAATTAAAATAAAAAATATTGCTATACTCACCCTCTGACGCGCCCTGGTACTAACCGGCAGTCTTCCTTCCTTAGAATCAGCGCTTGAAAGACCTTCGGTGACGTCGCGGCTTGTGATTGGTCGCGCGACAGCCCATGTGACCGCTCACGCGACCAATCACAAGCCGCGATGTCACCGAAGGTCCTTCAAGCGCTGATTCTTAGGAAGGAAGGCTGCCGGAAAGAAGCAGGGCGCGTCCGAGGGTGAGTATATACCTAATAAGAATATACTCACCCTCGGACGCGCCCTGCTTCTTTCCGGCAGCCTTCCTTCCTAAGAATCAGCGCTTGAAGGACCTTCGGTGACATCGCGGCTTATGATTGGTCGCGTGAGCGGTCACATGGGCCGTCGCACGACCAATCACAAGCCGCGACGTCACCGAAGGTCTTTCAAGTGCTGATTCTAAGGAAGGAAGACTGCCGGTTAGTACCAGGGCGCATCAGAGGGTGAGTATAGCAATATTTTTTATTTTAATTCTTTCTTTTACACTTACATATGGATCCCAGGGCCTGAAGGAGAGTTTCCTCTCCTTCAGACCCTGGGAACCATAGTAACCCATTGCAATGCATTGGGTTTCGGGTTTCAGCCGACCCAGAATTTTTTATAGGATCGGCCGATTTCACTCAACCTGACTTTTGAGAAAGTCGGGTTTCGTGAAACCTGACCCGATCCTATAAAAGTAAAGGTCACTCAACCCTAATCACTACATGAGAAGGGATGATGGGTTGAATTGAAGCCATATATAGAGCCCCTGAGTTTCAGGTCTGGAGATCCTAACAACAGAGCACCTTCCTTAATGAAGATACATTAGTACGTTCATTTCTACCAAGTTTTCATATATTAAATGGATTTTTTCTGGCTGGACAACATCTTTCAATTGATGAAACATCTGTCTTCCCATAGAGAATTTTTAAATATAACAAGTATTTTACTTACTTTTTTATCGTGAAACATTGATAATTACATGAGTGTTACAATTATCGTACTGTTCTGCTCTGATACTATACTGTAGCTTTTAGAGGAATTAATCCACAGCTAAAAATCTGTGCTCAACAGACAATATTTCTGCATTTATGAAAAAGCACCGCACATTAATCCTACTAGAGAAATTTATTACAAGGCTAGATTGTTCATTGAAGCAATAACCAATAAACAGAGCACAGCATCTGCAGCCTATGCAGCCTCACCCATGAATTATTATCTGTTTTTCCATCAGAACAACCATAATGATTTACTGAATAAATTCATATATCAATACAATTAAAATCACCTAATTGCCAATAGTGATCATGAAGAATGTATAGCAGTATGAGCCTAAAGCAATGCTTGCACAAAACATGCACGTGTACTCACAGCCACACAATTTATTCACCTACAGGCAGGAATAATGAGCAGTCACATGTAGACGAATAATAATGTAACGAAATTATAAAGCAGATAAGCTTCAATTTAAACCTTCAGCACATTTACTAGATTGCTAAATTGATATGCTGTGTATTTTCACTATGAATAAAAGTAGTTAATAATTCAAGATAACAAAGACTTCTATTTAGATGTAGAAGAGGAAAAATTATTTTTAGCCACGTTTTCTTTTCTAATAAATTGACAAAATTAAAAAAAATACATAGCAAATATCCATATATCTTTGCAAACTTTGCATATACATTGTTAGAGCTAGCGGAACGCAGCAAATAATTATAAGGATGGAATAAGGTGCGTTCGCAGCCCGAGGTCCACAGTGCAGAGTTGGAACCTGCTGCTGAGTAATGACGGACTATATGGTGGTATAATGTGGATAGACACACAGGTTAGCTTCACCCTGTAAGAAGGAAGCGAACCCTGTTGCATCATGGGCTGCGGTACCGCACAAAGAGTGCAAGCAAAGAGTCACAGAACTCTGTCCCAAGACTCAGGGAAAGAGTTCCTCTAGACTGCTTGCACTCGACACCGCTACTGGAGTGTCAGAGATTAGCAGAACTAATAATTTACTGCACAAGAGTGCGTGCAGTGCCGCTCTGGTGGATGCCACTAACTACCCAGACTTGGGCCAGGAAAGTGCTCTATTAGCGCACAGCGCCTCACTGGCGGTCACTGCTATCAGACGCTGTATCGTGTGCTAGCTGTGCGGGATAGCACTGTCAGGCACTAGGTAGCTTCCACCAGTCGCGAACAGTCAACAACACTAGGAATGGGAATGATTCGGAGTTTTCATCCGTCGACACGCATACATCCACACACACAATAATAACTTTGTACTAGCGGCCATGCAAACCTTTTATAAGGGAAACTCTCCAGGACCTTCCTAGTGGTCCAATAGGAGCTGCTACAGGACCTGAGCATGTGACCTCCGATCTCCAATGAGAGGTCGTCCCTTGGGCATGCTCAGAAGAAGAAAAGCAGGACTTAGTCCCAGGGGCGCCTGCTCGCCACTGATCAGTACTGGTTACAATGGCTGAGCCTGGAAGGACAGCAGTAACCAGCTGCACAGTATCAACTTGAGCCAGATGCTGGGACCGAAGTCTCCGCTGAGCAGGGTCCACTACGGCTGGAGGAGAATGGGAAACCGCAGCGGAGATGGATCGAGATTTCCCCTGTGCAGTGGTTGGAACTTGACACCTAACATATATTTAACATTCGAAACTTAAATTTGTCCAACAAATTTACCAAAAAAATTTGGTTTATGGGAAATACAGTTTCCATCTTATGTCATACTGCAAAGCTTTTAATGGCTCTGAAAAGATATGTATACCATACTGACATCTCCCAGAACCTTATTGAACTCCTTTTCAGATTTTTTATGCAAACACTATGTTAGGCTTGGCAGATTGCACTAAATAAAATTAAAAAATAAAGTGCAATCACAACCCGGGGTCCACAGTGCAGAGATGGATAACTGCTGCTAATGAACAATGATGAAACAGACAGCGAGCGATTGCCTGGACACGCTGTGTAAATGCCACACGGAGAGACCAAAACACTAAGCACCAAACTCTATCTACCACAGACAGGTACTGAACCAATGTATACTGAATGCTATGCCCTGTTAAACGTCACAGGGAAAACACAAGGAAAAGCTTGCTCTGCAGCTGAGCTGTGTCAATCGCACACAAAAACAAAACAGGTGCTGACTAGGGTTCAGCTTGCTCTGAAACTACTGTGCTAACCGCACACATGTAGGTAACAGATGCTAAGCTAAGCGGCTAATTGCCCCCACTGGCGCTAGCTGCCTAACTACGTGTATAGTCCCAAAGCTAGACAGACACAAAACACATGCAGACAGAGTGGTAGAGTCTCGACTTGCATAGCCACACATAAATGATACTAGCGCGCCCATGGTCGCCATTGATAGTCTCTTATACAAAAGGCTCTACCCCCAATACTTACTCCCAGTCGGCAAAATATCATTCATGGGCCAGTCAGAAGCTGCCACATCACCAGATCTGGCGACATCCAACCATGTAAAAAAGGAAAAATAGTCAAAAATATTATCCCTTTTTGGAAGTAGAACTCTGCCTTGTTAGTTTTTATACACAGGTGGAGCAAACGGAAGATGTTTTAAATTTTTCACAAGGAGAGTTCCAAAATCATCCCTATTTTATTTTTTTTAAAACACTGTTATCCCCCCAACAGAAAAGGTAAGCAATAATGAGACCAAAGGCCAAACGTGCAACATATCCCAAAATTTTAAATGCGTCTGTTTTTGCTTTTAAATATTTTTTAAAAATAAGTACCGATAAATAAAATCACTCACTGGCCTTTACAAAAATGCACTGAACTAGAAAAAAAACTGGGAAAGTTCAAATCCTAAATTCAATCACCTGCATCAGATATCATAGTCCTATGCTTTAAAATCAATTAATAATTAGCTAGTGATTTCCTTGCCCTCATCTTTTATATAACCTTTGATAGTCCCCTTTGATTGGTTGTGACAGACCGTGGAATGTGGTAACTGTTTTATGTCATGAGCCAATCTTAGGTTGATCCATTCTTCAACAATGCATGAAATTGCACTGGGCATCCTTGTGAATGGAATTTTAAATTGAATGATCGGTAGTGGATCTATTGACTAATCTTTACTTCTGATTGTTTAAAAACTCAAAATGCTCAGGTTTTTATATTAAAACAAGCCATATACTGGATCTATAATAGAATAAAATATTTAGTGCCAAGAGATGTTCTTCAGAATGCTCTGGATGGTATCACACATTTTTTCTAAATATTATGACACTATAATATGGCCTTTTACCTAAACACATCACCAATTCCTTGGGTTCTTGAAGTTTGAAAATTGTAAAACAAGCATGAAAATGAACTTGAGTAGCACGCGCTAAGAATCTAAACATATATATACAGGTCCTTCTCAAAAAATTAGCATATAGTGTTAAATTTCATTATTTACCATAATGTAATGATTACAATTAAACTTTCATATATTATAGATTCATTATCCACCAACTGAAATTTGTCAGGTCTTTTATTGTTTTAATACTGATGATTTTGGCATACAACTTCTGATAACCCAAAAAACCTGTCTCAATAAATTAGCATATCAAGAAAAGGTTCTCTAAACGACCTATTACCCTAATCTTCTGAATCAACTAATTAACTCTAAACACATGCAAAAGATACCTGAGGCTTTTATAAACTCCCTGCCTGGTTCATTACTCAAAACCCCCATCATGGGTAAGACTAGCGACCTGACAGATGTCAAGAAGGCCATCATTGACACCCTCAAGCAAGAGGGTAAGACCCAGAAAGAAATTTCTCAACAAATAGGCTGTTCCCAGAGTGCTGTATCAAGGCACCTCAATGGTAAGTCTGTTGGAAGGAAACAATGTGGCAGAAAACGCTGTACAACGAGAAGAGGAGACCGGACCCTGAAGAAGATTGTGGAGAAGGACCGATTCCAGACCTTGGGGAACCTGAGGAAGCAGTGGACTGAGTCTGGTGTGGAAACATCCAGAGCCACCGTGCACAGGCGTGTGCAGGAAATGGGCTACAGGTGCCGCATTCCCCAGGTAAAGCCACTTTTGAGCTACAGAGAAGAAGCACTGGACTGTTGCTAAGTGGTCCCAAGTACTTTTTTCTGATGAAAGCAAATTTTGCATGTCATTCGGAAATCAAGGTGCCAGAGTCTGGAGGAAGACTGGGGAGAAGGAAATGCCAAAATGCCTGAAGTCCAGTGTCAAGTACCCACAGTCAGTGATGGTGTGGGGTGCCATGTCAGCTGCTGGTGTTGGTCCACTGTGTTTCATCAAGGGCAGGGTCAATGCAGCTAGCTATCAGGAGATTTTGGAGCACTTCATGCTTCCATCGGCTGAAATGCTTTATGGAGATGAAGATTTCATTTTTCAGCACGACCTGGCACCTGCTCACAGTGCCAAAACCACTGGTAAATGGTTTACTGACCATGGTATTACTGTGCTCAATTGGCCTGCCAACTCTCCTGACCTGAACCCCATAGAGAATCTGTGGGATATTGTGAAGAGAAAGTTGAGAGACGCAAGACCCAACACTCTGGATGAGCTTAAGGCCGCTATTGAAGCATCCTGGGCCTCCATAACATCTCAGCAGTGTCACAGGCTGATTGCCTCCATGCCACGCCGCATTGAAGCAGTCATTTCTGCCAAAGGATTCCCGACCAAGTATTGAGTGCATAACTGAACATTATTATTTGTTGGTTTTTTTGTTTGTTATTAAAAAACACTTTTATTTGATTGGATGGGTGAAATATGCTAATTTATTGAGACAGGTTTTTTGGGTTATCAGGAGTTGTATGCCAAAATCATCAGTATTAAAACAATAAAAGACCTGACAAATTTCAGTTGGTGGATAATGAATCTATAATATATGAAAGTTTAATTGTAATCATTACATTATGGTAAATAATGAAATTTAACACTATATGCTAATTTTTTGAGAAGGACCTGTATATATATATATATATATATATATATATATATATTAAAGATGCGTGATTTGACTCGACTTCACCTCAACATTTCAAAGTCATACTAATTGGCAATTAGTTGAATATACATATAAATGAACCTTTTGCCACTTTAGAAGTAGATATTAGTAGGATACCAGTGCTAATACATAGTAAAGCACTTAATCTATAATATTACAGTCCCAAGTAGGAAAAGCAGAATTTGGCCTAAGCCTAGAAAGACAAAGTGCTGTGTATCAAAGTGCCTCATGCTGGTAAGGTTAGTATATAAAACACTGGACAGAGTGTGGAGACATACAGAACTTAGAAGGTATAGGGAGTGTGAGATAGCGCTCCCTGAGTGTGTTGGGGGACTCTCGCTTGGCAGCGGGATTAAGGCACACAGTTACAGTTTCTCGCACAAACAGTCTATTTGATTTAGTTACTCAGCATAAACCACATAACATAAAGTCCATTTAATTACATCCACGAACATATGACCACCAGTCTGTTCATGTAGCTGATAAACCACTCTGCCGTTTCTTACAACCCCCTTGTCTGAGGTTAAGTTCCAGGAGCTCCTGCTCCACAGGCTGATTTCTTGTGTCCCAGCTTCCAGGGAAGCTGCCTTACTAAGATCACTGTCCCAAAGGATGACTTGCTCAGCAAGATCCCATTTCCAAACCCCCAGAAGGTCAGTAGCTTCCACAACACTTATAGCTATCACAGGCTCTGCAGGTACATGATCTCACCACATGCTATTCAGGAAGTTGGTCCTTTTGCAGAACCTTCCAACACAGACCACCCAGGTACATGGCCTCACCATATGCTCTTCAGGAATCCGGTCCAATCGCTGGACCTTCCAACACAGAGATCATGTGGCCACAACACAGTCTCATGATAGCACATGAGACACACCCCATAATGGCAAGTAGGTGGTTGGCCAGACTGACCCAGCTCTCTGGCCAACTCTGTAAGCCCAGCCCGTACAAGCTAAACAAAGCTTGTGGAACTACAGGTCTCAGAGCAACATTTCAGGTTTGCAGCACAGAGGACCTCCTCCTCTGGAACACATACCAACCATTCACAACAATGCCTGTCACTGTCTCACAGGAGGTAAAGCCATAACCTGTAGGTGTAGTCTGAGCCCCGACCCACATTTTACATTTAAGCTTATTCTAAGGAGGGTCTATATGGTGGGGGTAGCTACACGTTGGTCTATTTGTAGTGCTCACAGTGGTGGCATCGGTCTGGTTGCGGCACTTCTGCCAGGATACTGAAAGTCGGATCATAGTGCATCAGTGTCACACTCCACATGATCACACCCCCTCTGATGCATCACGAGGAGGAACAAAACATGGTAGGCTACAGAAGCTTCCCCACGGCAATCCAAAACCAAAACCAAGGAAGGAGCGCATTCCGCTGTGTGAGCTAAAGTAAGTGATGTCACAGATATCTATAGTGTTTTACTTCTAAGTGGCAAAAGCTTTTGTTATATGTAGGTTACATTGGTAATTGTAAGTGCTGACACTTTATTGGCCATTTATACTAATTGGCAATTAGATTTTGAGCTCCAATGAGTGATGCCAATATCTGTACAGCATTGTAGAATATGTTTGCGCTATATTGTATAAAGAACAGCAGTAAAAAATAACTAAACAATGTTTTACACCTCTATTTATTGTACATCATTCACAGCAGGGTTCCTTTTTAAACAATAGACAAGATGAACATCAAATAAGTTCAATTCCCCAAAATATTTCTTATTTATTTACTCACCTCAATGTAGTGCTCAGATAATGTTTTAAACGGAAATATTATAGTTTATTAGTGCATTGTATGTTTTAAATAAGTGCTGTATACATTTATCTGGTCAATCAGATTCTTTATGTTGCAACCTAGACACTTGTTTAATCGTATGATTTTACATAGGCACATTTTGCATTCTGTATGGCACTGTCTGTATTGTATTGTATCCTCTGCATGTAATAGATATATATATATATATATATATATATATATACAGTGCCTTGCGAAAGTGTTCAGCCCCCTGGAACTTTTCAACCTTTTCCCACATATCATGCTTCAAACATAAAGATACCAGATATAAAGTTTTGGTGAAGAATCAACAAGTCGAACACAATTGTGAAGTTGAGCGAAATTTATTGGTCATTTTAAATTTTTGTGGAAATTCAAAAACTGAAAAGTGGGGCGTGCAATATTTTTCGGCCCCTTTACTTTCAGTGCAGCAAACTCACTCCAGAAGTTCATTTTGGATCTCTGAATGATCCAATGTTGTCCTAAATGCCTAATGATGATAAATATAATCCACCTGTGTGTAATTAAGTCTCCGTATAAATGCACCTGCTCTGTGATAGTCTCAGGGTTCTGTTTGAAGCACAGAGAGCATTATGAAGACCAAGGAACTCAAGGCAGGTCCGTGATACTTTTGTGGACAAGTTTAAAGCCGGATTTGGATACAGAATGATTTCCAAAACTTTAAACATCCCTAGGAGCACTGTGCAAGTGATCCTATTGAAATGGAAGGAGTATCATACCACTGCAAATCTACCAAGACCCGGCCGTCCCTCTAAACTTTCATCTCAAACAAGGAGAAGACTGATCAGAGATGCAGCCAAGAGGCCCATAATCACTCTGGATGAACTGCAGAGATCTACAGCTGAGGTGGGACAGTATGTCCATAGGACAACAATCAGTCATACACTGCACAAATCTGGCATTTTTTCTTGCCATAATACAAATTCTAACAGTCCATTCAGTAGGACTATCAGCTGTGTATCCACCAGACTTCTGCTCAACACAACTGATGGTCCCAACACCATTTATAAGGCAAGAAATCCCACTTATTAAACCTGACAAGGTACAATTGTGAAGGGAAAACAATTCCCGGTGACTTGAAGCTCATTAAGAGAATGCCAAGAGTGTGCAAATCAGTCATCAAAGCAAAAGTTGGCTACTTTGAAGAACCTAGAATATAAGACATAATTTCAGTTGTTTCACACTTTTTTGTTAAGTATATAATTCCACATGTGTTAATTCATAATTTTAATGCCTTCAGTGTGAATGTACAACTTTCATAGTCATAAAAATACAGAAAACTCTTTAAATGAGAAGATGTGTCCAAACTTTTGGTCTGTGCTGTATATATACCACCGGGCAAATTCGCCACTGGCGCCCTGTTCTCTTCACGGATGAAAGCAGGTTCACACTGAGCACGTGACAGACGTGACAGAGTCTGGAAACACCGTGGAGAGTTATCTGCTGCCTGCCACATCCTTCAGCATGACCGATTTGGCAGTGAGTCAGCAATGGTGTGGGGTGGCATTTCTTTGGAGCCCTCCATGTGCTCGCTAGAGATAGCCTGACTGCCATTAGGTACCAATATGAGATCCTCAGACCCCTTATGAGACCATATGCTGGTGCAATGGGCCCTAGGTTCCTCCTAATGCAGGCCAATGCCAGACCTCATGTGGCTGGAGTGTGTCAGCAGTTGCTGCCAAATGCAGGCATTGAAGGTATGGACTGGCCCGCCCATTCCCTAGACCAAAATCTGATTGAACACATCTGGGACATCATGTCTCGCACCATCTACCAACGTCACATTGCTCCACAGACTGTCCAGGAGTTGGTGGATGCTTTTGTCCAGGTCTTGGAGGAGATTCCTCAGGAGACCATCCACCGTCTTATCAGAAGCAACCCCAGGCATTGTAGGGAGGTCATACAGGCTTGTGGAGGCCACACACACTACTGAGCATCATTTCCTTATCTTGAGCATTTCCACTGATGTTGGATCAGCCTGTAACTTAATTCTCCACTTTGATTTTGAGTATCGTTCCAAATCTAGGCCTCCGTGAGATATAAATTTTTATTTACATTGATAATTTTTATGTTTTATTGTTCTCAACCCTTTCCACTGTATGTATTTATGCAATGCCTTAAATATTTAAATGATTATTTAGGATTTTGCTAAGCCAATAACTGATAGGAAAGTAAAATATTAAAAGTAATAAAAAATAAATTGTGAAATAAAAGGATTATGGGAAAGTTTAATCAGGAAGTTATAGGTAATGTAAAACATATATTATCTTCCAGTGTGGGATATTGCTAGATATATTCATTACCTTTACATTCATTGCTATTCCAAAGATTCTGTTTTTAAAATTCATTTTTAAAATGGCTTTACTCAATTTTTTGTATCACACAAAATAGTGTCTATACAATTTAGGACATCAAAACAGCAAATATCTAAGATTTACCAAACCCAGTCTCTCCTCAACTCTAACAATTTCAGGACTATGGAAAAATGTAAAAGAATGGTAAATCCCATGACTCATATGTCATTTAAATGTGAAAATCTCTATGCTTTCTTTAGCAATCAATACAGTTTAGTATCTTATTCCATATCTTATTCACTTTTCAGTTCCTGTGTAGCTAAGAATAGAAATTCCAAGAAAAAGTAAGTAACATTAAAATATTACTCATTTTTGCAGAGTTAGATCTTTGTAAACCAGAAACAAGAAAACATTCTTTTCATAAAATATTGCTTCCTCATATTATATTTGAGCATCTTTATTCAAGATATTTCTTACAGGTAAACTTTTGATGGCTAGATGCTGAACCGCCATGACTGTCATTTAGTTCTTTCTTTCTGTAATCACGGAGGTGGAGACTTTATGCAGATAATTCAAGCTGGCTGTGTCCTAATCCATATAAGTTAACTTGATTGATGTCCATGAGGACAGATCTTGGGATGATGTGTCCCATCTTTGGGGAAGTCAAACAACCAAACTAGACAAGGAAGGATTAGGGATTATCTAGAAATAATTGTGTGCACGGATTCTCCAACTCCTTAAAGGCAGGTAAATGCCACATGGCACAAGCGAGCTTTTCAAATCTGGGCATTTGCTTGGGCTAATTAATACAACTTTAAAAAATGCAGGCGAAGAACAGCATTGTAGTGTTGTGGTGCTTTGGGAGGCTAATACCACTTGATTGCCCTTAATATTTTTTAATCGTAGAAAACCTAAATGTTTTCTGATTACAGCATGACAACATTAGCTGTATCATTTAGTTGACATTGTTTGAAAGCTTTTAGCTTTTTTATTTCAATCAAGTGTTGTGCACTCTAGGAGTATTAGCAAGATGTTGAAAATTGTTTCCTATTTATATAAAAGGCAGTCAAATTATAGGTTTTAAGCTGATGTGTCAGAATTCTATGGATCTAGAGCAGCATATTTATTATATATAATAGACAGGGAAATGGGGGGCTGGATGAGGCACAACCATTTATTACTTTCCAAACACAGAACAGAGAAACACTTGGACAAGCTCTTTACAGTCAGACTTCATTCTGGTTTTAGTTGTCACAATTCCTTCTTGTACATATATCCTTTTTATATTTGATTTCAAAAGATTTAATAATGGCAATTATTTCTTCATAAATTTAAGTATTATAATGTTTTGAAATAGACAGATTTCAATCTACATTTTATAATAAACACTTTCTTTTTTCTTATGACTACTTATCCAAACAATAATGAAATTCTGCATTTTACTTTGGCAATAAAACATACGAAAGGCTAAATATACTTGGTTTTTTTTTTTTTTTTTAACACCTTTATGTCAAACCATTTTCATTTTTTTGTACGTTCACTTTTTCCAACCCTTTTTCCAATAGTCCTATTTTTTTAAATTATTGAAACAGCCATAATTCACAATTCACCTTGCCACATATTATATTGCAATATGGTAATTATGGGGTATAAAACTGTGAACAAGACCCACATTATTGCCAGTGTTTTTTGGATTTGATATGTACAATATAATACATTGTTGAATGTAAAGTAAAAATGACTTAGCACCATGATTCCCCAGGCCTGTATGGTTATGGCAAAACCAAACATGTAGTTTTGAACAATATTGAAAAAAAAGCTTAGCTAAACAATGTTTTATGTCACAATTTGCTGCAACCCTGTTTGTTCATGAGCCCATGGTCCCTCATGAGGAGCTACAGAGATTCACAGCTTAGTTAGGAGAATCTGTTCACAAGACAACTAATAGTCATACACTACATAAATCTGGACTTCATGGAACAGTGGCAAGAAAAAGCCATTTTTGAAAGCAAGCCCTAAGAAGTCCCAATTTCAATTTGAAAAGCACCTTGCAGGGGACATAGCTAATATGTGGAAGAAGCTCTGGTCAGATAAGACCAAAATATAACTTTTGGGGGCTAAATGCAAGACAATATGTGTGATGAAAAATTAATACTGCATGTCACCCTGAAGACATCATTCCCACTATCAAACATGGTGGTGACAATATCATGCTATTGGGACGCATTTTTTCAGGAGAGACAAGGAAGCTGTTCAGAGTATATGGGATCGGAAGATGAATGGCGCAAAATGAAGGACAATTCTGGAGGAAATCCTGTTGTGGACTGCAAAAAAATTGAGACTGAAGTATAGTTTCAACTTCCAGCATAACAGCGACCCTAATCATACTGCCTGTTCTACTATGGAATGGTTTTGATCAAACCACATTCATGTGTTTGAATGGCCAAGTCAAAGTCCAGACCTAAACCCACTGAGAATCTGTGACAAGACTTGAAAATTGCTGTTTACAGTGCTCACCATCGGTTATCTAGAGATAGTTTGCAAAGAAGAAAGGGCACAAAATTCAGCCTTAAGATGTAACTGGTAGAGACATTTTAATGTAAGGCTGCCATCACACTAGCAGTATTTGGTAGTATTTTACATCAGTATTTGTAAGCCAAAACCAGGAGTGGAACAAATAGAGGAAAAGTATAATAGAAACATTGCACCACTTCTGCATTTATCACCCACTCCTGGTTTTGACTTGGAAATACTGATGTAAAAATCTGACCAAATACTGATAGTGTGACGGCAGTCTTATACTAAAGGTGTGTGAGCCCTATTTTTAAAAAAATTTCTATTTTTTATATATTAAATTAAAAT
Organism: Ranitomeya imitator; assembly: GCF_032444005.1. Taxonomy (NCBI): domain Eukaryota; kingdom Metazoa; phylum Chordata; class Amphibia; order Anura; family Dendrobatidae; genus Ranitomeya; species Ranitomeya imitator. The sequence goes on along the minus strand of NC_091287.1, from coordinate 265,589,999 downwards.
CCCTTGTAGTAAGGAATTAAACTGCATATAATAGGATTACATTTTAGGCCATGCTTGTGCTGAGAAAGGGTGGCACACTGATAACCCATAATCAGTGTAAAGAGACCATGAGTAGAATACTCTGACAGGAAAGATCAACAAACAGGAAGATCAACAATTCAACCACATTGTATAAAGTCCAAGCCCTTAATTATAGCAAAGTAAAGTAAAGAAAGCAGGAAGGAAACTTTATACTTCATTGGTGCCATTTTACATTATAGTGCTGTGGATTAATCCTAAGAAACAAGAGACAAAGATCATCTCTTGCTTTTGATGCATAATTTTTGGGACCTAGTTTGTTCCAATCTGTGCAGACTTTTTGGTCATCCAAAGAAGAGTGTAGAGTGTGCTTTGATCCATTTTAAATGATTACAAATTTGACAGGGAATTCACTTTTACAGTGGGAAAAAAAAGTGTTTAGTCAGCTACCAATGTTGCAAGTTCCACCACTTAAAAAGTTGAGAGAGGTCTGTAATTGACATCATAGGTAGACCACAACTATGAGTCCAAATGAGAAAACAAATCAAGAAAATCACCTTGTCAGATTTGACAAGATTTATTTTGCAAATTATGGTAGAAAATAAGTATTTGGTCATTAACAAAAGTCAATCTCAATATTTTGCTATATATCCTTTATTGGAAATGACAGCGGTCAAACATTTTCTGCAAGTCTTCACAAGGTTGGCACACGCTGTTGGTGATATGTTGGCCCATTCCTCCATGCAGATCTCCTCTAGGGCAGAGATGTTTTGGGCGCATCACTAAGCAACACGGACTTTCAACTCCCTCCTAAGGTTTTCTATGGGTTTAAAATCTGAAGACTGACTACCACTCTGCCACTCCAGAGCCTCCATATGCTTCTTACGAAGCCACTCTTTTGTTGCCCTGGCAATGTGCTTGGGATCATTATCATGCTGTAAGAACCATTCACAATTCCTCCTCAATGCCCTTGCTGATGGAAAGAGGTTAACACTCAAAATCTCACTATTCAAGACCCCATTCTTACATGTACATTGATCAGTCATCCTGGTTAGTGATGGGGGAGCACTAAATTGTACAGATGCTCATTGCTCGGGTCAAGCAAATTGGAATACTCGGGTACCCGATCCGAGCACTGAACCTAATATAAGTCTATGGGAAATCCGAGCATTTTTACCGCGATCCCCCCGGGGGTCCTTTTAAAACCTAAAAATGTCTGAAAATGATGAAAACAGTGCTCAAATGACATGGAGACATGATAGGGTCAACCTCTGGAAGCATTTCTGACTCCTAGGTCACAGCTGTAAACAATGTTGTCAGAGTTTCCCGCCATTTTTACAGGTCCACCAAAAAACATACAAAAACGAAACCAAAATGGATTTTGCTGGGAAATATGTTAAGGTACATCCTTTCCAGGGTAATGACTTGTATATAAGGCAAAATATTTAACCCCAGGCCAAAATGTTCCTCCACCACTTGGGGTATGTTCACATGCAGCGTTTTTGATGTGTTTTTTTAACTTTCATGTTGCTTTCAACCAATACAAATGCATTCACTGGGAAATGTCATTGACACATTTAAAATCCCTAGCTGGCCATGTGGTGTGTGACACATAAGGAGACACATCTTGGTTCATTTATGAAGCAGGGACTCTTAAAGTCACAAAGCCTATTTTTAAAGGGGCATCAGGTGGCATTAATATTCTTAAAGGGCCATTATTAAATAGTGGGTCTCCTATGCTGTTATTGCCTATGCAGTGAATGGCTGGACTGCTAAGAATTATGATTCACCCCAATACCCCTTTCACGAGAGGTACAGGAGGGCTTTTTGAAAAATGTTGCATTGAATGCAAGGCCTGCCATGCTATCAAGTCATATGCACCCCAATAATCCTTTGAACCCAGGTACTGGATGGCCACAGGAAAATCCACTTCACATTATTCATTTTATACTCCCATACTTTTTTTTATGTATTGACTACAAGGCCTGCCCTGCTACCAAGTCATATGCACCCCAATAAGCCTTTGAACCCAGGTACTGGGTGGCCACAGAAAAAACACTTCACATTCTTCAGTTGGTCCTGCAATAATGTTTCCTTATGCATTGAATGCAAGGGCTGCCTTGACCAAAATTTGCACGCACTCCATGTTTGAAAGAAACATGGAGCAGGGCCTCATAAAAAACTGTCTCCTAGACTTGTAATGCCCATACACTAAGTGTATGAGCTGACAAACATTTCCCTGTAGGGCTACATTTAAAAAAAAAATTCAGGGGGATCATAGACACCCTTGCCCAAAAATAGACTGGCTAAAGCAGCATAGAACACGTTCACACTGGCGTTCTAGTGGCGATTGTTGATGAGACGCGAAGGAAGGCCTCATTAAAAAATAGGCCCAATTTAAAGGAGCGAATCTCCTAGACTCGTAATGCCTATACACTAAGGGCATGTGCTGACAAACATTTCCCCAGGGGGTACATTTTATAAAAAATTTTTATGGGGATCAACAACACCGTTGCCAAAAAATAGGCTGCCTGCAGCAGCATGGAGCACGTTAACCCTGGTGATCTAGTGGCGGTGGATGATGAGACTTGGAGGAAGGCCTCATTAAAAAAAGCCAAATTGAACCCCTTTTCCCCAAGGGTGGTTTGCACGTTAATGCCGGGCAAATTTTTACAATTCTGACCACTGTCCTTTTATGAGGTTATAACTCTGGAATGCTTCCGTGGATTCCGGTGATTCTGACAATGTTTTCTCGTGACATATTGTACTTCATGATAGTCATAACATTTATTTGACATTACTTGAGTTTTTTTGCGAAAAACTGGAAATTTAGCGAAAATTATGAAAATTTTGTAATTTTCCAACTTTGAATTTTCATGCCCTAAATCACAGAGATACGTTCCACAAAATACTTAATAAGTAACATTTCCCACATGTCAGCTTTACATCACCACAACTTTGGAACCAAATTATTTTTTTGTTAGTGAGTTATAAGAGTTAAAAGCTGACCAGCAATTTCTCATTTTTACAACATAATTTTTTTTAGGGACCACATCATATCTGAAGTCACTTTGAGGGTGAGAGGTCTATATGATAGAAAATACCCAAGTGTGACACCATTCTAAAAACTGCACTCCTCAAGGTGTTCAAAACCACATTCAAGAAGTTTATTAACCCTTCAGGTGTTTCACAGGAATTTTTGGAATGTTTAAAAAAAAAGAACATTTAACTTTTTTCACAAAAAATTTAACTCAGATCCAATTTGTTTTATTTTCCCAAGGGTAACAGGATAAAGAAGACACCAAAAGTTGTTGTGCAATTTGTGCTGAGTACGCTGATACCCAATATGTGGGATTAAACCACTGTTTGGGTGCTTGGCAGAGCTCAGAAGGGAAGGAGCGCTATTTGACTTTTCAATGCAAAATAGGCTGGAACTGAGATAGGACACCATGTCGCAATTGGAGAGCTCCTGATGTGCCTAAACAATGGAAACCCCCAATAGTGACCCCATTTTGGAAAGTACACCCCATAAGGAACTTATCTAGATGTGTGGTGAGCACTTTGAACTCCCAAGTGCTTCACAGAAGTATATAATACTAACTTATAATTAAAATTAAAAAATCTTATTTTTTTCACAAAAATGATTTTTCACCAACATATTTTTATTTTCCCAAGGGTAACAGGAGAAATTGGACCCCAAAAGTTGTTGAGCAATTTGTGCTGAGTGCGCTGATACCCAATATGTGGGGGTAAACCACTGTTTGGGTGCATGGCAGAGCTCAGAAGGGAAGGAGGGCCATTGAACTTTTCATTACAAACCCTAACTCCAACTGTAGCCCCAATACTAACTTTAGTCCCAACCCTAACTTTAGCCCCAACCCTAACTTTATCCCCAACCCCAACCCTAACTTTAGCCCCAACCCTAACTTTAGCCCCAACCCTAACCCTAACTTTAGCCCCAACCTTAACTTCAGCACCAACTCTAACCCTAAAGGAAAAATGGAAATAAATACATTTTTTTAATTTAATTATTTTTCCCTAACTAAGGCGGTGATAAAGGGGGGTTTGATTTACTATTTATAGCAGATTATTATAGCCGGTTTTTATGTTTGGCAGCTGTCACACACTAAAAGATGCTTTTTATTGCCAAAAATATTTTTTGCATTACCACATTATGAGAGCTATAATTTTTCCATATTTTGGTCTACAGAGTCATGTGAGGTCATGTTTTTTGCTGGAAGAGTTGACATTTTTATTGGTACCATATTTGGGCAAATTAAATATTTTGATCGCTTTTTATTCCGATTTTTGTTAGCTGAAAGAACAAGAACCAGTAAATCTTGAAATTCTTTTGGGGGGGCGTTTATACCGTTCCGCGTTTGGTAAAATTGATAGAGCATTTTTATTCTTTGGATCAGTACGATTATAGAGACACCTCATTTATATCTTTTTTTATGTTTTGGCACTTTTATACAATAAAAACTATTTTATAGAAAAAATAAATATTGTTGCACCGCTTTATTCTGAGGGCTATAACTTTTTTATTTTTTTACTGATGACGCTGTATGGTGGTTCGATTTTTGCTGGACAAGATGACATTTTTGTCAGTACCATGTTTATTTATATCCGTATTTTTGATCACTTCTAATTCCACTTTTTGTTCAGCAGTATGACGATAAAGCATTGTTTTTGCCTCATTTTTTATTATTTTTTTTATGGTGTTCATTGAAGGAATTACCTAGTGGGAAGCTTTTATAGGTCTGTCATTACGGATGCGGCAATACTAAATATGTGTACTTTTATTGATTTTTTTATTATTTGCATAAAGAAATTTATTTCTTTGAACAATATATTTTGTTTTTTTATTTATTTTGGTGCTTTTTTTAACACATGTAAATATTTTTTTTTACTGTTTTGTATTTTGTCCCAGGGTGGGATATCATGCTATAGTGTCGGATCGCTGATCTGACACTTTGCACAGCACTGTGTTAGATCAGCGATCTGACAGGCAGTGCTGCAGTCTTTCCGGCGACTGCTCTCAGCAGGTGCTTGCAAGCCACCTCCCTGCAGGACCCGGAAGGAGCCCCACAGCCATTTTGGATCTGGGACCTGCTGGGAGGAGACGCTCGAACAGCGTGATCACATCGCGTTGTTTCGAGGGTCTCAGGGAAGCACGCAGGGAGCCTCCTCACTGCCTACTGCTTCCCTATTCCGCAGGAACTCTGCGATCATAATTTGATCGCAGTGTTCCGGGGGTTAATGTGCCAGGAGTGGTCCGTAACAGCTCCTGGCACATAATGCCGGATGTCAGCTGTGATAATCAGCTGACACCCGGCGGTGATCGGCCGTGCTTCCCCTGTGAGCACGGCTGATCGCCTATGAAATACTATCCCGTCGGTGCTCATAGAGGCCCAGACCACCTCGATGGGATAGTACGTCTAATGTCAGAAAGGGGTTAAAAGAGCATGTCTAGTAGACTCATAAAGCCCATACACTAAGTGAATGGGCTGACAAAAGAGGGGGTACATTTTCAAAACATTTTTATGGCCATCATAGACACCCTTGCCCAAAAATAGATTGGCTGTAGCAGCATAGAACATGTTCACATTGAGGTTCTAGTGGCGGTGGATGATGAGACGCGGAGGAAGGCCCCATTAAAAAAATAGGCCCAATTTAAAGCAGAGGGTCTCCTAGTCTCGTAATGCCCATACACTAAGTGCATGGGCTAACAAATATTTCCCCAGTTGGGGTACATTTTTTTTAATTTTTTTATGGGGATCAAAGACACCCTTGCCCAAAAATAGACTGGCTGCAGCAGCATAGAACATGTTCACCCTGGTGTTCTAGTGGGGGTGGATGATGAGACGTGGAGGAAGGCCTCATTAAATAATAGGACTCCTAGACTCTTAATGCCCATACACTAAGTGCATGGGCTGACAAACATTTCCCCAGGGGGTGTACATTTAAAAAAAAAAAAATTCTATGGGTTTGTCAAATGTCAGTGTGTTTCCACAAACCATGTGTCCATGTGCAAAACACTTTGACATGTCCATTATACATTCCGAATATGCTCACAATGATGACACATGGATACACAGATGACATCCATGTGTCATCAGTATTACACTGGAATCTGGGAAGAGCAGTACAGTTAATACTGTTCCCAGGTGTCAGGTGCTGAATTCTGCTCTCTTACTTGTGGCCTTATCTCTCTGCCTATAGCAACACCATGTGATTTGGATGACAGGTTTTATTCAGCACATGCCGCCTGGGAGACATGCTAACTACAAGTCTCATTATTGTCGCCTCGTCTCTATGTGATGAGAGTGACCAGGCAATGCTGATTAGGCTTGTAGTCAGTACCTATCATCTGTCTATCGAGCGTATTAAATAAATAAATAAAAAAATGGCTTGTGGTCTCTCTTAGTTTTCCTAATCAGCTGAGGGAGAGACTCCAGCTGGGGGCTGGTGTTAATATTTGGGGAAGGGGACCAATTACCATTAAAGTTCCCAGCCTATAAATAACAGCTCAAAGTTGTTTCCGTAGCCCTTACTGGTTAGTAAAATGGGGGAACAAAAAAAAAGCTATTTTATGTCCGCTGACTTCAAGCCCAGGGGTTAGTAATAGAGAGGTGTCTCCCATCACCCCCAGTAATTAACCTGTCATCAAATTTAAAAAAGACACATGCAGAGAAAAGTCCTTTAATTGAAATAAACACTCTCTGACCCATTTTTGCTCATTTAATAATGTAAAAAAAAATCAAAGTAATCCTCACCTGTCCGCCGTTAATCCATAATGCTGGGGTCTCACGACGACCCCCAATTCTGCTACATCCAGATGGCATTGTGAGTGGTGACATCAGCGATGCAACTGCTCACCATGCCAGTCAACGAACAGCATGAGAACCGCTGCCTGTAACCAGTGGTAATCTTAATGACATCAGCACTCAGATCATTCTCACATTCTGCTCAGTGCCTTCCGGCTGGTCTGATGACCAGTCACATCACTGATGCCATCAATAACCACACAATCTGGATGTAGCAGAGTTGGGGATCGTTGTGGGACCTCAGCATTATGGAGAAATGGCAGAAAGTTGAGGATTTTTTTTATTTTTTATTTTTATTTTTTCATGAATGGCTAAAAGAGTGTCATTGAGTTTTTATTTCAATTAATTTACTTTTCTCTATGTGTCTCTTCTAAATTTGACAACGGAATTTGAAATGGGGGTGTCTAATATACGTCGTTCCATTACTAACTCCTTGGCTTGATGTCAGAGGACATAAAACAGTTGACATCAACCATAAAATTATTACCCCACTTGTCAGTGCACAAGGGCAAGGGGGAAGATCGGGAGCTAAGAGCCAGAATTGATGCATCTAAAGGATGTTCCATTTCAGGGGTGGCTGAGGACTGAGGGATGACCCTACATAATTTATTTTGGGGTTTCCCCTCTTTGCTAACCAGTAAAGGCTAAGCGAACAGCTTTGAGCTGTTGTTAATATATTGGGGACCTTTATGGCTATTGGCACCCTTCCCAGAATATTATCCCCAGCCTCCAGCTGACGACTTTCCCTCAGTTGGTTAGGAAAAATAAGGGTACCTCCAGCCATTTTTAAAATGTATTTAATAATTCGATACACGCGATACACAGACCACGGGTGCTGATTACAAGTCTCATCAGCATCGCCTGGTCGAGCTGATCGAAGAAAGACCAGGTAAAAATGATGAGACTTGCAGTTAGCACTACTCTCAGCTGGTGTGTGCTGACTACAAGTGTCATCAGCGTCACCTGGTCTTGCTGATCGCAGGGATACCAGGCAACAATGATGAGAGATGGATTCAATTCCTGGCACCTGCGAAGAGCCCTAACTGTACAGCTTTTTGCCAGACGCTGGTACGTGTGGCCTAAAAAAAGCATTTTTACTGTGTAATAACAGCAACATATTTAAAAAAAAAAAACAATTCTGGTATCACTGTAATCACACTGACCCAAAGAATAGATGTGTCTATTTACTTATGCCGCATAGTAAACTACACAAAGATTAAAATAAGAGCTATTCTTGCACTGCTGTCTATATGTTCACTCTACCTCCCAAAAATCGAAATAAGGTTAACATTTATACTGCACTTTCAGCTGAAGAATTATGTTGCGGTTTCCACATAAAGTCCCCAAAACTGTGATTCAGTCAAAGCCCTCACTATAATGAGGCACATGGAGTCCCTTTAAACTCTGTTTGGTCTATGTTCCCGCAATGTCCTATTCGTTGGATGTCTTTTTAGTGCATAAGTATGGGTGACCACAGATCTGTGCATGCCTAAAAAGACAGATGCCACCAGAAAAAACAACAAACGGAGTGTCTCAATCTGCCTCACTACAGAGTGGGATTCTGTTTGGGTATTTGTCTGAATCACATTTTTGTGGGCTTTACACGGAATCCCCTATGAAAGAGCTCAGCGTCAAACACAAGAATGTGATTCCAGCTTTATACTGGAAGCAATCAAAGATATTATGTACCCCAAACTGTTTCCAATTAGGGTTGAGCGAAACGGATCGACAAATTAAAAAAATCGCCGACTTTCGGCAACGTCGGGTTTCATGACATCCGACCCGATCCTAGTGTGGGATGGGCCATGAAGTTGGCAATCTTAACGCCAAAGTCGCGTTTCGTATGATGCTTTCAGCTCCATTTTTCAGCCAATGAAGGAGGACGCAGAGTGTGGGCAGCGTGATGACATAGGTCTCGGTCCCCACCATCTTAGAGAAGGGCATGACAGTGATTGGCTTGCTTTCTGCGGCATCACAGGGGCTATAAAGGGGCATACACGCCGATTGCCATCTTACTTCTGCCGATCGTAGCATAGGGAAAGGTTGCCGCAGCTTCATCAGAAGAAGGGATATAGTTAGGGAGGGAAGATTAAGCCCCGAAACTTCTTGTGCTGTAGCGATTTCCACTGTCCAACACCACCATGTGTTAGCAGGGACAGTGGAGGCTATATTTTTGTGCATCAGCTCTGTAGCTTATTAGGCTGCTTTATAAGGCTCCCTGATAGCTGCATTGTTGTTTGCATGCCGCTGTGAAAACCAACTGCTTTTTTAAAAGCAAAAATCCTGTTGCTCCTTTCTGCACAGTTATCTTGTTTAATTGTCCACACTTTTGTGTGCAGCAGTCCTTTTTATTGCTGCCATACTTGTCCTGAGATCATTGTAGGGAGATTGAAATTGTTCTACAGTCCTTGTATTTTTTCATATATCTTCCAGCCACTTTCTGCCACTTACATTGTGTTGTTTTATGCACTGGGCCTGAGTTTTGGTTCAGTCTCCCCCAAAAAAGAGAGATTCAAATTTTCATGAAGTGGATATACTGCAGTCCTGTTAGTTTGTCGTATGTCAGCCAGCCACTTTCTGCCACTTACATTGTGTTGCATTACAGAAGCTTGCTTGCCCTGCTTCTAGTGTGCTATCAGAAAGAGTCTTCAGTGCTGCTGGTTCAATACTGACCGAAAAAAGGACACGTCTGGCTAACCAGAATGTTGATGATCTAACCTTCATTAAAATAAACCAATCATGGATTTCAAATTATTTTGCTCCACCTTCTCCTGCTGACATGTAGCTTGCCTGAAAAATGTCTTGCTTTTGGCCTCCTCTTACTGACTTCTCCAATTCCGCCATTTGCAGCTGCTGAATGTCCACCATAGGCCATATTTATACCTCCCTAAATGGGCTGACTCCCCCCACAGGGCCATGGTCACCACCTAGCGCAAGCACCCGTGTGAGTGCCGTTTGCCTGGACAGGTGGGTGCACCCACTCTTGGGTGATGGCACTGGCACAGGGTCCCTCATAGTACAATGAAGTGTCTCTGATGGTGGTGGTGCACAACCAACGTCAGACACACCGTCGTAATATGAGGGGCCCTGTGGCAGTGCCGCTGCCCACAAAAGATTGTTCCCCCCAGCTCGAACAGTGCTCTACCACTTGCAATACTTACCTCTCCCTGCTCCACCACTATGTAGTCTGTGCTGTTAAATCCTTTAATGGCACTGCCAATACAAATTTGTTGAAATGCTAGATGATAGTTAAAATATACAGGGGCCCTGGCCTCCATTTAGACCAGTTAATACTTTGCGCCTACTACCGCTGTCTGCTACTCTGCAGAGGAGCCCACCCAAGTACCTAGCTATGCCGCCTGTTTAGTCCTGTTACCAATTTTGAACTACTTTTAGCCTACTTTATTATTTGGGCCTATATCTGTGTTTCCTCCTCATCCTGCCCATTGCCCAGCTACTACATTCCCCTTGCACTCTACACAGCCAGAATGTGACCCTGCTGAAAGTCAGGTTCCCCTTCCCGCATACTATACCACCTTACACGGGGACAAAGAGGAAGATGCATATGAAAGTGCAGGTTCCTTCATCAGGTGGGGGGCATACTCGTTGGTGATGTCACTGGCACAGGGCCCCTCATAGTATGCAAAAGTGTCTCTGGCAGTGGGAGGCGCCACCCGCCGTCAAACACACCGCCGTACTTTGAGGGGCCATGTGCCAGTGCCAAGTGCCAACGAGTGGGTCTCCCCTGCTTGTTCAGGATCACAGCACTTGCAAAGTTGAAATACTTACCTCTACCTCCTCCACCGCCGTGACGTATTCCGCGTTTCCTGGGCCCACAAAAATCTTGAGCCAGCCCTACCCTCCCACAACTTTAGCCAAATGACCCCCTGTTTTCAATGCCTAACTATTATTAAAAAGTAAATTAAGGTTGACAAGCTTATAAAATAAGAATTGATGTTTTTGGCATTAAAATGGGCACTGTAGGTGATTTCCTGTCCTCCACTCACTGCTGACTTTGATTCCCCATTGACTTGCATTTGGTTTGGTGTTTCGGTCGGCCCCCGACTTTTCGAAATAATCGGCCAATTTCACCCGACCCGACTTTTGACAAAGTCGGGTTTCGCGAAACCCGACTCGATCCTAAAAAATTAAAAGTCGCTCAACACTAGTTCCAGTAAAAAGCTGTCATCTGCTCAAAAAGATGTGGGTTCAGCACCATAGACCGCATTAACCCCTTCCCGACCCATGACGCCACGTAGGCGTCATGAAAGTCGGTGCCAATCCGACCCATGACACCTATGTGGCGTCATGGAAAGATCGCGTCCCTGCAGATCGGGTGAAAGGGTTAACTCCCATTTCACCCGATCTGCAGGGACAGGGGGAGTGGTAGTTCACCCCCCCGTGGCTACGATAGCTCTGATTGGCTGTTGAAAGTGAAACTGCCAATCAGAGCGATTTGTAATATTTCACCTATTATAACGGATGAAATATTACAATCCAGCCATGGCCGATGCTGCAATATCATCGGCCATGACTGGAAATACTAATGTGCCCCCACCACACCCCACCGATCGCCCCCCCAGCCCCCCGATCTGCCCGGTACACTGCCCCGCCACCCTCCATCCTGTGCTCCGCTCCCCCCCGTGCTCTTGTCCGCTCACCCCCGTGCTCCAATCACCCCCCCGTGCTCCAATCACCCCCCCTGCACTCCGATCCACCCCCCGTGCTCCGTTCCACCCCCGTGCTTCGTTCCACCCCCCCGTGCTCCGTTCCACCCCCCGTGCTCCGTTCCACCCCTCCCGCGTTCCGATCCACCCCCCCGTGCTACGATCCCCCCCGTGCTCCCCCCCACCCCATCATACTTACCGATCCTGCCGGGGTCCGTCCGTCTTCTCCCTGGGCGCCGCCATCTTCCAACATGGCGGGCGCATGCGCAGTGCGCCCGCCGAATCTGCCGGCCGGCAGATTCGTTCAAAGTGCATTTTGATCACTGAGATAGATTATATCTCAGTGATCAAAATAAAAAAATAATAAATGACCCCCCCCCTTTGTCACCCCCATAGGTAGGGACAATAAAAAAATAAAGAATTTTTTTTTCCACTAATGTTAGAATAGGGTTAGGGGTAGGGTTAGGGGTAGGGTTAGGGTTAGGGGTAGGGGTAGGGTTAGGGTTAGGGGTAGGGTTAGTGTTAGGGTTAGGGGTAGGGGTAGGGTTAGGGGTAGGGTTAGGGTTAGGGGTAGGGTTAGGGGTAGGGTTAGGGCTAGGGTTAGGGTTAGGGTTTCGGTATGTGCACACGTATTCTGGTCCTCTGCGGATTTTTCCGCTGCGGATTTGATAAATCCGCAGTGCTAAACCGCTGCGGATTTATCGCGGATTTACCGCGTTTTTTCTGCGCCTTTCATTGCGGTTTTACAACTGCGATTTTCTATTGGAGCAGTTGTAAAACCGCTGTGGAATCTGCACAAAGAAGTGACATGCTGCGGAATGAAAACCCCTGCGTTTCCGTGCAGTTTTTCCGCAGCATGTGTACAGCGATTTTTGTTTCCCATAGGTTTACATTGAACTGTAAACTCATGGGAAACTGCGATTTTCTATTGGAGCAGTTGTAAAACCGCTGTGGAATCTGCACAAAGAAGTGACATGCTGCGGAATGTAAACCCCTGCGTTTCCGTGCAGTTTTTCCGCAGCATGTGTACAGCGATTTTTGTTTCCCATAGGTTTACATTGAACTGTAAACTCATGGGAAACTGCTGCGGATCCGCATCGTTTTCCGCAGCGTGTGCACATACCTTTAGAATTAGGCTATGTGCACACGGTGCGGATTTGGCTGCGGATCCGCAGCGGATTGGCCGCTGCAGATTCGCAGCAGTGTTCCATCGGGTTTACAGTACCATGTAAACCTATGGAAAACCAAATCCGCTGTGCCCTTGGTGCGGAAAATACCACGCGGAAACGCTGCGTTGTATTTTCCGCAGCATGTCAATTCTTTGTGCGGATTCCGCAGCGTTTTACACCTGTTCCTCAATAGGAATCCGCAGGTGAAATCCGCAAAAAAACACTGGAAATCCGCGGAAAATCCGCAGGTAAAACGCAGTGCCTTTTACCCGCGGATTTTTCAAAAATGATGCTGAAAAATCTCACACGAATCCGCAACGTGGGCACATAGCCTTAGGGTTAGGGTTGGAATTAGGGTTGTAGTTAGGGTTGTGATTAGGGTTATGGCTACAGTTGGGATTAGGGTTAGGGGTGTGGGGGGGTTAGTGTTGGGGTTAGTGTTGGAGGTAGAATTGAGGGGTTTCCACTGTTTAGGCACATCAGGGGTCTCCAAACGCAACATGGTGCCACCATTGATTCCAGCCAATCTTGTATTCAAAAAGTCAAATGGTGCTCCCTCACTTCCGAGCCCCGACGTGTGCCCAAACAGCGGTTTACCCCCACATATGGGGTACCAGCATACTCAGGACAAACTGCGCAACAATTACTGGGGTCACCACATATCTAGATAAGTTCCTTGAGGGGTCTAGTTTCTAAAATGGGGTCACTTGTGGGGGGTTTCTACTGTTTAGGCACACCAGGGGCTCTGCAAATGCAACGTGACGCCCGCAGACCATGCCATCAAAGTCTGCATTTCAAAAGTCACTACTTCACTTCTGAGCCCCGACGTGTGCCCAAACAGTGGTTTACCCCCACACATGGGGTATCAGCGTACTCAGGAGAAACTGGACAATAACTTTTGGGGTCCAATTTCTCCTGTAACCCTTGGGAAAATAAAAAATTCTGGGCAAAATAATTATTTTTGAGGAAAGAAAACGTATTTATTATTTTCACGGCTCTGCATTATAAACTTCTGTGAAGCACTTGGGGGTTCAAAGTGCTCACCACACATCTAGATAAGTTCATTTTAGGGTCTAGTTTCCAAAATGGGGTCACTTTTGGGGGGTTTCTATTGTTTAGCCACATCAGGGGTTCTGCAAACGCAACGTGACGCCCGCAGAGCATTTCATCAAAGTCTGCATTTCAAAATGTCACTACTTCACTTCCGAGCCCCGGCGTGTGCCCAAACAGTGGTTTACCCCCACATATGGGGTATCAGCGTACACAGGAGAATCTGGACAACAACTTTTGGGGTCAAATTTCTCCTGTTACCCTTGGGAAAATAAAAAATTGCAGGCTAAAAGATCATTTTTGAGAAAATATATATTTTTTTTTTTCATGGCTCTGCGTTATAAACTTCTGTGAAGCACTTGGGGGTTCAAAGTCCTCACCACACATCTAGATTAGTTCCTTTGGGTGTCTAGTTTCCAAAATGGGGTCATTTGTGGGGGATCTCCAATGTTTAGGCATACAGGGGCTCTCCAAACGTGACATGGTGTCCGCTAATGATTGGAGCTAATTTTCCATTTAAAAAGCCAAATGGCGTGCCTTCCCTTCCGAGCCCTGCCGTGCGCCCAAACAGTGGTTTACCCCCACATATGGGGTATCAGCGTACTCAGGACAAACTGGACAAGAACATTTGCGGTCCAAATTCTCCTATTACCCTTGGTAAAATAGGAAATTCCAGGCTAAAAAATCATTTTTTAGGAAAGAAAAATTATTTTTTATTTTCATGGCTCTGCGTTATAAACTTCTGTGAAGCACCTGGGGGTTTAAAGTGCTCAATATGCATTTAGATAAGTTCCTTGGGGGGTCTAGTTTCCAAAATGGGGTCACTTGTGGGGGAGCTCCAATGTTTAGGCACACAGGGGCTCTACAAACGCGACATGGTGTCCGCTAACGATGGAGATAATTTTTCATTCAAAAAGTCAAATGGCGCTCCTTCCCTTCCAAGCCTTACCATGTGCCCAAACAGTAATTTACCCCCACATGTGAGGTATTGGTGTACTCAGGAGAAATTGCCCAACAAATTTTAGGATCCATTTTATCCTGTTGCCCATGTGAAAATGAAAAAATTGAGGCTAAAATAATTTTTTTGTGAAAAAAAAGTACTTTTTCATTTTTACGGATCAATTTGTGAAGCACCTGGGGGTTCAAAGTGCTCACTATGCATCTAGATCAGTTCCTTGGGGCGTCTAGTTTCCAAAATGGGGTCACTTGTGGGGGAGCTCCAATTTTTAGGCACACGGGGGCTCTCGAAACGTGACATGGTGTCCGCTAAAGAGTGGAGCCAATTTTTCATTCAAAAAGTCAAATGGCGCTCCTTCCCTTCCATGCCCTGCCGTGCGCCCAAACAGTGGTTTACCCCAACATATGAGGTATCAGTGTACTCAGGACAAATTGGACAACAACTTTCGTGGTTCAGTTTCTCCTTTTACCATTGGGAAAATAAAAAAATTGTTGCTAAAAGATAATTTTTGTGACTAAAAAGTTAAATGTTCATTTTTTCCTTCCATGTTGCTTCTGCTGCTGTGAAGTACCTGAAGGGTTAATAAACTTCTTGAATGTGGTTTTGAGTACCTTGAGGGGTGCATTTTTTAGAATGGTGTCAATTTTGGGTATTTTCAGCCATATAGACCCCTCAAACTGACTTCAAATGTGAGGTGGTCCATAAAAAAAATGGTTTTGTAAATTTCGTTGTAAAAATGAGAAATCGCTGGTCAAATTTTAACCCTTATAACTTCCTAGCAAAAAAAAATTTTGTTTCCAAAATTGTGCTGATTTAAAGTAAACATGTGGGAAATGTTACTTATTAACTATTTTGTGTCACATAACTCTCTGGTTTAACAGAATAAAAATTCAAAATGTGAAAATTGCGAAATATTCAAAATTTTCGCCAAATTTCCGTTTTTATCACAAATAAACGCATAATTTATTGACCTAAATTTACCACTAACATGAAGCCCAATATGTCACGAAAAAACAATCTCAGAACCGCTAGGATCCGTTGAAGCGTTCCTGAGTTATTACCTCATAAAGGGACACTGGTCAGAATTGCAAAAAACGGCAAGGTCTTTAAGGTCAAAATAGGCTGGGTCATGAAGGGGTTAAAAGGGAATACACAACTTATGCCGTACCTATATGTCATAAGTCATGAAGGTGCTAATCAAATCGTTAGGAGCCAGCAAAGTAAAATAAACATCGCTGGAATCAGGGCTTCTGTCCTAATATCCTCTCAGGGTTGCAAGAACATGATGACAGCTTCCCTTTAAATTTAAATATAGGTGGTGGTTCAGGCAGTCGGACAGTCAATAGTCTATGCCTCCACTATTTTGAAAATTGTGGGAAACGACTTTTAATGATTCAGTTGATTTTGATGTTAGATAATCGTTAGGTATGAACATTTTCATTTTTGGCAGCTTAATATTTTACTTATGCACTCCATTAGTGTGTTGTACAGATGTCATATAAGTGATCCTTTGTGGATTATCAATTCCCTGGCCTTTTTTTGAACACTATTTTTAAGGTAATTAATCTTGCACAAAGCTTGTACAGCAGATGTTCAAGAACATGAGATTATTGCTATCACATAGAATATAACAGCAAAATGTGCCTGCAATTTCAATTAATAGCAATGCCATTTAAAATAACTGTATTTTGAAATTATTAGCATTAAAATATAAGTAAGATATTTTTAAGTATTATCCTATATGTTAAATTTTGATGATAGAAAAATTATCCATAAATGCAGTAGATTTAAAATGACAATATTTCAAAGTGTACAAATTTACTAAACTTTAGAAACTTATTTAAATGAAGTTTCCTTGTGTCTGCTGTCCAATTCTGCATAGTATTATCATGCTGCAAGCTAGGCAGAATCACCCTGATCAGCCACAGGCACAATATTCATTCATATGTGGTGTGGTAATGAGATCCAGGCAACTCTTCTGTATTGCATAGTTAAACAGGCCTGTTAGCTCTTTCATTGTGGTGTAGTAGGGAGGACCTCTCTGCTCTCTTTAGTGGATTTGTCTACATGGTGTTGTAAAGAAAAATTGTTAGCTCCCATGCTTGACGTAGTAGAGAGGATCTTTCTGCTCTCCTTTGTGGTGCAATACAAAGGATCTGTCTGCTCTTCTGCATGGTCTGTGAATCAGGACTTTTTAGCTCTCTTGTGTGGTGTGTGAGGCATTGACACCTGTTACAGCTAGGGGGTGCTGTATGTGCTCTCCAGAATGTGCATGGAAGCGTAGTGAGGCCAATGAGGGCATACTACAGACACAGGTGTGGCTGTAATTAGAATAGTGAAGCAGTGACCAATTAAAAAGCCCTGTAGCAGTGAGGGAGGTGTGTCAGTGTATTCTTGGAACCAGACAGGGCAGTTGTCTGCAGAGCTCGCTCTGTGTGGAGTAAGGCTGGTTTCACATTTGCGTTTTTTGCCGCTGCGTTTGAACGCATTTACATGCGTTTTTTTCACCACCTGCAGATGCGTTTTTAACGCTGCGTTTTTTAACGCAAATGTGAAACTAGCCTAACACAGAGGCTAAAGGAACCGGAGAGACTGACACCCTGCGTCTTGGTCTGTCTTATATGTACCCGGCTTCACTCCAGGGGATAAAGAGTGCAGTGCAGTGAGTCAGTACAGAGACTTGTTACCGGCATGCGGTCACCCAGGGAAACTGGACAAAGGGAAGTTCGGCCTGTGTATTGACTGCATCATATAGCCATGCATTATTAATGGACTGTATGAAGAAGCTGTATACTATATTGACTGTGTGAAGTAACACAATAAAAGAACATTTTGTTTGAACTTGCTTGGGTCACTGCTGTTTCACTGTGTATGGTCCTACCGCTGCATCACATATGGCGGAAAGAATGAGGGCCATGTGAACTGAGGCATACCCAAAGCATGCTGCATGTCAGTGATTAAGCCTGCAAAGCTACAGTTTAAGCCAGCTGATAAAATGGATGAGCTTTTGAAGCAGCTTGCCTGCTCACGGCAGCAGCAGCAAGAGGCGCTGCAGTTGCAGCGGCAACAGTTGGAGCTACAAAAGCAGCAACAGCAGCAGACTACTGAATTGTTGATGCTGCAGATCGCAGCTATGTGAGAGGCAGGTCCACCAGGGACAGCATTCCGGTCTGAGGCTCAGTACAAGGTACGGTCAGGGCTTGCCAGTGACTCAGTGGGCTGAGGTGGTGTCCAATTTGCTGACAGGAGAGGCCCAGAAAGCCTTCATAGACCTCAGTCGGGACGATGCCCTGGACTATCGGAAGCTGAAAGGTGAGATCCTTGCTAGACTGGGGGTTAATACATATGTGCGGGCCCAACGGGTGTTCCAGTGGTCCTTTTCCGAGACTCGCCCTGCCCAATCTCAGGTTCATGACTTGCTGCAACTGGTTAAAAAATTGCATCAGCCTGAAACATTAACCCCGCTCCAGATGTTAGAGAGGGTGGTGGTTGACCGCCTGGTGAGGGCTCTGCCAGCAGCGATACAGCATTGGGTGGGACAAGGGGACCCAGGCACTCTGGATGAAGTGGTGGGACTGGTAGTGCGATATACAGCCACTCAGGACTTTATGCGGGTCACTGCTCCAATTCGCCTGTCACGTAAGGTTTCCCCAGCCCAGGAGCCGGGAAAAATTTAACGGGCTCCTGGGCACAGTTGTGCCTCAGCGATCAGGTGTTGGCGCCGCCAAGGGCCCGGCCATATGGCTGCTAACTGCCCGTTGGTGTCTGAACCCATGGACTGCAGGTATGGTCGCCGTATTTCTATGTAGGCTCAGCCAGTCGGTACCACTACTACAGGCACCGCCGACAGCGAACCCCATCTGTGCCAGGTAATTGGAATGTGTACCAAACAGAGGTCCTCCTGGACTCGGGGAGCATAGTGACCTTGGTTCATAAGTCCCTTGTTGCTGGTGACAACCCCAAAGGATCGAAAGTGGAGGTGATGAGTTTCCATGGGGAAATCCGGGAGTACCCGACCATGGAGGTTAGTTTTTCCACACCATGTGGGGACATTAAACATGTGGTGGAAGTGGTGAAGACGCTTCCATATGGGGCTGTGTTGGGGAGAGATTTGCCTCTGTTTTGGTCCCTGTGGGAGACCAGGGTCAACCCTCTCAAGGAAAGTGTTGTACCGGGTGCAGAATCCAAAGATATTGAGATACCTGCCATAGTGGTCGCCAACCTAGGGACAGAGTGTAATCATGATAGGCTCCCCTTAGAGGTAGTGGCAGGAGAAACTAAAGATGTTTCGGGTTTAGAACCTGAAGATCCTAAGATGAATGCCACAGGGTCACCAATTTATGATTGAAGTGTAATCCCAATAGGCTCCCTCTAGAGTTTGTGGCAGTAGAGGTTGTGGGGACCCCATAGAACCCTGACCTGGAGGTGTTCCCTGGTAGCTCAGATCCAGAGTCCCTTTTGAAGTCGTAGGTATGAGAAGAGCCAAAAGTGTTTGGTCGCAGAGGCAACTGGGGACGTGCGCATGAGGAACCCTCTGGCACCGGTCAAGGATGGGGCCAGGGGTCTGGGTAAATTAGATAGAGCGCTCGCTAAACAGCAGTGTCGGTAGACTCATGTTCGGGTGCGGCGTACTACAGATATTTGCTCAGAGTTGCCAGCGCGGTCCGCGGTGTTTCAGTGTGATATAGTCACTAAGGCATGGGTAAGGGTACAGAGGAAACAGTACAAGGGGCCCGAAAGCAGATACTTAAGTGACAGGATGAACCGTGGGGTTAGTGAACCTGAAGTAAACATAGTAAAGACCACCCAAAACTGGCCCAAATCTGCAGTTAATCAGAAAAGAGGGTTTTGCTTCTGCAATGGAGATCGGGGTGGGTGGTCCAGTAATGAAATATGGAGGAGAAACGGAAAGGGGAGGGATGCGTGCGCCGATCGATGGTTTCGGTCCCTACTTTTGTTTCTTAATGTAGTGTCGAGCGAGGATGTCAGGGGGTCATACCGATGCCCTGTCTTTCACCCTTACGGGGTAACAAATGTTCAACCCCACAGGGATGAATAGGGGGAAGGATATCTGAGGCAGTGAGCCCTGTTAGAGCTAGGGGGCGCTGTATGTGCTCTCCAGAATGTTCATGGAAGCGTAGTGACGGCGTACTACAGACACAGGTGTGGCTGTAATTAGAATAGTGAAGCAGTGACTGAATAAAAAGCCCTGTAGTATTGGGGGAGGTGTGTCAGTGTGTTCTTGGAAGCAGACAGGGCAGTTGTCTGCAGAGCTCTCTGTGTGGAGCAACAGAGGCTAAAGGAACCAGAGAGACTGACACCCTGCGTCTTGGGCTGTCTTATGTGTACCCTGCTGCACTCCTGAGGAAAAAGAGTGCAGTGCGCTGAGTGAGTACAGAGACTTACCGGCATGCGGTCACCCAGGGAAACTGGACAGAGGGAAGTTCGGCCTGTGTATTGACTGCATCATATTTCCATGCATTATTAATGGCCTGTATGAAGAAGCTGTATACTATATTGACTGTGTGAAGTTACATTACACAATAAAAGAACGTTTTGTTTGAACTTGCTTGGGTCACTACCGCTTCACTGTGTATGGTCCTACCGCTGCATCGCAGGTGCAAAAAGCACAACCTGTTAGGGTATGTGTCCACGTTCAGGATTGCATCAGGATTTGGTCAGGATTTTTCAGCAGTATTTGTAAGCCAAAACCAGGAGTGGAACAATTAGCGGAAAAGTATAATAGAAACATATGCACCACTTCTGTATTTATCATCCACTCCTGGTTTTGGCTTACAAAAACTGATGGAAAATCCTGACCAAATCCTGATGCAATCCTGAACGTGGACACATACCCTTAGAACTCCTGTGTCATGTAGGAAGGAGAAACTGTCAGCTCTCCTGCATCATGTAGTGAGGGGAACTGTCAGCTCCCCTATATAGTGTAGAAAAAAAGACCTTTCATCTTTCCTGTGTTCTGTAATAAGGAGAAATTGTCAGCTCTCTTGTGTAATGTTATGAGAGGAACACTCAGCTCTCCTGTCTGGTGTAGGATAGGGCATATGTCTACTCTCCTGCGTGGAGTAGTAACAAGGAACTGTCAGCTCTCATGTATAGTAAA
The DNA here is from genome assembly GCF_032444005.1 of Ranitomeya imitator. Taxonomy (NCBI): domain Eukaryota; kingdom Metazoa; phylum Chordata; class Amphibia; order Anura; family Dendrobatidae; genus Ranitomeya; species Ranitomeya imitator. The sequence goes on along the minus strand of NC_091287.1, from coordinate 265,569,189 downwards.
GAGAGAATCTGTCAGCTCTCCTGCTTAATGTAATAACGAGAGCCTGTCATCTTTGTGTGATGTAACAAGGAGGACCTATTAGCTCTTCTTTGCTGTAAAGAAAGATGGACCTGTCAGTTTTATTTTGTTGTTAAGTGAGAAGAAAATTTCATCTTTGAAGAATGTAAAAATAGCAGTTTTCAAGCTAATTTTGTGAAGCCACTAAGCCCAGGTCTGGGTCAGTACCAGGTTTCTGGGCTTTAATGCAGCTGGTTGAATAGCACACGGGAAGTCAGGATGTTGTATGCTCAGAAATCTAGGGTATAGGTGGATGCAGTAGCGTAGCTACTGGGGGCAGAGGGGGCGGTGGCCCCGTGCTTTGAGGGGGCCCACCCAGAGCTATGCTATGTAACTGTATTGGCGTGCACAGCGCGCTGATAAAGTTATATTCTGCGGCAGAGGAGGAAGACACAATCTTCCTGCTCTGCAACCCAGCCGCTATGGGGCCCCTGAGCAGGCGGTGGGAGGACTGGTGCCAGCAGTAGGCCCCCCGCCTGTCATCGCAGGGTCAACTATATCGACTCGATGCTGATGCAGCTGACCGCATGATGAGAGAAGGAGCATTACCCTCCTTCTCCTATCGTCCCTCTGTCAGCTTATGACATCACCGATGCCGACATTGACAGGGGGTTGCAATGATGTCAGTACTCGGTGCCCGTGGTCCTGAGATGAGCGGGCACTCAGAGCACCGTGGGAACACGAAAGAAGAAATGTGAGTATTGGATTTTTTTATCGGGGTGCATTATACTGTACTGGCTGGCTAATGAGGGTGCATTATACTATACTGGCAGCCTAATGGGGGTGCATTATACTATAAAGGCTGCCTAACGGGGATGTATTATACTGTACCGGCTGCTTAATGGGGGTGGATTATATTATACTGGCTTCCTAATGAGGGTGCATTATACTATACAGGCTGCCTAATGGGGGTGCATTATATTGTATTGGCTGCCTAATGGGGGTGCATTATACTGTACTGACTGCCTAATGGTGATGCATTATACTCTACTGGCTGCCTAAAGGGGGTGCATTGTACTGTACTGACTGGCTATGGGGTGCATTATACTGTACTGGCTGCCTAATGGAGCTGCATTATACTGTACTGACTGCCTAATGGGGGTGCATTATACCGTACTGGCTGCCTAACTGGGTGCATTATACTGTACTGGCTGCCTATGGGGGTGCATTATGCTATACAGGCTTCCTAATGGAGCTGCATTATACTGCACTGACTGCTTAATGGGGGTGCATTATACCATACTGGCTGCCTAACTGGGTGTATTATACTGTACTGGCTGCCTATGGGGGTGCATTATGCTATACAGGCTGCCTAATGGGGGTGCATTATACTATACTGGCTGCCTAATGGAGATCCATTATACTATACTGGCTGCCTAATGGGGGTGCATTATAATATACTGGCTGCCTAATGGGGCTGCATTAAGTCGGCGTCACACTAGAGTTTTACGGACGTATGAGAGGCGCAAAAACCACGTATTGCACACGGACCAATGATTCTCTATTGGGCAGCTCCTATCTGCTGTATATTTCTCAGCCGTATTTTACGGGCTGAGAAAATCGCAGCATGCGATTGCGATTGTGTATTGCACAAAAAAATCCGCCAATGAAATTCTATGGGGCGAGAAAAATCCAGATTCCTCACGGATCATCAGTGAGTGTGACTTGCGAGAAATACGCCTTGGTGTTCTAGAGAGAAGCCAGTAATTCAGTGCGGTGTACAGTAAAATCACACTGGCAGGTTAGAATAGAATAAACCAAATAAATGTCTGCACATTTAAGGGTTAATTCACGGAAAAAACTGGCGTTGGCTCCAGCGCAATTTTTTCCGTCAGATTGGGAAAGCCAGTGACTGAGGGCAGATATTAATAGCCTGGCTAAAAACATCTGCCCCCAGCCACCCCAGAAAAGGCACATCTGTAAGATGCTCCTATTCTGGCCCTTAGCCTCTCTCCTCCCACTCCCCTGTAGCGGTGGGATATGGGGTAATAAAGAGTTAATGTCACCTTGCTATTGTAAGGTGACATTAAGCCTGGTTAATAATGGAGAGATGTCAATAAGACACCTATCCAATATTAATCCAATAATATTAAAGGGTTAATAATAAACACACAATGAGAAAGTATTTTTTGAAATAAATATACACATGGGGTTTTCAAATCTTTATTATACACTTAATCCACCTGAAGACCCTCGTTCTGTAAAGGCTGCCACGACCAATCAGCGATGGGCACAGTCCGATTAGTCCCTCCCTACTCCCCTGCTTTCAGTGCCTGGCGCCCGCATACTCCCCACCACTCACTGCTCACACAGGGTTAATGCCAGCGGTAACGGGCTGCGGGTACCGTACTCCATAACCGCTGCTATTAACCATGTGTGACCAAGTTTTTACTATTGATGCTGCATATGCAGCATCAATAGTAAAAAGATCTAATGTTACAAAGAAAATGTTATTCTCACCCTCCGACGTGGCGCTGTGCTCAGCAGTGCAAGCGGCAGGTTCTGGTGCTAAGGTTGCAATGCGAGAAGGACCTGCCATGACATCACGGTGACGTCATCACAGGTCCTGCGCTCAGACCATCCCTGGGACCAGAAGCTGCCGCGTACACTGCACACAGGCGCCAGGACTACAAGAGCCCTTCACAAGGTGAGTATGTTTATTTTTTATTTTAAGTCTTTTTTTAACCTGTTACATATGTGGCTGGGCAATATACTACATGATTGGCCAATATACTATGTGCTGGGCAGTATACTACATGTCTGTGCTGTATACTACGTGGCTCTGTGCAATATACTACGTGGCTGTGCAATATACTACGTGGCTGGGCAATATACTACGTGGCTGGGCAATATACTACGTGGCTGGGCAATATACTACGTGGCTGGGCAATATACTAAGTGACTGGGCAATATACTACATGGCTGGGCAATATACTACGTGACTGGGCAATATACTAAGTGACTGGGCAATATACTACATGGCTGGGCAATATACTACGTGACTGGGCAATATACTACGTGACTGGGCAATATACTACGTGGCTGGGCAATATACTACGTGGCTGGGCAATATACTACGTGGCTGGGCAATATACTACGTGACTTGGCAATATACTACATGGCTGGGCAATATACTACGTTGCTGGGCAATATAGTACGTGACTGTGCAATACACTACATGGACATGCATATTCTAGAATACCCGATGCTTACTGGCTGCCTAAGGGGCTGCATTATACTATACAGGCTGCCTATGGGGGTGCATTATACTATACAGGCTGCCTATGAGGGTGCATTATACTATACTGTTTGCCTAATGGGGGTGCATTATACTATGCTGGCTGCCTAATTGGGGTGCATTATACTATACTGGCTGCATAATGGGGGTGCATTATACTATACTGGCTGCCTATGGGGTGCATTATACTATACTGGCTGTCTAATGGTGGTGCATTATAATATACTGGCTGCCTAATGGGAGTGCATTATACTATGCTGGCTGCCTAATTGGGGTGCATTATACTGTACTGGCTGCCTAATGGGGTTTATTGTACTGTACTGGCTGCCTATGGGGGTGCATTATACTATACTGGCTTCCTAATGGGGCTGCATTATACAGCACAGGCTGCCTAATGGGGGTGCATTATACTACACTGGCTGCCTAATGGAGGTCCATTATACTAAAGTGGCTGGCTATACTGGCTGCCTATGGGGAGTGCATTATACTATACAGGCCTATGGGGAGTGCATTATACTATATAGGCCTATGGGGAGTGCATTATACTATACAGGCCTATGGGGAGTGCATTATACTATATTGAGGACTATATGGCACATTATACTATATGGAAGCTATCTAAGGAGCCATTATAACCTGTGGGTATCACAGTGAAGGGGCCATCACACAATGTTGGGGCCATCAAGCAGTTTGGGGGCTACTAAGTGGTCATTAAACTGTGTGCGTGGTACTATAAGTGAGGAGGTATGATGCTGTGTGTAAGAGAGCATCATATTGTGTATAGGGGAGCAGTACAACGGGAGACTCGGGACATTATTCAATGTTAAGTGGGCACTTATTGTTATAGGGGAACTCAGGTTACTGTGACTATAAAAGGGGCACACAGAGGGCATTATTATTTTCTAGGGGGCTGTTACGTGTTACAGAACCACTCAGCACCAAGAATATGTTGTGCAGTTATGTGCATGTATAATAGGTTCCATGTGAGATGCATGTCCCTAATGCATTAGCCCACAGGCTGCGCCCCTAAGCAGAGGGGACACGATATTCCCCTTTTGTCCGCCCCCTACCTTTGTAATTCCCACAGTAAATATCGGCAGGCTTCGGCCACCTGCGGCTATTGTAATGTATGTCTGGCCTGCCGCTTTTCTATTGGCCTGCCCTCTGTATGTGTGTGATATATTCTGTGTCCTGTGAGTAAAGTGTTGTCAGACTGGAAATACGTGGAGAAGCAGTGATCTTTTATATTCGCCCATGTAAGCAAGCAATTCTACCCAGCGTCCTTCATTCAGACTCCAGCCAAAGCAGAGAGGACCTCCTGAAACACGGGGTGGTACTGAAAGAGGTACTCCAGCTTGATAGCCCCCGTTACAGGGGCAAAATGTGGGTGCTGTTTTCTAGGGCACTTGCACCGGGCATTACTAAATTATAGAGGGTTGCTTTAGAATTTAGAAGGCACAGAAAACCACACAGCAGGTGCAGTAATAGGGACACATATGACAGCAGCATTGGGGTACCAGTGGAATGAGGAGTTTGTGCAGGTTGGGAATAGATGGTGAAGTGGTGAAAATATTAGAATTGAAATGTGTCTGTTGTATTCTCTGCAGTCGAGTCCTGGCTGGAAGAAGTTGTCATGTCTGTCTGGGCCAGATGGTAAAACCTGGAAAAGTGAACGATTCCATCAGAAAGAACGTCAGCAGTAAGTCATTATCTGTAACTGTGCAGTGATCACTTATATGTACTGTTAGACTGGTATCTACCACTGACCATATGGCGGCAATATCAATGTTCGTCTTTACTTAGAGATTATTTTCAGCAACATCGCTGTCATCTGCTGAGGTCCTCCTCCACTATTAGGTTGCGTCACCCAGTTGTAATCAAGGTTACCTGGTTAGGGCCCCCCTCAGAAGCTTCGCCCCTCCCTGAATTAAAACCCTATCTACGCCTCTGTGTGGATGGATGCAGTGAGGGAAAAAGGAAAGAAGCTGGTTAGCACAATGCTCACATGAGGAGTACACAAGCCCAAAGTCTTGAAACACAATCTAAAGTCACAGATGTATGCGTCAATGGACCATAAATAGTTCTAGGAAGGTGATGTCATAAATTCACACCAGGCAACCTGCAAAACAATGTTAAGGAGAACAGAGGGCAGCAGACTGAGTTGAAGGGAGTGGAAACTCTGATACCAGGGGAAGGTGTTTAACAGTATCACCCCCTTTTAGTGCCCCTCCCAGATGAATCTAAGACAGCAGAAAAAGAATGCTTGGCATGACATCTCTTGAGCTTGATAGGAGTAACCTTGTCCTTTATAGGAGCACAAAATCCCTCCTTATCACAAGTCATTTCACAGTCCAGAACATGGTTGAATTCTTTCTCCATGATTCCATCAGAAGTAGATGCAGGAACTGTTTTGACTGTAGAGGAGGAGTTAAGGGACTAAAGATAACTTGCTGATGGTGAAATAGAAAACGATGAGACAGAAATAAGTGCACTTTCAGGCTCAGTCATTGTTAACATGGTGTTCACAGGATGTGGAGTACACAAGTCTTAAAACGCAATCCAAATACACAGGTGTGTTTGCCAATCAACCTTAAATAAGTCTAGAGAAGTGAAGGCATATACAGTATCTACGTCGGGCAACCTACAAAACCTGACATGCATATTATCACTATAAACTGAAACAGAAGCATCATAAGTAGTGATGAGCATTCCGATACTGCAGGTATTGGTATCGGCCGATATTTGCGGTCTCGGAATTCCGATACCAAGCTCCGATACTTTCAGTATATCGGATACCGGAATCGGAAGTTTCCATAATTCAAAGAGCCAGTTTCATTTAATTCAGCCACTGAGGAATGATTAGAAGTGTGGGCACAATCTGTTCTGCATGGTAGGCATTTAACTACTGACATGGCTGTGATTGGCTGCTGAAATGATGTCATGATGCACGATAAAAGTCGCCGCCGCCATTTTGGGCTCACTTTGCTGTGAATTCAGTTAGTGCCAGGATGCTGTGTTCTGACTGAGGGCCAGTTTAGATATAGCGGTTTGCTTTATTGTTAGTGTTGAGCATTCCGATACCGCAAGTATCGGGTATCGGCCGATATTTGCGGTATCGGAATTCCGATACCGAATTCCGATACTTCCCGTGTATCGGATACCGGAATCGGAAGTTCCCAGAATTCAAACTGCACGCAGCAGCCAATGAGGAATGAATGGAAGTGTGGGCACATCCTGTTTAGCATGGTGGGCATGTAAGTACTGGCAAGGCTGTGATTGGCTGCTGAAATGATGTCACTCTGCACTATAAAAAACGCTGCCGCCATTTTGCGCTCACTCTGCTGTGATTTCAGTTAGGGACAGGACGCTGTGTTCTAACTGAGGGCCAGTTGAGATAGCTAATTGCTTTATTTTGCTTTCCCAAGGCTTATTTAGCAAAACGCTGTGTGTTGTTCACTGTTCACCTTGCTCTTGCCTTGCAGCGCTGTTTTAACAGCGTTCTGCAAGGTCTCTGTGTGTGTGTGTGTGTGCAGCTCACTCTGTAGTCTGTGTGCAGCCATATACCCGGTTGTATTCAGCTCAGGGGGGGTTCACACTGCCTCATACAGTTCTATCCATTGTCCTTTTTTGCTCATAGTGCAGCCTGCTGCACATTTTTTCTAAAATTTCCTATTAGTGTTTTTCCACTCGTCTCCAGCTAAATAGTGGAAAAACACTACATAGGATAACCTAGAGGGGGGTTTTTGGGCCTTGCAGCGCCGTTTACGGCTGTCTGCACAGTCTCCGTGTGAGCGCAGCTCGCCCTGTAGTCTGTGTGCAGCCACAGCTGGTTGGATTCAGGTCAGGGTGCGTTACTGCCTCATACCGTTAAATAACTTGTCCTTTTTTTCAAATAGTGCAGTCTGTTGAAATTTTTTTTTTAAATTTCTTGTTAGTGTCTTTCCACCCGTCTCCAGCTAAATAGTGGAAAAACACTACATAGGATAACCTAGAGGAGGGTTTTTGGGCCTTGCAGCGCCGTTTACGGCTGTCTGCACGGTCTCCGTGTGAGCGCAGCTCGCCCTGTAGTCTGTGTGCAGCCATAGCTGGTTGGATTCAACTCAGGGTGCGTTACTGCCTCATACCGTTAAATAACTTGTCCTTTTTTTCAAATAGTGCAGCCTGTTGAAAAATTTTTCAAAAATTTCCTATTAGTGTCTTTCCACCCGTCTCCAGCTAAATAGTGGAAAAACACTACATAGGATAACCTAGAGGAGGGTTTTTGGGCCTTGCAGCGCCGTTTACGGCTCTCTGCACGGTCCCCGTGTGAGTTAAACTCGCTCTGTAGTCTGATCTGCAGAAGAAAAAAAAAGTAAAGTTCACCAAACACCACTTAACACTTGTGTAGGCCACATTTTATAAATTTGCAACAGCAGAAAAAAAAGGCAGCAACCCTTACCTGCCCAGATCTTAGAACAAATGCACTGCAGGGTGCAGCCAGCCCATAAAGCAAGATGTTAGCAACACAGGTGCAAAATACCAGATCAACAGCCACTCTCCATATACCCACTCCTGGAGGGGGTGACTGCCCAGTATACAATTGCACAATAAAGGCCCACATAGGGCGTAGTTCACACAATGGTACTGCATAGTGTCTGGTTCACAGCCTATTAGTCACGCCCCTACTTTTCGATTAGGCGGGCTGGCCAGTACACTCTCAATGCATCCCAGTGCGAACACCCCTCACGTGAGACCGAACGTGTTTGGGCTTGGCTGCACCCCGAAAAATATAGTGCAAAAAATATTCAAAAATAGTGAGGTATTGGTTGATATTTTGGCCAAAGTACGTAAGCTCGTAACCCACGCCAAGGGTCCCCACGCTTACGAGTCCTACACTAAACTAAATAGCAAAGCCACTAGAGACTCAAGGTCTACAAAAATACTCACTATTTTTGAATATTTTTTGTTCTAAGATCTGGGCAGGTAAGGGTTGCTGCCTTTTTTTTCTGCTGTTGCAAATTGAATTTTTGTAGACCTTGAGTCTCTAGTGGCTTTGCTATTTAGTTTAGTGTAGGACTCGTAAGCGTGGGGACCCTTAGCGTGGGTTACGAGCTTACGTATTTTGGCCAAAATATCAACCAATACCTCACTATTTTTGAATATTTTTTGCACTATATTTTTCGGGGTGCAGCCAAGCCCAAACACGTTCGGTCTCGCATGAGGGGTGTTCGCACTGGGATGCATTGAGAGTGTACTGGCCAGCCCGCCTAATCGAAAAGTAGGGGCGTGACTAATAGGCTGTGAACCAGACACTATGCAGTACCACTGTGTGAACTACGCCCTATGTGGGCCTTTATAGTGCAATTGTATACTGGGCAGTCACCCCCTCCAGGAGTGGGTATGTGGAGAGTGGCTGTTGATCTGGTATTTTGCACCTGTGTTGCTAACATCTTGCTTTATGGGCTGGCTGCACCCTGCAGTGCATTTGTTCTAAGATCTGGGCAGGTAAGGGTTGCTGCCTTTTTTTTCTGCTGTTGCAAATTGAATTTTTGTAGACCTTCAGTCTCTAGTGGCTTTGCTATTTAGTTTAGTGTAGGACTCGTAAGCATGGGGACCCTTGGCGTGGGTTACGAGCTTACATATTTTGGCCAAAATATCAACCAATACCTCACTATTTTTGAATATTTTTTGCACTATATTTTTCGGGGTGCAGCCAAGCCCAAACACGTTCGGTCTCGCATGAGGGGTGTTCGCACTGGGATGCATTGAGAGTGTACTGGCCAGCCTGCCTAATCGAAAAGTAGGGGGCGTGACTAATAGGCTGTGAACCAGACACTATGCAGTACCATTGTGTGAACTACGCCCTATGTGGGCCTTTATTGTGCAATTGTATACTGGGCAGTCACCCCCTCCAGGAGTGGGTATGTGGAGAGTGGCTGTTGATCTGGTATTTTGCACCTGTGTTGCTAACATCTTGCTTTATGGGCTGGCTGCAACCTGCAGTGCATTTGTTCTAAGATGTGGGCAGGTAAGGGTTGCTGCCTTTTTTTTCTGCTGTTGCAAATTGAATTTTTGTAGACCTTGAGTTTCTAGTGGCTTTGCTATTTAGTTTAGTGTAGGACTCGTAAGCGTGGGGACCCTTGGCGTGGGTTACGAGCTTACGTATTTTGGCCAAAATATCAACCAATACCTCACTATTTTTGAATATTTTTTGCACTATATTTTTCGGGGTGCAGCCAAGCCCAAACACGTTCGGTCTCGCATGAGGGGTGTTCACACTGGGATGCATTGAGAGTGTACTGGCCAGCCCGCCTAATCGAAAAGTAGGGGCGTGACTAATAGGCTGTGAACCAGACACTATGCAGTACCATTGTGTGAACTACGCCCTATGTGGGCCTTTATTGTGCAATTGTATACTGGGCAGTCAACCCCTCCAGGAGTGGGTATGTGGAGAGTGGCTGTTGATCTGGTATTTTGCACCTGTGTTGCTAACATCTTGCTTTATGGGCTGGCTGCACCCTGCAGTGCATTTGTTCTAAGATGTGGGCAGGTAAGGGTTGCTGCCTTTTTTTTCTGCTGTTGCAAATTGAATTTTTGTAGACCTTGAGTCTCTAGTGGCTTTGCTATTTAGTTTAGTGTAGGACTCGTAAGCGTGGGGACCCTTGGCGTGGGTTACGAGCTTACGTATTTTGGCCAAAATATCAACCAATACCTCACTATTTTTGAATATTTTTTGCACTATATTTTTCGGGGTGCAGCCAAGCCCAAACACGTTCGGTCTCGCATGAGGGGTGTTCACACTGGGATGCATTGAGAGTGTACTGGCCAGCCCGCCTAATCGAAAAGTAGGGGCGTGACTAATAGGCTGTGAACCAGACACTATGCAGTACCATTGTGTGAACTACGCCCTATGTGGGCCTTTATTGTGCAATTGTATACTGGGCAGTCACCCCCTCCAGGAGTGGGTATGTGGAGAGTGGCTGTTGATCTGGTATTTTGCACCTGTGTTGCTAACATCTTGCTTTATGGGCTAGCTGCACCCTGCAGTGCATTTGTTCTAAGATGTGGGCAGGTAAGGGTTGCTGCCTTTTTTTTCTGCTGTTGCAAATTGAATTTTTGTAGACCTTGAGTCTCTAGTGGCTTTGCTATTTAGTTTAATGTAGGACTCGTAAGCGTGGGGACCCTTGGCGTGGGTTACGAGCTTACGTATTTTGGCCAAAATATCAACCAATACCTCACTATTTTTGAATATTTTTTGCACTATATTTTTCGGGGTGCAGCCAAGCCCAAACACGTTCGGTCTCGCATGAGGGGTGTTCACACTGGGATGCATTGAGAGTGTACTGGCCAGCCCGAATAATCGAAAAGTAGGGGCGTGACTAATAGGCTGTGAACCAGACACTATGCAGTACCATTGTGTGAACTACGCCCTATGTGGGCCTTTATTGTGCAATTGTATACTGGGCAGTCACCCCCTCCAGGAGTGGGTATGTGGAGAGTGGCTGTTGATCTGGTGTTTTGCACCTGTGTTGCTAACATCTTGCTTTATGGGCTGGCTGCACCCTGCAGTGCATTTGTTCTAAGATCTGGGCAGGTAAGGGTTGCTGCCTTTTTTTTCTGCTGTTGCAAATTGAATTTTTGTAGACCTTCAGTCTCTAGTGGCTTTGCTATTTAGTTTAGTGTAGGACTCGTAAGCATGGGGACCCTTGGCGTGGGTTACGAGCTTACATATTTTGGCCAAAATATCAACCAATACCTCACTATTTTTGAATATTTTTTGCACTATATTTTTCGGGGTGCAGCCAAGCCCAAACACGTTCGGTCTCGCATGAGGGGTGTTCGCACTGGGATGCATTGAGAGTGTACTGGCCAGCCTGCCTAATCGAAAAGTAGGGGGCGTGACTAATAGGCTGTGAACCAGACACTATGCAGTACCATTGTGTGAACTACGCCCTATGTGGGCCTTTATTGTGCAATTGTATACTGGGCAGTCACCCCCTCCAGGAGTGGGTATGTGGAGAGTGGCTGTTGATCTGGTATTTTGCACCTGTGTTGCTAACATCTTGCTTTATGGGCTGGCTGCAACCTGCAGTGCATTTGTTCTAAGATGTGGGCAGGTAAGGGTTGCTGCCTTTTTTTTCTGCTGTTGCAAATTGAATTTTTGTAGACCTTGAGTTTCTAGTGGCTTTGCTATTTAGTTTAGTGTAGGACTCGTAAGCGTGGGGACCCTTGGCGTGGGTTACGAGCTTACGTATTTTGGCCAAAATATCAACCAATACCTCACTATTTTTGAATATTTTTTGCACTATATTTTTCGGGGTGCAGCCAAGCCCAAACACGTTCGGTCTCGCATGAGGGGTGTTCACACTGGGATGCATTGAGAGTGTACTGGCCAGCCCGCCTAATCGAAAAGTAGGGGCGTGACTAATAGGCTGTGAACCAGACACTATGCAGTACCATTGTGTGAACTACGCCCTATGTGGGCCTTTATTGTGCAATTGTATACTGGGCAGTCAACCCCTCCAGGAGTGGGTATGTGGAGAGTGGCTGTTGATCTGGTATTTTGCACCTGTGTTGCTAACATCTTGCTTTATGGGCTGGCTGCACCCTGCAGTGCATTTGTTCTAAGATGTGGGCAGGTAAGGGTTGCTGCCTTTTTTTTCTGCTGTTGCAAATTGAATTTTTGTAGACCTTGAGTCTCTAGTGGCTTTGCTATTTAGTTTAGTGTAGGACTCGTAAGCGTGGGGACCCTTGGCGTGGGTTACGAGCTTACGTATTTTGGCCAAAATATCAACCAATACCTCACTATTTTTGAATATTTTTTGCACTATATTTTTCGGGGTGCAGCCAAGCCCAAACACGTTCGGTCTCGCATGAGGGGTGTTCACACTGGGATGCATTGAGAGTGTACTGGCCAGCCCGCCTAATCGAAAAGTAGGGGCGTGACTAATAGGCTGTGAACCAGACACTATGCAGTACCATTGTGTGAACTACGCCCTATGTGGGCCTTTATTGTGCAATTGTATACTGGGCAGTCACCCCCTCCAGGAGTGGGTATGTGGAGAGTGGCTGTTGATCTGGTATTTTGCACCTGTGTTGCTAACATCTTGCTTTATGGGCTAGCTGCACCCTGCAGTGCATTTGTTCTAAGATGTGGGCAGGTAAGGGTTGCTGCCTTTTTTTTCTGCTGTTGCAAATTGAATTTTTGTAGACCTTGAGTCTCTAGTGGCTTTGCTATTTAGTTTAGTGTAGGACTCGTAAGCGTGGGGACCCTTGGCGTGGGTTACGAGCTTACGTATTTTGGCCAAAATATCAACCAATACCTCACTATTTTTGAATATTTTTTGCACTATATTTTTCGGGGTGCAGCCAAGCCCAAACACGTTCGGTCTCGCATGAGGGGTGTTCACACTGGGATGCATTGAGAGTGTACTGGCCAGCCCGAATAATCGAAAAGTAGGGGCGTGACTAATAGGCTGTGAACCAGACACTATGCAGTACCATTGTGTGAACTACGCCCTATGTGGGCCTTTATTGTGCAATTGTATACTGGGCAGTCACCCCCTCCAGGAGTGCGTATGTGGAGAGTGGCTGTTGATCTGGTATTTTGCACCTGTGTTGCTAACATCTTGCTTTATGGGCTGGCTGCACCCTGCAGTGCATTTGTTCTAAGATCTGGGCAAGTAAGGGATGCTGCCTTTTTTTTCTGCTGTTGCAAATTGAATTTTTGTAGACCTTGAGTCTCTAGTGGCTTTGCTACACATTTTATAAATAATAAAGTCTAGTCCACACTTTACAACATTAGTGTTTCTTACACCTGTTAGGAAGAGCATTTCAGGAATAAGCACACTAAGGCCTTAGTACTTTTCTGCTTATCTTTATCTGTCAACCAAGATGAAGAGGGCAGGGAGTAAGGCACGTGGGCGTGTGCGCGGAGCAGGGAGAGGACGTGGTGATTCTGTGCCTGCTGCGGGCATCGGTGACTCATCATCACTCAGTTTCAGCAGGGAACAGTCCTTCATGCGCAGCTTTGTTGGATGGATGGCAGCTAACGCATCGGCATCGACTTCAATTAGTGCCACATCCTCTCAGGCACAGACCACTGGAGAGCAGCCATCTGTCTCTTCACCACCTGCCAAATTGGCCAGGCAGTCAGAGAACCCAGGACAGGAGCCGTCTCTACTTCTGTTCTCTGAATCTCTTGGCTTGGAAACAGGGGGCCAGCCAAGCGGCATTGGAGAAATGGAAGAAGAGGCAGTGTGCAGTGATGCCCAACAGCTTTGTCTCTCTGACTCTGAAGAGGCGGGTGGGCCAGTGCCTGCGGTGACCACAGCGCAGTACGCATCTGATGATGAAACTCAGGTGCCGCTTTCTGGTGCGTACTGTGCTGCCGAGACTACCCAGGAGGAGCAGTTGGTGGCAGAGGGTAGTGGAGATGATGAGGTCCTTGACCCATCGTGGCGTGAGGAACAGGAAGGTGGTGGGAGCAGCTCTGAGGAAGAGATTCCCCTTACGGGCCAAAGAGGGAGAGGGAGGGGGAAGACTGCGGAGCCTGTAGCCTCCACTTTGGCACCCATTAGGAGCCTGTCTCTTTCAAAAGCCAAAAAGGGCGCTCCCAAGACTTGCAGTGCCTGGTCCTTTTTTGACACAGTTGCAGATGACATTTGTTTTGTCAAATGCAAGCTGTGTCATCAGAACGTCAAAAGAGGTAAAAGTGTAAGCAACCTCAATACCACAAATATGTGTAAACATGTGCGGACCAGGCACGCGGTGGAGTTACAAAAACACACTGAAGACGTAGGCCAACCAACAGCGGCAGCTACCACCTCTTCAGCTCGTGTTGCCTCTTCCTCCAGCTCACGCACAGCTGGTTTGGCTTCCTCCCAGGATCGCCATGGAAGAACCTCTGGCACTGTTGTCCAGAGACTTAGTGTAATTCCACCCACAGCACCACATTCCCAGTCATCCTCACACTCCCAGTCTACTCTACAGCCATCGGTAGTACAGGCATGGGAGAAAAGGCGGCCATTCTCGGCAAACCACCCCCGAGCACAGGCTCTGAATACAGGCATTGCCAAACTTCTGTCACTGGAAATGCTCTCATTCAGGCTGGTGGAGACTGACAGCTTCCGTGACTTGATGGCATTGGCAGTCCCACAGTACAAGGTGCCCAGCCACTTTTACTTCAGCAGGCAAGCTGTCCCTGCCCTGCACAAGCATGTGGAGGGACACATAAAACACGCGCTACTGAACGCCGTCAGTAGCAAGGTCCACCTCACCACCGATGCGTGGAACAGTCAACATGGACAGGGGCGATACGTTTCACTCACTGCCCATTGGGTTAATGTTGTTGAGCCAGGTACAGATCGTGCGAGTGGCGCAGGACGTGTCCTGCCCACTCCAAGGATTGCAGGAATCCAGTCTGTACGCATTGACTCCTCCTCATACACAAGTTCCTCAGAATCATCGCTGCAGGAGCCGTCACAGTCCACCTCCACATGGACCCGTGAACGTTTACCTATGACCGACATGAGCACAGCCGTGGCCAAACGTCAACAGGCCGTCTTGAAACTAGTTTCATTGGGGAATCGAAGCCACACAGCGCAGGAGCACTGGAATGCCATCAAGCAGGAGAGCGATGTGTGGTTAGTGCCAGCGAATCTCCAGCCAGGCATGGTAGTGTGTGACAATGGCCGAAATCTGGTGGCAGCTTTGGCCATTGGCAACCTCACTCACATCCCATGTCTGGCACATGTGCTCAATTTGGTTGTGCAGAGTTTTCTGAGGAACTATCCGGATCTTGATGCACTGCTGCACAAGGTCCGCCTAGAGTGTGCTCACTTGCGGCGTTCCAGCTTGGCAAGATCCCGCATTGCTGCTCTGCAGCGCCGATTCCGCCTTCCGGAACACCGCATCATATGTGACCTACCTACCAGGTGGAATTCCACGTTACATATGTTGGAGCGGTTGTGTGAGCAGCAGCAAGCAGTAATGGAGTACCAGCTGCATCAGGCGCTAAAAAGTTGCAGTCAGCGCCGATCAGACTTCACAACCACAGAGTGGGCCACTATGAAGGACGTCTGCCAGGTTTTGCATCCTTTCGATTATTCCACGCGGATGGCAAGTGCAGATGATGCACTAGTCAGCATGACTGTCCCCCTTATCTGCCTGATTCAACAAACTTTGCAAGCGTTAAGGGATGATGTTGTGGAAGAGGTGGAGGATGAGGAGTCACCTTTTCCATCAAGTTCTGGAGAGTCAGCGCCACGTGGTTCCTCACAAAGGGGTACGCAGGGGCCACTTTGTGAGGAGGATGAGGAGGAGTCAATGGAGGAGGAAGAGCTCCGTCCAGAGGAGGGAGTGACACAATTGTCCAGTGGTCAGTGTGTACAGCGAGGGTGGGGTGATGACGAGCGGGCAGAGATCATGTCTCAAGTAGGGGACAGCGTTTCTGGGCCAGTTGGCAGTCTGCAGCACATGGTGGATTTCATGCTGCAATGCCTGAAAAACGACCGCCGCATCGACCACATTCTCAACATGCCTGATTATTGGGTGTTCACCCTCCTCGATCCTCGCTACCGGGAAAACGTCCAAAACCTCATCCCAGTGTTGACCCGGGAGCGTAAAATGCGGGAGTACCACGACACACTGGTGAATTCCATCATCTTCTCCAGTCCAACTGAGAGGAGTGCTGCTAGTACTTTACAAAGCAGCTCAGTGCGTCGAGGCAGTGGGGGAGGCTCTGCACAAAGAGGGAGCAGAAGCAGTGCCTCTGCCCAAGGCAAGCCCAGTATGGCACAACTGTGGCAAACTTTTGTGTGCCCGCCCCAAATGTCTACACCATCACCGGCGGCTCCAGTCAGCAGGAGGCAACGGTTCCGTCAGATGGTGACAGACTACATGGCTTGCCCTCTTACTGTACTCCCAGACGGCTCTTCCCCGTTCAAGTTTTGGGTCTCTAAGCTGGGTACATGGCCAGAGCTAAGCCAGTATGCATTGGAGGTGCTGGCTTGCCCTGCGGCTAGTGTCTTATCGGAACGTGTCTTTAGTGCCGCAGGTGGTGTACTAACAGACCATCGCATGCGACTATCCTCCGATAACGTTGACCGGCTTACTTTCCTGAAAATGAACCAGGCCTGGATCTCGCAGGAATTTGCCACTCCTCTGCCTGATTAAGTAATTGGGTGTCATCCAGGTCTCCTGATGTGTTCATCTTTCTACCACCTGAACTGCTATTCCTGGGCTCCAACACCGCCAGTTGCGGCTCAGAAGTGCAGGCTGCACAGTCAAAACATACGACCCAGTGTTATTGGGTTTCAGTAACGTCAGCTGATCCCCAGCTGTGTAGCAGGCAATGTGTCCTGCGACCGCCACGCTGGCACAACAACCTAAATGTAAGGGAACCTGCCCCCCCCCCCCCGGTGTTTGTTACTGAAAGAGCCACCTTGTGCAGCAGTAATGCTGCACAAGGAAAACGTAGCTCTTTTAGTTTAGCTCCTTGCACACGCAGAACTTAACACTTATAAAATGTGTTCACTGATACCGTTATACCGTCCCGGAGCTGGGACTTTCCTTCGTAATGTGATGCAGCACAGCCGTCATTCCTACCCTCTTGGTGCCATGCGCTGCCTCCTCAGTGTTGTTTGAAGCTGTCACGGAGCCTGCGCTGTTCTGTTATCCCTTGGCCATGCCCAATTTGCGCTGCCTGTCTTCTGACATAATTTGGTGTCAGGCTGGCTGCGCCTGTGCGCCCGCGCTGCCCGAGATCTCGCCTCGTAGTGTCTTCTGTTTGAATCACACTGCGAGCCTGGGATCCATGGGCATGCGCAGTGCATATCTTCCCCTCGGGCTCTCGCTCATCTCCCTCCGCCTTCTTTAGACTGTGCGCCGTCAGCTGATCCCTAATAGCATGCCACGGCCGTGACGCCGCACAGTCTGAAGAAGAGGGAAGGAGGGGAGTGAGAGTCGAGGATATGCACTGTGCATGCCCATGGATCCAAGGCCCGCAGTGGGATTACATTAGACGACACTGCGAGGTGGGATCTGTAGCAGCGTGAACCCCCAGGCACTCACAACCTGACACCAAATTATGTCAGAAGACAGGCAGCGCAAATTGGGCATGGCCAAGGGATAACAGAACAGCGCAGGCTCCATGACAGCTTAAAAGAACGCTGAGGAGGCAGCGCACGGCACCAAGGGGATAGGAATGACAGCTGTGCTGCGTCCCATTACGAAGGAAATTCCCACCTCCGGGACGGTTTTACGGTATAAGGGGACACATTTTTAGTGTTTACTTCTGTGTTTGCAAGGAGCATAATTAAAAGAGAAACCTTTTCCGTTTGCATCCTTAGTGCTGCACAAGATGGCTCTTTCAGCTACAAACGTCTTGGGGGGGGTTAAAGGTTCACTTTCAACTTGCTCCAATCTGGCTTCGGCCTACACTCTGTTCCTCTGCTCCTCCTGCTGTCCCTGGGCTCTAACACCGCCAGTTGGTGCCTGGAAGTGCTGTCTGCACAGTTAACAGTCGCTCCTCTGTTATTGGGGTTCAGTAACGTCAGCTGATCCCCAGCTGTGTGTGCGGCAATACCTCCAATCTGCTCCTCCTGCTGTCCCTGGGCTCTAACACCGCCAGTTGGTGCCTGGAAGTGCTGTGTGCACAGTCAACAGTCGCTCCTCTGTTATTGGGGTTCATGTTATGATCAGGTAATTCAGAACCACAATGGACATTGAAGTTCAGAGCACACAAAGTGACCTGACAATTACCAAAAACAAAGGACGAGCTCTGAGACGTGGGAACTCTGCTGACCGCAATCCCTAATCCTAACACACCACACTAGAGGTAGCCGTGGATTGCGCCTAACGCTCCCTATGCAACTCGGCACAGCCTGAGAAACTAACTAGCCCTGAAGATAGAAAAATAAGCCTACCTTGCCTCAGAGAAATTCCCCAAAGGAAAAGGCAGCCCCCCACATATAATGACTGTGAGTAAGATGAAAATACAAACACAGAGATGAAATAGATTTAGCAAAGTGAGGCCCGACTTACTGAATAGACCGAGGATAGGAAAGATAGCTTTGCGGTCAACACAAAAACCTACAAACAACCACGCAGAGGGGCAAAAAGACCCTCCGCACCGACTAACGGTACGGAGGTGCTCCCTCTGCGTCTCAGAACTTCCAGCAAGCAAGAAAAACCAATAAAGCAAGCTGGACAGAAAAAATAGCAAGCAAAAATAACACAAGCAAAACTTAGCTTATGCAGGATAGACAGGCCACAGGAACGATCCAGGAGAATACTAGAACATTGACTGGAGGCCAGGATCAAAGCACCAGGTGGAGTTAAATAGAGCAGCACCTAACGACTTAACCTCTCACCTGAGGAAGGAAACTCAGAAGCCGCAGTACCACTCCCATCCACCAAAGGAAGCTCATAGACAGAACCAGCCGAAGTACCACTCTCGACCACAGGAGGGAGCCTGGCCACAGAATTCACAACAGGTTCAGTAACGTCAGCTGATCCCCAGCTGTGTGTGCGGCAACACCTCCAATCTGCTCCTCCTGCTGTCCCTGGGCTCTAACACCGCCAGTTGGTGCCTGGAAGTGCTGTGTGCACAGTCAACAGTCGCTCCTCTGTTATCGGGGTTCAGTAACATCAGTTGATCCCCAGCTGTGTATCTGGCAACGTGTCATGCGACCGCCACGCTGGCACAACAAAAATGTAAGGGAACCTGTCCCCCCCCCCCTAGGCGTTTGTTACTGAAAGAGCCACCTTGTGCAGCACTCACAGACGGTTTAACGGTGTGAGGGGACACATTATATGAGTGTGTACTTCAGCGTTTGCAAGGAGCATAATTTTAGGAGCCACCATTTTCCATGTGCAGTATTACTGCTGTACAAGATGGCTCTTTCAGCAACAAGTGCCTGGGGGGGGTTAAAGGTTCCCTTTCAACTTGCTCCACTCCAGGCTTCGGCCTACACTCTGCTCCTCTTTGATTCCCTGGGTTTCAACACTGTCAGTTGTCACCTGGAAGTGTTGTCTACACAGAAAAAACACTCACTGATGTGTCATTGGGGTTCAGCACCGCCAGCTGTTCCCCTGCTGTGTAGTCGGCAACGTGTCCAGCACAAGCCACGCTGGCACAACAGCACAAAAGCTGCCTCCAGTGCAGGCTTCGGCCTAAACTCTGCTCCTCTCCTCCTCCTGCTGTCCCTGGGCTCTAACACCGCCAGTTTTTGCCCGGACGTGCTAGCTGCACAGAGAAAAACACCAGCCAATGTGTCAGTGGGGTTCAGCACCGCCAGCTGTTCCCCTGCTGTGTAGCCGGCAACGTGTCCTGCAAACGCCACGGAGGCACCTGATCTGAAATTAAAGGGACCCTGCCCCCCCCACCCAGGTGTTTCTATGTATAACAGCCACCTTGTACAGCAGTAATGCTGCATTTGTACAAGGTGGCTGACTTTTTCTCCTTGCCCACGTGGAACTCAACACGTACAAAATGTGTCTCATTAGAGACCATTACACTGTCCCTGAGGTGTGACTTTCCTTTCTAATGATACGCAGCACCCCCCCTTGGTAGCGCTGCCCGTCTTCTTACATCATTGGTTGGCTGGCTGTGCCTGTGCGTCTGCCCTGCCCGACACAACGCCCCTCGTTGTCTGATCTATTTTGACTGCGAGGGTGTGATTGATGGGTATGTGCATGTCCATATGTTCCCCTGTCTTAACTCATCTCCTTCCGCCTTCTTCAGACTGTGCGGCCTCATGCCCGCGGCATGCTATAAGGGCTCAGCGGAGGCCGCCCAGTCTGAAGCAGGTGTAAGGACATGAGTGAGCGGCGAACATATTTACTGCGCAAGGCCATGAATCCCAGCTCTGCAGTGCGACTTTATTAAAATACACTGCGGGTCTGGGATTCATGGCCATCGCTAACCGCAGCGGCCGACATGAAATCAGGTGAGAAGACAGGCAGCGCTCACAGCGCATGGCCAAGGGATCACAATAGCGCAGACTCCTGTACAGCAAATAACAACGCTCAGGAGGATGCGCCCAACACCAAGGTGTTATTTTGGACACCTGTGCTGCATCTCCTTAAAAAGACAAGTCACGCCTCCAATACAGTTTTACTGTACAATGGGCAAAATTGTGTACGTCTTTCATTCTACGTGTGCAATGAGCAAAATTCAAAGAGCAACCTTTCACTTGTGGAGCATTACTGCTCCCCTGAGGAAGCGATAAAGATTAAACGCGAAACGCGCGTTGGGGTATGCCATCCAGGACCCATTCAGGACCACTCTGCACACATGGGTAATATATTCATATGGCTTTAATCCATTTAGATTATGTCACTTATGCCTGTGGGATGTGCGGTGACCATCGATATACGGCCACTGGGAGTATGTTGTTTAGATTGATTGCCACACATCTATCTACTCATGTGCAGATAGTATAGATACAGACACCTTGACTATATGACTTTTTACCTTATTGGTCCTGTTTAGTATACCTGGATGTTTGGATGTACTTGGATACAGTTGCCATTATTATCATACACTATTGATTGTTGTCTATTTTATTTATGTAATTGATTTTTCTAATAAATATATTTTTCATGTGACGTTTTGGCCAGTTTGGACTCTTGGTTCTCATGATATTGTTGTTCCCCTGCTGTGTAGCTGGCAATGTGTCCTGCAAACGCCATGCAGGCAGCTGAACTGAAATTAAAGGGAACCTGCCCCCACCCCCAAGGTGTTTCTATGTATAACAGCCACCTTGTACAGCAGTACTGCTGCATTTGTACAAGGTGGCTGACTTTTTCTCCTTGCCCACCTTGAATTTAACAAGTACAAAATGTGTCTCATTACAGACCATTACAATGTCCCTGAGGTGTGACTTTCCTTTCTAATGATACGCAGCACCCCCCTTGGTAGCGCTGCCCGTCTTCTGACATCATTGGTTGGCTGCCTGTGCCTGTGCGTCCGCCCTGCCCGACACAACCCCCCTCGTTGTCTCATGTATTTTGACTGCGAGGGTGTGATTGATGGGCATGTGCAGTGCATATGTTCGCCTGTCTTAACTCATCTCCTTCCGCCTTCTTCAGACTGTGCGGACTCATGGCCGTGGCAGGCGATAAGGGATCAGCTGAGGCCGCCCAGTCTGAAGCAGGTGTAAGGACATGTGTGAGCGGCGAACATATTTACTGCGCAAGGCCACAAATCCCAGCTCTGCAGTGTGACTTTATTAAAATACCCTGCTGGTCTGGGATTCATGGCCATTCGTAACCGCACCGGCTAACATGAAATGAGGTGAGAAGACAGGCAGCGCTCACAGCGCATGGCCAAGGGATCACAATAGCGCAGACTCCTGTACATCAAATAACAACGCTCAGGAGGCTGCGCCCAGCACCAAGGCGTTATTTTTGGATACCTGTGCTTCGTCTCCTTAAAAACACAAGTCACGCCTCCAATACAGTTCTACTGTACAATGGGCAAAATTGTGTACGTCTTTCATTCTGCGTGGGCAATGAGCAAAATTTAAAGAGCAACCTTTCACTTGTGGAGCATTACTGCTGCACAAGGTGTGGCTCTTCTACATTGTAACACCTGAGGGTGGGTTAAAAGTTACCTTTGAAATTGGTTGAAATTAGGCTTCGGCCTACACTCTGCTCCTCCTGCAGACACTGGGCTCTAACTACGCCAGTTGGGGCCCGGAAGTGCAGGCTGCACAGAGTAAAACACCCGCCATTGTGTCAGTGGGGTTCAGCACCGCCAGCTGTTCCCCTGCTGTGTAGCCGGCAACGTGTCCAGCACAAGCCACGCTGGCACAACAGACCAAAAGCTGCCACCAGTGCAGGCTTCGGCCTACACTCTGCTCCTCTCCTCCTCCTGCTGACCCTGGGCTTAAACACCGCCAGTTTCTGCCCGGACGTGCTAGCTGCACAGAGAAAAACACCAGTCAATGTGTCAGTGGGGTTCAGCACCGCCAGCTGTTCCCCTGCTGTGTAGCCGGCAACGTGACCTGCAAACGCCACGCAGGCACATGAACTGAAATTGAAGGGAGCCTGCCCCCCACCCCCAGGTGTTTCTATGTATAACAGCCACCTTGTACAGCAGTAATGCTGCATTTGTACAAGGTGGCTGACTTTTTCTCCTTGCCCACGTGGAACTCAACACGTACAAAATGTGTCTCATTAGAGACCATTACAATGTCCCTGAGGTGTGACTTTCCTTTTTAATGACACGCAGCACCCCTCTTGGTAGCGCTGCCCGTCTTCTGACATCATTGGTTGGCTGGCTGTGCCTGTGCGTCCGCCCTGCCCGACACTACGCCCCTCGTTGTCTCATATATTTTGACTGCGAGGGTGTGATTGATGGGCACGAGCAGTGCATATCTTCTCCTGTCTTCACTCCCCTCCTTCCGCCTTCTTCAGACTGTGCAGCCTTATGGCCGCGACATGCGATAAGGGATCAGCTGAGGCCGCCCAGTCTGAAACAGGTGTAAGGACATTTGTGAGCGGCGAACATATTTACTGCACAAGGCCATGAATCCCAGCCCCACAGTGTGAATTATTGAAAACACACTGGGAGTCTGGGATTCATGGCCATCGATATCCGCACCGGCCAACATGAAATGAGGTCAGAAGACAGGCAGCACTAACAGCGCATGGCCAAGGGATAACAAGAGCACAGACTCCTGTACAGCAAATAACAATGCTCAGGAGGCTGCGCCCAGCACCAAGGCGTTATTTTTGAACACCTGTGCCGCGTCTCCTTAAAAAGACAAGTCACGCCTCCAATACAGTTCAACTGTACAATGGGCAAAATTGTGTACGTCTTTCATTCTGCGTGTGCAATGAGCAAAATTTAAAGAGCAACCTCTCACTTGTAGAGCATTACTGCTGCACAAGGTGTGGCTCTTCTACATTGTAACACCTGAGGGTGGGTTAAAGGTTACCTTTGAAATTGGTTCAATTAGGCTTCGGCCTACACTCTGCTCCTCTCCTCCTCCTCCTGAGCCTGGGCTCTAACACCGCCAGTTTCTGCCCGGACGTGCTGGCTGCACAGAGAAAAACACCAGCCAATGTGTTAGTGGGGTTCAGCACCGCCAGCTGTTCCCTCGCTGTGTAGCCGGCATCGTGTCCTGCAAACGCAACGCAGACACAAAGCTGCCTCCAGTGCAGGCTTCGGCCTACACTATGCTTCCCCTGCTTACCCTTTGCTCCAACACCGCTAGTTGGGGCTCTAGGAAGACAATCTTGAATAGGCAACGCATCCGGGTTCCAGCACCGCCAGCTGGTTCTTGGCAGTGTTTTTGTCACGGGTACTCCCTCGTGCCCAGCCTGGTTCCAGCACCGTCAGCTGTTTCCGGGTACTGTCAAACTCACTGAGACACCTATGCGTTGCCCCGTCGTGTTGCGGTCGGGTTAGCCAACTCCAGGGTGCCTCCAGTTTAGGAGCTTCCTATGTGGGCTGCGTGAATTGGCAGGCAAGGCTGGTTCTGTAGTGCCAGTAGGCCAAGCTCCCCCTGTAGGACTGTTGGGGTTTGGTAACTGCGGCTGCCTCGCGGCCTAGCTGTTCTTTCCTCTCCTGTGGACCTTCTGGTCCACCACCTGGTTCCAGCACCGTCAGCTGGTTCCGGGCAGAGCCTTTGGCTTAGGTGCCTCCTCCTGGGTATCCGAGTTCCGCCAACGCCAGGCGGTCCTTGGTAGTGCTTTTAAGCGCGGGCACCTACAGCTTAGTAACTGGGTTCCAGCACCGTCAGCTGGTCCTCGGTGCCATTGGCTCTTGCACACTGGGGCAACGCATCCAGGTTCCAGCACCGCCAGCTGGTTCTCAGCAGTGTTTTTGTCACGGGTATTCTCTCATGCCCAGCCTGGTTCCAGCACCGTCAGCTGTTTCCGGCTAGTGTCAAGCTCACTGAGACGCCTATGCTTGCCCCGTCATGTTGCGGTCGGGTTAGCCAACTCCAGGGTGCCTCCAGTTTAGGAGCTTCCTATGTGGGCTGCGTGAATTGGCAGTCAAGGCTGGTTCTGTAGTGCCAGTAGGCCAAGCTCCCCCTGTAGGACTGTTGGGGTTCGGTAACTGCGGCTGCCTCGCGGCCTAGCTGTTCTCTCCTCTCCTGTGGACCTTCTGGTCCACCACCTGGTTCCAGCACCATCAGCTGGTTCCGGGCAGAGCCTTTGGCTTAGGTGCCTCCTCATGGGTATCCGAGTTCTGCCAACGCCAGGCGGTCCTTGATAGTGCTTTTAAGCGCGGGCACCTACAGCTTAGTAACCGGGTTCCAGCACCGTCAGCTGGTCCTCGGTGCCATTGGCTCTTGCACACTGGGGCAACGCATCCGGGTTCCAGCACCGCCAGCTGGTTCTCGGCAGTGTTTTTGTCACGGGTACTCCCTCGTGCCCAGCCTGGTTCCAGCACCGTCAGCTGTTTCCGGGTAGTGTCAAGCTCACTGAGACGCCTATGCTTGCCCCGTCGTGTTGCGGTCGGGTTAGCCAACTCCAGGGTGCATCCAGTTTAGGAGCTTCCTAAGTGGGCTGCGTGAATTGGCAGTCAAGGCTGGTTCTGTAGTGCCAGTAGGCCAAGCTCCCCCTGTAGGACCGTTGGGGTTCGGTAACTGTGGCTGCCTCGCGGCCTAGCTGTTCTCCCCACTCCTGTGGACCTTCTGGTCCACCACCTGGTTCCAGCACCGTCAGCTGGTTCCGGGCAGATCCTTTGGCTTAGGTGCCTCCTCCTGGGTATCCGAGTTCCGCCAACGCCAGGCGGTCCTTGGTAGTGCTTTTAAGCGCAGGCACCTACAGCTTAGTAACCGGGTTCCAGCACCGTCAGCTGGTCCTCGGTGCCATTGGCTCTTGCACACTGGGGCAACGCATCCGGGTTCCAGCACCGCCAGCTAGTTCTCGGCAGTGTTTTTGTCACGGGTACTCCCTCGTGCCCAGCCTGGTTCCAGCACCGTCAGCTGTTTCCGGGTACTGTCAAACTCACTGAGACGCCTATGCTTGCCCCGTCGTGTTGCGGTCGGGTTAGCCAACTCCAGGGTGCCTCCAGTTTAGGAGCTTCCTATGTGGGCTGCGTGAATTGGTAGTCAAGGCTGGTTCTGTAGTGCCAGTAGGCAGGGCTGCCACTAGAAATTTCGGGGCCCCATACTGGCAAAATTTTCGGGGCCCCCTTGAGACTCCGCCCAGGCTCCACCCCAGCCCCGCCTCCAGGCTCCACCCCTCGAACTGTCCACAGTCCCACCGCTCTCTCTTGGAAAAACTCCACTTCTCACCAATCACACATTAACAGTTCCCATCACCAGATCACACATATAGCAGGCAGCTTTTGTTTTGGCCAAAAGATTTTTTAAGCCGCCACCATAACACGGTAGACACTTTTGGCCGGGCCCTACTCTGCTGTAACCTATTAAATATTTGTTAAAATATGCAATACAATTTAGGTATATTTTTATTTATTTTTCAATTTTTAAAATGCCCAATAATATCACATAGAAGGAACAAATACCACAACACCATGACCAGACCGCATATTACCACCATAGTGATCGAATAATATCACATACAAGGAACAAATACCACAACACCATGTCCAGACCGCATATTACCACCACAGTGATCGAATAATATCACATACAAGGAACAAATACCACAACACCATGTCCAGACCACATATTACCACCACATAGTGACTGAATACTACAATTCTGATCAGTAATTTTTAAAAAAGCACCATACTATCACCATAAGTGCCATTATACACAGGAGATCTGTACTTAGTATGCAGTGTCTGTGTACAGATAATATAGTGATCACTAGTGAAATTATACACAGGAGCTCTGTATACAGTGTATAGTGTCAGTGTATAGGTAACACACTGACTCACCAGTGACGTCTCTAGGTGAAGTCCTTCATCTTTCATCCAGCACAGACCGCCATCATTTCATCCAGCCAGGACTTCTCTCTGCAGGAAATAACACAGTTAGCTCGAGCTCCGCTTGCAGAACACATTACTTAATTTTTCACAACTTCTACATTACACCACATGAAGAAGGCGACATAGTATCACTCTATACAGTAACAGGACCGCCCCCCATTTAAAACAGTATACTCAAAAAATAAAATAAATACATCACTGCAGTAATAATATCCCTAAATTAGCCCCTATGGTATTAATAATATCACCCAGCCTGGCCCCGTGTGTCTCATTCCTGGCGTCAGCCAGATATTCTCCCATCCTGCCCTCATGAGTATCCATTCTGCCCCATATGATCTCCTTATCCTGCCCCATATGATCGCCCCATGTGATCTCTCCATCCTGCCCCATCTGTCTCCAATCTCCATCATATCCATCCTGCCCCATGATCCTGCACGATCTGTCTCCAATTCTGCCCCCAGTGTCTCCAATCATGCCCCATGTCTCCATTCTGCCCCCTATGTCTCCAACCATGCCCCCATGTCTGCAATCCTGACACTTGTCTCCAATCATGCCCCCTGTGTCTCCATTCTGCCCCATCTGTCTCCAATCCTGCCCCATCTGTCTCCAGTCATGCCCCCATGTCTTTCATCCTGCCCCGTGTCTCCAATCATGCCCCGTATCTCCATTCTGCCCCTGTGTCTCGCATTCTGCCCCTGTGTCTCGCATTCTGCCCCTGTGTCCAGCATTCTGCACCTGTCACTGTGTCCAGCATTCTGCCCCTGTCACTGTGTCCAGCATTTCTGCCCCACTGTGTCCAGCATTCTGCCCCAATGTCCAGCATTCTGCCCCTGTCACTGTGTCCAGCATTTCTGCCTGTCTCCAGCATTCTGCCCCACTGTGTGTCCAGCATTCTGCCCCACTGTGTGTCCAGCATTCTGCCCCACTGTGTGTCCAGCATTCTGCCCCACTGTGTGTCCAGCATTCTGCCCCACTGTGTCCAGCATTTCTGCCCCTGTGTCCAGCATTTCTGCCCCTGTGTCCAGCATTTCTGCCCCTGTGTGTCCAGCATTCTGCCCCACTGTGTCCAGCATTTCTGCCCCTGTGTGTCCACCATTCTGTCCCACTGTGTCCAGCATTTCTGCCCCACTGTGTCCAGCATTTCTGCCCGTGTGTCCAGCATTCTGCCCCACTGTGTGTCCAGCATTTCTGCCCGTGTGTGTCCACCATTCTGTCCCACTGTGTCCAGCATTTCTGCCCCTGTGTCCAGCATTTCTGCCCCACTGTGTCCAGCATTTCTGCCCCACTGTGTCCAGCATTTCTGCCCCTGTGTGTCCAGCATTCTGCCCCACTGTGTGTCCAGCATTTCTGCCCCTGTGTGTGTCCACCATTCTGTCCCACTGTGTCCAGCATTTCTGCCCCACTGTGTCCAGCATTTCTGCCCCACTGTGTCCAGCATTTCTGCCCCACTGTGTCCAGCATTTCTGCCCCACTGTGTCCAGCATTTCTGCCCCACTGTGTCCAGCATTTCTGCCCCACTGTGTCCAGCATTTCTGCCCCACTGTGTCCAGCATTTCTGCCCCTGTGTGTCCACATTTCTGCCCCACTGTGTCCAGCATTCTGCCCCACTGTGTCCACCATTCTGCCCCACTGTGTCCGGCATTTCTGCCCCTGTGTCACTGTGTCCAGCATTCTGCCCCACTGTGTCCACCATTCTGCCCCTGTGTCCACCATTCTGTCCCACTGTGTCCAGCATTTCTGCCCCACTGTGTCCAGCATTTCTGCCCCACTGTGTCCACCATTCTGCCCCACTGTGTCCGGCATTTCTGCCCCTGTGTGTCCGGCATTCTGCCCCACTGTGTCCACCATTCTGCCCCTGTGTGTCCACCATTCTGCCCCTGTGTGTCCAGCATTTCTGCCCCACTGTGTCCAGCATTTCTGCCCCTGTGTGTCCAGCATTCTGCCCCACTGTGTCCACCATTCTGCCCCTGTGTGTCCACCATTCTGCCCCACTGTGTCCACCATTCTGCCCCACTGTGTCCACCATTCTGCCCCACTGTGTCCAGCATTTCTGCCCCTGTGTGTCCACCATTCTGCCCCTGTGTGTCCAGCATTTCTGCCCCTGTGTGTCCATCATCCTGCCCCCCGGGCCCCCCTGGATCGCAGCAGCTCTCAAAGAAAAAAAAAAACACAACTTCTTACCTGGCCAAGCTCCAGCGCCGGGTGAAGCTCCCTCTCCAGGCTCCACACAGACGCACTCGCCGCCGGGCCCGGCGGCTGACAATGACGTCAGACGCCGGCGGCGGCGAGTGTGCACTGCGGCCCTATTCAGCCGCCAGCCTCAGACTGGCTGGCGGCTGTTAACTATTGACGTGCGGGTGCGGGCCCGCACGTCAATAGTGTGCCGCTGCCGCAGCGCCTGCAGGGGGGGCCCGGTGACCAGATGAGACGGGGCCCGATGCGGGCCCCCTCTGCTCACCGGGCCCCATACGCCAGTCACGGCTGTCATGCCCTGATGGCGGCCCTGCCAGTAGGCCAAGCTCCCCCTGTAGGACTGTTGGGGTTCGGTAACTGCGGCTGCCTCGCGGCCTAGCTGTTCTCCCCTCTCCTGTGGACCTTCTGGTCCACCACCTGGTTCCAGCACCGTCAGCTGGTTCTCGCCAGTGTCTTTTGCTCTTGTACCTTCTGCTCCCCATCCTGGTTCCAGTAACGTCAGCTGGTCCTCGGTAGTTCCATTGGCTCTTGGACCTTCGGCTACCCATCCAGGTTCCAGTACCGTCAGCTGGTTCTCGGCAGTGTCTTTTGCTCTTGTACCTTCTGCTCCACATCCTGGTTCCAGTAACATCAGCTGGTTCCGGGCAGAGCCTTTGGCTTAGGTGCCTCCTTCTGGGTATCCGAGTTCCGCCAACGTCAGGCAGTCCTTGGTAGTGCTTTTTAGCACGGGTACCTCCTGCTTAGTAACCGGGTTCCAGTAACGTCAGCTGGTCCTCGGTAGTTCCATAGGCTCTTGAACCTTCGGGTAGCCATCCAAGTTCCAGTTCCATCAGCTGGTTCTTGGCATTTTCTCAGCCTTCTTGTACCTTCTGCTACATTTCCAAGTTGAAGACCCTAAAGTCGACGACCCGGAAGACCACCCCTAAGATGACGACGACACCAGAGATGACAACCAGTGAGATGATGACGACCCTGGAGATGACGACCCTGAAGACCACCCCGATGACAACGATGACGGCGGAGACGACAACGGCGGAGATGACGACCCTGGAGACGATGACCCTGGAGACGACGACATGGAAGACCGAGAAGCAGAAGAACAAGAGGCTGCAGAACAAAGAGCAGAAGAACATTAAGCATAACACTTAATATCAGAGCAAAAGATATTATCTAAATTATATGCAGAAGAAGACTAAGCAGTGTATGGGGGTGAGTCCGTTCCTCCTCGTCGTGCCCCTGGATAAAGCCTGATGCTGCAGGCCAAACTGAAAGCGGACAAATGTAACTTTTGTGACAGGCAGAACGGAAGGTGTAATCTTCAAACTTTTATAGATAACAACTACGGGAATGCCTGTCACAAATGAGAATATGATGAAGAAGTAGAATAGGAAGAATAACAACAGTTGAATAAAATGAATATGTAGAATAGGAAGAATAATAATAGTTGAATAAAATGAATATGAAGAATGTAATAAAAAAAAAAATAGGTAGAAGATGAAGAAGAAGATGAATAAGGTGAAGAAGAAGTTGATGTCAAAGATGCTGATGATGATGAAGATGAAAGTGTGGGAAAAGTAAAAAGAAAGAAGGGGAAGGGCGTGGAATAGTGAAACATCAATATCTGACAAACTAAAAAAAATTTACATAGTCAATATCTTTGTCACTCCGAACGTCTTTAAAAAAAAAAAAAAATCATGCTATTCTATTTGATTGGGCTAAACCTCTATGCCTCTAATGTCTCCGCCACCTCCCCAAATACATCCTGCATTATTCTTAGTTGTTTTCCTTCATGTAGAATGAACCTACAAGGAAAGAAAGGGTTTATTTTAATTCCGATATTTTGGTCCCATTGACTTGCATTGGGATCGATATCGGAAGGTATCGCTCAACACTATTCATTGTGCTTTACCCAGGCTAATTTAGCAACCGCTGTGTGAGAACCTTGCTTTTGCCTTGCAGCGCTGTTCACAGCTGTCTGCAAGGTCTATGTGTGTGTGAGTGCAGCAACCTCAATACCACAAATTTGTGGAAACATGTGTGGACCAAGCACGCAGTGGAGTTACAAAAACACACTGAAGACCTAGACCAACCTACATCGGCACCTACCACCTCTTTAGCTCGTGTTGTTGCGTCTTCCTCCAGCTCACACACAGCTGGTTTGGCTTACTCACAGGATCGCCATGGAAGAACCTCTGGCACTGTTGTCCAGAGACCCAGTGTAATTCAACCCACAGCACCACGTTCCCAGTCATCCTCACACTCCCAGCCCAGTCTACAGCCATCGGTAGCACAGGCATGGGAGAAAAGGCGGCCATTCTTGGCAAACCACCCCCGAGCATAGGCTCTGAATGCTGGCGTTGCAAAACTACTGTCCCTTGAAATGCTGTCATTCAGGCTGGTGGAGACTGACACCTTCCGTAACTTGATGGCATTGGCAGTCCCACAATACAATGTGCCCAGCCGCTTTTATTTCAGCAGGCAAGCCGTCCCTGCCCTGCAAAAAGAGGGACACATAAAACACGCGCTACTGAGCACCGTCAGTAGCAAGGTCCACCTCACCACCGATGCGTGGACCAGTCACCATGGACAGGGGCAAAACCTTTCTCTCACTGCCCATTGGATTAATGTTGTGGAGCCGGGTACAGATCGTGCGAGTGGCGCAGGACGTGTTCTGCCAACTCCAAGGATTGCAGGAATCCAGTCTGTCCACATTGCCTCATCCTCATACTCCAGTTCCTCAGAATCATCGCTGCAGGAGCCGTAACGTTCTACCTCCACCTTGACCCATGAATGCTTAACTGTTACGACCGATATTAGCACAGCCGTGGCCAAACGTCCACAGGCCGTACTGAAATTAATTTCTTTGCGGAATCGAAGCCACACAGTGCAGGAGCTCTGGAATGCCATCAAGCAGGAGAGTGATGTGTGGTTTGTGCCAGTGAATCTCCAGGAAGGCATGGTAGTGTGTGACAATGGCCAAAATCTGGTGGCAGCTCTTACCCTAGGCAACCTCACTCACATCCAATGTCTGGCACATGTGCTCAACTTGGTCGTGCAGAGTTTTTTGAGGGACTTTCCGGATCTTGATGCACTGCTGCACAAGGTCCGCCTAGTGTGTGCTCACTTGCCGCGTTCCAGCATGGCAAGATCACGCATTGCAGCTCTGCAGCACCGATTCCGCCTTCTGGAACATTGCATCATATGTGACCTATCCACCAGGTGGAATTCAACGTTACATATGTTGGAGCGGTTGTGTGAGCAGCAGCAAGCAGTAATGGAGGACCAGCTGCATCAGGCGCAAAGAAGCCACACTGCGTGCCGTTCAGACTTCACAACCACAGAGTGGGCCACTATGAAGGACGTCTGCCAGGTTTTGCGTGCCTTCGATGATTCCACGCGGATGGCGAGTGCAGATGATGCACTAGTCAGCATGACTGTCCCCCTTATCTGCCTGCTTGAAAGAACACTGCAAGCACTATGGGATGATGTTGTGGAAGAGGTGGAGGATGAGGAGTCAACAATTCCATTTGCTTCTGGACAGTCAGCGCAACGTGGTTCCTCACAAAGGCCTAGGCAGGGGACACTTTGTGAGGAGGATGAGGAGGAGTCAATGGAGGAGGAAGACATCGGTCCAGAGGAGGGAGTTACACAATTCTAAAGTAGTCAGTGTGTAGAGCGAGGGTGGGGTGATGCAGAGCAGGCAGAGATCACGCCTCAAGCAGGGGACAGTGTTTCTTGGCCTGTTGGCAGTCTGCAGCACATAGTTGATTTCATGCTGCAGTGCCTGAGAAACGACCGCCGCATCGCCCACATTCTCAACATGGCTGATTATTGGGTATACACCCTCCTAGATCCACGCTACCGGGACAACTTACAAACCCTCATAACACCGTTGAACCGGCAGTGTAAAATGCGGGAGTACATAGACACACTGGTGCATTCCATCATCTTCTCCTGTCCAACTGAGAGCAGTGCTGCTAGTGCTTTACAAAGCAGCTCAGTGCCTCGAGGCAGCGGAGGAAGGTCAGCACAAACAGGGAGCAGAAGCAGTGCCTCAGCACAAGGCAAGACCAGTATGGCCCAACTGTGGCAAACTTTTGTGTGCACGCCACAAATGTCTACACCTTCACAGATGGCTCCAGTCAGCAGGAGGCAACATTTCCGTCAGATGGTGACAGACTACATGTCTTGCCCTCTCAGTGTACTCCCAGATGGCTCTTCCCCCTTCAAGTTTTGGGTCTCTAAGCTGGATACATGGCCAGAGCTTAGCCAGTATGCATTGGAGGTGCTGGCTTGCCCTGCTGCTAGTGTATTATCGGAACGCGTCTTTAGTGCCGCAGGTGGTGTACTAACAGACCGTCGCAGGCGACTATCCTCCAATAACATTGACCGGCTTACTTTTCAGAAAATGAAAAAGGCCTGGATCTCGCAGGAATTTGCAACTCCTCTTCCAGATTAAAAAATTGGTTGGCTACAGTATCCAGGTCTCCTGTTGCATTCATGTTTCTACCACCTGAACTGTAATCCATAGGCTCCAACACAGCCAGTTGCTGCTTAGAAGTGCCGTCTGCACAGTCAAAACACATGACCCAGTGTTATTGGGTTTCAGTAACGTCAGCTGATCCCCAGCTGTGTATCCGGCAATGTGTCTAGCGACCGCCACGCTGACACTACAACTAAAATTAAAGAGAACCTGTCCCCTCCCCCCAGACATTTGTATCTGAAAGAGCCACCTTGTGCTGCAGTAACGCTGCACATGGAAAAGGTTGCTCTTTTAGTTATGCTCCTTGCACATGCTGAACTTAACACTTATAAAATGTGTCCCCTTACACTGTGAAATCGGCCGGGAGGTGGAACTTTCCTTCCTAATGAGATGCAATGCAGCCGTCATTCCTACCCCCTTGGCGCCAGGCACTGCCTCCTCAGCGTTGTTTGAATCTGTCCTGTAGCCTGCGCTGTTATGTTCAACGTTGGCCATGCGCAGTTAGCACTGCCCATCTTCTGACATCATTTGGTGTCAGGCGGACTGTGCCTGTGCGGCCGCGCTGCTCGAGATCCCGCCTCGCAGTGTCTTCTGATTTAATCACACTGCGGGCCTGGCATTCATTGCCATGCACAGTGCATATCTTCACCTCAGGCTCTCACTCATCTCCCTCCACCTTCTTCAGACTGTGCGCCGTCAGCTGATTCCTAATAGCATGCCACAGCTGTGACGCCGTACAATCTGAAGAAACCGGAAGGAGGTGAGTGAAAGGCGAAGATATGCACTGCGCATGCCCATGAATCCCAGGCCCGCAGTGTGATTAAATCAGAAGACACTGCGAGGTGGGATCTCGGGCTGCGCGGCCTCACAGGCGCAGTCTGCCTGACACCAAATGTTGTCAGAAGACGGGCAGCGCTAACTGCGCAAGGCCAAGGTTTAACATAACAGCGCAGGCTCCAGGACAGATTCAAACAACGCTGAGGAAGCGGCGCCCTGCGCCAAGGGGGTGAGAATGACGGCTGTGCTGCGTGCCATTACGAAGGAAAGTCCCACCTCCGGGATGGTTTCACGGTATCAGGGGACACATTTTAGAAGTGTTTAGTTCTGCGTTTGCAAGGAGCATAATTAAAAGAGCCACCTTCTCCTTTTGCAGCATTACTGCTACACAATGTGGCTCTTTCAGTTACAAACACCTGGGAGGGGTTAAAGGTTCCCTTTCAACTTGCTACAATTAGGCCTCGGCCTACACTCTGCTCCTCCTGCTTTCCCTGGGCTTCAACACTGCCAGTTGTTGCCCGGAAGTGCTGTCTGCACAGAGAAAATATGCACTGCGCATGCCCATGAATCCCAGGCCTCCAGTGTGATTAAATCAGAAGACTCTGCGAGGCGGGATCTCAGGCAACGCGGCCGCACTGGCGCAGTCAGCCTGACACCAAATATTGTTAGAAGACGGGCAGCGCTAACTGCGCATGGTCAAGGTTGAGCATAACAGCGCAGGCTACAGGACAGATTAAAACAACGATGAAGAGGCGGTGCAGGGCGCCAAGGGGGTAGGAATGATGGGTGTGCTGCGTCCCATTACGAAGGAAAGTCCCACTTTCGGGACAGTTTCACAGTATCAGTGGACACATTTTAGAAGTGTTTAGCTTTGCGTTTGCAAGGAGCATAATTAAAAGAGCCACCTTTTCCTTGTGCAGCATTATTGCTGCACAAGATGGCAATTTTCAGTTTCAAATGCCTGGGGGGGGTAAAGGTTCCCTTTCAACTTGCTACAATTAGGCCTTGGCCTACACTCTGCTTCTCCTGGATTCCCTGGGCTCTAATACCGCCAGTTGGTGCTCGGAAGTGCAGGCTGCACAGAGAAAAACACTCGCTCATGTGTCAGTGGGGTTCAGTAATGCCAACTGTTCCCCTGCTGTGTAGCCAGCAACGTGTCCTGCGACAGCCACGCAGTCACAACAACAGACATTAAACTGCCTCCAGTGCTGGCCTCGGCCTACACTCTGCTCCTCCTGGATTCCCTGGGCTCCAATACCGCCAGTTGGTGCTCGGAAGTGCAGGCTGCACAGAGAAAAACACTCGCTCATGTGTCAGTGGGGTTCAGTAATGCCAGCTGTTCCCCTGCTGTGTAGCCAGCAACGTGTCCTGCGATCGCCACGCAGTCACAACAACAGACAATAAACTGCCTCCAGTGCAGGCCTCGGCCTACACTCTGCTCCTCCTAGATTTCCTGGGCTCCAATACCGCCAGTTGGTGCTCTGAAGTGCTGGCTGCACAGAGAAAAACACTCGCCACTGTGTCAGTGGGGTTCAGTAACATCAGCTGTTCCCTTGCTGTGTAGCCGGCAACGTGTCCTGCGTCCGCCACGCACACACAACAGATATTAAACTGCCTCCAGTGCAGGCCTCGGCCTACACTCTGCTCCTCCTGGATTCCCTGGGCTCCAATACCTCTAGTTGGTGCTTGGAAGTGCAGGCTGCACAGAGAAAAACACTCCCTCATGTGTCAGTGGGGTTCAGTAACATCAGCTGTTCCTCTGCTGTGTAGCCGGCAATGTGTCCTGCGACCGCCACTCAGACACAACAGATATTAAACTGCCTCCAGTGCAGGCCTCGGCCTACACTCTGCTCTGCCTAGATTCCCTGGGCTCCAATACCGCCATTTTTTGCTCAGAAGTGCTGGCTGCTCAGAGAAAATGCCAGCTGTTCCTCTACTGTATAGCCATCAACGTGTCCTGTGACCGCCACGCAGACACAACAGATATTAACCGCTGCATGAAGATAGAAGAAAAGTGGGCACTCACCATCCAAATAAAATCCAAACTTTATTCTGACATCATGTCAAATGCAGGACAGTCAGGGAAACATGGGCTTCCACAAGACGACGGCCGTTTCGCTCAGTTGCGCTTCCACGGGTCTTGATGCTGATTAAGGGTGGGTGGAACCATTATAACAAAATCCGCTGCTAGGTTACCGCCCCATCCTTAGCGTCATAACATCCTACTTTACAATAAAAACATTTAACCCCTTCCCGACCCATGACGCCACGTAGGCGTCATGAAAGTCGGTGCCATTCCGACCCATGACGCCTATGCGGCGTCATGGAAAGATCGCGTCCCTGCAGATCGGGTGAAAGGGTTAACTCCCATTTCACCCGATCTGCAGGGACAGGGGGAGTGGTAGTTTAGCCCAGGGGGGGTGGCTTCACCCCCTCGTGGCTACGATCGCTCTGATTGGCTGTTGAAAGTGAAACTGCCAATCAGAGCGATTTGTAATATTTCACCCATTATAACGGGTGAAATATTACAATCCAGCCATGGCCGATGCTGAAATATCATCGGCCATGGCTGGAAATACTAGTGTGCCCCCACCCCACCCCTCCGATCGCCCCCCCACCCCCCCGATCTGGCCGGTACACTGCTCCGGCTCCCCTCCGCCCTGTGCTCCGCTCCCCCCCGTGCTCGTGTCCGCTCGCCCCGTGCTCCAATCACCCCCCCGTGCTCCAATCACCCCCCCTGCACTCCGATCCACCCCCCCCCGTGCTCCGTTCCACCCCCCCGTGCTCCGTTCCAGCCCCCCCGTGCTCCGTTCCACGCCCCCCGCGCTCCGTTCCACCCCTCCCGCGCTCCGATTCCCCCCCCCGTGCTCCGATCCCCCCCCCCGTGGTCCCCCCCCACCCTATCATACTTACCGATCCAGCCGGGGTCCCGTCCGTCTTCTCCCGGGCGCCGCCATCTTCCAAAATGGCGGGCGCATGCGCAGTGCGCCCGCCGAATCTGCCGGCCGGCAGATTCGTTCCAAAGTGCATTTTGATCACTGAGATATAATCTATCTCAGTGATCAAAATAAAAAAAATAATAAATGACCCCCCCCCTTTGTCACCCCCATAGGTAGGGACAATAAAAAAATAAAGAAATTTTTTTTTTCCCACTAATGTTAGAATAGGGTTAGGGTTAGGGGTAGGGGTAGGGTTAGGGGTAGGGTTAGGGGTAGGGTTAGGGTTAGGGGTAGGGGTAGGGTTAGGGTTAGGGGTAGGGTTAGGGGTAGGGCTAGGGTTAGGGCTAGGGTTAGGGTTAGGGTTAGGAATGTGCACACGTATTCTGGTCCTCTGCGGATTTTTCCGCTGCGGATTTGATAAATCCGCAGTGCTAAACCGCTGCGGATTTATGGCGGATTTACCGCGTTTTTTTCTGCGCATTTCACTGCGGTTTTACAATTGCGATTTTCTATTGGAGCAGTTGTAAAACCGCTGCGGAATCCGCACAAAGAAGTGACATGCTGCGGAATGTAAACCGCTGCGTTTCCGTGCAGTTTTTCCGCAGCATGTGTACAGCGATTTTTGTTTCCCGTAGGTTTACATTGAACTGTACACTCATGGGAAACTGCTGCGGATCCGCAGCGTTTTCCGCAGCGTGTGCACATACCTTTAGAATTAGGCTATGTGCACACTGTGCGGATTTGGCTGCGGATTGGCCGCTGCGGATTCGCAGCAGTGTTCCATCAGGTTTACAGTACCATGTAAACATATGAAAAACCAAATCCGCTGTGCCCATGGTGCGGAAAATACCGCGCGGGAACGCTGCGTTGTATTTTCCGCAGCATGTCAATTCTTTGTGCGGATTCCGCAGCGTTTTACACCTGTTCCTCAATAGGAATCCGCAGGTGAAATCCGCACAAAAAACACTGGAAATCCGCGGAAAATCCGCAGGTAAAACGCAGTGCCTTTTACCCGCAGATTTTTCAAAAATGGTGCGGAAATATCTCACACGAATCCGCAACGTGGGCACATAGCCTTAGGGTTAGGGTTGGAATTAGGGTTGTGGTTAGGGTTAGGGGTGTGTTGGGGTTAGTGTTGTGGTTAGGGGTGTGTTGGGGTTAGGGTTGTGATTAGGGTTATGGCTACAGTTGGGATTAGGGTTAGGGGTGTGTTGGGGTTAGTGTTGGAGTTAGAATTGAGGGGTTACCACTGTTTAGGCACATCAGGGGTCTCCAAACGCAACATGGCGCCACCATTGATTCCAGCCAATCTCGTATTCAAAAAGTCAAATGGTGCTCCCTCACTTCCGAGCCCTGACGTGTGCCCAAACAGTGGTTTACCCCCACATATGGGGTACCAGCATACTCAGGACAAACTGCGCAACAATTACTGGGGTCCAATTTCTCCTGTTACCCTTGTGAAAATAAAAAAATGCTTGCTAAAACATAATTTTTGAGGAAAGAAAAATGATTTTTTATTTTCACGGCTCTGCGTTGTAAACGTCTGTGAAGCACTTGGAGGTTCAAAGTGCTCACCACATATCTAGATAAGTTCCTTGGGGGGTCTAGTTTCTAAAATGGGGTCACTTGTGGGGGGTTTCTACTGTTTAGGCACACCAGGGGCTCTGCAAACGCAACGTGACACCCGCAGACCATTCCATCAAAGTCTGCATTTCAAAAGTGACTACTTCCCTTCTGAGCCCCGACGTGTGCCCAAACAGTGGTTTACCCCCACATATGGGGTATCAGCGTACTCAGGAGAAACTGGACAACAACTTTTGGGGTCCAATTTCTCCTGTAACCCTTGGGAAAATAAAATATTCTGGGCTAAATAATTATTTTTGAGGAAAGAAAACGTATTTATTATTTTCACGGCTCTGCATTATAAACTTCTATGAAGCACTTGGGGGTTCAAAGTGCTCATCACACATCTAGATAAGTTCCTTTCAGGGTCTAGTTTCCAAAATGGGGTCACTTGTGGGGGGTTTCTACTGTTTAGGCACATCAGGGGCTCTGCAAACGCAACGTGACGCCCGCAGAGCATTCCATCAAAGTCTGCATTTCAAAACGTCACTACTTCAATTCCAAGCCCCGGCATGTGCCCAAACAGTAGTTTACCCCCACATATGGGGTATCACCGTACTCAGGAGAAACTGGACAACAAATATTGGGGTCAAATTTCTCCTGTTACCCTTGGGAAAATTAAAAAATTCTGGGCTAAATAATTATTTTTGAGGAAAGAAAACGTATTTATTATTTTCACGGCTCTGCATTATAAACTTCTATGAAGCACTTGGGGGTTCAAAGTGCTCACCACACATCTAGATAAGTTCCTTTGGGGGTCTAGTTTCCAAAATGGGGTCACTTGTGGGGGGTTTCTACTGTTAAGCCACATCAGGGGCTCTGCAAACGCAACGTGACGCCCACAGAGCATTCCATCAAAGTCTGCATTTCAAAACGTCACTACTTCACTTCCGAGCCCCGGCATGTGCCCAAACAGTGATTTACCCCCACATATGGGGTATCAGCGTACTCAGGAGAAACTGGAAAACAACTTTTGGGGTCAAATTTCTCCTGTTACCCTTGGGAAAATAAAAAATTGCAGGCTAAAAGATCATTTTTGAGAAAATAATTTTTTTTTTTATTTTCATGGCTCTGCGTTATAAACTTCTGTGAAGCACTTGGGGGTTCAAAGTCCTCACCACACATCTAGATTAGTTCCTTTGGGGGTCTAGTTTCTAAAATGGTGTCATTTCTGGGGGATCTCCAATGTTTAGGCACACAGGGGCTCTCCAAACGTGACATGGTGTCCGCTAATGATTGGAGCTAATTTTCCATTTAAAAAGCCAAATGGCGTGCCATTCCTTCCGAGCCCTGCCGTGCGCCCAAACAGTGGTTTACCCCCACATATGGGGTATCAGCGTACTCAGGACAAACTGGACAACAATATTTGGGGTCCAATTTCTCCTATTATCCTTGGCAAAATAGGAAATTCCAGGCTAAAAAATCATTTTTGAGGAAAGAAAAATTATTTTTTATTTTCATGGCTCTGCGTTATAAACTTCTGTGAAGCACCTGGGGGTTTAAAGTGCTCAATATGCATCTAGATAAGTTCCTTGGGGGGTCTAGTTTCCAAAATGGGGTCACTTGTGCGGGAGCTCCAATGTTTAGGCACACAGGGGCTCTCCAAACGCGACATGGTGTCCGCTAACAATTGGAGCTAATTTTCCATTCAAAAAGTCAAATGGCGCGCCTTCTCTTCCGAGCCCTGCCGAGTGCCCAAACAGTGGTTTACCCCCACATATGAGGTATCGGCGTACTCGGGAGAAATTGCCCAACAAATTTTATGATCCATTTTATCCTACTGCCCATGTGAAAATGAAAAAATTAAGGCGAAAAGAATTTTTTTGTGAAAAAAAATTACTTTTTCATTTTTACAGATCAATTTGTGAAGCACCTGAGGGTTTAAAGTGCTCACTAGGCATCTAAATTAGTTCCTTGGGGGGTCTAGTTTCCAAAATGGGGTCACTTGTGGGGGAGCGCCAATGTTTAGGCACACAGGAGCTATCCAAACGCGACATGGTGTCCGCTAACGATGGAAATAATTTTTCATTCAAAAAGTCAAATGGCGCTCCTTCCCTTCCGAGCCTTACCATGTGCCCAAACAGTGGTTTACCTCCACATGTGAGGTATTGGTGTACTCAGGAGAAATTGCCCAACTCATTTTAGGATCCATTTTATCCTGTTGCCCACGTGAAAATGAAAAAATTGAGGCTAAAAGAATTTTTTTGTGAAAAAAAAGTACTTTTTCATTTTTACGGATCAATTTGTGAAGCACCTGGGGGTTCAAAGTGCTCACTATGCATCTAGATAAGTTCCTTGGGGCGTCTAGTTTCCAAAATGGGGTCACTTGTGGGGGAGCTCCAATTTTTAGGCACACGGGGGCTCTCCAAACGTGACATGGTGTCCGCTAAAGAGTGGAGCCAATTTTTGATTCAAAAAGTCAAATGGCGCTCCTTCCCTTCCAAGCCCTGCCATGCGCCAAAACAGTGGTTTACCCCCACATATGAGGTATCAGCGTACTCAGGACAAATTGGACAACAACTTTCATGGTTCAGTTTCTCCTTTTACCATTGGGAAAATAAAAAAATTGTTGCTAAAAGATAATTTTTGTGACTAAAAAGTTAAATGTTCATTTTTTCCTTCCATGTTGCTTCTGCTGCTGTGAAGCACCTGAAGGGTTAATAAACTTCTTGAATGTGGTTTTGAGTACCTTGAGGGGTGCAGTTTTTAGAATGGTGTCACTTTTGGGTATTTTCAGCCATATAGACCCCTCAAACTGACTTCAAATGTGAGGTGGTCCCTAAAAAAAATGGTTTTGTAAATTTCGTTGTAAAAATGACAAATCGCTGGTCGAATTTTAACCCTTATAACTTCCTAACAAAAAAAAATTTTGTTTCCAAAATTGTGCTGATGTAAAGTAAACATGTGGGAAATGTTATTTATTAACTATTTTGTGTCACATATCTCTCTGGTTTAACAGAATAAAAATTCAAAATGTGAAAATTGCGAAATTTTCAAAATTTTCGCCAAATTTCCGTGTTTATCACAAATAAACGCAGAATTTATTGACCTAAATTTACCACTAACATGAAGCCCAATATGTCACGAAAAAACAATCTCAGAACCGCTAGGATCCGTTGAAGCGTTCCTGAGTTATTACCTCATAAAGGGACACTGGTCAGAATTGCAAAAAACGGCAAGGTCTTTAAGGTCAAAATAGGCTGGGTCTTGAAGGGGTTAAACAAGAAATAGCTAAAATTAAATAAAACCACATCAATTACAAAAAAAAAATCGCCAACATCACCTTAATGTCAAAATTACAGGATAATAAACAGAAAGAAAAGAGGCAACTATTGCCGGGAGACAAATATTCAGAAAAACACTGACATGTCTAGTTTTTCATTTAACCCCAAAGGGCCCATGGCATTGACTCGCATAATCCATTTAACCTCTCTTCTCAGTAGTAATTTGTTGTGGTTACCACCCTCTGCTGGTAAAGTAACCCTTTCTAAACCAATATACCGCAACACTGTCGCATTGCCCCCGTGTTGATTGAGCATGGAAGATTACAGGGGGGACACCCTTTCCTGTACTGATGGACCTAAAGTGCTCTCTAAACCTAATGTACAGGGGTCTAATCATTTTCCCAATATAATAAAAGCCACAAGGGCAAAAAAGTGCATATACTGCATATGTAGTTTTACAGGTTATGAAATCACGGACCCAATGAGTATGGGAACCGATCCTGACAATTTTATCTGTCATGTGGTAACTGCAAAAACTGCAGCTGCCACATCTGAAGTTACCTTGCGGCATCCCTGCTTCCAGCCAGTTGGACTGCTTCATCGTAACAACATTGTGCACCAGTATATCCTTCAGATTTTTCCCTCGGGGAACAGCAAACAGGGGACCCCTACTGGCCGTCTCAGTTAGGACAGGATCTTTTTCCAATATGTGGCAGCTCTTTCTGACTGCTGCTCTTATTACGGAGTCCATGGGCCCATAATCAAAACTAAAGACAAACCTTTTTTTGTGCGTTCTATCAGCTTTCCTACCTCCACCAATTCGACAAGCTTGCT
Source organism: Ranitomeya imitator (assembly GCF_032444005.1). Lineage (NCBI taxonomy): Eukaryota > Metazoa > Chordata > Amphibia > Anura > Dendrobatidae > Ranitomeya > Ranitomeya imitator. The sequence goes on along the minus strand of NC_091287.1, from coordinate 265,526,918 downwards.
CACTTGAATTATCTACTCTTTCCAGAGCTTTATCCAATACAGAGCTGGGGTAACCCTTAGCCATGCACCGATTATAGAGCTCCGCCGTCAGCCTCCGGTAACCCTCCTGGCTGCTATTCACCTGTTTAACTCTTAGAAACTGACTGCATGGTAGAGAATTCTTAGTATACTGAGGATGTGTGCTATCATAGTACAGTAGAGAATTTGAGGATGAGGATTTCCGAAAGATCTCAGTGTGTAGAAAATCACAAGCGGCACTTAATCTGACATCTAGAAATTCCAATGTTAACCAGCCAAACACTGAAGTAAATTTCATATTCATAGTATTAACTTTCCCCAAATACTCAACAAATTGGTGGAAGTTCTGCGCGCCGCCATCCCAGATTATGAACACATCGTCCACAAATCTAAGATATAGTTTGATGTGCTTCAGATAAGAGTTGTTATCAGTGTAAACGTATCTGCTCTCAAACACAGCCAAAAACAAATCTGCTAGCGTACACGCGACGGGCGTACACATCGTGCTTCCTTCTACCTGGAGGAACCACTTTGAATCAAAACAGAAAGCATTATGGGTTAATACAAATTGCAAACCATCACAGATAAACCTGGTGGTGACCTCATCAGTGCTAGTATGGGAAAGGACTTCTTTTACCGCAGCCACGGCTGCCTGTTGCGGTATCCGGGTGTCACGATTCACACCATGACCGTCACCCCTACGTCACGGAGCGGGGTGACTTTAGGCCAATAGACGGCTATCACATGTGCAGGGGGGCTTATCTTAGTTATCCCTCCACTCCACAATGTGATGAAAAAACACACACAAGGCTATTGACCTCTTTGTTTACAGCAGGGGCTTATTCTAGGTATCCCACTGCTCTTCACTATACCACGAACTGCAGGGATTTATATATATCCCACTTACAGTTCCACTTAACACTTGCAGCTCTCTGGTGCCCCCTTACTCTCAGGTCAGATTAGGTACTGCACCCTGGGTAATTAGTCACCAGACAGGCTGCCTGGTATGTACTGGCTATTGGGCACGCTGCAGTGACGCGATAAACTACTCCCACTCAGGCAGGAACAATAATTATTAACGCCGCAGTCGCTACAACATCACCCAAAAGCCTGCAAAGTATTGCTGCCACCAGCTCTGATTAAACGGGTCTGAAACTAACCCAACACAGTAGCGTAATTCCCTTCAGAAGACTTAGGGTATGTTTTAGAGCATGGATAAAGAACTAGTATTAAATATTATACCACACAAAAGTTAGGCAGTGCTTTATCAAAATATTTTACAAAGATGTTACAAATGAGACAATTGCAGATATGTACAAGGTAATTATAAAAAAAAAAACAAGGATTACATGAGAATAACACGTACATGTGTTCAAAGCATTGCAGGCAACCAGGCTAGTGGAGTTTCCATCTGTCCCAATGCATCAGTAGCACTCTGGGTAGGAACAGCTCTTCACGTCAGACTCACATGTTCTTCCAACAGCAGACTGACTCCTGGGATCTGGCCAGACAGTTATAGCTGCAGCCTGTGACATGCCAGAAAGGGGTTGGATCACCTCATCCCTCCTACCTCTTCAGTTAACTAATTTTACCCTAACTTTTATCTAATTTCTGTAACTCCGCTCCAGAACATGTCATAGTCATAAACAACCCAGCATTCATCTCGTATTAACATGGGCATTCTAATGAGATCAAATATGTCATGTGTGTGATGTGTCATTACAGAGAAATCCCTACTTTTTTACCTGATGGAGTTAGAAGCTCAGGTTTACCGTGGTGGATAGATCCACCGAGAGAGATTAAGAATATGTATTTTCCTGTTCCTATCTTAAATAGTTTGCCTAATATCTTACAAAAACAGAACAAAGAACTTCCATGGATTCTAGAGATTTCTAATCCAGTTATAGCTGGAGAAGAGTTTGAGCCTTCCAAAGCGATCATAAATTCCTTTGCTCTCAGAGCTAGAGGCAATAAAATCTCTCTTCCCCCAAACATTGAAAAGGAGAGCTCTTGGCTGAGAGAAAGGAAGGGGGGGCTTTTTAGCCCGCAGCCTGGCTAACAAGAGAAACTCAACTTATATGATATTTCATACCATATCGTGACACCTCCCCCTTTTGGTGTGAGCTAGGGAGGTAGAACCCCACGGTATGCCTCCATGCGCACCTCAGTAGGTTCACCCTGGCGGGACAGTCCATCTGCATTCCCATGCTCCTTGCCCGTTTTATGTTCAATGGTGAAGTCAAACTGCTGAAGGGCAAGGCTCCAGCGTAGCAACCTGCCGTTGGTTCCACACATGGTGTTTAGCCAGCGCAGAGGGTCGTGGTCGGTCACCACAGTGAAGGTGCGACCGTACAAGTAGGGCTGCAAGCGCTGCAGGGCCCAGACTATGGCCAGGCACTCCTTCTCGATGGTGGAGTAGGCCACTTCCCTCGGCAAAAGTTTCCGGCTCAGGTATTACACGGGGTGCTCTTCGTCCTCCGAGTCAACCTGGCTGAGCACAGCACCAAGGCCAAACTCACTGGCGTCGATCTGCACCAAGAATGGTCGACTGCTGTCGACTGCTTTCAACACAGGGGCGTTGCACAGTGCTGTTTTCAACGCCTGGAAGGCCCCCTCACAGCCATCAGTCCAGTTGACGATATGGGGTAGCTTCTTCCTGGTGAGGTCCGTCAAGGGTTTTGCCAGGCTACTATAGTGCGGTACGAAGCGCCTATAGTACCCTGCAGTGCCCAGGAAGGACATCACCGGTTTCTTGATCACGGGAGTGGGCCAGTTCACGATCACTCCCACTTTGTCAGGCTCTGGCTTTAGGGTGTTTCCGCCTACCCGGTGCCCCAGGTAGTGAACCTCCCTCATGCCCATCTGGCACTTTCCCGGCTTGATAGTCAGTCCTGCTTGGTGAATTCGCCTGAGCACCTCCTCGAGATGCTGCAGGTGTTCATCCCAGGAGGAACTGAAGATGGCAATGTCATCCAAGGACGCCACGGCGTACTTCTCCAGTCCCTGAAGCAGGAGGTTGATCATCCGCTGGAAAGTGGCAGGGGCATTCTTCATGCTGAAGGGCATGACCGTGGACTCGTACAGTCCGAAGGGTGATAAAGGCGGACTTCTCCTGCGCCTCGGGGTTCAGGGGAATCTGCCAGTATCCTCTACTCAGATCCATTATTGTTATCCATTAATCTGCGCCAGCTAACCTATCCAGCAGCTCCTCGATGCGCGGCATTGCGTGCGCATCAGAGGCTGTGATGGCGTTGAGCCCCCTGTAGTCCACGCAGAACCGGGTGGTCCGGTCTTTCTTTGGAACGAGAACTACAGGTGAGGCCCACGCGCTCTTTGACCGTCAAATCACCCCCAGCTGTAACATCTCATCAATCTCTTGGCGCATAATCTGCTGCACCTGGTCAGAGATTCGATAGGCTGTTCGCCGTAGTGGGCGTGATTCCCGATGTCCACCTCGTGGACTGCTAACTCAGTCCTCCCAGGTCAGTTGGAGAACACGACTGGAAGGGTTCCAGTGTGGTTTGCAACTGCAACCGCTGGGGTTCAGTTAATGAGGTGCTTACCTCCACGTCCTCGATGGACCCACTGGCCTTGGCTTGGGCCAGCATGTCCAGGAAGGTGTCTTCCTCCCCGTCTTCGGGCAAGCTGCAGACCGGTAGGACGAAAGGTTCACATTCATGATGAGCCGTCATCATGTTGACGTGAAAGGCCTTTCGCCTACCCCGAGCGTGGTCAAGCGTGACCACGTAAGTGACCGGGTTGAGCTGTTGGTGGACGACGTACGGGCCCTCCCAGGCTGCCTGAAGCTTATCCGCTGGTACGAGGACCAGCACCCACACCTTTTGACCCATGTGGTAGGTCCGCTCCCGGGCGTTCTGGTCATACCAGTGCTTCTGGTCAGCCTGAGCCTGCGTCATGTTGTCATGCACCAACTGCGTCAGGGTCTGCATCTTGTCACGGAAGCGTATGATTTACTCCACTATGGACACTTCAGAAGGGTTCGGCTCCTCTTCTCAGGATTCTCTTATCAACCCAAGGGGTCCCCGGACTCGCCTGCCGTACAGGAGCTCAAAGGGGAGAACCCCGTCGAGGCCTGCGGAACCTTTCGGTAAGCGAACAGCAGGTGTGGGAGGTACCACTCCCAGTCGCGCCCTTGAGTCTCAACCAGCATGCATAGCATATGTTTGAGGGTACCATTGAAGCATTCACACAAGCCATTGGTCTGTGGGTGATACGCACTCGATACCAGGTGCTTCACCTGCATTCTCTTACAGAGAGCCTCCATTAGGCGAGACATAAATTGGGTCCCTTGATCAGTAAGCATTTCTCTGGGAAATCCTACCCGTGCAAAGATAGCCAACAGGGCATCCGCCAACTTATCTGCCCTAGTTGACGACAGAGCTACTGCCTCTGGGTACCGGGTAGCGTAGTCTACCACAGTAAGAATATATCGCTTTCCAGAGCTGCTGGGGATGGCCAGCGAGCCCACAATGTCCACCGCGATCCTCTGGAAAGGCTTCTCTATCACTGGCAACGGGATCAGGGGAGCCTTAAGAGCAGGCCCCGCCTTCCCCACTCTTTGACAGGTGACACAGGAGCGGCAGTAGTTTGACACATCTATCCCCATCTTAGGCCAATAGAAGTGTTGAGACAGCTAGGCCTTAGTTTTGCTGATCACCAAGTGTCAAGCTAGCGGGATCTCATGGGCAATTCGCAACAACTCACCCCGGAATTGCTGCGGGACGACCAGCTGTCTTTCCCTCAACCACTCCTTTTGTGATTCTCAGGGTACTGTCTCCCGGTACAACCTTCCTCGTTCCCAGAACACCTTCTCCTTATCAGTCTCGGAGAAGAGCGTCCTGGCGAGTTGTCTCAAACTCTCTAGGCTCGCATCTGTGTGCAGAGCGGCCTGAAACTCCTGGCTAGGGGAAGCCAGAAGCGACGTCGGTGTCCCTTCCCCACGGGAACCCTCTTGGACCTGCTCTGGGTCCACCTCTGGTTCAGTCACAGTGATGACTGAGGAGGGTCCAGAAGGCAGACAGTTCTCTGCGTTCCGGGCACTCTGCGGGTGACAGCAGCTACGTAGGCTGTCTCCCTGGGGGTTTCTACAGACCCATCAGCTGGCGCTGCTATGGGCTCTACCTCCCCATCCACCCCCAACACTCCAGGGGCAGTGCTACTTATGGGCCAGTTACCTTCCTCGGTGGCACTGGTCACTTTATGACATCACCTTCCTCACGGTTCTCATGCATCTCTCCATTTCCTGTAGCACCGACACTTGCCCCTGTTAGTGGTTCCTCAGCCGTCTCACTCCGCAGAGCGACGTGGCTGAGTACTCCTGTACCTATGGACACATTAACCTTTGCAGAAAAATGGTTATCAGGTTCAGTTGGCACAGGTACAACATTTTCACCATCAATCCTAGGGAAAAAATGGTTATTAGATGCATCATTACAAGATAAAGCATGGTCAGGTAACACATGCAATTTCCCATCATTATCATCATCATCATCAGGGTTAACGTTTCCCTCATTAGTAGATTGGGGAGGGGTGTCAGGGACGTAGTATGCAACCATCCTCCCCAAATCAGTCCCCAACAAAACATCAGTGGGCAAATTATCAGACAACCCCACTTCCTTCACCCCGCTCCCGACACCGCAATCAATATAAACCCGGGCCATCGGTAAGGGACAGCTGATGCCCCCGATCCCAGTGACAGTTAGGGTTTTCCCCGGAATGATTTCTTCAGGGGCCGCCAGTTCGGGTCGGATGAGGGTTCGTTCAGCCCCAGTGTCCTTGAGGCCTGTAGCAACATGGCCTCCCACAGTGACGTACTGTACGTTGTCACACACCCTCCCAACCACACCACCCACCAAAAGAACTGCTGCATTAGGCCCTGGGGCCTTGGCTGGGGGGTTCTTCTGCTTGTCTGGACAGTAGGTACTGATATGACCCGGCCGCTTGCAGTAGTAACACTGGTGAGGTTCGGTGGTAGGTCTGGTGTTGTTGGCCAAGGGGGCAGGACCTCTGGTGTGTTGGCTGGCAGGGGTACTGGCGTTGGATGCAGGCTTACCCCCTCTCCAGCTGGTGGTGACTGGCTTCCGCGCTTCCGATCTACGGTTGGCCTCATAGGCATTGGCAATCTGCGCTGCTTTCGTCATGCCTTTGGGTTCTCTGTCCATCACGAACTGTCGCACCTCAGCTGGGCAAAGATGAAAGAACTGGTCTTTGATCATCAGGTCTCGCAGCTGTGCAAAGGTGGTCACTGACAGTCCTTGGGTCCACTGGTCAAAGTGGGTCCCCAGTCTATGCACCACATCACTGTAACTGCCGTGTGGGCCACGTTGGAGGGTCCGGAACTTTCTACGGTACACCTCGGGTGTAAGCTGGTACTTGGCTATCAGGGCCTGCTTGATGGCCTTATAGTCTACATCTTGTTCTTGAGGGAGGGCAGCGAATGCCTCCAGAGCTTTGCCTCTCAGCCCTGGTGTCAGGTATCGTGCCCATTCATCTGTAGGCACCTGGTACTGTCTGCAGGCTTTCTCAAAGGCCCGCAGAAAAGTGTCCAAGTCCCCGTCCTTCTCCATAACAGGAAAGTGATCAGGCCGGGGCTTCGGTGTCTGAGCGCTGCTGGGCTGACGGTTGGTCTGGGACAACCCCTGCATTTGCAGTCGGGCCATCTGCAGCTGGTACTCCCGCTCTGCTTGGGCCTCTCGCTCGGCTCGCTGGGCCTGGGCCTTTTGCTCGGCTCGCTGGGCCTGGGCCTCTCGCTCGGCTCGCTCATGGTATTACTGAATCAGCTGCCGACGTCCCTCATGGTCGTCAGTGGGGAATTCTTTCAAGGCCGCCTGCAGGTGGGGGTCCAATCCGCCCTGGTTGCTTATCGGGCCGGCATTCAGTGGTTGGACCTCTGCTGCAGCACCATGTTCGCTTGTGCTGGCTTCTGCGGCCTCTGGGCTCTGTGGCCTGGCTTGGCATGCTTCAAATTGCACCAGTTCAGCGACCATTTGAGTCTTGGTCTTGCCCTGGGAGTTCAGGCCATGGTACGTGCATATCCCAGCAAGAGCGTCCTTCTTCTGCTGGGCGTACCAAGCCTCTACTTTCGCAGCCATGGTTGTCAAATATAAGATAGGATAGAAAAACGAAGAGAAAGGGAGGGGATAATTACCAGTACACACAATTGTCTCAAGACTAATAAACACAGAGTTCGTTCTCCAAACTTATTTGCGCAGAGTCCTCGCAAGAACTTTGCAAGTTTTTAGTAAGAGGAATGATCACTCAAACCAAATCACTAATGCTCTAATATCCCACCGCCTTGCCACTAATTTGTCACGATTCACACTGTGACCGTCACCCCTACGTCACGGAGTGGGGTGACTTTAGGCCAACAGACGGCTATCACATGTGCAGGGGGGCTTATCTTAGTTATCCCTCCACTCCACAATGTGATGAAAAAACACACACAAGGCTATTGACCTCTTTGTTTACAGCAGGGGCTTATTCTAGGTATCCCACTGCTCTTCACTATACCACGAACTGCAGGGATTTATGTATATCCCGCTTACAGTTCCACTTAACACTTGCAGCTCTCTGGCGCCCCAATTACTCTCAGGTCAGATTAGGTACTGCACCCTGGGTAATTAGTCGCCAGACAGGCGACGCGATAAACTACTCCCACTCAGGCAGGAACAATAATTATTAACGCCGCAGTCACTACAACATCACCCAAAAGCCTGCACAGTATTGTTGCCACCAGCTCCGATTAAACAGGTCCGAAGCTAACCCAACACAGTAGCGTAATTCCCTTCAGGAGACTTAGGGTATGTTTTAGAGCATGGATAAAGAACTAGTATTAAATATTATACCCCACAAAAGTTAGGCAGTGCTTTATCAAAAGATTTTACAAACATGTTACAAATGAGACAATTGCAGATATGTACAAGGTAATTATAAAAAAAAACAAGGATTACATGAGAATAACACTTACATGTGTTCAAAGCATTGCAGGCAACCAGGCTAGTGGAGTTTCCATCTGTCCCAATGCATCAGTAGCACTCTGGGTAGGAACAGCTCTTCACGTCAGACTCACATGTTCTTCCAACAGCAGACTGACTCCTGGGATCTGGCCAGACAGTTATAGCTGCAGCCTGTGACATCCCAGAAAGGGGTTGGATCACCTCGTCCCTTCTACCTCTTCAGTTAACTAATTTTACCCTAACTTTTATCTAATTTCTGTAACTCCGCTCCAGAACATGTCATAGTCATAACCAACCCAGCATTCATTTCGTATTAACATGGGCATTCTAATGAGATCAAATATGTCATGTGTGTGATGCATCATTACAGAGAAATCCCTACTTTTTTACCTGATGGAGTTAGAAGCTCAGGTTTACCGTGGTGGATAGATCCACCGAGGGAGATTAAGAATATGTATTTTCCTGTTCCTATCTTAAATGGTTTGCCTAATATCTTACAAAAACAGAACAAAGAACTTCCATGGATTCTAGAGATTTCTAATCCAGTTATAGCTGGAGAAGAGTTTGAGCCTTCCAAGGCGATCGTAAATTCCTTTGCTCTCAGAGCTAGAGGCAATAAAATCTCTCTTCCCCCATACATTGAAAAAGAGAGCTCTTGGCTTAGAGAAAAGGAAGGGGGGGATTTTTAGCCCGCAGCCTGGCTAACAAGAGAAACTCAATTTATATGATATTTCATACCATATCGTGACACCGGGTATATAAACTCTCTACGTCTATTGAAACTACCCTGTTTTTTACATCTTTTACTAGCACTTGCGGATTACTGCAACATTTTTTCAAACTGAGTGTTTTTGGTTTTACTATTCTCTTTTGTGTCTTCAGGTTTCTTGGTGGTGTGTGAACATGATCCTACAGACTTGTTCACTGTGCAAGTAGCCCATGTGTTCCTGTTTCCATAATTGTTCTCTTGTGTCTACAAGACTGGGGAGTTCCACCACTCCTCTTGGGCTATCTGCACAATAGCTGTTCTACCCTGTATGCACACATGGATTTTTCCTCTCTGAACCCTGTTCACACAGGTTATATACAGATGATCAGGTTTTTAAATACATCAGATAGGGATTGCATACATTAGTTAGGACTGCTCTGATAAGGGTATACCGTGAAGATTGGTAGAGCAGCTTAGTATACATTTTTTGCAAAAAACGTATCAACCAAATACCCTGTTTTTTACATCTTTTACTAGCACTTGCGGATTACTGCAACATTTTTTCAAACTGAGTGTTTTTGGTTTTACTATTCTCTTTTGTGTCTTCAGGTTTCTTGGTGGTGTGTGAACATGATCCTACAGACTTGTTCACTGTGCAAGTAGCCCATGTGTTCCTGTTTCCATAATTGTTCTCTTGTGTCTACAAGACTGGGGAGTTCCACCACTCCTCTTGGGCTATCTGCACAATAGCTGTTCTACCCTGTATGCACACATGGATTTTTCCTCTCTGAACCCTGTTCACACAGGTTATATACAGATGATCAGGTTTTTAAATACATCAGATAGGGATTGCATACATTAGTTAGGACTGCTCTGATAAGGGTATACCGTGAAGATTGGTAGAGCAGCTTAGTATACATTTTTTGCAAAAAACGTATCAACCAAATACCCTGTTTTTTACATCTTTTACTAGCACTTGCGGATTACTGCAACATTTTTTCAAACTGAGTGTTTTTGGTTTTACTATTCTCTTTTGTGTCTTCAGGTTTCTTGGTGGTGTGTGAACATGATCCTACAGACTTGTTCACTGTGCAAGTAGCCCATGTGTTCCTGTTTCCATAATTGTTCTCTTGTGTCTACAAGACTGGGGAGTTCCACCACTCCTCTTGGGCTATCTGCACAATAGCTGTTCTACCCTGTATGCACACATGGATTTTTCCTCTCTGAACCCTGTTCACACAGGTTATATACAGATGATCAGGTTTTTAAATACATCAGATAGGGATTGCATACATTAGTTAGGACTGCTCTGATAAGGGTATACCGTGAAGATTGGTAGAGCAGCTTAGTATACATTTTTTGCAAAAAACGTATCAACCAAATACCCTGTTTTTTACATCTTTTACTAGCACTTGCGGATTACTGCAACATTTTTTCAAACTGAGTGTTTTTGGTTTTACTATTCTCTTTTGTGTCTTCAGGTTTCTTGGTGGTGTGTGAACATGATCCTACAGACTTGTTCACTGTGCAAGTAGCCCATGTGTTCCTGTTTCCATAATTGTTCTCTTGTGTCTACAAGACTGGGGAGTTCCACCACTCCTCTTGGGCTATCTGCACAATAGCTGTTCTACCCTGTATGCACACATGGATTTTTCCTCTCTGAACCCTGTTCACACAGGTTATATACAGATGATCAGGTTTTTAAATACATCAGATAGGGATTGCATACATTAGTTAGGACTGCTCTGATAAGGGTATACCGTGAAGATTGGTAGAGCAGCTTAGTATACATTTTTTGCAAAAAACGTATCAACCAAATACCCTGTTTTTTACATCTTTTACTAGCACTTGCGGATTACTGCAACATTTTTTCAAACTGAGTGTTTTTGGTTTTACTATTCTCTTTTGTGTCTTCAGGTTTCTTGGTGGTGTGTGAACATGATCCTACAGACTTGTTCACTGTGCAAGTAGCCCATGTGTTCCTGTTTCCATAATTGTTCTCTTGTGTCTACAAGACTGGGGAGTTCCACCACTCCTCTTGGGCTATCTGCACAATAGCTGTTCTACCCTGTATGCACACATGGATTTTTCCTCTCTGAACCCTGTTCACACAGGTTATATACAGATGATCAGGTTTTTAAATACATCAGATAGGGATTGCATACATTAGTTAGGACTGCTCTGATAAGGGTATACCGTGAAGATTGGTAGAGCAGCTTAGTATACATTTTTTGCAAAAAACGTATCAACCAAATACCCTGTTTTTTACATCTTTTACTAGCACTTGCGGATTACTGCAACATTTTTTCAAACTGAGTGTTTTTGGTTTTACTATTCTCTTTTGTGTCTTCAGGTTTCTTGGTGGTGTGTGAACATGATCCTACAGACTTGTTCACTGTGCAAGTAGCCCATGTGTTCCTGTCTATTGAAACTAGCGAAAAAATTTCTTGCCAATCAAAACTTTTTAGTACCTCCAAGAAATGTTTTGTATCTCTTATGTAAGATGGAATGTCAGGGTGCAACGGGTGAAGGAGCCAGTCTAGGTACCGTGAAAGAGGTTCTGTTAACGAGCCTATACCCGAGATGATTGGACGGCCAGATGGCTCAGGTGGCTGGGGGGATGCAGTCGACCTTTGTACCTCCAATTAATCCAGGCAGCCTTATAGAGGTATTTGAGAGACAGGTTCTACAAGACGTAGAAGCATTGATATATCAAAAGACAACTTAAAACTTATCTATGGCTGAGCAGAAAGCGTTATCAGAAATAAAAGGCTGGTCAGATGTGGTGGTGCATACAGCTGATTAAGGGGGCAATACGGTCCTACTCTCAAAATAAATGTATATGTTGAAAGCGAATAGACAGCTGTCTAAATCGGAAACATATTTGGGTTTAAACTCTGATCCTACCACCAAATATAAAAAGGAATTGCGATCATTATTACGTGTTCAAGTTGAGAGTGGAGTATTATCACAAAGACAGGCGGAAAAATTATTTCCTGAGTTCCCTAAAAAACCATGCTGGTACTACATCCCAAAAGTCCATAAGTCGCTCACTCTGCTCCTCCTAGATTCCCTGGGCTCCATTACCACCAGTTGGTGCTCGGAAGTGCTGGCTGAACAGAGAAAAACACTCACCACTGTGTCAGTGTGGTTCAGTAATGTCAGCTGTTCCCCTGCTGTGTAGCCGGCAATGTATCCTGCGACCGCCACACAGACACAACAGATATTAAACTGCCTCCAGTGCAGGCCTCGGCCTACACTCTGCTCCTCCTGGATTCCCTGGGCTCCAATGCCGCCAGTTGGTGCTCGGAAGTGTAGGCTGCACAGAGAAAAAAACTCGCTCATGTGTCAGTGGGGTTCAGTAACGTCAGCTGTTCCCCTGATGTGTAGCCGGCAATGTGTCCTGCGACCACCACGCTGACACTATAACAGATATTAAAGGGAACCTGTTGCCCCCCCAAGGCATTTGTATCTGAAAGAGCCTCCTTGTGCGGCACTAATGCTGCACAAGGAAAAGGTGCATCTTTTCATTATGCTCCTTGCACACGCTGAGGTTAACACTTATAAAATGTGTCCCCTCATACCCTGAAACCGTCCCGAAGGCTGGACTTTCCTTCTTAGTGAGACGCAGCACAGCTGTCATTCACACCCCCTTGGCGCCATGCGCTGCCTCCTCAACATTGTTTGAATCTGTCCTGGAGCCTGCGCTGTTATGTTGTCCCTTGGCCCTGCACAGTTAGCGATGCCCATTTTCAGACATCATTTGTTGTCAGGCTGGCTGTGCCAGTGCGGCCACCCTACCCGAGATCACGCCCCGCAGTGTCTTCAGATTTATTGACACTGTAGGGCTGTGATTCATGGGTATGCGCAGTGCATATCTTCGCCTCTCACCCATCTACTTCCGCCTTCTTCTGACTGTGCCACGTCACCACCGTGGCATGCAATTTGGGATCAGCTGGCGCGGCACAGTCTGAAGAATGTGGAAGGAGATGAGTGAGGCGAAGATATGCACGGCGGATGCCCATGAATCCCAGGCCCTCAGTGGCGGCGCGCTTAATGCGCGCCGGCGCCGCCCTCTGACTGACCAGTCACAGCCAGAGGACCTGGAAGATGGCGGCGCACAGCGGTGAAACGGAGGACAGGTGAATATAGTAAGTGCTGGGGGGCCTGACCTGGCGGCGATACCGGCACCTGACCCCCACAGCGCGCCGGTGTCGCCGCCTGCTCAGGCTCCCAGCACTCGGCGCCGAGCGGGTCAGAGGCAGCGGGGCCGAGCGGGTCAGAGGCAGTATGGGGACGCAGGATGGAGCAGCACATGACAGGATGGGGACGCAGGATGGAGCAGCGCATGACAGGATGGGGACGCAGGATGGGAGCAGCCCATGACAGGATGGGGACGCAGGATGGGAGCAGCACATGACAGGACGGGGACGCAGGATGGGAGCAGCACATGACAGGATGGGGACTCAGGATGGGAGCAGCACATGACAGGATGGGGACGCAGGATGGGAGCAGCGCATGACAGGATGGGGATGCAGGATGGGTGCAGCGCATGACAGGATGGGGACGCAGGATGGGAGCAGCACATGACAGGATGGGGACGCAGGATGGAGCAGCACATGACAGGATGGGGACGCAGGATGGAGCAGCACATGACAGGATGGGGACGCAGGATGGAGCAGCACATGACAGGATGGGGACGCAGGATGGGAGCAGCACATGACAGGATGGGGACGCAGGATGGGAGCAGCACATGACAGGATGGGGATGCAGGATGGAGCAGCACATGACAGGATGGGGACACAGGATGGCGGCAGTAGCACATGACAGGATGGAGGCAAAGAATAAGACCAGCACATGACAGGATGGGGACGCAGGATGGGTGCAGCACATGACTGGATGGGGACGCAGGATGGAAGCAGCACATGACAGGATGGGAACGCAGGATGGAGCAGCTCATGACAGGATGGGGACGCAGGATGGGAGCAGCACATGACAGGATGGGGACGCAGGATGGGAGCAGCACATGACAGGATGGGGACGCAGGATGGGAGCAGCGCATGACAGGATATGGACGCAGGATGGGAGCAGCGCATGACAGGATGGGGTTGCAGGATGGGTGCAGCGCATGACAGGATGGGGACGCAGGATGGGAGCAGCACATGACAGGATGGGGACGCAGGATGGGAGCAGCACATGACAGGATGGGGACGCAGGATGGAGCAGCACATGACAGGATGGGGACGCAGGATGGAGCAGCACATGACAGGATGGGGATGCAGGATGGCGGCAGTAGCACATGACAGGATGGGGCAAAGAATAAGAGCAGCACATGACATGATGGGGACGCAGGATGGGTGCAGCACATGACTGGATGGGGACGCAGGATGGAAGCAGCACATGACAGGATGGGAACGCAGGATGGAGCAGCTCATGACAGGATGGGGACACAGGATGGGTGCAGCACATGACAGGATGGGGACGCAGGATGGGAGCAGCACATGACAGGATTGGGACGCAGGATGGGAGCAGCACATGACAGGATGGGGACGCAGGATGGGTGCAGCGCATGACAGGATGGGGATGCAGGATGGGAGCAGCGCATGACAGGATGGGGACGCAGGATGGGAGCAGCGCATGACAGGATGGGGATGCAGGATGGGAGCAGCACATGACAGGATGGGGACGCAGGATGGGAGCAGCGCATGACAGGATGGGGACGCAGGATGGGAGCAGCGCATGACAGGATGGGGACGCAGGATGGGAGCAGCGCATGACAGGATGGGGACGCAGGATGAGAGCAGCGCATGACAGGATGGGGACGCAGGATGGGAGCAGCACATGACAGGATGGGGATGCAGGATGGAGCAGCACATGACAGGATGGGGACGCAGGATGGGAGCAGCGCATGACAGGACGGGGACGCAGGATGGGAGCAGCACATACCAGGATGGAGACCATATACCAATATAAATGCTCGCCACCCGGGTGTAGAACGGGTTCAATAGCTAGTCTAAATTATAAGCAGAAGAAGACTAAGCAGTGTATGGGGGTGAGTCTGTTCCTCCTCGTGGTGCCCCTGGAATAAACCTGCTGCTGCAGGCCAAACTGAACGTGGAGAAATCCTGTTGTAAATCTTTTGTGACAGGCATAACAGAAGGTGTAATCTTCAAACTTTTATAGATAACAACAACAGGAAGGCCTGGCTGTCACAAATAAGAATATGATGAAGAAGAAGTAGATTAAGTTGATTATGAAGAAGAATAATAGTTGAATAAAAAGAATATGAAGAATGTAAAAAAAAAATCATACGAAGAAGATGAATAAGGTGAAGGAGAAGTTGATGGAAAAGATGATGCTGCTGAGGATGATGAAGAAGAAAATGTGGGAAAAGTTAAAAAGAAGGTGAACAGCATGGAAGTAGTGAAACATAAATATCTGACTAAATATAAAAAATCGTAACATAGTCAATAGCTTTGTAACTCCGAACGTCTTAAAAAAAATAATTCCTGCAATTCCATTTGATTAGGCT
The DNA here is from genome assembly GCF_032444005.1 of Ranitomeya imitator. Classification (NCBI taxonomy): domain Eukaryota; kingdom Metazoa; phylum Chordata; class Amphibia; order Anura; family Dendrobatidae; genus Ranitomeya; species Ranitomeya imitator. Next base: position 265,511,683 of record NC_091287.1, on the reverse strand, counting down.
AAACCTCTATGCCTTTAATGTCTCCTCCACCTCCCCCAATACATCTTACATTATTCTTGTTTTCCTTCATGTAGAATTAACATACAAGAAAAGAAAGGGTTTGTTTTAATTCCGATATTTTGGTCCCATTGACTTGCATTGGTATCGGGTATCGGTATCGGCGATATCCAATATTTTTTGAATATCGGCGGATCCAATCCGATACCGATACCTTTGGATATCGGAAGGTATCGCTCAACACTATTTAGTATACAAATATGAAAGTGCTGTGAAACACCCTCATTCGCAAATTAAATAAGCTAGATTTTACTTTATAGCACCAATAAAAACTATGCCCCCTAATCCCCATTCAAAAGTATCAGCCTCCCCCAAATCCACAGACTGCATAGCAACAGACTCCCTGTTTACCAGTACATAGCAGCACCAGCCTCACCTGTTCACCAGTATACAGCAGCTTCAGCTTCCCCTGTCACCAGTATATAGCACCAGCCTCCCCTGTTCACCAGTATACAGCACAGCCTCCCCTGTCACCAGCCTCCCCTGTTCACCAGTATACAGCACAGCCTCCAATGTCACCAGCCTCCTGTGTTCACCAGTATATAGCACAGCCTCCCCTGTTCACCAGTATACAGCACAGTCTCCCTTTCACCCGTCTCCCCTGTTAACCAGTATACAGTAGCAGCCTCCCCATTCACCAGTATACAGCAGCAGCCTCCCCTGTCACCAGCCTCACCTATTCACCAGTATACAGCAGCAGCCTCCCCTGTCACCAGCCTCCCCTGTTCACCAGTATACAGTACAGCCTCCCCTGTTTACCAGTATACAGCAGCAGCCTTTGCTGCTCACCAGTATACAGCAGCAGCCTCCCCTGTCACCAGCCTCCCCTGTTCACCAGTATACAGTACAGCCTCCCCTGTTTACCAGTATACAGCAGCAGCCTTTGCTGCTCACCAGTATACAGCAACAACCTCCCCTGTCACCAGCCTCCCCTTGATCATTAGTATACAGCAGCAGCCTTCCCTGTCACCAGCCTCTTCTCACCAGTATACAGCACAGCCTCCAATCACCAGCCTCCTCTCACCAATATACAACAACAGCCTCCCCTGTCACCAGCCTCCTCTCACCAGTAAACAGCACAGAATCCCCTGTCACCAGCCTCCCCTTTCCATCAATATACAGCAGCAGCCTCCCCTGTCACCAGACTCCACTGTTCACCAGTGTACAGCACAGCATCCCCTGTCACCAGTCTCCCTGTTCACCAGAATACAGAAGCAGCCTGCCCTGTTACCAGCATCACCTGTTCATTAGTATACAGCACAGACTCCCGTCACCGGCCTCCCCTGTTCACCAGTATACAGCACCAGACTCCTCTTTCACCAGCCTCCTCTCACCAGTATACAGCAGTAGCCGCCTCTTACCAGTATACAGCAGCAGCCTCTCCTGTCACCAGCCTCCTCTCACCAGTATACAGCAGCAGCCTCCCCTGTGACCAGCCTCATCTCACCAGTATACTGCAGCCTCCTCTCTTACAAGCCTCCTCTCACCAGTATACAGCAGCAGCCTCCCCTGTGACCAGCCTCATCTCACAAGTATACAGCAGCCTCCTCTGTTACCAGCCTTCTCTTTATATGGAGCTATAGTGGAGTTGATTTATTCCTAGAATTTCAGAGTGTTGTTGCAACAGCGTACATATTAATTAAATGTCTGAATGATATAGATAGTGTTAGGGTTGGCGGAACGCACCGAATATATTTATTAGGTGAGATTGGATAGGTGCGTTCACAACCCGGCATCCTCCGTGCAGGAAAGAACCTGCTGCTAAGTAAGGCGGTGAAGTAAATTAGTATAAACGAACTCTGTTACTTCACAGAGCCCGTAGTAAAGAGAACGCGGTCCCTATTTAGCTCACAGGGAACACAGCTACTGAGTAGAGCCGACAGTGGTCATGCAGTCCAAACTGAACACGCAGCTCCTCTCCAGAGGAGCCGAAATTCTAATGACTATTAGCCAGCCCTGAATTCACTCCTAAGAAACTCCTTGTCGGAGGTGCCAGCATTCTAGGGGCTTATTTCAGCTGGGTCCCTGACCACACACACGACCACACTGGCGCTGAGCTCCTACATATTTGATACTAATGCATGGCCATGCAGTCATGAGAACCTTTTATAGCTGTAGTAACTTCAGGACCTTCCAGAAGGACCAATGGAAGGCTGCCACAGAACTTGATCAGGTACAGGGCCTTCCTGGCGGACCAATGGAAGTTGCTGCAGTACCTGAGCATGTGACCCTTGATCTCCACTGAGAGATCTTACCCTGGTTATGCTCAGTGTGTGCAAAGCAGGACTTAGTCCCAGAAAAGCCTGCTCGCCGCAGACCAGTGCATGGTACAATAGCAGAGCCTGGAGAGGCAGCAGTAACCCTTTGCACAGTATCAGATTCAGTGAGACGCTGGGACTGATGTCTCCACTGAGCAGGCTCCACTGCGACCGATGTAGAATGGGAGACCGCAGCAGACATGGTTTGAGATTCCCCCTGTGCAGCGGCGGGAACTCGACTCCTAACAGATACATAGATTTAAAAAAATTGGAGCAGAACAAACAAAAGTGCAGGTGTAGATGCTAGCCCAAATGTTGTAGTGTATTTATGGTGGTTACATTTTTAACTAAGAGAAAATGATCCTTTGTTAAACTTGTTGAATGCTAATTTTCTCTTCACCGAAAACATGAACACCTGTTCAAATGAGCCAATAAATACAACAGCTATTTGCATGAAATTAGCGATTGAGTACTGCCCACTTTTTTAAAACAATGGATAGATAGATAAATAAGTAGATACAGTGGGGTAAATAAGTATTTAATCCCTTGCTGATTTTGAAAGTTTACCCCCTAAAAAGACATGAGCAATCTACAATTTTAAGGGTAGTTTAATTTTAACATTGAGAGATACAATATCAAAAATAAAATCCAGAAAATTACATTGCTTAAATTATAGAAATTTCTTTGCATTTTGCAGTGAGAAATAAGTATTTTATCCCTCTGGCAAACAAGACTTAATACCAACCCACAGTCAGACAAGCACAGCAGTCAGATTTTTGTAGTTGATGAGGTTTGTACACATGCCTGGAGGAATTTTGGTCCACTCCTCTTTGCAGATCATCTTGAACTCAATAAGATTTTGAAGCTGTCACTTGGCAACTCGGACTTCAACTCCCTCCATAAGTTTTCTATGGGATTAAGGTCTGGAGACTGGCTAGGCCACTCCATGATCATAATGTGCTTCTTTTTGAGCCACTTGTTTGTTGCCTTGGTTGTATGCTTTGGGTCATTTTCTTGCTGGAAGACCCAGCCATAACCCATTTTTAATGTTCTGGCGGAGAGAAGGAGGTTGTCACTCAGGATTTTATGGTACATGGCTCCACCCATTCTCCCATTGATGCAGTGAAGTAGTCCTGTGCTCTTAGCAGAGAAGCACCCCCAAAACACCTCCACATCCATGCTTGACAGCGGGGACAATGTTCTTTGGGACACATGCAGCATTTCTCTTCCTCCAAACATCGCGAGTTGAGTTAATGCCAAAGAGCTCAATTTTTGTCTCATCTGATCACTGCACCTTCTCCCAATCATTCACAGATTCATTCAGGTTTTAATTTGCAAATTTCAGATGGGCTTGCTCATGTGCCTTCTTGAGCAGGGGGACCTTGTGGGCAATCCAGGATTTTAAACCTTTATGGCGTAATGTGTTAGCAATGGTTATCTTGGTGGCTGTGGTCCCAGCTACCTTGAGATCATTAACAAGTTCTCCTCATGTAGTTTAAGGCTGATCTCTAAACTTCACCATGATCAAGGATACCCCACGAGGTGAGATTTTGCACGGTGCCCCAGATCGATGTCGATTGACAGTCATTTTGTTTTTCTTCCATTTTCTTGCTATTGCACCAACAGTTGTTTCCTTCTTGCCCAGCATCTTACTTATGGTTTTGTAGCCCATTCCAGCTTTGTGCAGGTCTATGATCTTGGCCCTGACATCCTTATAATGCTCTTTGGTCTTGCCCATGTTGTAGAGGTTAGAGTCTGACTGATTAATTGAGTCTGTGGACAGGAGTCTTTTATAAAGGTGACTATGTAAGAAAGCTGTCATTAATGCAGGTAATGAGTTGATTAGGAGCATTTAAGTGGTCTGTAGGAGCCATAACTCTTAATGGTTGGTAGGGGATCAAATACTTATTTCTCACTGCACAATGCAATTAATTTTATACAATTTATACAACGTGATTTTCTGGATTGTATTTTTCATATTCAATCTCTCAATATTAAAATTAACCTACCCTTAAAATTATAGACTGTTCAAGTCTTTTTCAGTGGGAAAACTTACAAAATCAGCAAGGGATCAAATACTTATTTCCACTATTTTAGATAGACAATCCCCCTATGAAGTAATTAATTGCGTTTTAATAATTTCATATACAATTTACCTATAAATATTTGATTATTTTAGAAATACGCTACAATTTTAAATCAAAATTCTGGAGGCAGCTATTGTATTGTTATTTTTCCCAGCAATATTTCATTGTAAAAGATTGATATAGCAAGGCTTTGAAGTGTGAAGAAGTGTTCGCAAACTTTATCAAAACTTCTTTGCAGGTGTTTTATTTTTCATGTGGAAAATCAATATTTCTAAATAGCATACTATGGCAATGTACTCAAACTTTTCTGCATGATTTCCCTGGCATCTGCTGTGAAGTCAATTCAGTCCTTTGCTAAAAGGGATAGGTTCAATTTTATCAGTGTTCTGCATAGATGTTGTACTTTCATCAGGAAACAAAATAATTCAATCTTTTTTTTTTAACTAAATATAGGGTATAGGTCTAATATAATGTGACATGCCTCAAGTAAATATGTCATATGATGTTCACTTTACCGTCTTTGTACTTTCATACAAACACTAAAGCAGTTTGTACTTGTAGGATCTTTTCATATCTCTCAATAATATAGGAAGGAAGGACAATTTTTTTTAGCTAGGTCAGACCCTAACCCTATCCAGTCATTTTTATGCACCTATAAAGAAAAAGTGTTCCTAGTGATTCACTTTACTTTTCTTCAATGTTTTATACCGTTTTATGGCATCCACACAGGTCATAAATGGATCCTACAAAGATAATACATACTGTATGAAGTCCCAAAGATGCCACTTACACTTTCATTTCCAAATACTGTCCACTTACACCCAGTAGTGTCTACAGGGCAGTATAGTGCCACTACAGTGCCTCTCCCGCATTGTAGAATGCCCCCATTGTTCCTCTACATACAGTTACGCTTCTAGAACATTCCAGGTAGTATGAAGCTTTCACCTTACTCCACACATATTTTATGATTTTCTATGCACAACATGCTGTCCCATTGAATACGAGTTGGTTGAGAGTATAACTGATCAAGGTTCAGGTCTTTGTTTTATGGTTGTGAAAAGGAGCTACAGGAACCTCCTGAGCTTCTTGGCTCATCATGGGGGGCATGTGTTTCTCCAGCCTCCATCATCCTACAGTTTTAATTTTCTTAGTGCATCTTTTTTATTAAATAATACTAGCTGTACTATATTAAATTTACTTTAGTGGTGTAAAGAGGTTTAGGAATACTGTGGTTACAAAAGGCCATCAGACGAATCATTGAAATTATGGGCTGCAGTAAAGTGAGAAAAATGACATTTCCCATTAATAGGTTAAACTTACACTGTGCTACTTGTTAAATAAATAAAAAAAAAATATATATATATATATATATATATAGTTAGGTCCATATATATTTGGACAGAGACAACATTTTTCTAATTTTATTTATAGACATTATCACAATTAATTTTAAACAAAACAATTCAGATGCAGTTGAAGTTCAGACTTTCAGCTTTCATTTGAGGGTATCCACATTAAAATTGGATGAAGGGTTTAGAAGTTTCAGCTCCTTAACATGTGCCACCCTGTTTTTAAAGGGACCAAAAGTAATTGGACAGATTCAATAATTTTAAATAAAATGTTTATTTCTAGTACTTGGTTGAAAACCCTTTGTTGGCAATGACTGCCTGAAGTCTTGAACTCATGGACATCACCAGATGCTGTGTTTCCTCCTTTTTTATGCTCTGCCAGGCCTTCACTGTGGTGGTTTTCAGTTGCTGTTTGTTTGTGGGCCTTTCTGTCTGAAGTTTAGTCTTTAACAAGTGAAATGCATGCTCAATTGGGTTGAGATCAGGTGACTGACTTGGCCATTCAAGAATATTCCACTTCTTTGCTTTAATAAACTCCTGGGTTGTTTTGGCTTTATGTTTGGGGTCATTGTCCATCTGTAGTATGAAATGACGACCAATCAGTTTGGCTGCATTTTGCTGGATCTGAGCACACAGTATGTTTCTGAATACCTCAGAATTCATTCGGCTGCATCTGTCCTGTGTCACATCATCAATAAACACTAGTGACCCAGTGCCACTGGCAGCCATGCATGCCCAAGCCATCACACTGCCTCCGCCGTGTTTTGCAGATGATGTGGTATGCTTTGGATCATGAGCTGTAGCACGCCTTTGCCATACTATTCTCTTTCCATCATTCTGGTAGAGGTTGATCTTGGTTTCATCTGTCCAAAGAATGTTCTTCCAGAACTGTGCTGGCTTTTTTAGATGTTTTTTAGCAAAGTCCAGTCTAGCCTTTTTATTCTTGATGCTTATGAGTGGCTTACACCGTGCAGTGAACCCTCTGTATTTACTTTCATGCAGTCTTCTCTTTATGGTAGATTTGGATATTGATACGCCTACCTCCTGGAGAGTGTTGTTCACTTGGTTGGCTGTTGTGAAGGGGTTTCTCTTCACCATGGAGATTATTCAGCGATCATCCACCACTGTTGTCTTCCGTGGGCACCCAGGTCTTTTTGCATTGATGAGTTCACCAGCGCTTTCTTTCTTTCTCACGATGTACCAAATTGTAGATTTTGCCACTCCTAATATTGTAGCAATTTCTCGGATGGGTTTTTTCTGTTTTCGCAGCTTAAGGATGGCTTGTTTCACCTGCATGGAGAGCTCCTTTGACCGCATGTTTACTTCACAGCAAAACCTTCCAAATGTAAGCACCACACCTCAAATCAACTCCAGGCCTTTTATCTGCTTAATTGAGAATGACATAACGAAGGGATTGCCCACACCTGTCCATGAAATAGCCTTGGGGTCAATTGTCCAATTACTTTTGGTCCCTTTAAAAACAGGGTGGCACATGTCAAGGAGCTGAAACTCCTAAACCCTTCATCCAATTTTAATGTGGATACCCTCAAATGAAAGCTGAAAGTCTGAACTTCAACTGCATCTGAATTGTTTTGTTTAAAATTCATTGTGGTAATGCCTATAACCAAAATTAGAAAAATGTTGTCTCTGTCCAAATATATATGGACCTAACTGTATATATATATATATTATACACTGCTCAAAAAAATAATGGGAAAACTAAAATACCACATCCTAGATATCACTGAATAATATATTCCTGTTGTAAATCTTTATTCATTACGATAAAACATAAAAATTATCAATGTAAATCAAAATTAATATCTCACGGAGGCCTAGATTTGTAACGATACTCAAAATCAAAGTGGAAAATCAAGTTACAGGCTGATCCAACTTCAGTGGAAATGCCTCAAAACAACAAAATTATGCTCAATAGTGTGCATATGGCCTCCACGTGCCTGTATGACCTCCCTACAACGCATGGGCAAGCTCCTGATTTGGCAACTCATGGTCTCCTGAGGGATCTCCTCCCAGGCCTGGACTAAAGAATCCAACTCCTGGACCATCTGTAGTGCAACGTGATGTTGGTGAATGGTGCAAGCCATGATGTACCAGATGTGTTCAATTGGATTCAGGTCGGGGGAACGGGCGGGCCAGTCCACAGCTTCAATGCCTTCATCTTGCAGGAACTGCAGACACTGCTGACACACTCCACATTGTCCTGCATTAGGAGAAACCCAGGGCCAACTGCACCAGCATATGGTCTCACAAGGGGTCTTAGGATCTCATCTCGGTACTTAATGGCAGTCAGGCTACCTTTGGCGAGCACATGGAGGGCTGTGTGGCCCTCCAAAGAAATGTCACTCCACACCATTACTGACCCACTGCCAAACCGGTCATGCTGAAGGATGTTGCAGGCAGCAGATCGCTCTCCACGGCATCTCCAGACTCTGTCACATCTGTCACATGTGATCAGTGTGAACCTGCTTTCATCTGTGAAGAGCACAGGGCACCTGAGGCGAATTTGTCAATTCTGGTGTTCTGTGGCAAATGCTAAGCGCCCTGGACGGTGTTATACTGTGAGCACAATTCTTATCTGTAGACGTCAGGCACTCAGACCATCCTCATGGAGTCAGTTTCAAACTGTTTATGCAGAGCCATGCACATTTGTGGCCTGCTGGAGGTCATTCTGCAGGGCTCTGGCAGTGCTCCTCCTGTTCCTCCTTGCACAAAGACTGAGGTAGTGGTCCAGCTGCTGGGTTGTTGTCCTCCTACGGCCCTCTCTAAATCTCCTGGTTTACTGGCCTGTCTCCTGGTAGCACCTCCAGCCTCTGGACACTACATTGACAGACACAGCAAACCCTCTTGCCACAGCTCGCATTGATGTGCCATCATGGATCAGGTGCACTATCTGAGCCACTTGTGTGGCTTGTAGAGTCCATCTCATGCTACCATGAGTGTGAAAGCACAACCATCATTCAAAAGTGACCAAAACATCAGCCAGAAAGCATTGGTACTGAGATGTGGTCTGTGGTCTTCACCTGCAGAACCACTCCTTTATTGAGGGTGTCTTGATAATTGCCAATAATTTCCATCTGTTGTCTATTCCATTTGCACAACATCATGTGAAATTGATTGTCAAACAGTGTTACTTCCTAAGATGACAGTTTGAATTCACAGAAGTTTAATTTACTTGGAGTTATATTCTGTTGTTTAAGTGTTCCCTTTATTTTTTTGAGCAGTGTATATGAGGATGAATTTTGTAAGTTTCACTACAAAATCAGCATTGATTGATGAATTTTCCATGAAGGGTTTGCAGGCATTTAATTCATCCAGGTGTGGGATATTAAAGTACAATGATTCCACATCCATTGTGGCCAGAATGGTTCCTACTGCTAGAGGACCTATTGCTGCTAGTCTATTCAATATGTGATTGTAGATTGTGAGCCCTCGCAGGTAGGGACCTCTATCTTCCTGTACCTGTCCTGAATTTTATTGTTTAGGATTACAGTGCTCATTTTTATTATGTTTTTATTATGCATACACCTTTTCACATGAAAAGCGCCATGGAATAAATGGCATAATAATAATAATAATAATAATAATATGTTAGTTGTGTCATGAATTAAGCTGGGTGTATCCATTACCCAGGGTTTAGGAAAACCTTCTATCCATCCAGAAATTTGCTCAGAGAGAAAAATTTTGTAGTACAAACTCATGACAACCGTTGACATACTCAGTGAAGGAATGAATGTGTCTCATGGAGTTATGTCTTTCTACATCAACAAAGAATTGTGTTCTTCAGACCTTTTGGGGGCGTCACAGCCATTGTCCTAATCTCATTCACAGGACAATAAATTGTTCACACTCCTTATCTATGAAATATTCCAATATGTATGGCTACGACTGTTATAATGCAGGGGTGCATTCGTGCACTAGTATTCGTGTATTTTTGTTCAAAGTACTTTTTTTCTAAGTACTCGGCAGTTATAACATGGCAGAATATAATCAAGCATCTCTTCTCTCTTCATACAGGTAAACATATCATTCATTCTCTGAGCTGAAATATCCTGCATGTCTATTGCTCCAGTCCCTGACAGCAAGCAGCTTGGATGGTAAACATATCATTCATTCTCTGAGCTGAAATATCCTGCATGTCTATTGCTCCAGTCCCTGACAGCAAGCAGCTTGGATGGTATCTGAGTCATTCTATTTTCGGCATTGAATCCTGCATATAACTATATATGTTAGTCATCCTATTATGCATTTGTTTGTGTTTATAGATATTTAACTCACTTTTGCATGTCCTTACTCAGAGAGATCACATAACTGTTTCAAAGCGGTTTATGATCCATGTAGACCTGGACATTTGTTTATCTGATCACTACATTTATTGTGTCCTGTTGTCTCAACTGAGTTAGATTGATTGCTAACGAGCTTTAACACCAAAAAAAAAAAATAAAAAAAAATCTAAGAGCTAGCCTTCTATAAATGTAGACTTAGCTTGGGGATGCATTCGTGCAGGGGTGCATTCGTGCACTAGTATTCGTGTATTTTTGTTCAAAGTACTTTTTTTCTAAGTACTCGGCAGTTATAACATGGCAGTTAGACAGGGCAGGAGACAGGTAAGACAATCTAAATCTAATCCATATTCACTTGAAACAGCACAAATACTCACCATATTTATTTGTATGATTTATATTCTGGCTGCTGCATTCACTCACATTCACCGCCCTTGCATTAACTCTCTATACTCCATCCATATCGGCCCCTCTGTCCTTGCCTCTCCTATGTATAGCACTCATGCTCTGTTCACATTGCTTAACAGCACAGATCCATTCTGTCCCACAATCCAACACAAGAGACGCTCTCACAAATCACTTAACCATCTGCTCACTCTTTCGATCCTCCTTCTCCTAGTCGCTGGAGACATCTCTCCAAACCCCGGCCCCCCATGTTATAGCCAGTCAAACCTCCCAATTGCTACACCCAGAAACCCCTCTAACCTTATTAATATTCCCTGCATGCCTTCTGTCTCTTTGAATTGTGCCCTTTGGAATTCTCGCTCTGTGTGTAATAAACTCTCCTTCATTCATGACTTCTTCCTTGCTAATTCTCTTAATCTCCTGGCTCTTACTGAAACCTGGATCCAGCAGTCAGACACCACCGCTGCTGCTGCTCTTTCATATGGTGGACTACACTTTTCTCATACCCCAAGATCAGACAACAGAGCAGGTGGAGGCGTTGGTCTGCTCCTTTCACCCAAATGTACTTTCCAAGTTATCCCCCAAGTACCCTCACTTGTCTTCCCTTCCTTTGAGGTCCATGTGGTCAGACTCTATGTCCCCTTCTCCATGCGAGTGGCGGTGGTGTATCGTCCTCCCGGCCCCTCTCATCAATTCCTGGATCACTTTGCCACCTGGCTTCCACACTTTCTCTCCTGTGACACCCCTACCCTTATCATGGGTGATTTCAACATCCCCATTGCCTCTCCCCTCTCCCCATCTGCTTCTCACCTTTTATCTCTATCCTCCTCTTTCGGCCTCTCGCAGCATGCTAACTCTCCAACACATCAAGATGGAAACTCCCTTGACTTGGTCTTCTCCCGGCTTTGCTCAGTGGATGATTTCACAAACTCCCCTCTCCCACTCTCTGACCACAACCTTCTTTCATTCTCTATCAAGAACTGCCATCCCGCTCAGGTCACCCCCACTTTCCACACTTATAGAAACATACAGGCCATTAACACCCAGAAACTTATGAAGAACTTGCAGTCCTCATTGGCCCCAATCTTCTCCATCTCATGTCCTGATTCTGCTCTGAAGCATTACAATGAAACCCTGCAAAGTGCTCTGGATGAAGCTGCTCCTCCTATACTTAAAACAACTCGGCACAGACGGCAACAACCGTGGCACACGCTGCAAATACGTTTCCTGCAGCGGTGCTCCAGGTGCGCAGAACGTCTGTGGAGAAAATCTAATCTACTCGAAGATTTCATCCATTATAAGTTCATGCTGAAGACATATAATTCTGCCCTTCACCTCTCCAAACAAACCTACTTCAACACCCTCATCACCTCCCTGTCCAATAACCCTAAACGTCTCTTTGACACGTTCCAGTGCCTACTCAACCCAAGAGAGCAGGCCCCAACCACGGATCTCCGTGCTGACGATCTGGCCAATTACTTCAAAGAAAAAATTGACCACATTCGACAGGAAATCATCTCCCAATCTCTTAATACCATGCACTGTCCTCCCTCTCCCACTGCATCTAGTTCACTCTCTGACTTTGAACCAGTTACAGAAGAAGAAGTAAGCAGGCTCTTTGCATCTTCTCGCCCGACCACTTGCACCAGTGACCCCATTCCGTCACATCTCCTCCAGTCCCTTTCCCCGGCTGTCACCTCTCACCTAACAAAAATATTCAACCTTTCCCTCACTTCCGGTATTTTTCCCTCCTCATTTAAGCATGCCATCATACATCCATTACTTAAAAAACCATCCCTCGATCAAAACTGTGCCGCTAATTATAGACCTGTCTCTAATCTTCCCTTCATCTCTAAACTCCTCGAACGCCTGGTCCACTCCCGTCTTACCCGCTATCTCTCAGATAACTCTCTTCTCGACCCTCTTCAATCTGGCTTCCGCTCTTTACACTCTACTGAAACTGCCCTCACTAAAGTCTCTAATGACCTACTAACAGTTAAATCTAATGGTCACTACTCCATGCTAATTCTCTTGGATCTCTCCGCAGCATTCGACACTGTGGATCATCAGCTCCTCCTCACTATGCTCCGCTCCATCGGCCTCAAGGACACCGTTCTCTCCTGATTCTCCTCCTATCTCTCTGACCGCTCCTTCACTGTATCTTTTGCTGGTTCCTCTTCCTCTCACCTTCCCCTTACTGTTGGGGTTCCTCAAGGATCAGTCCTAGGCCCCCTCCTCTTCTCTTTGTATTCTGCCCCTATTGGACAAACAATCAGTAGATTTTGTTTCCACTACCATCTCTATGCTGACGACACCCAATTATACACTTCTTCTGTTATCACGCCGACCTTTTTAGTAAACACCAGTGATTGTCTTACCGCTGTCTCTAACATCATGTCCTCCCTCTATCTGAAACTAAACCTGTCAAAAACTGAACTCCTCGTGTTCTCTCCCTCTACTAACCTACCTTTGCCTGACATTGCCATCTCCGTGTGCAGTTCCACCATTACTCCAAAGAAACATGCCCGCTGCCTTGGGGTCATCCTTGATTCTGACCTTTCATTCACCCCCCACATCCGATCACTGGCTCGCTCTTCTTACCTGCATCTCAAAAACATTTCTAGAATTCGCCCTTTTCTTACTTTCGACTCTGTAAAAACTCTTACTGTTTCACTTAATCATTCTCGTCTGGACTATTGTAACGCTCTACTAATCGGCCTCCCTCTTACCAAACTTTCCCCGCTCCAATCTGTCCTGAATGCTGCTGCCAGGATCATATTCCTCACCAACCATTACACTGATGCCTCTACCTTGTGCCAGTCCTTACACTGGCTACCGATCCACTCCAGAATCCAGTACAAAACTACTACCCTCACCCACAAAGCACTCCATGGCTCTGCACCACCCTACATCTCCTCTCTGATCTCAGTCTACCACCCTACCCGTGCCCTCCGCTCCGCTAATGACCTCAGGTTAGCATCCTCAATAATCAGAACCTCCCACTCCCGTCTCCAAGACTTTACACGTGCTGCGCCGATTCTTTGGAATGCACTACATAGGTTAATATGATTAATCCCCAATCCCCACAGTTTTAAGCGTACCCTAAAAACTCATTAGTTCAGACTGGCCTACCGCCTCAATGCATTAACCTAACGATCCCTGTGTGGCCTATTTATAAAAAAAAAAAAAAATCAGGTTCCTCGCATTATGTTCTCATTCACTTTATGCAGTTAATAGCCCTCTGTGTCTGTACTACTACATACTTAGGCAGTTAACTGGTTCATGCAGCTTTACATGAACACCCGAGCCTTACACTATGGCCGGTCCGAATAACTAAAGCAATTGTTACCATCCACCTCTCGTGTCTCCCCTTTTCCTCATAGTTTGTAAGCTTGCGAGCAGGGCCCTCATTCCTCCTGGTATCTATTTTGAACTGTATTTCTGTTATGCTGTAATGTCTATTGTCTGTACAAGTCCCCTCTATAATTTGTAAAGCGCTGCGGAATATGTTGGCGCTACATAAATAAAAATTATTATTATTATTATCTCCCTCTCCCATGTTTATTATTGTGCTTTACATCACTTGTCTTATCCATTTCTTTATTTCTGAGCCCTGTTTTGTATAAATATGTCACTACTCTGATTTTGTGTTATTACATGCCTGATGAAGAGACCTGAGTAGTCTGAAAGGCTTTCAATTTGCTTTCATCTTTTCAGTAAGCCATTGAAAGGTATCAACCACTGAGGACTCTCAAATTTTCATAATTTTGTATCTACTGGCTAACACAATACAAAGATAAGTATTTTTCTAATTTATGGTTAAGCATTGTTTGTTAAGAATGGGAGGATTTAAAAATACCTCCTCGCTCCAATCCGAAAATTGAAAAAAAAAAAAAAAAACTCTAACATTTGCATACATTTTAATTTTTTCCTACCTATTTCAATATTCTATTTTTGCAATTGTACACCTCATTACCATACGATTGTCAATTGCAGCATTTTTAGTCAGTGTTTCTACCTCCTGACATTAGTTTTTATATGATTATTTTTGCCATGGGAAATTCATGTGCACTGCAGCAACATTTTTACATAATTACAATAATTCAAGACATTTAAATGGGCAAATCTGTTTTGTCACACCTGTTTAAATTGTCAAATTTGAGACACATGCATACCTCACAGACATTATGTGCAAGTTGTTGATTTTTTTTTGTCCATCACATGAAGTTTTCCATTACCTAGTATTTTCCAACTTTGGCTCAGTTTTTTAACTAAGTTTAGAAACAAATTATGAATAATTATTTTGTGCAAAATGTATGATAGACTGTACTATGGCATGGATAATGGAAATGTTATGGCAGAGTAAAAAATTAATATCACTGATAAGAATGTGTTAATCACTAGCGACAACATCGTCGGAACTGCTGATAGCAAATATCCTAGTAGTAGTACCAAACAAAGGACACATTTAGCTTCTATTGCACCTGGCATACATGAAATGGGGGAGGAAGCAGAGGGCATAATGGAATTATGTCTAATCACTTATCTCAGTTACAGCATGATAAAGTAGCCCCTGAAAGCAACACAATCAGCTGGAACCAATCTTATGCTCAATACACCTCCTCTGCTACTATAGCATTTAATGTTGTTCAGATTGGTACTTCTAATCGAACCCACCGCAGCCAGAAGCTCAAGAACATACAACATCCAAACATCTTATTGATGTTGATTTTTTTGAAAGAGATAAACAGTCAGCCTTTGTTTTCAGAATACATAACACTGGAGGAGATGAATGACATTATTTTACTGACAAACTGTGTTGATGACTCTGTGAACCATGGTGGGTAGTAGGGGCATCGGCAATAGTAGTAATCCCCTTAGTTTGTGGCAAATATTGAGGTGAGAATCAGGAATAGGCAAAGACCTCAGGCCAGTTCCCAAAACAAAGAAACTATAATAAGGGAAAACTATGATGGTGAGGATGATTCTGTCATGGACAAGACCTGGGAGCTAGACATGGTGCCAAGGAAGTAATGCCATTAAAGGAGAAGGTTGTTAGTCTTGGTGATAAACAACACAGTCAAAGTGGGATTATAACTAGTGTTGAGCGATACCGTCCGATACTTGAAAGTATCGGTATCGGATAGTATCGGCCGATACCCGAAAAATATCGGATATCGCCGATACCGATATCCGATACCAATACAAGTCAATGGGACATCAAGTATCGGAATGTATCCTCATGGATCCCAGGGTCTGAAGGAGAGGAAACTCTCCTTCAGGCCCTGGGATCCATATTAAAGTGTAAAATAAAGAATTAAAATAAAAAATATTGTTATATTCACCTCTCCGGCGGCCCCTGGACATCAGCGGGAGGATCCGGCGTCCGGCACGGCTTCTTTCTTCAAAATGCGCGCCTTCAGGACCTGTGGAATGACGTCCCGGCTTCTGATTGGTCGCGTGCCGCCCATGTGACCGCCACGCGACCAATCAGAAGCCGCGACGTCATTCCTCAGGTCCTAAAAGGCGCTTATTCTAGGACTTTAGCTGAGGAATGACGTCGCGGCTTCTGATTGGTCGCGTGGCGGTCACATGGGCGGCACGCGACCAATCAGAAGCCGGGACGTCATACCACAGGTCCTGAAGGCGCGCATTTTGAAGAAAGAAGCCGTGCCGGACGCCGGATCCTCCCGCTGATGTCCAGGGGCCGCCGGAGAGGTGAATATAACAATATTTTTTATTTTAATTCTTTATTTTACACTTCCGATACCCGATATCACAAAAATATCGGATCTCGGTATCGGAATTCCGATACCGCAAGTATCGGCCGATACCCGATACTTGTGGTATCGGAATGCTCAACACTAATTATAACATAATTTGGGGTAAAATCTGTTTGTTTTGTTGTAATTTCTGAGCAGGTGATTTGATGATTGTTGTTGATATATCAAAATCATAAGCACCTCAAAACTGTCATGGTGGTATCAAGTTTTAGGTGGGCATCTCATCTTTGAAAATTATTTTAAATATTGCAGAGAACCAACCTATTATAGTGTGCAAATGGTGCTGTTGAAAAACAAGCGTAAGGCCGCCGTCACACTTGCGAGTTTTACGTACGTAAGAGCGCAGAAACTACGTGCGTACAACTCGCATAACATACGGCATAATGATTCTCAATGGGTCTAGTTCTATCAGCCGTATATTACGGATCCGTAATATACGGCGTTCTACGGCCGTACAAAATCGCAGCATGCTGCGTTTGTCAGCGTATTGCGCAAAAAATACGCCAATGCAAGTCTATGGGAGAGCGTATAATACGGAATGCATACGGACCATGCGTGTGACTTGCGAGAAATACGCAACTCACTGGCAGATGTCCTGAAATGTCCAAAGGCCTCAATCAGGCAGGTGAGACATGCTAATTAGCTGAAAAAGACAGACAGTGAACCCGGAAGTCTGCTGCACGCCTCCACGGAGTGATATTCAGCATGTCGACATGCTGATCATTTTGGTCCAAGAGAGGCCTGTGATCTGGGACCAAAGAGACCCCAACTATGCTAACAGGGCACAAAAAGAGGCAGCATGGAGGAGCGTGTGTGGGTCCCTCTTCCCACATTATGACCAGCAGCCACGTGTACAGTGTTCATTTTAGGACATGGTCACAAATCAAAGTCAAACATCAGAAATACTCTGTCTGATACCTCATTCTGATACTTGACTCTTATACCTGACTTTCACACATGGTCACAAATCAAAGTCAAACATCAGAAATAACATCAGAAATACTCGGTCTGATACCTCATTCTGATACTTGACTCTGATACTTAACTCTGATACTTGACTCTGATACCTAACTCTGATACCTGAGTCTGATACCTAACTCTGATACCTGAGTCTGATACCTAACTCTGATACCTGAGTCTGATACCTAACTCTGATACTTGACTTTGATACCTAACTCAGATACTTGACTCTGATACCTAACTCTGATACCTGAGTCTGATACCTAACTCTGATACTTGACTTTGATACCTAACTCTGATACCTGAGTCTGATACCTAACTCTGATACTTGACTTTGATACCTAACTCTGATATTTGACTCTGATACCTAACTCTGATACTTGACTCTGATACCTAACTCTGATACTTGAGTCTGATACCTAACTCTGATACTTGACTCTGATACCTAACTCTGATACCTGAGTCTGATACCTAACTCTGATACTTGACTCTGATACCTAACTCTGATACTTGACTCTGATACCTAACTCTGATACCTGAGTCTGATACCTAACTCTGATACTTGACTCTGATACCTAACTCTGATACTTGACTCTGATACCTAACTCTGATACTTGATTCTGATACCTAACTCTGATACTTGACTCTGATACCTAACTCTGATACCTGAGTCTGATACCTAACTCTGATACTTGACTTTGATACCTAACTCTGATACTTGACTCTGATACCTAACTCTGATACTTGACTCTGATACCTAACTCTGATACTTGACTTTGATACCTAACTCTGATACTTGACTCTGATACTTAACTCTGATACTTGACTCTGATACCTAACTCTGATACCTGAGTCTGATACCTAACTCTGATACTTGACTCTGATACCTAACTCTGATACCTAAGTCTGATACCTAACTCTGATACTTGATTCTGATACCTAACTCTGATACTTGATTCTGATACCTAACTCTGATACTTGATTCTGATACCTAACTCTGATACTTGACTCTGATACCTAACTCTGATACTTGACTCTGATACCTAACTCTGATACTTGACTCTGATACCTAACTCTGATACTTGACTCTGATACCTAACTCTGATACTTGACTCTGATACCTAACTCTGATACTTGACTCTGATACCTAACTCTGATACTTGACTCTGATACCTAACTCTGATACTTGACTCTGATACCTAACTCTGATACCTGAAATTAGTAAAATTAGTAAAATTAGCTAAAATTAGCACCTGGGAGATTGTGGTGCAATGGTAAGGCTAACGGCTGTAGTCTCTAGACGCAGGATCCGTTTTTTTACCGCCGATCCTTTTTTTTTCCGCCAGATCGTTTTTATTTTTGTGCCGGATTAGTTTTTGTCGGCCGGATCCGTTTTTTTTTCCCACCGGATCCATTTTTTTTCTGACGACTCCATTTTTTTTGCGCAGGATCCGTTTTTTTTTCTGCCGCATGCGTTTTTTCTGCCGGATCCATTTTTTTGCGCAGGATCCGTTTTTTCTACCGGATCCGTATTTTTCTGCCAGATCCTTTTTTTTTACGCAGGATCCGTTTTTTTGCCGCATCTGTTTTTTTCCGCCGATCCTTTTTTTCCGTCGGATCCGTTTTTTTCTGCCGGATCCGTTTTATTTGGCGCAGGATCCGTTTTTTTCACCGGATCTGTTTTTTTTCCGCAGGATCGTTTTCTTTTCCGCCGATCCGTTTTTTTTCCGCCGGATCCGTTTTTTTTTTTTGCCGGATCCATTTTTTTTGCGCAGGATCAGTTTTTTTTCTGCCGGATACGTTTTTTCCTGCCGGATCGATTTTTTTGCGCAGGATCCGTTGTTTTTCTACCGGCTCTGTTTTTATCCGCCAGATCCGGTTTTTTGCGCAGGATCCGTTTTTTTTCCGCCGATCCTTTTTTTTCTGCCGGATCTGTTTTTTTGCCACACGATCCGTTTTTTTCGCCGGATCTGTTTTTTCTCCTGGATCCGTTTTTACGTCGGATCAATTTTTTTCCGCCGCACCCGTTTTTTTTGCGCAGGATCCGTTTTTTTTGGCAGATCCGTTTTTTCTGCCGAATCCGTTTTTTTCCGCCGGATCTAGTTTTTTTGCGCAGGATCCGTTTTTTTTTGCCGCATCTGCTTTTTTCCACCGATCCTTTTTTTTTCCCGTCGGATCCGTTTTCTGCCGGATCCATTTTTTTTTGCGCAGGATCCGTTTTTTTCATTGGATCTGTTTTTTTCTGCAGGAACGTTTTTTTTTTCCGCCGATCCGTTTTTTTTCTGCCGGATCCGTTTTTTTCTGCCGGATCCTTTTTTTTTGCGCAGGATCCGTTTTTTTCTGACGGATCCGGTTTTTCCTGCCAGATCCATTTTTTTGGCGCAGGATACTTTGTTTTTCTACTGGATCCGTTTTTATCCGCTAGATCCGTTTTTTGCGCAGGATCCGTTTTTTTCCGCCGATCCTTTTTTTTTGCCGGATCCGTGTTTTTTTGGCACATGATCCGTTTTTTCGCCGGATCCGTTTTTTTCCGCCAGATCCGTTTTTCCGCCGAATCAATTTTTTTCCGCCACACCCGTTTTTTTGACGCAGGATCCATTTTTTCGCCAGATCCGTTTTTTCTGCCGGATCCGTTTTATTCCGCCGGATCTAGTTTTTTTGCGCAGGATCCGTTTTTCCGATCCTTTTTTTTCTGCCGGATCTGTTTTTTTGCCACACGATCCGTTTTTTTCGCCGGATCTGTTTTTTCTCCTGGATCCGTTTTTACGTCGGATCAATTTTTTTCCGCCGCACCCGTTTTTTTGGCGCAGGATCCGTTTTTTTCGGCAGATCCGTTTTTTCTGCCGGATCCGTTTTTTTCCGCCGGATCTAGTTTTTTTGCGCAGGATCCGTTTTTTTTTGCCGCATCTGTTTTTTTCCACCGATCCTTTTTTTTTCCGTCGGATCCGTTTTCTGCCGGATCCATTTTTTTTTGCGCAGGATCCGTTTTTTTCATTGGATCTGTTTTTTTTTCTGCAGGAACGTTTTTTTTTTCCGCCGATCCGTTTTTTTTATGCCGGATCCGTTTTTTTCTGCCGGATCCTTTTTTTTTGCGCAGGATCCGTTTTTTTCTGACGGATCCGGTTTTTCCTGCCAGATCCATTTTTTTGGCGCAGGATACGTTGTTTTTCTACTGGATCCGTTTTTATCCGCTAGATCCGTTTTTTGCGCAGGATCCGTTTTTTTCCGCCGATCCTTTTTTTTTGCCGGATCCGTTTTTTTTGGCACATGAGCCGTTTTTTCGCCGGATCCGTTTTTTCCGCCAGATCCGTTTTTGCGCCGGATCAATTTTTTTCCGCCGCACCCGTTTTTTTGGCGCAGGATCCATTTTTTTGCCAGATCCGTTTTTTTCTGCCGGATCCGTTTTATTCCGCCGGATCTAGTTTTTTTGCGCAGGATCCGTTTTTTTCCGCCGGATCCGTTTTTTTCTGCCAGATCCGTTTTTTTGCGCAGGATCCGTTTTTTTCTGCCGGATTCGTTTTTTTTCCGCCGATTCTTTTTCCTGTCCGCCATCCCGTTTTTTTTTGCTCAGGATCCGTTTTTTTTTTTTACAGCATCCGTTTTTTTCCCTCCGGATCCGTTTTTCTGGCGGATCCCTTTTTTTTCCGCAGGATCCGTTTTTTTCTGCCGTATCGGTTTTTTTCCGCCAGATCCGTTTTTTTTTACTGCCAGATCCGTTTTTTTCCGCCGCACCCTTTTTTTTGGCGCAGGATCCGTTTTTTTCGCCAGATCCGTTTTTTCTGCCGGATCCGTTTTTTTCCGCCGGATCTAGTTTTTTTGCGCAGGATCCTTTTTTTTTTTGCCGCATCTGTTTTTTTTCCACCGATCCTTTCTTTTTTCCGTCGGATCCGTTTTCTGCCGGATCCGTTTTTTTTTGCGCAGGATCCGTTTTTTTCATTGGATCTGTTTTTTTTCCGCAGGAACGTTTATTTTTTCCGCCGATCCGTTTTTTTTCTGCCGGATCCGTTTTTTTCTGCCGGATCCGTTTTTTTTGCGCAGGATCCGTTTTTTTCTGACGTATCCGGTTTTTCCTGCCAGATCCATTTTTTTGGCGCAGGATACGTTGTTTTTCTACCAGATCCGTTTTTATCCACTAGATCCGTTTTTTGCGCAGGATCCGTTTTTTTCCGCCGATCCTTTTTTTTTGCCGGATCCGTTTTTTTTTGGCACATGATCCGTTTTTTCGCCGGATCCGTTTTTTCCGCCAGATCCGTTTTTGCGCCGGATCAATTTTTTTCCGCCGCACCCGTTTTTTTGGCGCAGGATCCATTTTTTTGCCAGATCCGTTTTTTTCTGCCGGATCCGTTTTATTCCGCCGGATCTAGTTTTTTTGCGCAGGATCCGTTTTTTTCCGCCGGATCCGTTTTTTTCTGCCAGATCCGTTTTTTTGCGCAGGATCCGTTTTTTTCTGCCGGATTCGTTTTTTTTCCGCCGATTCTTTTTCCTGTCCGCCATCCCGTTTTTTTTTGCTCAGGATCCGTTTTTTTTTTTTTTTACAGCATCCGTTTTTTTCCCTCCGGATCCGTTTTTCTGGCGGATCCCTTTTTTTTCTGCAGGATCCGTTTTTTTCTGCCGTATCGGTTTTTTTCCGCCAGATCCGTTTTTTTTTACTGCCAGATCCGTTTTTTTCCGCCGCACCCTTTTTTTTGGCGCAGGATCCGTTTTTTTCGTCAGATCTGTTTTTTCTGCCGGATCCGTTTTTTTCCGCCGGATCTAGTTTTTTTGCGCAGGATCCTTTTTTTTTGCCGCATCTGTTTTTTTCCACCGATCCTTTCTTTTTTCCGTCGGATCCGTTTTCTGCCGGATCCGTTTCTTTTTGCGCAGGATCCGTTTTTTTCATTGGATCTATTTTTTTTCCGCAGGAACGTTTTTTTTTTCCGCCGATCTGTTTTTTTTCTGCCGGATCCGTTTTTTTCTGCCGGATCCGTTTTTTTTGCGCAGGATCCGTTTTTTTCTGACGGATCCGGTTTTTCCTGCTAGATCCATTTTTTTGGCGCAGGATACGTTGTTTTTCTACCGGATCCGTTTTTATCCACTAGATCCGTTTTTTGCGCAGGATCCGTTTTTTTCCGCCGATCCTTTTTTTTTGCCGGATCCGTTTTTTTTTGGCACATGATCCGTTTTTTCGCCGGATCCGTTTTTTCCGCCAGATCCGTTTTTCCGCCGGATCAATTTTTTTCCGCCGCACCCGTTTTTTTGACGCAGGATCCATTTTTTGACGCCGGATCCGTTTTATTCCGCCGGATCTAGTTTTTTTGCGCAGGATCCGTTTTTTTTCCGCCGGATCCGTTTTTTTCTGCCAGATCCGTTTTTTTGCGCAGGATCCATTTTTTTCTGCCGGATTCGTTTTTTTTCCGCCGATTCTTTTTCCTGTCCGCCATCCCGTTTTTTTTGCTCAGGATCCGTTTTATTTTTTTGCAGCATCCGTTTTTTTCCCTCCGGATCCGTTTTTCTGGCGGATCCCTTTTTTTTCCGCAGGATCCGTTTTTTTCTGCCGTATCGGTTTTTTTCCGCCAGATCCGTTTTTTTTTACTGCCAGATCCGTTTTTTTCCGCAGCATCCGTTTTTTGCAAAACTCGCCGGATCGTGCCCGATGACAAAAACCTGATGTGTGAAAGCAGCCTTATGCTTTTTCATCACACATAGTTTTGGTTTAAAATAATAAGAAAAATAATAATAAAATGAAATTAACTTTCATTGCTGGGATTCGAACTCACAGCTCTCTGTTTGCAAGCCTGCACACCTTACCACTGTACTATACACTCTGTTGTAATTTACTTGTCTTCTAGTTGCCTTATGTCACAGTCAATGTAAACATGTGGCAGACACTCCTAGTTCTGTGATTTCCATAAATGAGTTTGATACTTGATACCTGATACTTGACTTTTGTCAAACATCAAAATCAAAATGTTTTTGTCTGATACCTGATACTTGACTCTGATACCTAACTCTGATACCTAACTCTGATACTTGACTCTGATACCTAACTCTGATACTTGACTCTGATACCTAACTCTGATACCTGACTCTGATACTTAACTCTGATACCTGAAATTAGTAAAATTAGTAAAATTAGCTAAAATTAGCACCTGGGAGCTTGTGGCGCAATGGTAAGGCCAACGGCTGTAGACTCTAGACGCAGGATCCGTTTTTTTTACCGCCGATCCTTTTTTTTTTTTTTTCTGCCAGATTAGTTTTATTTTTCTGCCGGATCAGTTTTTGTCGGCCGGATCCGTTTATTTCCCGCTGGATCCGTTTTTTTTCTGCCAAATCCTTTTTTTTCCGCCGGATACGTTTTTTTTCTGCAGGATGTTTTTTTTTTGCCAGGTCCGGTTTTTTCTGTTGATCCGTTTTTTTTCTGCCGGATCCGTTTTTTTCCTCCGGATCCGTTTTTTCCGCCGGATCCGTTTTTCTGGCGGATCCGTTTTTTCCGCAGAATCCGTTTTTTTATGCCGGATCCGTTTTTTTTGTGCAGGATCCGTTTTTTTCTGCCGGATCCGTTTTTTTTGGGCAGGATCTTTTTTTTCCGCCGGATCCGTTTTTTTCTGCCGTATCCGTTTTTTTACATCGATCCGTTTTGTTTCTGCCGGATGCGGGTTTTTTTTTTTCGCAGGATCCTTTTTTTACGATCCGTTTTTTTCTGCCGGATCCGTTTTTTTCCGCCAATCCGTTTTTTTCCACCGGACCTTCTTTTTTTCCGAATCGTTTTTTTTTTGCGCAGGATCCGTTTTTTTCCTCCAGATCTGTTTTTTTCCACCGGATCTGGTTTTTTTCGGCCTGATCTGTTTTTTTGGCGCAGGATCCGTTTTTTTCTGCCGGATCCGTTTTTTTTCCATCAATTTGTTTTTTTTGGCCGTGTCTTTTTTCTTTGCGAAGGATCCTTTTTTTTTCCGCAGGATCCGTTTTTTTCTGCCATTTTTTTCCATCGGACTTTTTTTTTTCCGAATCTGTTTTTTTTGCGCAGGATCCGATTTTTTTCCTCCAGATCTGTTTTTTTCTGCTGGATCCGTTTTTTTGGCGCAGGATCCTTTTTTTTTGTTGGATCCTTTTTTGTGCGCCGGATCCGTTTGTTTCGGGTGGATCCTTTTTTTTCTGCAAGATCCTTTTTTTATGCTGGATCCTTTTTTTTTGCGCAGGATCCGTTTTTTTCCGCCGGATCCGTTTTTTTCGGCCTGATCTGTTTTTTTGGCGCAGGATACGTTTTTTTTTTCTGCCGGATTCGTTTTTTTCCATCAATCCGTTTTTTTTGGCCGTCTTGTTTCTTTGCGCAGGATCCTTTTTTTTACCGCAGGATCCGTTTTTTTCTGCCAGATCCGTTTTTTTTTTACTGCCAGATCCATTTTTTTCCGCAGCATCTGTTTTTTGCAAAACTCGCCGGATTGTGCTCCACGACAAAAACCTGATGTATGTTTTTCAGATACTCACAGAATGAAAGGGAAGAAAATGGATCCATCCATCGACTGTTAAGCTCATGGCTGAGTGGTTAAGCTTCTGGTTTATGGAATAGCAAACTTTTGAGTTCTAGCCCCAAATAATTTTTTTTTTTTCTTAAGTAACATATGATATGTGACTTTCTGCACTCATCAAAGAGATGTTTCACTATGTGACATATGTCAGAAAAAAAATCTAAGTGATTTTTCCAGTAACTGACAGTGTGCATAGTTTTCATAGCCAAAGAAAATCAAAGCATAGTTACATTAGGGCTTATGGGCTGGTGGTAAGATTGCTGGATGCAGAGTCTCATGTGTAGCTTTTCTTCGGTTCGAATCCCATGTTTGATCATTTTTTTTTTTTTTTTTTTTTTTAATTCTGCAGGTTAACACACAAACTCAATCATGTTACACTTTTAATATCTGACATTCTTATCCCCCTACCTTGTTAGCAAATAGTTTCAGATATGCTGTGTATTTACATCACATGGCCAAAGAAATTGGGTGGGAGCCACTGATTTACTATATATCTATTTCCAAGTGACTGTACATTTACTTAAAGTCATAGGAAAGGTTCTAATGGTCAAATTACTTTATACAATTGTTTACTTTGCATCCACCCAAGAACTGGTTGCAAATTCATGACCACTAGGGGTCTCACTAATCCACTGTCTACAGCCTGCGAGGAGTGGTCCTTCTGTAGCAGCAAACACAGGGACGATGGGAGTGTCCTACACGATCTGATTCTGCAGGGGCCGTGCATGTCTGCAGCGCCATCTCACAGATCTGCGGAGCATCGTTTCCCTCTGTAAGTTATACTTTGATGCAACTTGTCCAAGTGTTTTTGCAGCACCATTATATCTCCAACCATGATTTCTCAAGCACTTCTCCAAATTTGTGTAGTCAAGCTAAGGGAATTCACTATCTACCTTTCTGTTATTTCATAGCAGTTGCGATGATGATAGGCATCTTCTCTGACGTACTGATGAACACAGAATCATTTTACTGCTTTTCAAGAACAGTTTAGTGCTTCTCTTGGTTTCTGTTCTCACTTAGCTTGTCCCATGACTTCTATCTCACTAATGATACAAGGAGCTTTCCATTCTCTACCAATGATGTAGCAGCATGTCTCCCAAGTGTCAGACTGGGGTGTTTAGAGTCCAATAGACGAATGCGAAGGGTCACCCTACAGCTGCAAGAAAAGATTTTCTTTTTGGTCTTATGCTCAAGGACCAAGTATTCTACCATTCAGTACATGTGCAAAACAGGACCCTAATGTACACGCTCCAAGTTAAAAACTAGGTGTCCATCAAGCAATTAAAACCCTTTTTTAACAACTTCCACTGCTAATGGCTGGGAGTGCTCCTGTGTGCTGGAAAAAATCAAGGTAAAGTTTATTGTTACTGTTGTACAAATATGTATAAACCTAGATTTGCTATTTCTTTTAAAATCTTTGCATACCCTTTCCAACTTTTTCATAACTCATCACAGTTTTCTCCTGTTAATTGTAATGTAGGCAGCCTCATTTCATAATACACAGTTGGGGGAATATTTACCAAGACTGACATGTCATATGACGGTCGTGATATCTCCCTTGCAGGTGCAGGATGTCCCAAAGGTAATCATAGGGTCACATGACTGATATTTTTCGTTCATGTTTTGTCAGTGCAGTGCGCAAGCTTCCCCCCTCCTTATTTTCTTCCTGACTTCTCGATGTATACATCCTGAATGCGCCCAGTGGCATGAGGTAGTGCACTATGTGTGTCTTACAACACAGTGAGTGTTATAAAGGGCAAAAATACATGTGGAAAATAACATTGAGTTGAAAATATTGTTTGCATGCAGTTTCAGATCTATCCAATATATTTTTTTCCTGTGTTACACAAAAGCATTCCACCTCAAGCCACAAATATTAATGACTTTTAAGAACATATTGTAAAGTAATATCTTATAAAATTAAAAAAATGTATGTCTGTCTATCACCCTACCTGTTCCCTCTGTTCCGCTAATGACCTAAGGCCGACGTCACACTAGCATATTACATCCGATGCGAGAGCATAGGATGCGATATGCTAATGACCCGCAGCTCCTGCTCTGCTGCGAGCGGAGCCGAGTGTCATGCATCTGTGCTCCGAGGCTCTCGCACAGGGAGGATCGGAGCACAGCTGCGGAGGAGGCGGAGAAACTAATTTCTCCATCTCCTCCATTGCTGGGGTCCGCTTATAACGCACAGTACTCGGATGATATCCAAGTGATGTGCGTTGGCTCACTCGCACCCATAGGCTTATGTGGGTGCGAGTGAGCCAAGAGTTGGCCGAGTGTCCATGACAATCGCAGCATGTTGCGATTGTCTTGGCCCGAGGAAAACGGCCAAAAAGTCGGCAGCTTGGAGGGGCCCCACATTGTAACATTGGTCCAAGTCCAATGCGATTTTTTTATTGCATTGCACTCGTCCATTTAAGTTGCCAGTGTGACGTCAACTTTAGACTCTAAGCCTCAATAATCCGAACCTCCCATTCCCGTCTTCAAGACTTCTTACGCGCTGCACCAATGCTCTGTAATGTTCTACCAATAACAATTTAATAACTTCACAATACCCACGGGTTTAAGCATGCCCCAAAAACGCATTTCTGCAGACTTGCCATCTCCTCACCTGACATATCTAACTATCCCCATTCTGCCCTTTACAATTTTTCTCCCCCAAAAAGTCTGGTCCCTTGTATCATCTGATTGCACCCTCCATGGCTGTAATAGCACTTTATCTGACTTGTACAGATCCAGGCTGGTAACCGGTTCATGAAGCGTTATGTGAATCTTCTATTTATTATATTGATAGCTGGACCATATATCAATGCAGTTTTTACCATGTTCCTTTTGTTCCTTCGATTTCTTCATAGATTGTAAGCTCTTGTGATCAGGAACTTCACTCCTCTTGGTATCTGTTGAATTTTCTGTTACTCTGTATTGTCTCATATTGTATGTACATGTCCCCTCTGAATTGTAAAGCTATGTACACACGTTGCGGATCTGCAGCGGTTTTTCAGCGTGGAATTGCACCACATCCGTCAATGATTACTAAAGCAAGGTTCATAAATGGGAATCCAGAATTGATGTGCACATGCTGCGGAAAATTCCATCCTTATTCTCTCCGTTTATTTTTAAGCAGCATGTCAATTCTTTTTGCTGATCTGCAGCATTTCTGCACCAATTGACTTACATTGAAGCACTCAAATCCGCAACAAATCCACAGGTGTAAAAATGTTTGCGGATTTCATGCATATTTTACTGAAAAACTGCAGTGGATTTGTAAAAAGCAAATAAATCTAAAGGAGGAAGAGTGTGTGGGAGGAGAATCAAAAATAGAGCCAATCTTAATTTAAACACATCAACAATGGAGGGAGGTCTTGAAAAAGGCAAATTTTTGTGTTTACAGTAGTACATCTTTAGTGAGTAGTGTTGAGCGATACCGTCCGATACTTGAAAGTATCGGTATCAGATAGTATCGGCCGATACCCGAAAAATATCGGATATCGCCGATACCGATATCCGATACCAATACAAGTCAATGGGACACCAAGTATCGGAAGGTATGCTGATGGTTCCCAGGGTCTGAAGGAGAGGAAACTCTCCTTCAGGCCCTGGGATCCATATTAATGTGTAAAATAAAGAATTAAAATAAAAAATATTGATATATTCACCTGTCCGGCGGCCCCTGGACATCACGCTGTGAACCGGCAGGCTTCTTTGATTAAAATGCGCGCCTTTAGGACCTGCGAATGACGTCCCGGCTTCTGATTGGTCGCGTGGCGCCCATGTGACCGCCACGCGACCAATCAGAAGCCGTGACGTCATTCGCAGGTCCTAAAGGCGCGCATTTTAAACAAAGAAGCCTCCCGGTTAGCAGCGTGATGTCCAGGGGCCGCCGGACAGGTGAATATATCAATATTTTTTATTTTAATTCTTTATTTTACACATCCCTATGGATCCGATACCGATACCCGATACCACAAAAGTATCGGATCTCGGTATCGGAATTCCGATACCGCAAGTATCGGCCGATACCCGATACTTGCGGTATCGGAATGCTCAACACTATTAGTGAGCTAATAAATCCACAAACAAAACCACATCCAAATCCACATGTCAATCTGCATCAAAACCACATGAAATCTGCACAAAAACGCATGGAATTTCCAATGCATTTTCTGCCAAGAGATACAGAATCCGCATAGAACTTTCCGCAATCAAATCTGCAATGTGAGCACATAGCCTAAAGTGTTGAGTAATGCTTTTTGGGCTAAATAAATAAAACTATTATTATTATAAATGTATAAAAATCATACAAAAGCCAAAACCTTTCAATCAAAGACTTTGTTCATTTTTTATCCAATGCTTTTTGCACTGATTATACCCACTATTATCGCATGATAGTACAAATCACATGCAATTTATTACATCACAGTCCTATAGTTGCTTGAATTGTTCTTGTTGTATTTTTAAACAGATTTGAAACCATGGATAAAAAATCTGATGTGTTATCAAAATATGATGAAATGAAAAAGGAGCTGAAAGAAGGTATGCATTGCATTGGTTCTCCGAGTCCTCTGAACAGGTTAAAAGGGTTATCCAGTTTTTAATAATGATGATCATTCCTCAGGATAGGTCATTATTATCAAATCAGCGGTTGTCTGGTACAACTGTTTGAAGAGGCTAGGCCATTGATCTCTGAGCACCGCTGTATTTTCTTAGGCCAGTGATGCCACTGTAAATCAGTCACAAGTCCTCGTTGCACCTCAGACTTATTCATGTCTATGCACCTTAGCTCTAAACTAAGCAAAGCCACCACACAATGTATGTCACTGTGCATGATGAGCTGATTGCCGGGGATCCCGTGTATCGAACCTCAACAACCTCATAATGATAACCTTACCAATTGGATAAGTCATTATTATAAAAATCTAGAAAACCCATTTAAATAGCTGGAGAGCTCTGCAGGAATAATGTAGTTGAAAATTGTACAAATTGGTGATCTTTTTACACTTGCTGATAATGTAGCAGCTTTTTGCCAATGATCTCGTCTATCAGGATAACAGTTTCATTGTCAGTGGAGAAGAGAGTTCAATTTATCTTCAACATTCACTACTCTTGTGTAGCATATCCAATTTTTGACTTTGGGGCTAATCAGAATGACAGAATCATCCCATGATGGAGTGTTTGCTCATTCATAATGTGATTTCTTCCTTGTGTAGAAGAAATAATCAAGGATTTATACAAATGTTTATCACAGACAATCTAATATTATCACTATTCCTTGTAAATTGACCTTTTGTCTGTGAATTCAAGTGCCATCACCAAGAAAACTGAATGTATTGTATTTTAGCAAAGCTTTTCCATTTTAATACCCTATTTTTGGGCCTGTAACACACATTTTTTACCCCCAGATTTCTAAGGGAAGCTGAGGAGCGTCTTGTAGTGTGGATATATCTGGCTCACTGTGGTTGGCTGTAAGCAGCTGTCGAGCGCCTCACAGGAGTCAGAAGTATGGTTGCTGCGGCATGCTGCCGGCAACTGGGAACACCAAGATGAGTCCATGATGGGGGACATACAGTAGGGAAAATAAGTATTTGATCCTTTGCTGATTTTGTAAGTTTGCCCACTGGTAAAGACATAAAAAGTCTATAATTTTATGGTTAGGTTAATTTTAACATGGCGAGATAGAATATCAAAAATAAAATCCAAAAAATTACATTGTATAAATTATATACATTTATTTTCATTTTGCAATGAGAAATAAGTATTTGATCCCTCTGTCAAACAAGACTTAATACTTGGTGGTAAAACCCTTGTTGGCAAGCACAGCAGTCAGACGTTTTCGTAGCTGATCATGAGGTTTGCGCACATGTCAGGAGGATTTTTTGTCCACCCCTCTTTGCAGATCATCTCTAAATCATTAAGACTTTAACGCTGTCGCTTTGCAACTCTGAGCTTCAACTCCTTCCATACGTTTTCTCTGGGATTATGGTATGGAGACTGGCTAGGCCACTCCATTACCTTTATGTGCTTCTTTTTGAGCCACTCCTTTGTTGCCTTGGCTGTATGTTTTGGGTCACTTTCTTGCTGTAAGACCCATCCACGACCCATTTTTAATGTCCTGGCGGAGTGAAGGAGGTTGTGACTCAGGATTTTAAGGTACATGGCTCAATCCATTCTCCCATTGATGAGGTGAAGTACTCCTGTGCCCTTAGCAGAGAAACCCCCCTAAAACATAATGTTGCCACCTCCATGCTAGACAGTGGGGATGATGTCCTTTTTGTCACAGTCAGCATTTCTCTTCCTCCAAACACTCAAACACTGCGAGTTGAGTTAATGCCAAACACCTCAATTATTGTCTCATCTGACCACGGCACCTTCTCCCAATCACTCACAGAATCATCGTGCACATGTGTCTTCTTCAGCAGGGGGACCTTGCGGGCACTGCAGGATATTAAACCTTTACGGCGTAATGTGTTATCAATGGTTTTCTTGGTGACTGTGGGCCCAGCTGCTTTGAGATCATTAACTAGTTTGTTCCCCAGTTTAGTTTTAGGCTGATCTTTCACCTTCCTCATGATCAAGGATACCACAAGAGGTGAGACTTTTCATGCTGCCCCAGATCGATATGAATTGACAGTCATTTTGTATTTCTTCCATTTTCTTACTATTGCACCAACACTTGTCTCCTTCTCACGCAGCGTCTTACTTATGGTTTTGTAGCCTATTCCAGCTTTGTGCAGGTCTATGATCTTGTCCCTGTCCCTTAGAAAGCTCTTTGGTCTGGCCCATGTTGTGGTAGTTACAGTCTGACTGATTAATTGAGTGTTTGGACAGGAGTCTTTTATAAAGGTTACTATGTAAGACAGCTGTCTTTAATGCAGATAATAAATTCATTACTAGCGTGTAACTGGTTTGTAGGAGCCAGAACTCTTAAAGGGACTCTGTCACCCCCAAAATCGTATATGAGGTAAGCCCACCGGCATCAGGGGCTTATCTACAGCATTCTGTAATGCATTCTGTAATGCTGTAGATAAGCCCCCGATGTATCCTGAAAGATGAGAAAAACTGGTTATATTATACTCACCCAGGGACGGTCCTGCTGCAGTTCGGTCCGATGGGCGTCGCGGTTGGGTCCGGCGCCTCCTATCTTCATTCGATGACGTCCTCTTCTTGCCGCGGCTCCGGCGTACTGATTTGCCCTGTTGAGGGTAGAGCAAAGTACTGCAGTGCGCAGGCGCCGGTAAAGGTCAGAGAGACCCAGCGCCTGCGCACTGCAGTACTTGCAGGGCAAATCAGTACGCCGGAGCCACGGCAAGAAGACAAGAAGAGGACGTCATCGAATGAAGATAGGAGGCGCTGGACCGGACCGCGACACCCATTGGACCGAACCGCAGCGGGACCACCCCTGGGTGAGTATAATATAACCTGTTTTTCTCATCTTTCAGGTTACATCGGGGGCTTATCTACAGCATTACAGAATGCATTACTGAATGCTATAGATAAGCCTCTGATGCCGGTGGGCTTACCTCATATACGATTTTGGGGGTGACAGAGTCCCTTTAATAGTTGGTAGGGGACCAAATTGTTATTTCTCACTGCAAAATGCAAATAAATTTATATAATCTAAACAATGTGATTTTCAGGATTTTATTTTAGATATTCCATCCATCTCTCAATGTTCAAATTAACCTACCCTTTAAATTATAGACTGTTCAGGTTTTTGTCAGTGGACAAACTTACAAAATCAGCAAGGAGTCAAACAATTATTTCCCCCACTGTAAATACCGTGAATGTGAATCATATATACCAAGATGAGTGATCATATATATCACAATGGTGGACATATATAACTGGATGAGGACCATATATACCACGATGGGAAACATAGACACCACAATTTGTAATATATATATATACGGTATATATATATATATATATATATATATATATATATATAATGGAAGACATGTAGAACAGGATGGGGGAGATATATACCAGTATGAGGGACATGTATAACAGACATATATAGCTGTATGGGGAACATATACTGTATATCAGGACATGAACCATATATAACAGGATGTGGGACATATATAACCAGATGAGGACCATATATACCAGGATGGGGACATATATACCAGGATTGGAGACATATATAACAGAATGGGGGACATATATACCAGAATGGGGATCATATACCTGGATGGAGGAGATATGCAGTACATATTGTCTGGTGCATCTTATAGCCTGAAAAATATGTTGATTTTTATTTTCGAAATATAACTTATTAAACAATAATTATCTGTACGGGTCTAAGGAGATTATAAAAATGGCCTGACTCTCAACAGTAGTAGTTTTCAAAGTTTAAATCAAGCAGCTCCCAACATAGTCAGTGATACTCTGATAACTACAGGGCAGAATATAGTGTTTGATTCATCAGATCTTGCCAGTTATCCTCACAGTTTACATAAAGAATGTAGTTTATAGAGATCTATAATGTACTATACAGTACAGGGATGAGTTTAACCATACCATGATTGTCTGTATATATATATATATATATATATATATATATATATATATATATACACACACACAGCTGAGGGTATGTATGTGTGTATGTGCATATCAAGCCATGCCCACTCCACATAGCCCCACCCACTCCACATAGCCACATATGTATAGTAATTATCTAATATATATATTTCATAGGCACATCTTCTTGACCACAACAGGTTACACTGCCTGTGTTGCCCATAGCTACCAATTACTAAGCATCTTTCATTTCATCAGAGCTGTTTAAAAGATGAAAGCTGAGCTGTGATTGGTTGCTATGAGCAGCAGTTTCCACACTCCACAAAACTTCAGCAGACACTGACTGGGTGGGAGAAATCTCGCATCCTCGGGAACATAAACTCCAGCCATTGTCTGCCCCCCAGACATGAGAGAAATGAATCCCCCCTCCTCTATTACTGCCACTCTCTATTGTTACCAGCGTAGAAAATTGCATCATCAGCAGCCGTACTGCCAGGAAACATAACACCATATCTCTAGGAACTCCCTGCTCAGCGCCACCAAGCTCGGGACTATGGGATGGAGGATATGTATGATGGGTATATGGCTATGGGATTCTGGGATAAAGGATGTATGATGGGTATATGGGTACTGGACTATGGGATGTATAATGTGTGATGGGTATATGGGCACTGTACTATGGGTTGGCAGATGTGTGATGGGTATATGGGCACTGGATTATGGGATGGAGGATATGTATGATGAGTATATGGGTATATGACTATGGGATAGAGGATGTATGATGGGTATATGAGTACAGGACTCTGGGATAGAGGATGTATGATGGGTATATGGACACTGGACTATGGGATGGAGGATGTGTGATGGCTTTATGGACACTGGACTATGGGATGGAGGATGTGTGATGGGTATATGGGAACCGGATTATGGGATAGAGGATATGTATTATAGGTATATGGGCACAGGACTATGGTATGGAGGATATGTATGATGGGTATATGGGCACAAGACTGGGATAGAGGATGTGTGATGGGTATATGGGCACTGGACTATGGAATGAAGGATGTGTTATGGGTGTAAGGGTACTGGACTATGTGATGGAGGATGTGTGATGGGTATATGGGCACTGGACTATGGAATGGAGGATGCGGGATGGGTAAATGGGCACTGGACTATGGGATAGAGTATGTGTGATATGTATATGGGCACTGGACTATGGGATAGAGTATATGTGATGGGTAAATGGGCACTGGACTATGGGATAGAGTATGTGTGATGAGTATATGGGCACTGGACTATGGGATAGAGTATATGTGATGGGTAAATGGGCACTGGACTATGGGATAGAGTATGTGTGATGGGTATATGGGCACTGGACTATGGGATAGAGTATATGTGATGGGTATATGGGCACTGGACTATGGGATAGAGTATGTGTGATGGGTATATGGGCACTGGACTATGGGATAGAGTATGTGTGATGGGTATATGGGCACTGGACTATGGGATAGAGTATATGTGATGGGTAAATGGGCACTGGACTATGGGATAGAGTATGTGTGATGGGTATATGGGCACTGGACTATGGGATAGAGTATATGTGATGGGTAAATGGGCACTGGACTATGGGATAGAGTATGTGTGATGGGTATATGGGCACTGGACTATGGGATAGAGTATATGTGATGGGTATATGGGCACTGGACTATGGGATAGAGTATGTGTGATGGGTATATGGGCACTGGACTATGGGATAGAGTATGTGTGATGGGTATATGGGCACTGGACTATGGGATAGAGTATATGTGATGGGTAAATGGGCACTGGACTATGGGATAGAGTATGTGTGATGGGTATATGGGCACTGGACTATGGGATAGAGTATGTGTGATGGGTATATGGGCACTGGACTATGGGATAGAGTATGTGTGACTGGGTATATGGGCACTGGACTATGGGATAGAGTATATGTGATGGGTAAATGGGCACTGGACTATGGGATAGAGTATGTGTGATGGGTATATGGGCACTGGACTTTGGAATGAATTAAATGTGAATTCTGGAGACAGGTAAGGGGGCATTTGTTTACAAGGTCATTAAGGATCCATGCACGAATGTCAATTTAGTGCTCCTGTTAAATCGGACTTAGCTTATAAGTTCAGTCACAATACATACACACAAACAAGTACAAGGCTGTGAATTTTTGTTAGCACCATCCACATAGCATCTAAGCCTAGAAGTAACAGATATCTAAGTAATTAAATTTTTTCTTCATTTTTATTCCTGCTATTAATCTTCCTTCCAATGGGTGTACTTAGTATCTCAGCTCAGCACCTATTCTTGAATGTGGCTGAGCCTGAGCTGTGCCTAGCCTAGGCTATGTGACTACTGTATGTGACTACACATGGCTTAAAGGCCCTCACCAATCTGAAAGGAATGACCTAGAGGCCTAGGTCCTCATCCAGAAATATGGCCTGATATATACAGCTGATCGGCCAGAGCCCTGAAAGTGAAGTCCCAGCCAATATCCTCTTGATAACCTATTCTGAGAATAGGTTTTCAGTATTATAATCCTTGCAATGCATTTTAATTCACCTCTCTCTCATTTGTCTTTTTTAAAAAAGGTATAGATTAAATTATTCATTGTATTTATTTTCTGCATTTTCAGGAATGA
Source organism: Ranitomeya imitator (assembly GCF_032444005.1). Classification (NCBI taxonomy): domain Eukaryota; kingdom Metazoa; phylum Chordata; class Amphibia; order Anura; family Dendrobatidae; genus Ranitomeya; species Ranitomeya imitator. Next base: position 265,475,772 of record NC_091287.1, on the reverse strand, counting down.
TTACTGAAAAAGGTTTTGATGCTAAAGTAAAACAACTACTTGAGAATTGCTGCCTTTCAACATCTGCTCAGAATAGTAAAGGTACAGATGTAACAGTTATTGTTAACTGTAACCAAACTGATTATTTTACTTGCACTATCACACTTTTTAAAACAAAGATAGAAACTTATTAATATTTCCATGCTAGTTTTCTTCAATATAAAACACATCATTTTTTAAAATAGTTTTCTGAGCTAGTATTTTCAATTTTTCCCATGCTTATTCCATTCTCAATACTTCTTATACTTGTGAGTTGTGATAGCTTAATAATTTTATATCACTTCAATCCAAAATTATGTACATTCCAAAACCAAATCATTTACTTCTTCTAGGTGGCTTTGACTTTTTTTTCACTCTCCCTCAGGCCTCCCAACATATACACAAATTATGTATTATGTACATCACCAACATAATTTTCATAACAAGTGGCCTAATAAATTTCATTTCTACGCTACTTATTAGAGTGAATTTTCCGTCCATGTGCGATGCATCAAGTGAACACATATCGTCTTGTTTGCATTTTAGCCCATGCATTTTTAATGCCTCTGTGAACAAAAATGTAAATTTTTCAGAGATAATCTCTCCATTCAGGAAAATTGCTTTTCCTCCTTGTACATAAGAATATATAGTGGTCCTGCTGCTGTGTTGTTGCCCTCCTGCAGCCCCTACGTCTCCTGGAATCTGCTCCATGCTCTGTACATTGTACTGACAGACACAGCTGCCTTTCTTGCCATAGCTCGCATTGATGTGCCATTCTGGATGATCTGCACTACCTAAGTAACTTCTATGGGTTGTAGACACAGCCTCATTCAACCTCTATGGGTGAGACCAATCACAAAATGCAAAAGTGAACAAAACAGCCAAAAAGGATGAGAACAGAGAAATGGTCTGTGGTCACCCCCTGCAGAACCACTCCTTTATAGGGGTGTCTTTCTAATTTCATATCATTTCTGCCTGTTGTCTCCTCTATTTGCACAACAGCAGGAGAAATTGATTCACAATCAATGTTGCTTCATAACAGGATGGGTTGATTTCACAGAAGTGTGATTGACTTGGAGTTACATTGTGTTATTTAACCCCTTCCCAACATGCGCCGTACTAGTACGGCGCATGTTGTGTCTCACCCTTTGATGTTGGGTCCGGCGAGGAGCCCACATCAAAGGCGCGACATGTCAGCTGTTTTGTACAGCTGACATGTGTGCGCAATAGCGGCGGTTGAAATTGCGATTCACCCGCCGCTATTAACCTGTTAAATGCCGCTGTCAAACGATGACAGCGGCATTTAACCGGCACTTTCACCACGCAGCCGGAAATAAGCGTTTCGCCGACCCCCGTCACATGATCGGGGGTCGGCAATGCATCAGGATGGTAACCATAGAGGTCCTTGAGACCTCTATGGTTACTGATGCTGGCCTGCTGTGAGCTCCCCCCTGTGGTCGCCGCTCATAGCAAGCCTGCATTTCAGCTACATACATCTGATGATCGCTGCTATGTAGCAGAGCCGATTAGGCTATGCCAGCTTCTAGCCTCCAATGGAGGCTATTGAAGCAAGGCAAAAGTTAAAATAAATGTTTTGAAAAATATGAAAAAAAAATATATCAAAGTTTAAATCACCCCCCTTTTGCCCCATTCAAAATAAAGCAAAACAAAAAAAATCAAACCTACACATATTTGTTATTGCCGCGTTCAGAATCGCCCGATCTATCAATAAAAAAAAGCATTAACCTGATCGCTAAACGGCGTAGCGAGAAACAAATTCGAAACGCCAGAATTACGTTATTTTGGTCCCCGCGACATTGCATTACAATGCAATAACAAGCGAACAAAAGAATGTATCTGCACAAAAGTGGTGTCATTAAAAACACCAGCTCGGCATGCAAAAAATAAGCCCTCACCCGACCCCAGATCATGAAAAATGGAGACGCTTCGGGTATCGTAAAATGGCACATTTATTTTTTCTTTTTTTTTTTAGCAAAGTTTTGAATTTTATTTCACCACTTAGATAAAAAATAACCTAGACATGTTAGGTGTCTATGAACTCGTAGTGACCTGGAGAATCATAATATCAGGTCAGTTTTAGCATTTATTGAAGCTAGCAAAAAAGCCAATCAAAAAACAAGTGTGGGATTGCCCTTTTTTGGCAACTTAACCTCACTTGGAATTTTTTTCCTGTTTTCTAGTACAAGACATGGTAAAACCAATGTTGTCGTTTAAAAGTACAACTGGTCCCGCCAATAATAAGCCCTAACATGACCATATTGACGGAAAAATAAAAGTTATGGCTCTGAGAAGGAGGGGAGCGGAAAACGAAAACACAAAAACTACAAAGGGCCGCGGCGGGAAGGGGTTAAAGTTACCCTTTATTTTTAGAACAGTGTATATAGTTTATATATTTATATACCTTCTAACACTTGCACACCTCCAGTCCGTCCTTAACTCTGCTGCCCGACTATTTAACTTCTCTCCTCGCTACACTCCTGCTTCCCATCTTTGCAAATCCCTTCACTGGCTCCCAATTTCCCAGCATATCCAGTTTAAACTACTAACACTGACCTACAAAGCTATCCATAACCTTTCTCCTCCGTATATTTCCAAACTAATCTCTCAATATCTTCCCTCACGTAATCTCCAGTCCTCCCAAGACCTCCTTCTCTCCTCCACGCTTATTCGTTCCTCACCCAATCGCCTCCAAGACTTCTCCCGAATATCACCCATACTCTGGAATTCTGTGCCCAAACACGTCCGGCTATCAACCACATTTGGATCCTTCAAAGAAACCTGAAAACCCACCTCTTCAAAGAAGCTTACACCTAGTGTTGACCGATACCTTCCGATATTTGAAAGTATCGGTATCGGATTGTATCGGCCGATATCCGAAAAATATCGGATGTCGCCGATACCGATACCCGATACCAATACAAGTCAATGGGACACAAAGATCGGAAGTGTTCCTGGAATGGTTCCCAGGGTCTGAAGGAGACGAAACTCTCCTTCAGGCTCTGGGATCCATATTCATGTAAAAAATAAAGAATAAAAATAAAAAATATGGATATACTCACCCCTCCGGCGGACCCTGGACCTTAGCGGTGTAAACGGCAGCCTCTGTTCATAAGAATGCAGGGTGAAGGACCTTTGATGACGTCGCTGCTTGTGATTGGTCGCGTGACCGCTCATGTGACCGCTCACGCGACCAATCACAAGCCACGACGTCATCGCAGGTTCTTCACTCGCTCATTCTTAGGAAGGGAGGCTGCCGGTTGCAGCGGTTACAACCAGGGCGCGTCCAAGGGTGAGTATATCAATATTTTTTATTTTTATTCTTTATTTTACACATGAATATTCATCCCGATACCGATTCCCGATATCGCAAAAATATCGGAACTCGGGATCGAAATTCCGATACCGCAAATATCGGCCGATGCCCGATACTTGCGGTATCGGAATGCTCAACACTACTTACAGCCTGTAATGACCACACGGCCACCTCAACACCATTGGAGCTACTGCAACCCTTGACCTACTGTCTCCTTCCCCATAATCCTGTAGAATGTAAGCCCCCAGGGGCAGGGTCCTCTCCCCTCTGTATCAGTCTGTCATTGTTAGTTGTAACCCCTGCTCATGTACAGCACCATGGAATTAATGGTGCTATATAAATACATAATAATAATAAAATAGTTTGTAACTAAAGTATATACTGTATACTATATGGAGACCTGATGCTATCGCATTGGGAGGGCGGTAATGTCATGATGGTGCCTGGTTTTGCAGCGTTGAGAATCTCTCCCCCATGTGCTCCCCCACCTATCCACTCTCTCTTTCCCCATGTGCTGACTTTTCCCATCTGTGCTCTCTTCTTTGACCTGTCTACCCCATGTGCTATTCCCCTTGTCTGCTGTCTCTCCTGTGCTGTGTTCTCTCCTCAAAGACAATACTGAAATTACAGCTGGAGATTGCAGAGGATACATTTTGTGAGGTAAAATATTGTTTAAAAACAGTCAGTGAAATATTTTACCTGACAAAAGAAATCCTCTGTGATCCCCTGGTGTAATGTCAGTATTGTCTTTTGCTTCCTCCCCTGCCCATGAGCTGTGGTATGCTTCGTACACGGTCAGACACAGACACGTTTTACAATGAACTTTCGTTTGTGGGAAAACCTCTTTGATGTGACCGGCTTCCTCTGCCTGTAGACACGTCACACATCTGCCGCAGGGATCAGCCGAATGATTCACTACTCCTCTGCGGAATTCACATTAAAATTGCGCATGCGCTACTCCTGTACAAATATGGTGGCATTCAGTGAATCATTCGGCTGATCCCAGTGGTGGCGTGTTCCCGACGGTGTTACGCTGGTGGTACCGCGCAAGAGGATGCGTATGGCATATACTGTGTGTGTGTGTGTGTGGTGCGTACGGCATATAGAGTATATGTGTGTGTGTGTGGTGCGACGGTGTTCCACTGGTGGTACCGCGCAAGAGGCTGGTACCACCAGCAGTTTCCATATTGAGACACTCATCCCTTGCGTGTCCCAATATGGAGGTCGGTAAACTTCCGCTGCTTGGTATTCTGGGTTCCGGACACATCTGGACGGAACAGGATGTGAAGACATTACGACATAAGTATATTTTAAGATATATTTATATATATATATATATATATATATATATTTATATGTATATACCGTATTTTGTGGATTATAAGACGACCTTTTTTGCCCCAAATTTGAGGGGGAAATGGGGGGTCTTATAATGCATTTATACCTTACCGATACCGTTGCTGCAGGCCTCAGGATGGGATGAGGGGGTGTCCAGCGGTGCTGCGGTGTGTCCGGCTTTGCTGCGGGTGTGTCTGGCGGTGTTGCGAGGGGTGTCAGGTGCTGCTGCAGCTGTCTCCAGTGCTGCAGAGGCTGTGCTGACATTTTGTGAAAGGCCAGAGCCCTTGCAGGTCCATGGTTTCCTATGTGGTGTACTCCGTGAAAATGGTCGCTGGGGGGTGGCGCATGCGCAGATGTAGATCTCAGGAGATGAGATTTCAGTGCCGCACATCCGAACACCCCCTCATCCCAGCGTGCAGCCTGCAGCATCATCCCACTCCTGCCTCCTCTAGCAGCTAACCTAGGACCCAGCTTCACCGCAGCCACCACACCCGGTAAGCAATAAGATGCATGGATTATAACAAGCACCACCATGTTATTAATAATAATTTTTTTACTATTGCCCTCCTCATAATTTTGGTTGCGTCTTAGAATCAGAATAATACAGTGTATGTATTTACTGTGTATATATATATATATATATATATATATATATATATATATATATATATATATATACCTTTACAATGCATGTGTGTTGCATATAAATATTTGGATAAACCAATATGTAGAGCAGATTTTGCATTACAAATGATTAGTCAATAAATCTACAGATATGCAGGTCCTTACATTATTGTTTACCCTCATAGGCCACTATATAAAGGAGTGTCCAAATGATCCAGGGGTCACTGAAATGTTATCCCATAGGCTTGAAAAGGACAGAGTCCTACACTGTATACAGTGGATTTGAACACATATTTAATTTTTTTTGCCTTTCCTTGGTCACTGTGAGAGAATACTACTCAATACACTTTTGAGATCATTACTAGGGAAATCCAGGGGCCATGCTCAAGGTAAGGCAAGTAATGTTCTTTGGCCAACATCTCACCACTTATCCCCCTGCAACATATCTTAATCAGAGATATTGTGAAAAGAATGGATCTTGCCAGCAATTACTGGCCACCACTGAGGGGCAGCTAATGAGGAGTGTTGTGTGCTGCACTGTGGCATTTAGATTTGCTCGGATGGTATTTCATACTGTACTATAGTATTTTGGTGTCTATCTGGGTCTGTCTGTCTTCTGTTCATGTGAAGTTGTGTATCACACAGTACACCACAGTGGGCAAAATGCTTACACTTAGGCTCGGTGCACAAAATTTATTTTTTTAGTGCATTTTTTTCACAAACTGCACAAAGGCAATGAAAATTCAGTAGACTTGTCCACACATTGCTTTTCTTCCCTTGCAGATTTGGTGCAGAAATAAATCTGCAGCAGGTCAGTTATTGGTGCGTTTTGGCAGCGTTTTTACAACCCAAATGCATGAAAAATGCATGAAAATTTTTTTACAATAAAATGTAAAAAATGCATTGTGTTTTTCCAGACAGGAGATACAAGTTTGATGCAGAAATTTTGGCAATCATATATACTTTGTACATTAAGTAACCACATCACAACTCTCCAAACTTGTCTATTTCTTAAACTAATTCTCAATCAAAGAAGAATATTTATTCTATTAACACTGCATTGGATAATTTCTCTGTTATTCTTGTTTGGTTAACTTATTTGTATCTGTTCATGAGGAATAATCTTAGGACTTAAGACTCTAAATTGAGTCTTGAAGCCAAAATGACAAAACAGCTGATAGGTTATCTTTAAATAAGACATATCAACAAGAAACTGTTACCCAAAATATAATTTAAAAATTGAAGCCTCTAATTGCATTACCGTGCCCTGTGTTTAGTCTTTTGTAGAGTCTGGTTTACCTCAGGTGCATTTTTTAACTATTTTGTGCCACTACTTGACCTGAATAGATTTAATTTTAAATAATGTAGGTAATTTAGAAAGATCACTAACAGGAACATGTGGCTGGTGTATTGATTCCTAAAAGACACTGTAGCACTGTAGATAACTGAATTAGCATTTTGACAAAGTAAACAGTAACAACATTAAAGTGAACATTTCACCAGTTTTTTGGCTTATAAGCTGCGGCCACCACCAGTAACACCTTATATATGGCATTCTAGAATACTGTATATAAGTCCCCAGGCTGATCTGTATAATGCCAAAAACAGCTTTTCTTATACTCAGTGTTGCTGGTCTTGGCCCAGCACCTCTTCTCTTCTTGTGATTGCTGTTCTTCTTTTCTTCTTCTCATGGGAGATGCGTCCTGTGTCACCCACGCATAGTCTCTGCCATTGAGCTCCTGCGCACTTGCACTTTTATCTAGCCTGATTAGTGCAGAGCAAAGTGCGGTAATACGCAGGCCTGCACCTTTCCCTCCACCTATGCATTAATGCACTTTGCTATGCCCTCAGCAGGGCACATAAAAGTGCAAGTGCGCAGCAGCGCGATGAAGGCCATTGAGTGGATGACATAAGAAGCGTCATCCACAAGAAGGATGACAGCAAAAGCAAGAATAAAGAAGGCACTGGACCAAGACCAGCGAAAGCCATCAGACTTTACCATCAGGTGAGTGAAATCAAAGCTGTTTTTACATTATAAAGATCAGCCTGGGGACTTATATACATTTCATAATGCTGTATATAAGGCCTTACTAGTGGTGGCCACAGCTTATATGCGATAAAACTGCTGATAGGTTCACTTTAATGTTTGTCTTAGTAAATGCTTTGATAAAGAAGTTTAAAATGTTGAACATTTATCCTGCTGGCCAATTACCTTGTAATATTACATGTAATTATATTATTCTGTAGTCTAAGCTCTAATGTCCACATGTTTTGCTTATTTGCACATATTTGCTTAAAGCACCACCCCAGTATTTTCCTTTAATCCACCGCTATAGTGGTGCTTTAATTCTAAGTTGCCTAAGCCCTGTATTATACTCACCTTCTAGCAACTTCTTCTTTTTCCACCACCACTCTAGTCAGTCTGCGGTGAAAACTTTTCAATACATCTCAGTGGGAGCCTTTTTCTGCCTCTCATAGACAATCATTCAGTGCCTGTGACGTAGCTTTTGAAGTCACTGAGTGGAGCGGCGGCGGTAATGTAGGTGAGTATATGACAGTGCTCAGGGGTTTCGATTTAAATCACCACTCCACTGCGGAAAACAAATCTCTAAATGCTAGAGTGCTGCTTTTGTCAACTAATTTAACAAATTCTCATTGCTGAAATACAATATTTCTATTTAAATTTTCTGATATCATGATCACAAGTAAATTTCCGAGCACATTATATGCATGATATGCATGGTGCAAGTATATACAATCCTTGTTGACCTACACAAGGTCTGTGCCACATTAACCAATTTGAGATTGCCCATAGACTGTAAGTTTCCTTGCAGTCATCATCTGTCAGATTTCTGCAAGGACATTCCTGAACGTCTTTGCACACAGTAAGTTCACTTATTAAGCTGCCCATAGAGAAAACAGAAATTTCTTTTAACTTTTCCTGTCTTTTACACCAATATATAGAAAGTGATCAATGAGCATTGTATATACAGCTCAGGTAACACTGCTGCTTTCTATTCTGGTATTAGTGATAATGTGACTGCTGGGGTCTGGTATCTGCTCAAACTCACTTGTGAAGCACTTGGAAACTGTATTGCCCCATAATTTTAAAAAATATCTTAGCCTCAGTAACAGGAAAAACAACATGAGAGCTAAGACCTTATGAAGGACATAACATATTGTCTTGTTCTGACCTCATTTACATTTACACATATATGTTTTATATCAAAATACTTTTTATATAAAGGACACAATTTTATAAAGCATTTAAAAATAATCTATGTGCAAATCAGTCTTTTCTTTCCTTTTTTATCTTAAAACTAAACACAAACCTGCTCCTTGATATAAAAATAAAATCCACACATATATCAAAAATGTCCAACATTTATTTTCATAACCAAACACAAATAAATGGTGTGGCTGTCAAAGATGTAAGCATAACCATAACAGAAAATGTGTCAAAAAAGAGTGTGTAAATGTTATGTTTTTTACATGGTTAGGGCTGCTAATATGTCTTGGATCTACAAATAATATTTTATATTTTTAAAGAAGCAGCTTTGATATTTGAAGAAATGCAGAATTGCCTTCAAGGAAAATACAAAAATGTTAAAAAGAAACAATACCCTTTAAATGATGATGCCAAACCATCTTTTCTCAAGGTATGCATTTTCACAAATAAATATACTTAATTGCATACATATATAAAATACTTATGGAAAAATATATTGTTTTACAATTATTTAATTTCACATCTAGGTAAAAATTATTCCAATGCAATGGACATCTAAAACTAAAACTAAAGCAGGAAGGTTTACCAAAATTGTGCTGGATGAAGAGCCATCGCGCCTTTTTATGAATAGGGAGGATGGTTATGAACAATTACTGCAAAAAGGAAAGGATTTATATTGGCCAAATCATAGCAATGAGGAATATGAATTCAATTTGTGCAACCTGGATGGAACTAGATGGATAAAAACTGATTTTGAAATGGAACACAAAACACTTGGAGAAATTAAAGACGTGTGGAAACGTCATTTCTACATTGGTATGAAAAAAAAAGGTAGGCTTTAACCAGATAAAACCAAGAGATAAAATTTTGAAGCTACATTGAACATAATTTAATCACTTTTCTTTATTTCCTAAGACATCTCTGCTAATGCTGTTCCAAGTTTTCCATTTGGGGCATGCTCATCAGCTGCAAATGTAGATAGTTTCTCCAACTTGGTAAGTAATATGCTTACAGAGAATTTGTCAGCAGTGACCATCATATCAAATGGTTAACATAGACACATGATTGAAGTGCTGTTTTCTGTTTGTTGATCTCAGGCTCAGGTTCCTAGTTATAATGTTTTTTATTAACATTATAATAAGTCCATTTATTTAGTTAGCACTTCACCATTGCTCTTGTTGCTCCTTTCTGTTGCTATACCCTACTTGGCTGCTTTGCCCTTGCTTAGCTGTCACTCAAAGCAGTCAGGGATGGGACACCCACATCAATGAATGGAGATTTGGTGCAACAACACCAAAGGAGGGGTTTTCATTGCATCAAATTCCTAACTTGCATGTTAAAAGTGTTTTGTTCACTTCAGCCATTTATCACGTAGCGAATGCTACTAAAAGGGTTTTACTAAACTATTGTGATTGTCCAGATTGATCCCTTTTTGTGGTTGAATCATCTTTCTATTGCAGAATATACTTCTCATTTCCATGGTTACAGACTACACTGCAATACAGCACCAGTGTATATTCTTTCACATTACAATAAATATCTCTTGGCTCTGGTAGCTGGCACCAGGAGAGTACATGAAAGCATGGACATTGATGCTGGATTATAGGGTGGTCATTACCGTAGAAATGAGAAGTCTATAAGGAATTAGAAGAATGAATCAATTCAGTGAACTAGGCCATGGACGATCACAATACCATTACCAAGTTCCTTGTCTTAATTTTCTCTACATGATAAATGACATTTGCTGATGCGAGACAACTGTTTGGTGAAAAAGGAACCCAAAGATGCTAGCAGTGTTTTCCCATCAATATGAAATTTTATTCAGATGTGGGACACATAAAAATAAATTTTGATCAGTGTCATTATACCATATTTTTACAATGTAGAACAACGTGATCACATTTTTATGTGGTATTTCCTGATCAAGAAGTTCTTTGACACTCAGAAACGCGTTAAATAAAGACCACTTTTAATAATACCTTTAGACTACATGATTCAGCAGCTCAGAATTTGACCACGTTCTCCTACATAGTATTCTAAATGGCCGGTCTCTCATGGGTCTGCTGCAGCGAATCTCTCCAATGCTTGTCTTAAGTTGCGTCTGGTGAGTGCTTTTACCTTGCATTGACTGCTTAATCTCAGATAAAACCCTATTGGGCTATTTTCCTCCAACATTTTTTCTATCATATTTTTGGAACTTTAAGATGCATTTTTTACACAAAAAATTTGGGGGAACATGGAAGTGCATCTTATAGTCCAGATGGACAGTACCTGGCAGTGGCTTGGGAGGGGGTGGGCCATGTCGTCGTAGCAGGTCAACAGAAGCAAGAGCATGCTGCATCAGTGGCTGCCGGTGATCACAGGTACCGCAGTATAAGAAAATTGAATATGCACTCCTCCCTCCTACTATCACCTCTCAGCACTGAAGCCAGCACCAATAGGTGGGTGTGATGATAGGTGAGAAGAACAGAGCATATTAAACAGCCACTAGGAAAATGCAGTCATTCAATCCAGATGTACGGTAATGGCGGTTGGGGGATGCATCGGTGGAGTGGGTCACCGGAGCCAGGAACAGGCTGCAGTATCGGCTGTGGTGTAATCACGTGTGTCCGCTGTGAACATTTTTTAATATGCACTGCTTCCCGCTGCCCATCATCCACACATACCTCTCAGCATTGTATCTGTTGCCGAGAATTGGGTGTGATTATGGGCAGGTGGAAGCTGTGCATATTAAAATTTTTGCACAGCAAGCACACGTGATTACCCCACACTCGCTACTGCAGCCATGGTTGATCACATTTGCTCAATATTAAACAAAGTGGATATTCACTTTTTCTCACGCACATGATCCTGGTCATGTGAGCAGTGATTATCCTGGCAGCTGATGGCGTGTGGGGCAACAGCTTACATGCTGGTCAGCTGTTGGTATGAGAAGAAGATGTTGAGCTGTGTGGTAGTGATGGACGTTGAGTATAATCTTTTTTTTTTGTGTGCATTGTGATGGTGGATCATATATACCAGGATGGGGGACATATTCCATGATGGTGGCCATATATAGCTGGATGGGGGATCATATAAGGAAGCTTTCCCCAACTCCAGTCCTCAAGGGCCACCCACAGTACATGTTTTCATGATTTCCTTAGTATTGTACATATCATTGAATTATTACCTGTGCAGGTAATTAAATTATTGCTTCTGCAATATTTATGAAATAATGAAAACATGCCCATGGTGGCTTTCATGGGCTGGAGTTTGTGAACACTGATATACAGTATACAAAGATGGAATGATCATATATACCAGGATGAGGGATCCTTTATACCATGATGGGGTATCATGTGTACTAGGATGGGGCACATATATCTGTATTGGGGCACATATACCAGTATGGCAGGAGCATATACCATGATGCAGGGTGGGGAATATATACCAGGATGGAGGACATATATGTCAGTATGGTGGACATATACCTTTACTTGGAAGGGGCCCAAGATGGAGGACATTAGTACAGAATTGGCTGACATTAGTAAAGAATTGGGGTGCATTACCCCCATAACAGTGCCAGCAACCAATTTCCACCATAACAGTGCATCGTTACAAAAAAAAATTCAATGTTTTATTTCATATATTCTTCCGATCAAACCTGGTTGCGTTCAATAGTCCCAAAAAACGCTACGTGATATATTCAATTTGTGGGTCAACCATTTACAATTTTTAAATCTAAAAACTTTCATCATTATCATTCTTTGGCCTTCTGGATAATATAGTTTACAAAAATCTATATTAAATATTATTATTGGTTCTGCACACAAATTTTTAAATATTGTTTTTTTTTTGTTTTTTTAAGCCATTCAAACTCAATTTGGATTCAAATCCACAGTCACGTAAGTACATATGTTTACAACAACAGCCAACTAAAATAATCCATATTGACTTTCAAAATTGTTTTTATTTTCAGTAGAAAAACAACTACACATTGATCATCATGCATCTAAGGTGAGTTTTCAATAATAATTTTAGGTACAGGAATGAATACCTTATATACTCGAGTATAAGCCGACCCGAGTATAAGCCCAGACCCCTAATTTTGCCACGCAAAAATGGGAAAACTTAATGACTCGAGTATAAGCCTAGGGTGGGAAATGCAGCAGCTACCAGTAAATGTCAAAAGTAAAAATAGATACCAATAAAAGTAAAATTAATTTAGACATCAGTAGGTTAAGTGTTTTTGAATATCCATATTGAATTAGGGGCCCCATATAATACTCCATACAGTTTATGATGGGCCCCATAAGATGCTCCATATTAAAATATACCCCATATAATCCTGCATAAAGGGTAATAATGGGCCCATAAGATACTCAATAGACACATTTGCCCCATATAGTGCTGCACAAACGTTGATCATGGCCCCATAAGATGCTCCATACAGACACTTGCCCCATATAATGCTGCACAAACGTTGATCATGGTCCCATCCAGACTCTTCCCTCATATAGACACTTGCACAATATAGTGCTGCACAAACGTTATGGCCCCATACAGACACTTGCCCCATATAGTGCTGCACAAACGTTATGGCCCCATACAGTGCTGCACAAACGTTATGGCCCCACATAGTGCTGCACAAACGTTATGGCCTCATATAGTGCTGCACAAACGTTATGGCCCCATATAGTTCTGCACAAACGTTATGGCCCCATATAGTGCTGTACAAACGTTATGGCCCCATATAGTGCTGCACAAGCGTTATGGCCCCATATAGTGCTGCACAAATGTTATGGCCCCATGTAGTAACGTACAAACGTTATCTCCCCATATAGTGCTGCACAAACGTTATGGCCCCATATAGTGCTGCACAAACATTATGGCCCCATATAGTGCTGCACAAACGTTATGGCCCCATATAGTGCTGCACAAACGTTATGGCCCCATGTAGTAACGTACAAACGTTATCTCCCCATATAGTGCTGCACAAACGTTATGGCCCCATATAGTGCTGTACAAACGTTATGGCGCCATATAGTGCTGCACAAGCGTTATGGCCCCATATAGTGCTGCACAAATGTTATGGCCCCATGTAGTAACGTACAAACGTTATCTCCCCATATAGTGCTGCACAAACGTTATGGCCCCATATAGTGCTGCACAAACATTATGGCCCCATATAGTGCTGCACAAACGTTATGGCCCCATATAGTGCTGCACAAACGTTATGGCCCCATATAGTGCTGCACAAACGTTATGGCCCCATATAGTGCTGCACAAACGTTATGGCCCCATATAGTGGTGCACAAACGTTATGGCCCCATAGATGCTCCATACAGACACTTGCCCCATTTGCTGTTGCTGGGATAAAAAAATAAAAAAAACACATACCTCTCCGTCGCTCAGGCCCCCGGCACTTTCAATATTCACCTGACCTCGTTCCGGCATCGCTCCAGCTTCAGCGTCTTCTGCACTGACGTTCAGGCAGAGGGCGCGCACTATCCATGTCACCGCGCCCTCTGACCTGAGCGTCACTGCAGAAGACGCTGAAGACGGAGCGGCGCCCGGAATGGGGAGCAGGTGAATATCGTGCAGCGCTCCCCACCCCGTTATACTCACCTGCTCCTGGTGCGGCCCTGCACGTCTGTTCCCTGGCGCCGGCAGCTTCTTCCTGTACTGAGCGGTCACCGTTACCGCTAATTACAGTAATGAATATGCGGCTCCACCTCTATGGGACGTGGAGCCGCATATTCATTATTGTAATGAGCGGTACCATGTGACCGCTCAGTACAGGAAGAAGCTGTCAGTGCTCAGGAACAGACCTGCAGGGACCGCACCAGGACCAGGTGAGTATTATTACACAGCCCCCGCTCCCCCTCCCCTGCCGACCCCTGGGCATGACTCGAGTATAAGCCGCGAGGGAGACTTTCAGCCCCCAAAAATGGGCTGAAAATCTCGGCTTATACTCAAGTATATACGGTATGTGTGAAAAGATTTAAAGAAAAGAAAAATAACATATTGTGGGTTCTCGAATAAGCCATTAGCTTTTAATGGAAAACAATGGAAAATGTTCCATTTATCTGACCTGAAATTTTCTTTAATTATACCAAGGGGATGTCTTATAAGATTATTGTTAGAATATAAACATTGTGTACATGAAGCTCATAACACAAATCATTGAAAAGTTGACATTCAACAGCATTTGTATAAAAAAAAAATTAATCGTAATATTAATAGTAAGCCATTATTAGCATGTATAACATTTTTTATATCCATGCATATGAAAGCTATGCAGATTTAATGCTATGTGTTACAGAAAATGGATCAGACTGGTAATGTTTGTTGTGATTTCAATATATGATATACGCTTTCTTTCCATTTGTTAAGAAACTGAAAACATTGGACATACCAGGTAACATACTTTTATTTGTACCTACATGTACATATTTATGTTTTGCTAAAATAAATGTTTTGGTTTTGCTGGTAGTAGATTACTTGAATTACATCAATGATCTTGTCAGAAATAAGCCTACTTTGTTAAACAATGTTCAGCAAATAAAAAATTTTTTTGAAAAATTTCAACAGTAAACAAATTTAATTTTGGTGGTCTTTATTTGCTTTTCCAAAAATAAAAATATGGGTAGATTAAAACGTCCATCTGATTGCCTAGGCCTGTTTCACTTTCTCAGGCCCCACAATAGCGGGTGTATGCAAAACAGCCTTAAGCATTTTGATTGTCATTTCCATCCACTTGTGATTGCCTGTTGTTAAATAAGGATCACTAAATGAAGATCAGTCTGCAATTATTGGATTTCTTTTCACTAAGCAGCACCAATCAAATAGTGGCATTACTGCTTTATTAGTGATTGTTGCTATTACCTTGGGTGGTGCCAGCGATGTTTTCTATTTCTTAATTTTTTACAAACATAACAATGAACATAAGTTCAAATAAAATATAAAATTTTAATAAAATTTTGGTTGGATTGATATTAACGAATTGTAATAAACTTTACTATAATAAACCACATGGATTATTTAGCTAATTAATAATTTTGCAAAAAAATTATATTTCAAATGTACTTTTTTGTTAATATTAAAGCTCCACACTACCTGTATTAGTTTTTTAAATGAGCTGAAATGCTTTATTTCTCAGGACTATATATATATAGTAGAATGTAAGACCGCAAGGGCAGGGTCCTCGCCCCTCTGTATCAGTCCGTCATTGTTAGTTTGTTTACTGTATGTGATATTTGTAACTTGTGTGTAACCCCTTTCTCATGTACAGCACCATGGAATCAATGGTGCTATATTAATAAATAATAATAATATTAATATATATATATATATATATTTTTTATTTGTTTGTTTGTTTTTTGTTAGTAGTGTCAACAGATTTAAGAGTTCCGTATATACTCAGGTATAATCCGACCCGAGTATAAGCCGAGACCCCGAATTTTGCTACAAAAAAAGGGGAAAACATCATGACTCGAGTATAAGCCTAGGGTGGAAAATGCAGCAGCTACCGGTAAATGTCAAAAGTAAAAATAGATACCAATAAAAGTATAATTAATTGAGACATCAGTAGGTTAAGTGTTTTTGAATATCCATATTGAATCAGGAGCCCCATATAATGCTCCATAAAGTTTATGATGGCCCCATAAGATGATCCATATTAAAATATGCCCCATATAATCCTGCATAAAGGTTAATAATGGCCCCATAAGATGCTCCATAGAGACATTTGCCCAATATAATGCTGCACAAGCGTTATGGCCCCATAATATGCTCCATAGAGATATTTACCCCATATAGTGCTGCACAAATGTTAATTATGGCCCCATAATATGCTCCATAGAGATATTTACCCCATATAGTGCTGCACAAACGTTATGGCCCCATAAGATACTTCATAAAGTTGCCCCATACAGTGCTGTACAAACGTTGATTATGGCCCCATAAGATGCTCCATACAGACACATTTGCCCCATATAGTGCTGCACAAATGATGATTATGGCCCCATAAGATGCTCCATAGAGAAATTTACCCCATATAGTGCTGCACAAACGTTATGGCCTCATAAGATGCTCCATAAAGATCGTTGCCCCATATAGTGGGGCACAAATGCTGATTATGGCCCCATAAGATGCTCCATAAAGATAGTTGCCCCATACAATGCTGCACAAATGCTGATTATGGCCCCATAAGATGCTCCATAGAGACATTTGCCCCATATAATGCTGCACAAATGCTGATTATGGCCCCATAAGATGCTCCATGTAGATATTTGTCCCATATGCTGACCTTCAGGCAGAGGGCACGCACTAACCACGTCATCACGTCCTCTGACCAGAGCGTCACTGCAGATGACTCTAATGACAGAGCGGCGCCCGGAACCAGGAGAGGTGAATATCGCGCAGCGATCCCCCTCCCCATTATACTCACCTGCTCCTGGCACAGTCCCTGGTTCTCCGGTGCCGCAGCTTCCTGTACTGTGCGGTCACCGTTACCGCTCATTACAGTAATGAATATGCGGCTCCACCCCTATGGGAGTGGAGACAGGTCCATATTCATTACTGTAATGAGCCATACCATGTGACCGCTCAGTACAGGGAGAAGCTGCTGCGCCGGGAGAACCAGGGACCTGCAGGCATGCCGGGAGCAGGTGAGTATTATTAGACTCCCCTCCCCTGCCGACCCCTGGGTATGACTCTAGTATAAGCTGAAAGGGGGACTTTCAGCCAAAAAAAAAGGGCTGAAAATCTCGGCTTATACTCGAGTATATACGGTACTATAAATTGTAGACATCTTACAATTGTAAAATTATAATCCACAAACCATAAAAAAGGTCTGTTTTTTTAATTCATATAATATATAACTGCCACATTCTGCATAAGGCCTGTGTCCAACTAGCAAATGCGATGCAAGAAACTTGCTTGAGTCTCTTTCTACAATACCCGGCACTGCCGCTGGCACTCTGTACCGTAGTGTGGGCTGTATGTATTTCTTTGCAGCTGAAAGCTCTGTTCCAAACCGCCGGAGGCAATGCCAGGAATTGTGGCGAGAGACTCGCGCAAGTTTCTCACATCACAGTTGCAAGTGTGACCCCGGCATAACTACAAGGATTATAAACTTTAGTACATAAAACATTTGTTTTTACCATATTTTAAAAAAAATAATAAAAGTGCTTACTGATGATAATATGCTGTTATGCTGTTTTGCTGCTTGCAACTAATATAAATCAATTATAAGTAAAGTCTCTCCAAAAAACAACAATTTTTAGTTCAGTTATGATGTGGTATTACATGTAAAAAAAAAAAGGTTAAAATAAGATACTTGGTCCTAATAAAAAATATTAACAATATGTATATAAAATAGTGTTAATCTTATAAATTATTTTGCAGGTGTTTCATTTACAATGAAAGACTGTGAGGTATATTACAATAATTTATCTTGCACAAGTATATTTCATATAATTTTTCAACATTTAATATTGACTGACATGATTACCTTCTTCTTAAGTTAATAAAAAAAATTATCCTATTTCCTATATTTCATTTTTTGTCTGTGTGTATTTTAGAAATGATATCCACAGTGCCCCCTTAATTTTTAAATCCACAATGTCCACCTTAATTGTGACATTGATAGCATCCTCTTCACTGTGATATCCACAACACCCCCTTAAGTGACCGCCACATTGTCCTTATAGTTAACTGAAGAAAAAAAGCTGGTTGTTTTTTGCGGGACGAGATGAATCATTGAATGAAATCATTGATTTTAAGGCCGGCGTCACACTAGGCGTATGAAAATATGGTAATTTTTTTACGGACGAAATCCGCCTAAATGTTCACAAAATAATGGTCCGTAGCTCCTCCGTAGGCAGGGTGTGTCAGCATATTTTGCGCATGGCATCCTCCGTATGTAATCCGTATGGCATCCGTACTGCGAGATTTTATTGCAGGCTTGCAAAACCGACATACAATGGATCCATGGGCTGAAATATTCGTTAAAACATATATACTGTCTATATATATATATAAATATATATATATATATATATATATATATCAGTGAGACACATATATAAATATTTATATACTAGATTGTGGCCCAATTCTAACGCATCGGGTATTCTAGAATATGCATGTCCCCGTAGTATATGGACAATGATGATTCCAGAATTCGCAGCAGACTGTGCCCGTCGCTGATTGGTCGAGGCAACCTTTATGACATCATCGTCGCCATGGCAACCATTATGACATCTACGTCGATACTGTGCCCGTCGCTGAATCAGAAACGTGTGATTTCTACGTCCTTTATGACATCATCGTCGCTGTGCCCATTGCTGATTGGTCGAGGCCTGGAGGCCTCGACCAATAAGAGACGCGGAATTTCTACGTCGATACTGTGCCCATCGCTGATTGGTCGAGGCCGCCAGGCAGGATTTCCAGGACAGACAGACAGACAGAAAAACCCTTAGACAATTATATATATATATATACTGTATTTATATTTAATTCAGCGCGAGATATATGAAAAGCCAGTAATTCAATTGCCGGCTTTTGCTATCTCCTTCACAAACCCGATAGGATATGAGACATGGTTACATACAGTTACATACAGTTGGGGGTTTGTTATTCAGATACGCTGGTTTGATCGCCTGTAATTGCATTTTATAGCAATGTAATAGTGAAAGAAAAATAAAATTGGCGATTTGATGTTTTTTTCTGTTACAGAGTTTGCTGATCACATTAATTTATTTTATATTTTGATAGATCGTGCATTTCTGAACTCTGCAATCCCAAATATGTGTATTATTATATTTTCATACTTGTATTTTCATTAGGGCTAAAGGGGGTGCTAATAATTTTTTTTTTCCAGATTTACATTTTTTTTTTTTTTTTTACAATTTTTCCTTATTTAACTTGGCCCCTTATGGCGCCTCAACACTGCAGTGTCTGATCACTTCTTCAGCATAGAGAGGTGGCTCGTCATCCCTCTATGCTGCAGAAATGATCTTCTCCTCTAAATGCCAGCTTGCCGGACACCCACAGGAAGTGAGTCATAACAGCGACAGGGGTCCTCACCTGTCCTGGTGCTGTCATGGCAACGCATCAGCGACCTATGATTGCGTCACACGGTTGCAGATGGCAGCGGGGAACTGAGCCGCCGCATATCAGCTATGTGACAAAATGTCGCAAGGTCAGAAAAAAACATCAAAACTCCCATGACTTGCAGCTTTTTTTAACATGTCCACCAATCTATGCATTACTGTAATATTTTTTTTTCCTCAGTTTAATTTTTCAGAATTGGAGAAAGACGCCTCCTCTAAAAATGAAGACCAAACAAGAAAAAAATTAGATACATGTATGTAGACTTTAATTATGTCTCAGTACTGATGGCTGTGTTGTTTATAAACATTTTCAGATTGCTGCAGCCTACAGATGAGAAAATTAATTTTAAATGAATTGTTTGCATTAAAAATTTGACAAAACATCAAATTCCAAATTAAGATGAATTTTTACAGTTGGATGTAGACAAACTGCCCAAAATATTGTCTGCCAATCAACATTTAATATTTACGACACTAGTCAGGGACATAGGGCAGGAAGCATAAGCATAAAACTAAAATATAGTTCACAGGGTGGAACCCAAGCTAGATGGTTTGCATACAATGCTCTGCATCAGGGGGGAGGATATTGCCTGGTATGCCAAGTTCTATGTTACCCATTAGGGGTAATACTCAATTGCGAGAAACTCGGATGAGTCTCACAGGTTAGTACCTGGGACTGCACCCAACACTTAGATCAGAGCGTGCGGCCGCATAGAATTACATGGAGTCGCACACTCCGCTCCTGAGTGCCGGCAGCAGCGCCGGGTATTGACGTGCGAGACTCATCCCAGTTTCTCGCAAGTGAGTATGAGTCCTTAAGGAGAGCCACTATCCTGAGTGCAGCCTCTGATGTTATGGGACACACAAGACAGCAAATTCAGGGTGACACACGGACACTCTTAATGATTTTGAATATAGATTTAGGAGGATTGAAATAGTTAATAGAAAGTCAGTTTGAGAATTAGTAACAGTATAACGTGAGTTAGTGTATTGTGTGTCTGTTCCCAAAAAATAAGTATCCTCTTACACAGTTGCAGGTTCATTGCAATCAATCACTTTGTAAGTTACATTCACTTGTAATAGTTATGACTAGGCTTAGGCTGCTTTCACACTTCCGTCGGTACGGGGCCGTCGCAATGCGTTGGTCCGACGTTCCGACGGACGTGAAATTACTGCAAGACGTGGGCTGCGGATGAAGTTTGTCAATGCATCCGCTGCCCATTCTGCAGTCCAGGGAGGAGGGGGCGGAGTTTCAGCCGCACATGCGCGGTCACAAATGGCGGACACGTCGCACAAAAAAACGTTACATTGAACATTTTTTTGTGTGTCACGTCCGCCAAAACACGACGCTGTGCTGTGTGCCCATCCGTCGCTAATACAAGTGTATGAGCAAAAAACGCATCCTGCAAGCACATTTGCAGGATCCGTTTTTTGCCCATAACGACGGATTGTGATGGAGGACAAAAGACGGAAGTGTGAAAGTAGCCTTAGACACAGGAGTTCGTTCTCTCACTTATGGCAGGACCGCTGTGTGATAATGTTATCACGCAGCAGTGCTGTAAGTAACAGCACGAACTCCGTTGACCTCGGACGACGTCGCAGTGATACACTACGGGAGGATACCGAGTCCTGCAATTGTGTCACCGGAGCCGTGTAGAGCAGTCACATCTCCCGATGTCACTGTTGTACACATGAGATCGTCGTGGGACACTTGTTATTTCGGACTGTGGCGTACAGGGAGTATTTGTGTTGGGTTATTATTTTTATTACAGGAGATCAAGGGTGTTGGGGAATTAGATGTTTGGTGAGTATGAATGTGTTTTTTTTTTTAAACTTGAACACAGGAGCTGGATGATGGGACTACTCTCCCATAATTGGCTCATGTTGTCACTGTTCTATGTGACAACAGACATGGCCAGATGGTAGTAGTAGTCTCATCAGACGATGCCTGGCTACAGACATCCACAGACACGCACACACACAGACACACACAGACATACACACAGATCCGGTCACGCACATATTCTCCGCACACGCACAGTCTCCGCACACACATACTCTCCACCCACACACTCTTCCTTCTCCCTATCTGCAGCATTTTTTGCGGCGGATTTGACTGACTCAATGGAAGTCAATGGGTGCAGAAACACTGCACATCCACAAAAATAATTGAGATGCTGCAGAAAATAAAATGCTGCAAATCCAAGTATAATTTTAAGCATGTGCACAGCAAATCTGGATTCCCATTGATTAACATTGTTGGGCCAATACATTGCTGATGTGGCGCCATTCCAAATGGAAAAAACACTGCAAATCGGCCAAAAAAAAACACAACGTGTGCACATACCTTAATTATTATTAGGAGAGCATATAGGGAATGAGAATAGGTTTTCTACTTGGACAACACATTTAATCATGGTTATATGAAGTGTCAAGGCCCTACCAAATGATCATTCACTTTATATATTTGGCTTAATGTAGATTCATAGTTCAATAGTGTTACAAAAAAAGTCTGAATGCAGGTTTACTAAATATAATCAATATGTTTTTTATATTATTTCCAAAAAAAAAGTGTATTATCCACGACTACCATATGTCCCAAAGGAACATATAAGGATTGATGACACATGTGTACTCGGAAGAGGAGCATTTGGCACAGTTTATAAAGGAGTGTATCAAGGAACTGTGGCAGCAGTAAAGAAAATTCCATGCGCTGATAATATTAGTCCTGACATTATGCACGAAATTTTGGTGAACATGTGAGTATCAACTTTCGCTAACAATAAAAAATATTTACTTAACACCTGAATTTACTGTTTAAGTACTATCTTCTATAGCATTTAAAACTATTAACTAAAAATAAATAATAGCTAACACCTGCAGATAGAAAAAGCAAAAAGTAATGTCTTTTTTGGGTTGAGACAGGTACAAAATTAGGAATTATGCTCACCTGATGTGGTTGTGAAAGCCACAGCCACTATGTAGGGTTATCAGATCTCCTGCTACAACCCCATGCTGGAAAAAACATCTAGGAGTGAAAAAAAGGGCTTAATCTTGCACTAAAGCTAGGTAATGATAATGATTCTTCTGAAAGAGTCTATAAATTCCAAAACGCAAAATTAATTCACACTACAGGATTATTAATCTTCTCTCTTCATTACCTAGCTGATCATCAAAATTAACCACTTTTTCCCACTCCTGGATTAAACCATTAACAGAGTAACTTTTATATGTGTCATTTGTCAATGATGCCAACATTTCAGACATTGAAAATGAGTATTAAACATGTACAAGGGATTTTCACAGTAGTATTTAACCATGTATTAACTGTTAGTGGTTATTGTACATAGTGTTGGTTGTTTTGTAGAAGCTTTTACAGCATCCCATAGTCACAATGAAACAGGTAAATAAGATTCCAAGAGCTTGTTAGGCATTGTGTTGCAGGATATAGAGGCAGGGTGATTACATCAGGGACACCAATTAAAGTTGTGCTTGTGTGCACTTATGAGGACAGTGAGACAAGACCCACTATTCGCAGTCCAGTCTCACTGTCTTCCCACAACTGTATGTTTCCTTAGGAGTCTATGACAGTTGAAATTTTATGCCAAGGTTTATTATTGGTTTTCTGCTGGCTGAGGCTAAAATCTCCATGGTGTTCCAATCAATTGTAAAAATCTATCCATATATTTTGTAATACATTACATACAGTGTCACATAACATTTATATGTAGGGATGTCTCCTCTTATGTAGACATTATATTTCCCATCTTATGTAATCAGACAAGACCATTACGGTGACTAATTTGATTTTTGCATAGTGTTTTGGAGAGGTTCCCAGGCATCCTTGATAAGTTCCTCAGTTTTCTGTCATTGTCACCCTCTTAATGCTTCAACTGTGTTATATTCCAGCTATCATCAATATGGTGCCCTAACTGGTCCTAATTAGTTTACTTATAAAATAATAGTACCAGTATTATAGCCACTCAATTGTAATACTGCTGCCAAAATTCACATCAATGCCTCTAATTCTTTACCTGAATACATGCATTTATAATATTGTGCCCAATAATAATGGTGAAAACAGTAGTAGTAATGATGCATTTATGATGCCGCCTTGCAGTACCCCCAGTTTTGATAATTCGCTGCTCTAGTGCCAACAGTTTACATAATGGCAAAATGTAGTGATAATAGTATGTATAACACAATAATTCTCTCTGTAGTTATAATTCCTCCTGTATTGCACCCAGCACTTTGCCCATGTATTGCTTTCAGTATGTTTATTAAACCCTAGTATTGCCCACTATATGTATACTGCACCCTATGGTTGGAGTTCCGTTTCTTTGTGTTCGCATATTTGTGACCTTCTTTAGATATTTTGTTGCACAATGACATCATGAGATTGGCCAATTCAGGATGTGCCTTTATATTGTAGTCTTGTAGTCTTCAGGTGTAACGGCCTTAGGCCTATGACACCGAATAGCAGGGCTAATAAATATAGACTTTCATGTTCAAAGTGGAACCTGGCACTTGAGCTGTCTGAAAGCCAACTGAAAGTTATAATTGTTCATTAAATAATTTTACTTCATTCAAATATACAATATCAGTTTATTTGCCTTGTTTGAGCTCAAAAATCTTTTATTAAATATATAGTGGTATTAAAAAGTGTTTCCCCCTTCCTGGTTGCTTATTCTTTTGCATGCTTGTCACACTGATATGTTTCAGATCACCAAACAAATGTAAATGTTAGATAAAGATAACACAAGATGCAGTTTATAACCTTTAACTCCCTCCTCCGCCCCCACTGCCCCCTCCAACCTCACTCATCTCTGCTGAGGACTTTGCCACACACTTTAAAAATAAGATCGACCAGACAAGGCAAGTCTTCATTGTTCAACCACCACAACTCCTTTGTATACCAGACCAATGCCCAAACCCCATAACCTCCCTACCCAACATCACTGAATTGGGGCTTGTCTCCTCTCCAAATCGCACCTCACCACCTGTGCGCTCAACCCCATCCCATCCCACCTCCTCCCCAACCTCACCACCACACTTATCCCATCCCTAACCCACCTCTTCATCCTATCACTAACTTCTGTCACCTTCCCTTCTGCTTTCAAACATGCCACAATCACGCCTATCCTTAAAAAGCCAACCCTCGATCTTACTGCTATGCTATCTCCCAATATCGCTGCTCCCATTTGCTTCCAAACTCCTGGAGCAGCACGTCCACTCTGAACTTTCCTCCCACCTCTCATCTAACTTGCTGTTTGACAATCTGCAATCTGGTTTCTGCCCCATCACTCAACTGAGACAGCCCTGACCAAAATCACTAACGACCTACTTACCGCCAAAGCTAACGGACAATACTCTGTACTCCTCCTTCTAGACCTGTCCTCTGCTTTTGACACAGTTGAACACTGCCTCACTACAGATTCTCTCCTCCTTTGGCATCAAATACCTCACCCTATCCTGGATCTCCTTGTACCTTTCCAACCGCACATTCAGCGTCTCCCACTCCCACACTATCTCCTCATCCCACCCTCTCTCTGTTGGAGTCCCCCAAGGCTCTGTTCTAGGACCCCTACTCTTCTCAATCTATACACATGGCCTGGGACAACTCATAAAGTCCCATGGATTCCAGTACCACCTCTATGCTGATGACACTCAGATCTACCTCTCTGGCCCTGATGTCACCACTCTGCTGTCCAGAATCACAGACTGTCTTTCAGCCATATCCTCCTTCTCCTCTCGCTTCCTCAAACTCAATGTGGACAAATCTGAACTCATCATCTTTCCTCCATCCCATAGATCTACCTTACCTGACCTATCTATCACAATCAACTACATCCTGCTTTCCCCCGTACCGGAAGTCCGCTGTCTCGGAGTAACCTTTGACTCTGCCCTGTCCTTCAAAACACACATCCAAGCTCTGTCCACCTGTCGCCTACAGCTCAAAAATATCTCCAGAATCCGTCCTTTACTCAACCACCAATCTACTAAAATGCTTGTGCATGCCCTCATAATCTCCCGCCTTGACTACTGCAACATCCTTTTCTGCGCCTCCATGCTAACACCCTTGCACCTCTCCAGTCCATCCTTAACTCTGCTGCCCGACTAATTCATCTCTCTCCTCGCTATTCCTCCGCTTCCCCCCTCTGCAAATCTCTTCACTGGCTCCCATTCCCTCAGCGTATCCAGTTCAAATTAATAATACTGACCTACAAAGCCATCCATAACCTGTCTCCTCCATATATCTCTGAACTAATCTCCCGATATCTTCCCTCACCTAATCTCCAGTCCTCCAAAGACCTCATTCTCTCCTCCACAATTATTCGCTCCTCATCCAACCGCCTCCAAGATATTCTCCTGAATATCCCCCATCCTCTGGAATTCTCTTCCACAACACGTCCGACTATCAACCACATTCGGATTCTTCAGACGGAACCTGAAAACCCATCTCTTCAGGAAAGCCTACAGCCTGAACTGACGCCGCTGCTTCCTCATCACTACCGTAGATACTGCCTCCTCACCAACACCGGAGCTCCAACAACCCTCAACCTATTGTCTCCTTCCACATAATCCTCTAGAATGCAAACCCCTCTGTATAAGTCTGTCATTGTTAGTTTGTTTAATGTAAGTGATATCTGTAACTTGTATGCAACACATTCTCATGTCCAGAACCATGCAAACAATGGTGCTATATAAATACATAATAATAATAATAATAATAATAATAAATAAATTTATTTATTATTAAGGAAAAAGAAAAAAATCCAAACCTACTGGAAAACGTTATGAAGCCATTTCTAAAGCATTTGTACTACAGCGAATCACGGTGGCAGCCATTATCTACAAATGGCGGAAACATGGAACAGTGTTGAACCTTTCCAGGAGTGGTTGGCCGACCAAAATTACCCAAAGAACACAGTGACAACTTATCTAAGAGGTGACAAAAGCACCCACAACAACATACAAAGATCTCAGGTAGCAAAAGAAAAAAAGCAGGATGCACTCACCAATCTTCAAAGTAGCAAATTTTATTGAGTCTTCACAATTAAAACTTCATGGCCGGGGGAGAAGAAAAGGAGCTCGTGCGAGCAGGGGAGACGACGGCCGTTTCGCGCGGTCCTTGCGCTTCAACGGGTCTGCATCCCATGTTATTTCATGGTTTTGCACCCGATATCTTTTTTGCCATGGCTGTTGCTGACATGATATAGCTTTCTAGTACCGGCTTTCCTGAAGATTATGGTTTTAGTTGGGGCAGTGCCGTCCATATGCTATTTTCTCTCTTTTATTCGTTTTTGACATACAAAGATCTGCCTGCCTAACTTGCCTCTGTTAAGGTTAGTCCTCATGACTACACCATAAGAAAGAGAGCCGGCAAAAATAGAAGCATGGCACAGCTACAAAACAAAAAACACTGCTGAGCAAAAATAACATATAGGCTTGTCTCAGTATTGCCAGAAAACATCTTGATGATCACAAACAGTTTTGGGAGAATACTCTGTGAACTGATGAGACAGAAGTTGAACTTTTTGGAACGTTTATGTCCCATTACATCCATCATTGAATTAACAGCATATGGTGGTGGTAGTGTGATGGTCTTGGGCTGTTTTGCGGATTCATAAAAACAGGAAGACTTGCAGTGGTAAATGGCACCATGAATTATGCTAGATGCCAAATAATCCTAAAAGAGAATGTCCAGCCATCTCTTTGTGACCTAAAGATGAAGCGCACTTGGGTTCTGCAGCAGGGCAATGATCAAAAACACACCAGCAAGTCCACCTCGGATTGTCTTATAAGAAAAACAAAATTCAGACTTTGGAGTGGTCTAGTAAAAGTTCTGACCTTAATATGATTGAGGTGCTTTAGCCTGACTTTAAAAAGACGGTTTATGCTCAGAAACCCTCCAATGTGGCTGAAGTAAAACTATTATGCAAAGATGAGTGGCTAAAGTTGCTCCAGAACATTTTAAAAGACTGCCACTTATCGCCAACACTTGATTGCAGTTGTCACTTTTAAGGATGGCCAAACCAGTTATTATGTTTAGGGGCCAATCACTTTTTCACACAGGACCCTGTCGGTTTCTATTCCTTTTATCATTAATAATAAAGACCTTCCATTATAAACTGCATTTTGTGTGTTAGTTGTGTTATCTGTGTCTATTATTTACATTTGGTGATTTCAAACATTTAATTTATTTAAATATGCAAAAAAATAAATCAGCGAGGGAGCAAACACTTTTTCATACCACTATTAATTAATAAGAAATAATTTACATAAATGATTCTACAGCAATTGTATTTGTTATTCAAGGAGACTTAGCCATCCAAACATTGTGCGATTAATGGCAGCTGCAAAAACAGAGAATGCTATCTTGCTGGCCAGTGAATACATACACGGTGGAAGTCTTGATAGAATACTGCACAGCGAGAATGCACCCACAAAGGTATTTTTATTATCAAGAATGAATTTAGATGTAAATAAAATAATCACTTAGTTACTATATTGTTCGTTTTATAAAATGGGTGCATTTTACAAATCGGATATAGCTTATTGGTGGGGTGTGTGGGTGTGGAACAGGTGACAAGGCAGGGTCGCGGTGGGGTTCATCGGTGGTGGCTACGTTGGTGGTGGAAATGCTGCAGGGTTACCGATGCTGTGTGGATTGGGTGTCCCCTGCAAGCACTCCCAGGCCGCCATTAATCTTGTTGGTCAGAGTGTGGCTATGGATGCAGTGCATGCATGGATTGAGATATCAGCTACCCCAAGATCTCAAAGTGCACGTGTGCTGCCTCTGCTGCCATTTTTCTTTTGCTTACAGCAAGATTATTGGTTGCCATTGACCTCTTGCTGGGGACACAGCATTGGGCCCCCTGCAGCATTGCATTTCCGTGCCACCACCATTGCCGACTAAGATCGAACAGGACACTGCTATAAGACATTGTGCCCCACCACCATGACCCTGCCTCTTGGGACCTGCTCCACCAACACCATGCCCTTCCTGAGTAAGCTACATTCAATATATAAAAGGGACATATGATTATAGGATGGACACCCTTTCTTACCCAAAATTTGTTTTTCTCCTAATTTCTTCATCTGAATTTCTTGTGCATTTTCTAATCCGTTGCATTTTATAATCCAAAAAATACAGTACATACTGTAATGTTGATATTGCATGTGGCAAAGATTGATAAACCACCATATAATTTGAAAGTTGTATTCTTTTAAGTTAGTATTTCTTTATTATTTTAGCTATATTATTTACCATTTGGTTTAGATCATTTTTTAGCTCTCTTTTTATTTTGTAGCTTTCGGAAGAAGAAAAACTGTACATTGGGTTGGAAATTGCACTTGCAGTGGAGTATATTCACTCCCAAAACATTTTACATCAAGATATCAAACCTGCAAATGTAATTGTAAGTATGTACTCGATTTTTTCCTTTCCTTTAATCTTTTGTTTGGTTTAATTTAGAATATTCTAAAATGTAAGAGGTTTGTACACTTTAATAATGCTGCTGAAGACATGTTCGTAGCTTTACATGCTGCATTGACCCCCAAAGCAGCATTACAGTGGTCAACACATGATAGGTCTACCTTGTCAGTTGCTTCATCATATTGTTCTTTTTTTTAAAGAGTATGCTGGACCAGCAAGAGATTTGATAATTCACTATTTAGTTAAGGGTATTTGAAAGTGAATTTTCCTTTTTTTTTATTACTGAGCTTTTATGCAGGACACCTCACGTCCGCCTAATATGACACTTTTGATGGAGGAATGGCATTTTACAACCAATCTTCTCTCAGCATGTGCATATCATGCAAATGTGTTATGTAACGATTTCAAGACCTCACTTTCACATCTTTGAGTTTTAATTTTTACTCATGGAGAATAAAAATTTCAGTTCTCTAATCACATAGCCAAACGAGTTACTATTGGTCAAAAGACAAGTTTAACTTTGGAGCTATATCATTTAAGATAGTATCTAGTTTATTTTAATGACAAAATAAAATGCAATTTGTCAAAGGTTTACCGGTATTTGAATTTGTTATGGTTTTCCCTATGCATTAACACTGACCTGTCCTTTTCAATCTTCACTTCAATGCAGTTATTGCATTAGCATTACAGTGTTAATGAACATATTATTTGGAAATAAGACGTTCTTTATTTTGCCTTAATTAGGGAGGAAAATAGATGTGCATCCTATATAATCCACATGCACCTGGCTCTCTTGGTGTGTGAGTGGTGGAGGTGGGTCACTAGAGGCAGGACCAGGGTTGTCAATGCAGGAAGCCAGCTACAACAGGAACAGTGAATATTAATTTCACAATTAAAGGAAAATTAATATGCACTGTTCACCACCCCCCTACTTCTCACCATCTATCAACACTGGCATCATTATTCACTCTTCTGTTAAGGTACCGTCACACTGAACGATATCGCTAGCGATCCGTGACGTTGCAGCGTCCTGGATAGCGATATCGTTGAGTTTGACACGCAGCAGCGATCAGGATCCTGCTGTGCCATCGTTGGTCGGCGCAGAACAGTACAGAACTTTATTTCGTCGCTGGACTCCCTGCAGACATCGCTGAATCGGCGTGTATGATGCCGATTCAGCGATGTCTTCACTGGTAACCAGGGTAAACATCAGGTTACTAAGCGCAGGGCCGCGCTTAGTAACCTGATGTTTATCCTGGTTACCAGCGTAAACGTAAAAAAACCCAATCACTACATACTTACATTCTGGTGTCTGTCCCCCGGCGTCGTGCTCCTCTGCACTGGCTGTGAGCGCCGGCCAGCCGGAAAGCAGAGCGGTGACGTCACCGCTCTGCTTTCCGGCTGGCCGGTGCTCACAGTGCAGGAAAGCAGAGCGCCGGAGGACAGACACCGGAATGTAAGTATGTAGTGTTTTTTTTTTTTTACGTTTACGCTGGTAACCAGGGTAAACATTGGGTTACTAAGCGCGGCCCTGCGCTTAGTAACCCGATGTTTACTGTTGTGAATTCTGTTGTCGAACTCCCTCCTGTGGTCATGAATGGTACTTCGGCGAGTTCTGTCCATGGACTCCCTCTGGTGGCTGTGAGTGGAGCTGCTGGTTCTGAGGTTCCTTCCGCAGGTGACCTAGTTTAGTCTTAGGCTGGCTGCTCTATTTAACTCCACTCAGATCGTTACTCCATGCCAGCTGTCAATGTTCTTGTACTGGTTCAGTTCGCTCTTGGATCTTTCTGGTGACCTGTCTACTCCAGCAGAAGCTAAGTCCCTGCTAGTTAATTATTTTGTTCATTGTTTCCTTGTCCAGCTTGCTATCATGATTTTGCCTTGCTAGCTGGAAGCTCTGGGATGCAGAGTGGCACCTCCGCACCGTGAGTCAGTGCGGAGGTCTTTTTGCACACTCTGCGTGGTCTTTTTGTAGTTTTTTGTGCTGACCGCAAAGATACCTTTCCTATCATCAGTCTGTTTAGTAAGTCTGGGCTCCCTTTGCTGAGACCTGTTTCATTTCTGTGTTTGTGACTTTCATCTTTACTCACAGTTAATATATGTGGGGGGCTGCCTTTTCCTTTGGGGAATTTCTCTGAGGCAAGGTAGGCTTTATTTTCTATCTCTAGGGCTAGTTAGCTCTTAGGCTGTGAAGAGGCGTCTAGGTAGAGTTAGGTTCGCTCCACGGCTATTTCTAGTTGTGTGATAGGATTAGGGGTTGCGGTCAGCAGAGCTCCCACTTCCCAGAGCTTGTCCTGTGTGAGTTTAACCATCAGGTCGTTCCGGGTGCTCCTAACCACCAGGTCCATAACAGTTTACCCTGATTATCCGGGGACTTCGGGATCGTTGGTCGCTGGAGAGCTGTCTATGTGACAGCTCTCCAGCGACCACACAGCAACGCTGCAGCGATCAACATCGTTGTTGGTATCGCTGCAGCGTCGCTTAGTGTGACGGTACCCTTAGTGTTTCCAGCATTAGAACATAATGCAGCACAGGTGGGGAGCGTAAAGAAGGTCAGTAGTATAATTTGTTTATGTGTGTGTGCTGCATAACGTGAGGCATATTAACCCAGATGTGCCCACGATTTGGAATATAAGGTATATACCAGGATGGGTAACATACATACCAGGATAGAGGACATATACACCAGGATGATGACATTCATACCAGGCTGGGGACATATAGACAGTCCTACACTATTTGGGGGCATTACCCTCATAACAGTTTCATCAAGAGGTCCCACCTTTTAACAGTACATCATTCTTGACTTCACATTTTTTTTCCTATGTTACTACTCCAAAACATAGGTGCTAGGTGCGTCTTTCAGTATGAAAAAAGGTATGTTCCTGTGTGAACCTGCCTGTTGTCTCCACCCAATAAAGTTTATGCAGCTCAGGGTTGCTCCAGACAGTGAATGACTACCCCCATCGCCAGTGAGTGGGTCATTTCAGGCCCGAGAGCAAGGTCGTAGTTTTATACATCTCAGATGCAGACTTCACATTTTTGGACGACATGTTATGAGTTAAATGTTTGAAATCGGCATTATTGACCAAATGTAGACAATAGGCAAGAGTATCTGCTGTTTCAAACAGCATAAACTTTGCAGATATGCCCAATGCATCCATAAGCAAGCACCATCTGTAAAACCACCAATTTTTCCATACATGAATGGCAGTGATGTTGAAGTAGAACAAATGATTGAGACCCATGCATAAACACTGTCATTAAAATATTACATAAATAAAGTTTTATTATTACATGCTGATTAAACAATATATGTACCTAAATATTTTTTGAGGTGAACAAACTGTTCTATTGTTTTGCCTGAGGTTTTTAAGTGTATTGTGTGATTAACATTTTTTAAACATAATTGGTGTAGAGAAAATATTAGACATAAACAATTAGCACAATCATTTATTTCAACTGTTTGTATTCATTCTCAACTTCAACTACTAATTTCTTAGAATTACTAAAAATGTTTAAAAGCCAGTTTTGTTCATACTGAAATACTATTGTATATTTATGCTAACTTATTGTAAAAGAAATGCTTTTGTATTAAATATATTCTTCACTTTTTCAGATTGACCAAAAAACAAAAAAAGCCTTCTTAACAGACTGGGGAATGGCGAACATAAGAGATACAGTTATTCTGAAAGTAGGAAGCCGATCCTATTCTCAGAAAATTGGACCTATTGGAGGAACTGCCATGTATATGGCACCAGAATGCGTGATTCATTATGAGCTTCCAAGCATGAAGACTGACGTGTGGTCACTTGGGGCAACACTGCTTGAATTATTTAGTAACCAAGCACCATGGCACACAAAGAATGCCAGGGAATTATGTGTTGCAATGACATCTCAAATACCACCACATGCAACGGCATTTGTAGATAGCAGAATTTTAACTATTATCCAAAGTTGTTTTGCATACAATGCTGATGACAGACCCACCCCTTCAGATCTAATAGGGCAAATAAAATGTCTTGAGGGTGTAAACTTACAATCACATTATGGCTATTCATGGTAGCATAATGACATGATTTAAAACATTTTTTTTTTATGGAGGATGTTTTAAGTTTATTTTTTGGGGGTTGTTATCTGTTGGATGTGCTGGTAAGGCTCCCAGCACATATACATAAACATAGGCCCCAATTAATGTAAAATATTACAAGAGAGTGTCTCTTCAGGACTTCTTCAGGTATATACAGTATATACATATATGTAAATCACAAAAAGAAAAAAAGCAGGTAGCACCAACAGCTTAACCAGATGTCGGGCTTCAATCGTGCTTGGTGTTTGCCAGGAATTCGCCTTTGGATGGCAGGTGCTTGCATGGAAATAGCAATCTTACCATCCACGAGTAAGAAGAAAAGCAGCAGCACTGACCGATCATTTAAGTTGTATGGTTCCTTTATTCAATCATAATAAAAAGCCTTTACACGGCTCGGGGGTGTGCAATACAAAGAAGTGTACAGGTACCGACGGCGGCCGTTTCGCGCTCGTCACAGCGCTTCCACGGGTAAGTGGTTGAATGGACGTGTGGTCAGAAATACACCTGTGTAAACAGAAACTCCTCCCACTCTACCCCGATACACCCACTTATCAAAGTGCATGAAAACATATTAAAAAGAAAGCAATATGTATATCCCTGACAAACAATACTGCGTACATATTGTCCCCACTAATCTATAGTACT
This sequence comes from Ranitomeya imitator, assembly GCF_032444005.1. NCBI lineage: Eukaryota > Metazoa > Chordata > Amphibia > Anura > Dendrobatidae > Ranitomeya > Ranitomeya imitator. Next base: position 265,441,956 of record NC_091287.1, on the reverse strand, counting down.
TTTGTTGAGAAATAAAAGGGAGAGGAATGAAAATAACAAATTGGTTGCCGGTAACTATCTATCTTATTTCTCTGTATTTCTCTTTTCTATTGGCAGCGTCCGCAACGCTAGTTTCCTTTGGGGATGCGCCGTTCTAACCAATTAGATTTTTTCTTAGTGATACGTTTCGTACCAAAATATCCCTTATTCATGTGCTACGTCTGTTTTAAATCAATGGACCTCCCAGTGTATTTCTCACCATGTCACGTCCTTTCAACCACTGACCTGTGGAAGCGCTGTGACGAGCGCGAAACGGCTGCCATCGGTACATGCACACTTCTTTGTATTGCACACCCCCGAGCCGTGTAAAGGCTTTTTATTATGATTGAATAAAGGAACCACATAACTTCAAGGATTGGCGAGTGCTGCTGCTTTTCTTCTTACTCGTGGATATATATATGTATATATATATTTATTAAGCTATATTTAAAGGGGTTGTACAATACTTGTACAACCACTTTTAATTCCCATTTGCATTTTTTTTTTAAAAAGCCTAGACTCACCTATATGTAACAGGGGCACACTTTACATAGTTATGACACTCGAGCAACACAACCAATCGCCGCGTGGTGTTTGCCTCCCCACCTTTAGACGCTTAACAGGAAGTAAGCATTTCTGGTGACTTCCTGTTCAGCTTTCCAAGGCGGGTAGGAAAATGCTCTACGGTGATTGGTTGCTGGGCTAGCATGTTGTAACTATATAAAGTTGGCCCCTGTTACCTAGGTGAGTCTAAGTATTTTTTTTTTTAAAAGGATGCAAATGGGAATTAAAAGTGGGTGTACAAGCATTGTACAACCCCTTTAAATATATATACCTGAAGAAGTCCTGAGAAGACACTCTCTTGTGTGACTTCAGACATTGCTGGAACCATGCCAGTACCAGAGTTGAGATTATTTTTTTTGTTATGATGGCCAAAACAGCTAACACGTTCCCTTTAAGACTGAAAAATGCATATTTATGTTTTTATTACTTATTTAGATTATTATGACATAAAAATAACTCTTTGGCTATCCGACTGTTTACCAAAAACAAAATGTGACAATAGAACATTACACTCTCAAATTCTGTTCAATAAATGTATAGATAGAATTGGCTTCACTAAAGTTCTTAGGAATGTCTGCTTTCATTATCTTGAGTTTGTTCATAAAATAAGATGCTAGATGGATATAGCAAGTTGTGGCATTTTGAATTGTCGATCGATCCTCAAATGTTGTTCCATGAAGTTGTGTGCTGCACAGCCATCTAAAAGATTTATTTCCAACTTGAAAAGGCTCATCTGCATCACCACAATAGTTTGTGGCATATTCCAGGAGGTCCTTGTCAACACGTTGTAATTGATTGTTTGAACCTAAGAAAAGATAGAGTACAATATATGACCTAATGTCCAATCAGGTTGGTTGCAATTAATACATTTACTCCGAAAGTGCGTACAATTACACTGGCATATTTTAGCACCCATAACACAATTTTCCCATGATGAAGCAAGAGCGAAACATGTGTCGGGGCCTCGGCGTGACGCACAGGCAATTACATTATTGAACCATGGGTAAGAGGGTTTGTTATTTTGATTTATGGTAGCACTAAGGGCCTTTTTTTAACATATAGCTGGCTAGTGATATGTGATGTTATGATTCCTTGTCAAATGTATATAGACAAAGGAACTTGTGCATTATACACCTGCAAATGATTTTTTCACATAACGTAGCTCAGATTCACTAGTGTGTCCCGCTTTGGCTCCTTTTCTTTTTTCCACGTAGGTTTTCGGTTCAGGATATACAATATGGCTGTTATGCCACTTCAATGGATTTTTTTCCTGTTCTGATTATTACTTTTTGCCTGTGTGGTTGCACCATGGTTGCCGTGTCATTCCCTGGTTTTAAGCCATTATTATTCTGTTGTGTGATGCAATTTATTTGTATAGGAATTTTTGAATTTTATTGCCGTTATTATTGTAATAAATAAAGTTCTTTTTGCAGTTTTGTACTAACTGGGCTGTTATGACATTCTTTATTTATCTATAGATAAGTATGTTTACTTGATTAGACATTTAAGCTCCCTCAGGTTCAACATTGCCAAACACAATTTTCTATTAGTTTTTAGCTTTATTTCTTTGGGTATGGAAGTATCATACTTTTCTTACTTCCTTTGTGAAATCGGTTGATGGGAACTAGCTACTTTAACATTGTATATCTTTAATACAAATTCAACATGAATAAATAACATGATTTCATAATACAATAATAACTTTTCTTTAATGTCATATTTCAGACAAGTGATAAATTTAAAAGATAGTCAAAATTAAACTTTTGGACAAGTGTACCCTTTAATACAGATGTGTCACTTCAACAAATGGCATTCATCATGTACAGAAATATAATACAAGGCACTTAGTAATATCTTGTGATTTTGCATATTGGCTCCTGTGGGGGCTTGATTAATTTTTCAATCACATCATACACTGCTCATATCCAGGGATTATAATGAGCCTGGAATCCAATGGTTGTCATGCTTGTACACTACAACAAAAATATCCCTCTGTGCTACAGAAATTATAACTTTCTGTGTATGCCGACACTCACTGGACACCCACAGGAGGTGAGTCAAGACAGCGTCGGAGGTACTTAGCTGATCCCACAATATCATGGCAATGTATCGGCAACCCCTGATTGCGTCCTGGGGTCAGCGATGGTGGAGGGGAATGGAGCATTCCCTGCTGGTGTGTCTTAGATCGCGTTGTCAGTGTTTGACAGCGCAAACTAAGAAGTTAACAGAGATCTGCCTGTACATGAAGGTTGATGAGATCAGCTGCCATTCATGGGGAATGATATAAGCTCAGTGAGTGAGCCCACATGTAAGGGAGGCAGACAGCTAAGGACGTACTCCTACACTACATCCAATTTGGGAACATAACTTTTTGGATCTGTTCACTATTATCCTGTGCTATATGTGAGGCACTTACATTACAGTTTCCATCTATATCTTCAAAATGCGTGATTCAGGTGAAACCCCCCACAAATCCATTCACAAATGAGCTAGCAGACTTACTCTGGAATCTGTTCACCCTTTTAATCATTGCAATACTGTGCTGCTATCAAAGCTGCATTGTATGAATCTTCCGTGATCATGCTGCCCGTTACTGATCATGATGACCTTGGATCACGATGGTGGCGATCAGGCCCTCACGATCGAAGGGGCTACCGATCGTAGGAGAGAGGTAGCGCAATCCCTCTCAAAATTATATAACTGCCGCATTCCATACAGATCGCGTCAATAAGGTGTTTAAATCACAAGAGACGACACGGCAACTGTACTAGGTTGTGAGAGGCTAGGCACAGCTATCAGGAAAGACAAGTGCTTTTCAATGCAGTACCACATAGGCAGCTGATAAATTCTTGAAGATTAACCCCTTAGTGACGGAGCCAAATTTTTTAAATCTGACCAGTGTCACTTTATGTGGTAATAACTCTGCAACGCTTCAACAAATCCCAGTGATTTTGAGATTGTTTTTTCATGACACATTATACTTTATGATAATGGTAAATTTAGCTCAATATGTTTTGTGTTTATTTGTAAAAAAATATCAAAAATTTTAGAAAAATGTTAAAAAAAATTGCAATTTTCGAAATTTGAATGTTTATCCCTTTAATCCAGATGGCCATACCACAGCAAACCATTAATAAATAACAGTTCCCTCATGTCCATCATTTGTAAAATGTTATTTTATTTTGTTAGCATTTTAGGAGGATTAAAAATGTAGCAGCAATTTTTCATTTTTTCAAGGAAATGTACTAAATTTATTTTTTTTAGGGACTTATCCATGTTTGAAGTGACTTTAGGGGTCTCATATATTGGGAAACCCCCAAACGTGATACTATTTTAAAAACAGCACTCCCTGACATATTGAAAACTGCAGTCAGGTAGTTTATTAACCCTTCAGATGCTTTACAGGAATTAATGTAAAGTGTTATGACAGAAATGAAAATGTGTATATTTACTACCTAAATGTCTCCAACTTCTGAACAGATTACTACAGCTGTCAGACTCTAAGGCCGCTATTTGGATGTGAATTGCCATGGCAAACATCAGGACCACACAATCATGATCTGAGGGCACCAATTTGGATAAAGAGGAAGCCCCCACAGTGTTAACCATTTATAATGATGTAGTCACTATTTACAGCATCATCTAAGGGGTTAAACAGACTTGGACTGTGCAAACAGTGATCGTGGCTGATGCAGCAAGTTGTCAGCTATAGTGTACAGCCGACAGCTAGAGTTGAGCGACCTTGACCTTTTTAGAGTCGAGCCGGGTTTTGCGAAACCCGACTATGTCCAAAGTCGGGTCGAGTGAAATCGGCCGATTATGACGTAAAGTCGGGATCGACCGAAACACGAAACCCAATGCAAGTCAATGGGGCAGCATAGTCGGCAGTGAGTGGGGGCCAGGAAAACACCTAGAGTGGCCATTTTAATGTCAAAACCATCCATTCTTCTTAATGAAGCTTGTCAAGCGTAATTTACCTTATAATAATTGGAAGGCATTTGAAATTGGGGGTCATTTGGCTAAAGTTGTGGGGGGTAGGGCTGGTTCAAGTAATTAGTGGGCCCAGGAAATCTGGACCACGTCACGGCAGTGGAGCAGGGAGAGGTAAGTATTTCAACTTTGCAAGTGCTGTGAACCTGAGCAAGCAGGGGGGGCCCACTCGTTGGCATTGGCACTGGCACAGGGCCCCTCAAAGTACAGCGGTGTGTTTGCACGGCGGGGGCGCCTCCCACCGGCAGCAACACTTTTGCGTACTATGAGAGGCCCTGTGCCAGTGACGTCGCCAACTAGTATTCCTCCCCCCACCTGATGAAGGAACCTGCACTTTCATCTGCACCTTCCTCTTTGTCCCCGTGTAAGGTGGTATGGTATGCGGGAAGAGCAACCTGACTTTCAGCAGGGTCACAATGTTGTTGTGTAGCGTGCACGGGGAATGTTGCGTTATGGGTCAATGTACCAGCAGACTCATCTATCACTGGCTGGGCAATGGGCACGATGAAGTGGAAACACAGATATAGGCCCAAAGAAGAAAGTGGGCTAAATGCAGTTCAAAATTGGTAACACAGGAATAACCAGGGGGCATTGCAGTGGAGGACAACTGGAATGAGAGGCTGACACAGAGAGTAGGGCCAAATCAGTAAGTAGTCGAAATGCAGTTCAAAATTGGCAACCGTAGTAAACAGGCGGCACAGCTTTGTTCAGTGGAGGAGAACAGCAAGGAGTGGCAGACACCGATAGTAGGCCCCAAACCAACTAGTACGCCAAATGCAGTTGTTCCATTTAACCACAATTTAATGAGAGCCTGAAGATAGAAGCTCAGGAAAGGCAACCTGGGGAACACCTTGGAGTGTAACACACCATCTCTCTCCACCCCATACCCATTTTGTATGGCCTAATGCAGTGTACTTTTCTACAACTACTAAACGAGAGTCGGAAGACCGAAGCAATGGCAAGGAAACCTGGGGAACACCTTAGAGTGTAACACACCCTCTCTCTACACCCCATACCCAATTTGAAGGCCTAATGCAGTGTAGTTTCCAAGAACTACTAAACGAGAGCCGGAAGATCGAAGCTCAGGAAAGGCAACCTGGGGAACACCTTGGAGTGTAACACACCCTCTCGCTACACCCCATACCCAATTTGAAGGCCTAATGCAGCGTAGTTTCCAACAACTACTAAACGAGAGCCGGAAGATCGAAGCTCAGGAAAGGCAACCTGGGGAACACCTTGGAGTGTAACACACCCTCTCTCTACACCCCATACCCAATTTGAAGGCCTAATGCAGTGTAGTTTCCAAGAACTACTAAACGAGAGCCGGAAGATCGAAGCTCAGGAAAGGCAACCTGGGGAACACCTTGGAGTGTAACACACCCTCTCGCTACACCCCATACCCAATTTGAAGGCCTAATGCAGCGTAGTTTCCAACAACTACTAAACGAGAGCCGGAAGATCGAAGCTCAGGAAAGGCAACCTGGGGAACACCTTGGAGTGGAACACACCATCTCTCTACACCCCATACCCAATTTGAAGGCCTAATGCAGAGTAGTTTCCAAGAACTACTAAACGAGAGCCGGAAGATCGAAGCTCAGGAAAGGCAACCTGGGGAACACCTTGGAGTGTAACACAACGTCTCTCTACACGACGGAAGGGCTGATTCTTAGGAAGGAAGGCTGTTGGAAATAAGCATTGCGCGTCCGAGGGTGATTATATTCTTATTAGGTATATACTCACCCTCGGACGCGCCCTGCTTCTTTATTTGGAATGAATGTTTATTTGCAATGTGGTGTTGACTTTCTCTATTATTTTGGTAATTAATGATTTTATTATTTTCATTATTTTGCATCTTCTCGGCAATAATATAAAGAAGACGCGACAGGACAACACTCGGTGGATGCCATATGTGTGTTTTCAATTTAAAAAAACTTTCAGTTAACTACTTGCAGGAGAAAGTAATTGTAGCTGGTGGCCATTTTTAGTACTGTACCAGATTAGAGTTGTGTGTTTGTTTTTAATGTTAAAATGTCTGCATTTGATATCTCACCAGTATTTTCTTTTTTATAAGCAAAATACTTATTTTTATATTTTCTGATGTTGGTTCCAGGGGTACACGGCCAGCAGTGCCCTGGTCAGTGTAGTAGTAGTTGAAAGAATGGACCGCAGACAGGCATCGAAGGCCTAAAATAATAACACATGGCTGTAGGCAATTTTAAATTGGTTCCAGGGGTACACGGACAGCAGTGGTGTGGTCAGTGGAGGCCTAGTGGAAGGAGTGACCGCAGACAGGCATCGAAGGCCTAAAATAATAACACATGGCTGTAGGCAATTTTAAATTGGTTCCAGGGGTACACGGACAGCAGTGGTGTGGTCAGTGGAGGCCTAGTGGAAGGAGTGACCGCAGACAGGCATCGAAGGCCTAAAATAATAACACATGGCTGTAGGCAATTTTAAATTGGTTCCAGGGGTACACGGGCAGCAGTGACCTGGTCAGTGTAGTAGTAGTTGAAAGAATGGACCGCAGACAGGCATCGAAGGCCTAAAATAAAAAAATTGGGCTGGCTGTAGGCAATTTTAAATTGGTTCCAGGGGTACACGGGCAGCAGTGACCTGGTCAGTGTAGTAGTAGTTGAAAGAATGGACCGCAGACAGGCATCGAAGGCCTAAAATAAAAAAATTGGGCTGGCTGTAGGCAATTTTAAATTGGTTCCAGGGGTACACGGGCAGCAGTGGTGTGGTCAGTGGAGGCCTAGTGGAAGGAGTGACCGCAGACAGGCATCGAAGGCCTAACATAACAAACTTGGGCTGGCTGTAGGCACTTTTAAATTGGTTCCAGGGGTACACGGGCAGCAGTGGTCTGGTCAGTGGAAGTCTAGTGGAAGGAGTGACCGCAGACAGGCATCGAAGGCCTAAAATAATAACACATGGCTGTAGGCAATTTTAAATTGGTTCCAGGGGTACACGGACAGCAGTGGTGTGGTCAGTGGAGGCCTAGTGGAAGGAGTGACCGCAGACAGGCATCGAAGGCCTAAAATAATAACACATGGCTGTAGGCAATTTTAAATTGGTTCCAGGGGTACACGGACAGCAGTGGTGTGGTCAGTGGAGGCCTAGTGGAAGGAGTGACCGCAGACAGGCATCGAAGGCCTAAAATAATAACACATGGCTGTAGGCAATTTTAAATTGGTTCCAGGGGTACACGGGCAGCAGTGACCTGGTCAGTGTAGTAGTAGTTGAAAGAATGGACCGCAGACAGGCATCGAAGGCCTAAAATAAAAAAATTGGGCTGGCTGTAGGCAATTTTAAATTGGTTCCAGGGGTACACGGGCAGCAGTGACCTGGTCAGTGTAGTAGTAGTTGAAAGAATGGACCGCAGACAGGCATCGAAGGCCTAAAATAAAAAAATTGGGCTGGCTGTAGGCAATTTTAAATTGGTTCCAGGGGTACACGGGCAGCAGTGACCTGGTCAGTGTAGTAGTAGTTGAAAGAATGGACCGCAGACAGGCATCGAAGGCCTAAAATAAAAAAATTGGGCTGGCTGTAGGCAATTTTAAATTGGTTCCAGGGGTACACGGGCAGCAGTGACCTGGTCAGTGTAGTAGTAGTTGAAAGAATGGACCGCAGACAGGCATCGAAGGCCTAAAATAAAAAAATTGGGCTGGCTGTAGGCAATTTTAAATTGGTTCCAGGGGTACACGGGCAGCAGTGGTGTGGTCAGTGGAGGCCTAGTGGAAGGAGTGACCGCAGACAGGCATCGAAGGCCTAACATAACAAACTTGGGCTGGCTGTAGGCACTTTTAAATTGGTTCCAGGGGTACACGGGCAGCAGTGGTCTGGTCAGTGGAAGTCTAGTGGAAGGAGTGACCGCAGACAGGCATCGAAGGCCTAAAATAATAACACATGGCTGTAGGCAATTTTAAATTGGTTCCAGGGGTACACGGACAGCAGTGGTGTGGTCAGTGGAGGCCTAGTGGAAGGAGTGACCGCAGACAGGCATCGAAGGCCTAAAATAATAACACATGGCTGTAGGCAATTTTAAATTGGTTCCAGGGGTACACGGACAGCAGTGGTGTGGTCAGTGGAGGCCTAGTGGAAGGAGTGACCGCAGACAGGCATCGAAGGCCTAAAATAATAACACATGGCTGTAGGCAATTTTAAATTGGTTCCAGGGGTACACGGGCAGCAGTGACCTGGTCAGTGTAGTAGTAGTTGAAAGAATGGACCGCAGACAGGCATCGAAGGCCTAAAATAAAAAAATTGGGCTGGCTGTAGGCAATTTTAAATTGGTTCCAGGGGTACACGGGCAGCAGTGGTGTGGTCAGTGGAGGCCTAGTGGAAGGAGTGACCGCAGACAGGCATCGAAGGCCTAAAATAATAACACATGGCTGTAGGCAATTTTAAATTGGTTCCAGGGGTACACGGGCAGCAGTGACCTGGTCAGTGTAGTAGTAGTTGAAAGAATGGACCGCAGACAGGCATCGAAGGCCTAAAATAAAAAAATTGGGCTGGCTGTAGGCAATTTTAAATTGGTTCCAGGGGTACACGGGCAGCAGTGGTGTGGTCAGTGGAGGCCTAGTGGAAGGAGTGACCGCAGACAGGCATCGAAGGCCTAAAATAATAACACATGGCTGTAGGCAATTTTAAATTGGTTCCAGGGGTACACGGGCAGCAGTGACCTGGTCAGTGTAGTAGTAGTTGAAAGAATGGACCGCAGACAGGCATCGAAGGCCTAAAATAAAAAAATTGGGCTGGCTGTAGGCAATTTTAAATTGGTTCCAGGGGTACACGGGCAGCAGTGACCTGGTCAGTGTAGTAGTAGTTGAAAGAATGGACCGCAGACAGGCATCGAAGGCCTAACATAACAAACTTGGGCTGGCTGTAGGCACTTTTAAATTGGTTCCAGGGGTACACGGGCAGCAGTGGTCTGGTCAGTGGAAGTCTAGTGGAAGGAGTGACCGCAGACAGGCATCGAAGGCCTAAAATAATAACACATGGCTGTAGGCAATTTTAAATTGGTTCCAGGGGTACACGGACAGCAGTGGTGTGGTCAGTGGAGGCCTAGTGGAAGGAGTGACCGCAGACAGGCATCGAAGGCCTAAAATAATAACACATGGCTGTAGGCAATTTTAAATTGGTTCCAGGGGTACACGGGCAGCAGTGACCTGGTCAGTGTAGTAGTAGTTGAAAGAATGGACCGCAGACAGGCATCGAAGGCCTAAAATAAAAAAATTGGGCTGGCTGTAGGCAATTTTAAATTGGTTCCAGGGGTACACGGGCAGCAGTGACCTGGTCAGTGTAGTAGTAGTTGAAAGAATGGACCGCAGACAGGCATCGAAGGCCTAAAATAAAAAAATTGGGCTGGCTGTAGGCAATTTTAAATTGGTTCCAGGGGTACACGGGCAGCAGTGACCTGGTCAGTGTAGTAGTAGTTGAAAGAATGGACCGCAGACAGGCATCGAAGGCCTAAAATAAAAAAATTGGGCTGGCTGTAGGCAATTTTAAATTGGTTCCAGGGGTACACGGGCAGCAGTGACCTGGTCAGTGTAGTAGTAGTTGAAAGAATGGACCGCAGACAGGCATCGAAGGCCTAAAATAAAAAAATTGGGCTGGCTGTAGGCAATTTTAAATTGGTTCCAGGGGTACACGGGCAGCAGTGGTGTGGTCAGTGGAGGCCTAGTGGAAGGAGTGACCGCAGACAGGCATCGAAGGCCTAAAATAATAACACATGGCTGTAGGCACTTTTAAATTGGTTCCAGGGGTACACGGGCAGCAGTGGTCTGGTCAGTGGAAGTCTAGTGGAAGGAGTGACCGCAGACAGGCTTCGAAGGCCTAACATAACAAAATTGGGCTGGCTGTAGGCACTTTAAATTGGTTCCAGGGGTACATGGGCAGCAGTGTATGGTCAGTGGAAGTCTAGTGGAAGGAGTGACGGCAGACAGTCTTCGAAGGCCTAACATAACAAAATTGGGCTGACTGTAGGCACTTTTAAATTGGTTCCAGGGTAACACGGCCAGCAGTGGCCTGGTCAGTGTAGTAGTTGTAGAAAGAAGGGACCGCAGACAGGCTTCGAAGGCCTAACATAACAAAAATGTCAAAACAATGGTATTGTCAGTGCCAGGCATTGAAGGATGTCAGCGGCTAGACTACACATTGGTGAAGCTGTGAGAGATAATTTTGCTAGTGGTAGAGCACTGTTTGAGCTGGGGGGGGGAACTGTCTTGTGGCCGGCGGTACAGGCACAGGGCCCCTCATATTACAACGGTGTGTCTGACGTTGGGTGCGCACCACCACCGCCAGAGACACTTTATTGTACTATGAGGGACCCAGTGGCAGTGCCGTCGACCAAAAGCGGCCACACCCACCTCTTCAGACAAACAGCACTCTCAAGGGTCCAAGCGCAAAGTGGCGATAGCACGGCCCCGTGTGGGGAGTTTGGCCATTTCGTGAGGTGGAAACATGTCGTATGCTGGACAATCAGGTGAAGAAAATTACGAGATTGGAAAAGTCATTCAGAATAGTCCACAGGCAAGACCTTTTCATAGGAAAGCTAGGTGTCAGCCGGGCAGGGTGGGGCAAAAGATTTTGAAATCCAGTTGTGGTTCATTTTAATGAAGGTTAGATCATCTACATTTTGGGTAGCCAGACGAGTCCTTTTTTCTGTTAGTATTGAACCTGCAGCACTGAATACTCTTTCTGATAGGACACTAGCTGCCGGGCAAGCAAGCTCCTGCAATGCATATTCTGCCAATTCTGGCCAGGTGTCTAATTTGGATGCCCAGTAATCAAATGGGAATGACGGTTGAGGGAGAACGTCGATAAGGGATGAAAAATAGTTTGTAACCATACTGGACAAATGTTGTCTCCTGTCACTTTGAATTGATGCTGCAGTACCTGTCCTGTCTGCGGTCATAGAAAAATCACTCCACAACCTGGTCAGAAAACCCCTCTGTCCAACGCCACTTCTGATTTCTGCCCCTCTAACACCTCTGGTCTGCTGGCCCCTGGAGCTCGTGTGAGAACGATCACGGGCGCTGTGTGCAGGGAATGCCAGAAGCAAACGGTCAACAAGAGTTGATTGTTTTGTTGCTAATATTAGTTCCAAGTTCTCATGTGGCATAATATTTTGCAATTTGCCTTTATAGCGAGGATCAAGGAGGCAGGCCAACCAGTAATCGTCATCGTTCATCATTTTTGTAATGCGTGTGTCCCTTTTGAGGATACGCAAGGCATAATCCGCCATGTGGGCCAAAGTTCCCGTTGTCAAATCTGCGGTTGTGCTTGGTTGAGGGGCAGTTGCAGGCAAATCTACGTCACTTGTGTCCCTCAAAAAACCAGAACCCGGCCTTGCCACGCCACCAATTTCCCGTGCCCCCGGGAAAGCTTCCTCATTAAAAATATACTCATCCCCATCATCCTCCTCATCCTCCACCTCCTCTTCGCCCGGTACCTCGTCATGTACACTGCCCTGACCAGACAATCGCTGACTGTCATCAAGGCTTTCCTCTTCCTCTGGTGCAGACGCCTGATCCTTTATGTGCGTCAAACTTTGCATCAGCAGACGCATTAGGGGGATGCTCATGCTTATTATGGCGTTGTCTGCACTAACCAGCCGTGTGCATTCCTCAAAACACTGAAGGACTTGACACATGTCTTGAATCTTCGACCACTGCACACCTGACAACTCCATGTCTGCCATCCTACTGCCTGCCCGTGTATGTGTATCCTCCCACAAAAACATAACAGCCCGCCTCTGTTCGCACAGTCTCTGAAGCATGTGCAGTGTTGAGTTCCACCTTGTTGCAACGTCTATGATTAGGCGATGCTGGGGAAGGTTCAAAGAACGCTGATAGGTCTGCATACGGCTGGAGTGTACAGGCGAACGGCGGATATGTGCGCAAAGTCCACGCACTTTGAGGAGCAGGTCGGATAACCCCGGATAACTTTTCAGGAAGCACTGCACCACCAGGTTTAAGGTGTGAGCCAGGCAAGGAATGTGTTTCAGTTGGGAAAGGGAGATGGCAGCCATGAAATTCCTTCCGTTATCACTCACTACCTTGCCTGCCTCAAGATCTACAGTGCCCAGCCACGACTGCGTTTCTTGCTGCAAGAACTCGGACAGAACTTCCGCGGTGTGTCTATTGTCGCCCAAACACTTCATAGCCAATACAGCCTGCTGACGTATGCCAGTAGCTGCCCCATAATGGGAGACCTGGTGTGCAACAGTGGCAGGTGCGGATGGAGTGTTTGTGCGACTGCGGTCTGTGGACGAGCTCTTGCTTCTGCAGGAGGACGAGGAGGAGGAGGAGGAGGGGGTGCGAACGGCTACAGACAACTGTTTACTAGACCGTGGGCTAGGCAGAACTGTCCCAAACTTGCTGTCCCCTGTGGACCCTGAATCCACCACATTTACCCAGTGTGCCGTGATGGACACGTAACGTCCCTGGCCATGCCTACTGGTCCATGCATCTGTTGTCAGGTGCACCTTTGTGCTCACAGATTGCCTGAGTGCATGGACGATGCGCTCTTTAACATGCTGGTGGAGGGCTGGGATGGCTTTTCTGGAAAAAAAGTGTCGACTGGGTAGCTCGTAGCGTGGTACAGCGTAGTCCATCAGGTCTTTGAAAGCTTCGCTTTCAACTAACCGGTAGGGCATCATCTCTAACGAGATTAGTCTAGCTATGTGGGCGTTCAAACCCTGTGTACGCGGATGCGAGGCTAAGTATTTCCTTTTTCTAACCATAGTCTCATGTAGGGTGAGCTGGACTGGAGAGCTGGAGATCGTGGAACTAGCGGGGGTGCCGGTGGACATGGCAGACTGAGAGACGGTGGGAGATGGTATTGTTGCCGCCGGTGCCCTAGATGCAGTGTTTCCTACTACGAAACTGGTGATTCCCTGACCCTGACTGCTTTGGCCTGGCAAAGATACCTGCACAGATACAGCAGGTGGTGCGCTAAATGGTGGTCCTACACTGCCGGAAGGGATGTTGCGTTGATGACTAGCTTCATTGGCCGAGGGTGCAACAACCTTAAGGGACGTTTGGTAGTTAGTCCAAGCTTTCAAATGCATGGTGGTTAAATGTCTATGCATGCAACTAGTATTGAGACTTTTCAGATTCTGACCTCTGCTTAAGGAAGTAGAACATTTTTGACAGATGACTTTGCGCTGATCAATTGGATGTTGTTTAAAAAAATGCCAGACTGCACTCTTTCTAGCATCGGATACCTTTTCAGGCATTGCAGACTGAGCTTTAACCGGATGGCCACGCTGTCCTCCACCAGGTTTTGGCTTTGCCACGCGTTTTGGGCAAGATACGGGCCCGGCAGATGGAACCTGTGGCGATGTTGATGCCTGCTGCGGCCCCTCCTCCTCCTCTGCTTCAGAACTGCTGCCGCCTGCACCCTGTTCCCCCAATGGCTGCCAATCGGGGTCAAGAACTGGGTCATCTAATAACTCTTCTTGTACCTCCTGCGCAACTTCGTCTGTGTCACCGTGTCGTTCGGTGGTATAGCGTTCGTGATGGGGCAACATAGTCTCATCAGGGTCTGATTCTTGATCAGCACCCTGCGAGGGCAATGTTGTGGTCTGAGTCAAAGGACCAGCATAGTAGTCTGGCTGTGGCTGTGCGTCAGTGCACTCCATGTCAGATTCAATTTGTAATGGGCATGGACTGTTAACTGCTTCACTTTCTAAGCCAGGGACGGTATGTGTAAAGAGCTCCATGGAGTAACCCGTTGTGTCGCCTGCTGCATTCTTCTCTGTTGTTGTTTTTGCTGAAGAGGACAAGGAAGTGACTTGTCCCTGACCGTGAACATCCACTAACGACGCGCTGCTTTTACTTTTACCAGTTTCACGAGATGAGGCAAAAGAGCTAGAGGCTGAGTCAGCAAGATAAGCCAAAACTTGCTCTTGCTGCTCCGGCTTTAAAAGCGGTTTTCCTAATCCCAGAAAAGGGAGCGTTCGAGGCCTTGTGTAGCCGGACGACGAACCTGGCTCCACAGCTCCAGACTTAGGTGCAATATTTTTTCCCCCACGACCACCTGATGCTCCACCACTACCACTACCCTCATTACCAGCTGACAATGAACGCCCCCGGCCACGACCTCTTCCACTAGACTTCCTCATTGTTTTAAAAACGTAACCAAACTAACGTTATTTGTTGCAGTCACACAACTTACACGGTGAGCTATAACTTCTGTATGATTTAGCTACCCCTTTACAGGTTGGTGAGACCACAGCGAAAATCAGGCCCAATGTTACACACTCTTTTTTTGGTGGCTGCAAATTAGAGAGATGCCCCACACGCAGGACTGTCACTGAAGCACAAATGTTAATATTAATGTCACACTATTATTTTTTTTTTATTTTTATTTTTTTCAGGAACACTTTAGAAACCCCCCAAAAAAAAAAAAAAAGATTTTTGCAGGGAGAATTTAGAAAACAAATGTAACAAACTATATGCTTTCTATGGGCCACTGAGTGAGAGATGACGCACACAGGAATCAGGAGTGGCACACAAGCCCAGAGGCCAATATTTTTCTACCAATGATTGATGGAGTTATTTTCTCTGGTAGATTTTGGAACCCAAATCAAGGAAAAAAAATGTAGGCTTTCTATGGACCACAATTGGAGAGAGAGAGAGAGAGAGATGGCACACCCAGGAGTCAAGACTGGCACACAAGCAGAAAGGCCAATATTAATCTCCCACTGTTTTTTTTGGTTGTTTTTTTTTTTTTTTTTTTCAGGGAGACTTTAGAAAAAAAAATAATAAAAAAAATATGATTTTATCAGGAAGAATTTAGAAACCAAATAAAATAAAATGATTTTTTCAGGGAGAATTTAGAAAACAAATAAAACCAAAAATAGGCGTTCTATGGCCCACTGACTGAGAGATGACGCACCCAGGAGTCAAGACTGGCACACAAGCAGAAAGGCCAATATTAATCTCCCACTGTTTTTTTTGGTTGTTTTTTTTTTTTTTTTTTTCAGGGAGACTTTAGAAAAAAAAATAATAAAAAAAATATGATTTTATCAGGAAGAATTTAGAAACCAAATAAAATAAAATGATTTTTTCAGGGAGAATTTAGAAAACAAATAAAACCAAAAATAGGCGTTCTATGGCCCACTGACTGAGAGATGACGCACCCAGGAGTCAAGACTGGCACACAAGCAGAAAGGCCAATATTAATCTCCCACTGTTTTTTTTGGTTGTTTTTTTTTTTTTTTTTTCAGGGAGACTTTAGAAAAAAAAATAATAAAAAAAATATGATTTTATCAGGAAGAATTTAGAAACCAAATAAAATAAAATGATTTTTTCAGGGAGAATTTATAAAACAAATAAAACCAAAAATAGGCGTTCTATGGCCCACTGACTGAGAGATGACGCACCCAGGAGTCAAGACTGGCACACAAGCAGAAAGGCCAATATTAATCTCCCACTGTTTTTTTTTTTTTTTTTCAGGGAGACTTTAGAAAAAAAAATAATAAAAAAAATATGATTTTATCAGGAAGAATTTAGAAACCAAATAAAATAAAATAATTTTTTCAGGGAGAATTTAGAAAACAAATAAAACCAAAAATAGGCGTTCTATGGCCCACTGACTGAGAGATGACGCACACAGGAGTCAGGAGTGGCACACAAACCCAGAGGCCAATATTTTTCTACCAATGATTGATGTAGTTATTTTCTCTGGTAGATTTTAGAACCCAAATCAAGGAAAAAAAATATAGGCTTTCTATGGACCACAATTGGAGAGAGAGAGAGAGAGAGAGAGAGAGAGAGAGAGAGAGAGATGGCACACCCAGGAGTCAAGACTGGCACACAAGCAGAAAGGCCAATATTAATCTCCCACTGTTTTTTTGGTTGTTTTTTTTTTTTTTTTTTTTCAGGGAGACTTTAGAAATAAAAATAATAAAAAAAATATGATTTTATCAGGAAGAATTTAGAAACCAAATAAAATAAAATGATTTTTTCAGGGAGAATTTAGAAAACAAATAAAACCAAAAATATGCGTTCTATGGCCCACTGACTGAGAGAGAGAGAGAGATGGAACGCTTAGTACTGGCACACAAGCCCAAAGGGCAATATTAATCTCCCTTTTTTTTTCCAGGGAGAATTTCTGAAACCCAAAAAAAAAATAAAATAGGCTTTCTATGGCCCACTATTTGTGAGAGAGATGGGACGCTCAGGACTGGCACAGATGGCACGCTCAGGACTGGCACAGAAGCCCAGAGGCCAATATTAATCTCCCTTTTTTTCTGGGAGAATTTATAAAACCAAAAAAATATTTAAATAGGCTTTCTATGGCCCACTATTTGTGAGAGAGATGGCACGCTCAGGACTGGCACAGATGGCACGCTCACAACTGGCACAGAAGCCCAGAGGCCAATATTAATCTCCCTTTTTTTCTGGGAGAATTTATAAAACCAAAAAAATATTTAAATAGGCTTTCTATGGCCCACTATTTGTGAGAGAGATGGCACGCTCAGGACTGGCACAGATGGCACGCTCACAACTGGCACACAAGCCCAGAGGCCAATATTAATCTCCCTTTTTTCAGGGAAAATTTATAAAACCAAAAAAAAAATTAAATAGGCTTTCTATGGCCCACTATTTGTGAGAGAGATGGCACGCTCAGGACTGGCACAGATGGCACGCTCACAACTGGCACACAAGCCCAGAGGCCAATATTAATCTCCCTTTTTTCAGGGAAAATTTATAAAACCAAAAAAAAAATTAAATAGGCTTTCTATGGCCCACTATTTGTGAGAGAGATGGGACGCTCAGGACTGGCACAGATGGCACGCTCAGGACTGGCACAGAAGCCCAGAGGCCAATATTAATCTCCCTTTTTTTCAGGGAGAATTTATAAAACCCAAAAAAAAATAAAATAGGCTTTCTATGGCCCACTATTTGTGAGAGAGATGGCACACTCAGGACTGGCACACAAGCCCAAAGGCCAATATTAATCTCCCACTGTATTTTTATCAGGGAGAATTTATACACCCCACAAAAAAAAATACAGAAAAATGAAAAGGCTTTCTATGGCCCACTATGTGAGAGAGATGGCACACACAGGGATGGCACTCTAGCAGAAATGCCAAATTGCCAATCTTAATCTCCCACCAAAAAAAAAAAAAAAAAAAAAACAGGGAATGTCCTACAATTACTATCTCCCTGCCTGCAGTAATCTCAGCCAGGTATGGCAGGCAGCTACTATCTCCCTGCCTGCAGTAATCTCAGCCAGGTATGGCAGGCAGCAATAAGGAGTGGACTGATGCACAAATGAAATAAAAAGTGTGGACAAACAAAAAAGATAGCTGTGCAGAAAGGAAGGAACAAGAGGATTTGTGCTTTGAAAAAAGCAGTTGGTTTGCACAGCGGCGTACACACAGCAATGCAGCTATCAGGGAGCCTTCTAGGGCAGCCCAATGAGCTACAGCGCTGAGGGGAAAAAAAAAAAAAAAAAAAATTCCACTGTCCCTGCACACCGAGGGTGGTGTTGGACAGTGCAAATCGCTGCAGCACAAGCGGTTTTGTGGTTAATGGACCCTGCCTAACGCTATCCCTGCTTCTGACAAAGCGGCAGCAACCTCTCCCTAAGCTCAGATCAGCAGCAGTAAGATGGCGGTCGGCGGGAACGCCTCTTTATAGCCCCTGTGACGTCGCAGACAGCAAGCCAATCACTGCAATGCCCTTCTCTAAGATGGTGGGGACCAGGACCTATGTCATCACGCTGCCCACACTCTGCGTTTACCTTCATTGGCTGAGAAATGGCGCTTTTCGCGTCATTGAAACGCGACTTTGGCGCGAAAGTCGCGTACCGCATGGCCGACCCCGCACAGGGGTCGGATCGGGTTTCATGAAACCCCGACTTAGCCAAAAGTCGGCGACTTTTGAAAATGTTCGACCCGTTTCGCTCAACCCTACCGACAGCTGCTGGATTGTCACCTGTATGGGGAGGCTATTCTCTTATATCTCAGGTCAGTTAAAAGACGTATTGGCGGTCATTAAGATGTTAATCTTAATCAAGGAATAAGTAAATAAATTAACATTTGGCTGATAAATAGATACCACAGTGTTGAGATCAATGTTGTCCATTATGAGGAGAGTCAAGTTCCCAGTTGTGGACCTCAAGTATCTGTACTTGATCCTATTCCTTTTTATGCTTTTGCAAGTGACATAAGAGAAGGTGTACAAGTCTAATTGTACCTGTTTGCTGATAACACAAATGTGTTTAACAGGGTACATATTACTGTATGCATTATTAACATCGAAATATATTTCACTTGACTGTATAAATTGTCATAACAATGGAAAGGGCAGATCAATATGTCCAAAATAATTAACATAGTAAGTCCTCGGATTTTGGTCTGGTTCTGTTGGGGCAAATTCCTTAGTTGATGTAAAAACACATAAATCCATGCGACACATTCATTCCTGCACTATGACTGTCAAAGGTCGTTATTAGTTTATATTCCCATACTGTTCTGTCTCTCTTAGATTTGAAGCTACCTTTTAAACACAAGTAATTCCATGTCCATAATGTTATGATTTGGGAGACAGAAATGTATTGCCACAAGAAGATCCATTCTTTTTTCTCTTATTGTGTGGCGGTGAGAGTTCATCCTTGTTCTCAGTTTCTGCCCTGTCTCCCCCACATACAGACCCCCCCATTGGACATTTAGTACAAATAATTAGGTACACCACATTAGAAGTGGCGCAGCTGAAAGTACCTGGTATCTTGTAGTCTTGTAATTCTGCTTCATGTCACCTGTCTTTTCCATGTGTTTTTTTTTGTTTTTGTTTTTTTGTTCTCTGTGCTATATTGTGCATTCTTCTGAATTTGTATTAGTCTGTGTCCGATAAAGAGACCTGCGAAGTCTCAAAAGCTTGCAATATGTAACCATCTTTTCAGTTACCCATTAAAAGGTATTAACCACTGAGGACTCTCAATTCTAAAGATTTTTCCATCTCAGATAAGGGATCTTCTTCATGTTAAGTTACCAAAAGATTAAAAAAAAACAAAAAAAAACTGATGCACGTTATTGATTTCCAATGAACTCTCCTTGTGTGCTTGCAGAAGAGGGCAGTGATGTAACTACATGAATATTGATTCCTTGGGGAGTGGGCAGCACAGAAGTAAGGGATCACTCACTGTGATTGACAGATGGGGTGAATATTTTAGTTTTTTTTGCAGTTTACACAGGATAGGGGGTGAGTATAAATAAAAGGAATACATACACAGAGAGGGCTTCATCAGAGGAATAGGAAACACGGGTATTACATACCTGGTAATGTGTTTTTTCATGAGACATGACGGCACCACGAGAGGGGATCCGCCCATCAAGGACAGGAAACCTTCAAGATAAAAGGGGCGGCTCCTCTCTCCACATCAGTTGTTTTACAGAGTACGAGAGGAACTCCGCCGATTAGTGTACACAAATAATACATCCTATACGGTTCTATTCACCGATACCCCAGGGAGTGTATAATACAAATAATGCACCCAACTAATGACGTGATCTAAAAGGTGGGAATATAAGGGTGCCGTCATGTCTCATGAAAAAAAACATTACCAGGTATGTAATACCCATGTTTTTCCCATCATACATGACGGCACCACGAGAAAGTTACAGAGATTTGTATTCTCTTTAGGGAGGGATCACTGCTTG
Organism: Ranitomeya imitator; assembly: GCF_032444005.1. Lineage (NCBI taxonomy): Eukaryota > Metazoa > Chordata > Amphibia > Anura > Dendrobatidae > Ranitomeya > Ranitomeya imitator. The sequence continues at coordinate 265,421,708 of NC_091287.1, read as the reverse complement.
TAACACTCTTCTCCCAAATGTGAGATCAGAGGTAGCAGATAGGTCTAGCCTATAATGTTTAAAAAAGACAGGCCAAGTGGCCGCCTTACAGATTTGGTCGATGGCAGCATCGACGTCGCCATGGCCCTTGTGGAGTGGGCTTTCAGACCCTGTGGAACAACCCTGCCTGCACTACTATACGCTATAATAATGGCCTCTCTCACCCATCTAGCTATATTTTGTTTTGAGGCTTTAAGGCCCTTCCTTGACTCCTGAAATGAAACAAATAAAGCCCTCTGCTTCCTCCAGGATTTTGTCATCTCTAGATACTGTAGGATACATCTCCTGACGTCTAGGCAATGGAGTCTCTCCTCTTTCTTGTTACTAGGATTGGGACAGAATGAGGGTAGGGTTATATCCTGAGCCCTATGGAATCTCGATACCACTTTGGGGAGATATGCCAGATCAAACTTTAATACAAACCTATCGTCCATAATTTGTGTGTAAGGGGGGTCAGCTGACAACGCGTGTAAATCCCCCACTCTACGGGCCGATGTAAGTGCCAGTAACAAAGCTGTTTTTAATGTTAGTATTTTATCTGAAGTTGTATTTAACGGCTCAAAGGGGCTTTCAGTCAGAGCTGTCAACACTAAATTTAGATCCCAAGGTGGAGGAGTAGGGTATGGAACAGAGTCAGCTCTACTACAGGCTCGGATAAACCTCACCACCCACCTATTGCTTGCCAGGTCAAAGTTGTATAGGGCTGCTAAGGCTGAAATGTGTACTTTGAGGGTACTAACAGCTAACCGCAGAGCTAAGCCCCTTTGCAGGAACTCCAGTATTGCCACTATCGGGACCTCCCCTTCCCGTATTGGCCCTGAGCTGGAGAGGAATTTCTTCCATACTCTCCCATGTCTCTTGGTCGTTACTGGTTTTCTGCTACTGAGCAAGGTGGATATTAAACCAGCTGAGAACACTTCTTTCTCTAGTAACGACCGTTCAAATGCCAGGCTGTCAAATGTAGCCTGGAATTCTGCGGGTGGTTGAAGGAACCCTGCGTTAGAAGGTCCTGGTCTTCCGGGAGAACCCACGGGTCTGTCACTGACATCACTCTCAGCCACAAGGGGGCTATCACAATCACTCTGGCCTTGTCTTCCCTGATCTTCCTCAGAACTGCTGGGATTAGACAAATCGGTGGGAAGGCATACAGGAGTCCTGATTCTATGCTGACGGCATCTACTGCCAACGGCCTGTCTGCTGGGTTCAGGGAGCAGAACTTTTGAACTTTTTTGTTGGCTTTTGAGGCAAAGAGGTCTATACTGGGTCTTCCCCACATGTGTACTATCCATTGAAAAACGGACTTTTTTAGGGACCATTCCCCTTTCCTCAAGTGGTTCCTGCTTAAAAAGTCTTCCTTTATATTGTCCACACCTCGGATATGCAGGGCCGATAATGAAAGGAAGTGCCTTTCGGCTAGAGACATGAGTCTTGTGGTTATGTGCATCAGTGACCTCAAACGTGTGCCCCCCTGGTGGTTCACGTATGCGACCGCTGTTCGGTTGTCCGATAGGACTCTCACATGATGCCCTGCCAAGTGTGGAAGTAACCTCTCTAGTGCCTTTTCTATTGCTAGGAGCTCCCACTCGATTGAGGATAGATTTTCTTCCTCTTGAGCCCAGGGGTCTTGGACCCATTGTATGTCTGAGTGAGCTCCCCACACCCATGGACTGGCGTCCGTTGTGATCACTTTGGAGGCTGTATATGTCCAGGGAACTCCTTTTGGGGATATAGAAGTTTAACCGCTGACTTTATGGTTTCCATCTTAAATTATGGTATTACAAGAAATTTGTTGAGGCCTTTTAAATTTATTATTGTCCTCCAGGAATTGTCTGGTTTTTTTATGAGAAAAAAAAGGGGAATAAAATCCTTCCCTCCTTTCCTCTATAGGAACTTCTTCCAAGACGTGCTTGTCTAGGAGTGATGTTACTTCCCCCTCCAGACTGTCTTGTTTCTCTTGAGAGGACTGTACCGGGGTCTGCATATATCTTCTTGGAGGCCAGTGGTGAAATTTTAGTTTTAGGCCTGATCCTACAATCTGTCGGATCCAAATGCTGGATGAGATCCTCTCCCAAGCTGGAAGGAAGTGAGAGAGCCTCCCACCTGATAAGGACGGTCACTGGGAGGGTTTTTTGGTGTCTCTGGGGGATTTGACAAAATAGAAGCCCTTTCCTCCCCTGGGTCGCTTGTCCTGGTTGCTCCTGTCTCGGTCTCTATACTGCTGCCTTTTGAAATTTTGGCCTCTCCGAAAGGAGCGATGAAAGTGCTGAAATGGCTGTTTTGGAAAGTTTTTCTTTTTATCACCGGCTTTCTCCAATACCTCGTCTAATGCTGGTCCGAACAGGAATTTCCCCTCACAAGGCAAAGAGCAAAGCTTCATCTTTGCATGAGTATCCCCTGGCCAGCATTTAAGCCATACAGCACTGCATCCTGTGTTGGCTAAAGCTGCTGATTTTGCTGCTAGCCTAGCCGAGTCTTCTGATGCTTCAGCTAGAAACACAGCCGCTGCTCTCATTGTTGGTATTGCCTCTAGGATAGCTTCTCTGGGAACTTTTTGCTCTACCTGTTCCTCCAGGTTGTCTATCCAGATTTTAAGGGATCTGGCTACACAAGTGGCCGTGATAGCTGGCCTTAGTGCTCCTGCTGAGGCTTCCCATGCTGTCTTCAGGGAACTGTCCACCTTCCTATCCAGAGGTTCTTTTAGAGAACCTAGGTCCTCGAACGGCATGGAGGAATTCCTGGCAACGTTTGAGACTGCCACATCAATTTTTGGGGCTCTATCCCAAGATGAGGATGCCTCCTCTTCAAAAGGATACCTTCTTGTTAGGGAGGTGGTTATTTGGGACCTTTTTTCAGTTTTTTTCCATTCCCTTTTAATCAGTTCTTGTAGCTGTTCATTAACAGGGAATGACCTCCGTTTTTTCTTTTGTAGACCACTGAACATAAGTTCTTGGGCTGTCTTCTTGGCCTTCTCATCTACCAGCCCCATGGTAGAGCGAACAGCTTTTATAAGCTTATCCGTAGCCTCTGCTGGAAATGTATCCTCCTCCTCTGAGCTACTATCTGAGCAGCGAGCTGTATCCGAGTCCCCCTCTGACTCCGAGGAATCTCTTTGGGATGCTATTGAGGGGCTGGATCTGTCCCTAGATCTGGCATCCATGTCAGCTGTCTGTAATGCAGACTTTGGACTGGATCAGAGATCTTAGACTGTCCGTAAAGGAGGGTGTTTCCTCCGCCACAGTCTGGTTGATACACTCCTGACACAGACTTTTATCACAAGATGTCTTTAAAGGCTTTTTACATAAGGGACATTCTTTATTTTTAGTCTTCGCCTTAAACTTTTTGGGGACCTCCTATACTCCACCCCCCAATGTATGTAAGAAAAGAGGGGAAAGATGGAGGCAAGAGAAGAGAAAAGAACAGACATTAGCGTGCTGGACTTTCTCGAAGTTTACTCACCACTCGGACGCTTTCAAAGTACGGGTACCGGATCCGGAGGTTGATTGGTTTTCTCCATGTCTCCCAATGAGACTAGGGACCCCTCCTTGGTATGCCGATCCGTCCGTATGCTGTCCGAGCGGCTTCTGGTGCTACCATGGCGGGTCTGGCTCTTTTCGCTTGAGCGAGACCGCCTATCCTGTATCTCTTGCTGTGGCATCAAATGTTCTGGTGAAAAATTCTCCATCATACACACCACCACGCAACAAGAGTAGTCACCTTCAACCTGACCTGGTTTAGTGACACAGGGCAGCGCATCTGGTTCGTTTAAATAGATTCCCCTTTTTTTCCCTAATGGATCACCTGGTTGATCCTGCCTTTACTGGTCGCTTCAGAAATCAGGTGTATGATCGCACCTGTCATGAATGATTACCTGGCTGATCGTGCCTGCACCACTTCTGGTGCTCCTATAAGCAATCAAACACCTGGTTGATCCTGCCGCTGCAAGCGCAACGCCTGCGCTGTATAATTATGCCAGAGCGCGCACCCGGTAACCACTTCCGGTGCGCGCTCACCATTTACCTGGTTGATCCTGCCATCTGAATACCACCGACGGCCTGCGCGCCCACCCGGACGTACTTCCGGTGCGCACTGCTGAACTGTGCTCCAGGCGCATCACTTCCGGTGTGCGCCGCCTTTTTCGATCCCCCTGCCCCTTAGCTCCCAACAAATGTTCCAAGTGCTACCGCCGGGTAATGCGTGCCATGTGCGTACCTCCATTTCCGGGTACCCGGCGCCGGCTGGAGGGAGGCTCGCAACGCCGACGGTGTCCACGCCATGGATGACAGGAAGATAGCGCAGCACTTACCCTCAGCGTCCCTCATCGCCAGACACTGCTCCATGCTTCTCCCCTCAGGTACCGACCAGGAAGGAGGGGAGGGGAAGGAGGGAGGGGGAGACTTGCTCTTCATGCTCGACAGGGAGGGCCCCAATACCTCCAAGGAGCTTACCTAGCCCGGGCACCGATGTGCCTCACGGGCTGCATGGCCACCATTAGTCAACAGGGGGGGCACCAAAAGGTGATCCCCGTGGACAGCAGGATTTCTAACTCGACAGGGGGGTAGAAGCGCCACCTGCGGCCCCCCTGGAGAATCTTCACCCGGGCGTTCACCTCACGGGCTGTGGCCATGCTTTGCTCAAGGGGGCATGGTATACATTGACCCCCGAGGCAACTACCGGTACCTGACGATGGGTGCAGTAGACCAGCGTCTGCCCAAATCCACCCGACCCAGGCATCCTCTTCTATCTTCATCAGAAGTCTTCCATCTTGAGGGTTCCCCGTCAAGGACAGGAAACCAACTGATGTGGAGAGAGGAGCCGCCCCTTTTATCTTGAAGGTTTCCTGTCCTTGATGGGTGGATCCCCTCTCGTGGTGCCATCATGTATGATGGAAAAAATTAGATCCGATACATACTTTTTTTTGACCTGACAGATTCCCTTTAAAGAACTGAATCTGTTTTGCCTCAATGAAAGAAGGGAATGGGTGACCAAACTAAAACAGTTAAATATGTTACATGACAAAAGAAGGAAAGTAGTTAAAGGCTTGAAAGCTTTACAGATATTTAAAGCAGAAATAATGTTCAGGGGGTTATTTTGTCACTAAAACACCTCCACGCAGGAACAAGGAAGCATCAACCTTAAGATACTCACGGGAAGGACCAGACTAAAAGTCTGGAAGTAGTTTTAGACTGATACATTAGTTCATATACTTACCAACCAGCGCTGATGTTAGATAGTATTAAGTCGACAAGAAGTAAATTCAAACATGTCTATGATACGTGCAAGTCTATCCTAACATAAGTATTAATGTAAATGCAGACTACTGGGGCCAGGGTAGTTTTTTCAATTTTAATTTTGTATGTGATGCTCCTTTCCAATATACAAATAAAACACAATTTAAAAATATTTTTTAATACACAAGTGTATAATTGAAATGAGTAAGTTTACCTTCTGGTGGAGAATAATATAATAGTTCTGGTTTCCCAAATGGGCCAACAACACCTCTTTGTTTTCGTATGTTGTGGTTGTTCCACTCCATAGCCTCCAGTTTGAGTTCATTTTGTATCAGCTGCAGAAAGCTGAACTGCAAACAATGTCTGAAAAGAAAGTCTCAAATTTATTTTAGATACTGAGGGCACCCCTGTCGATTTACAAGTAAAATATATCTATATATATCTTCACAGTAGAACTTACATGTGGACGGGGTTTGATATATCCAAAATGTCACTTCCAACCATTTTCTACAAAAAGGAAATAGTAATGTATAGTAACATTTAGATATATAGCATTATATGTGACTGAAAAATGTGCAGTGTATAAGCAATATGTGAATTTTCCATTGTATAATAGACAGTTTTCTTCATATTCATTTTCCTTTATGAAAGTTATGTGTAAGTTTGATAGGATGTTTTCATAAACAAAGTATGAAAATAATTATGTTTACCTCAAATCTTTCTTGCCATAGACAAATCCAAGATTTTTTCAAATATGAATTAAAACATTCTGCTCTCTAAAAAATAAAAAAAGGTAATTAATTTCAGTTATATACATGTACAAAATAATTATGCAATCATTTTAAAAATGACATGTCTTCAGTATAGTTTATCATTATGACACCATGCAGTCCAAAATTACTTGATGAGTAATGTAAGCAGTGAGTGGGCAGTGATCAATAACAAGTGGGTTTAATGTGGAGCACAAAGAAGCTTGGACACACAGAGACAAACATATATAACACAACTTTACAGGTCAATAGCTAACTAGAACCTATTGTTCAGGCACCCTCCTATATGGGAAGTTTCTTTACTTACCGTAGGCATTGATCTTATATATAAAGATCCCATATCTGCCGAATAGTGGATAATTATGAGATTAGTGGTTGTCCAATCATTGGGACCACCATAATCACAAGAACAGGGGCCATATATCTTGGGAAGTCCCTATCCTGAAGTGGATAAAGCAGGAATGACATGATAATAGAATAATTTCTGTGGGAGTTTTGAAGATGGCAATTGTAGTGCTTGTATTATTAGGGTATGTGCACACAATCAGTGTTTGCCACGTTTTGGGCATATTATGTTTTTGCTACATCACCAACATTTTTTGTTATACAGGTCGAATGCAGTGGATGGACGTATACATATATCAAAAGGAATAGATATTTCCACATATAAAAAGTTGTAGTTCATGTTAGCTATCCAAGAAGTATCAGTTCTTATTGCGGATATTCACATGCTAAGCATGCCGAGATGAGGAGACTTAAAGCCGCAATACTCCTCTGGGAAATATGCTAATTGTCTCTTCAGAGAGGAAGAGGACTAGAACTCTAGTGCCACCTCACACTTTGCACTGATGAGGGGCAGTACCCCAGAACACAGTGTCTGCAAATTGAGATTCTAGTTTAACTTTTATCAGAAGTCATGTGACAAGGCTCGTTAAAGGGTCAACATTGACTTCTAGGATTCCCAATTCCATTAGGTGGCACTACTGTTCTAGTTCTCTTCCTCTCTGAAGAGACAATTTGCATACTTCATGTTAGCAAAATGTGTTTGAGTTTTGGCAGCCACCTCGCATAAAAATTAAAGAATCATGACTTTTTAATCAAATTCAATGTAAAAGTTAAATCAAATAGAATTAACAAGTATACTTAAAGACAATAGCAATAATTTTGTAAGAATGGTACACAAGTTTCTCATTAACATTTGTAAATATACTGTCACAAATTGCAAACATATAACTGTTACCTGATTGTGCACAGATTTTCCATATCGAAAACTGTTAATTCCAGCCAAACTGTCACAATGGCGTTGTCTAAATGAGGTCTGCAACAATGCCACCAATTTATTCTCTTTTCCTCTGTCTGCCCTCACAAGTTGAGGACAACCTTAGAAAAGAAAAAAAATGATAGAAGGAAATAGTTTTTACATGTTAAAATAATTTAGAGTTATTACATTTAGGAAGAAAGGTTTTTGATGTAAGGAGTTATTCAGATTTCAAGATTGTTGGAAAGGAATGATTTCCTTAAACAAGCTTTCAGAGTATTCAATAACTCTGACCTATCTCCAGGATAGTTCACTAGTAAGATATCAGTGCAGAAATCTATCTCCCATCAACCCAACCAATCAGATGTTTTCATAGACTAGTTAGTGCCATGGCCTGTTCCAAGGACAACAACATCACACTCATGATATAGACGTAGTTCAGCTCCATTCAAGCAAATAGGGATGAGCTACAATATCAAGCAGAGACGCTGACAATGTATTATTTAAGCTGCAAGGAGGTTGTGGCGCTTACCATAGTGATACAGCCTATTCAGAGTGTTAATTGTTGGGAGCACCAAGCTAGAATAGTCTATGAGAAAGCAGTTTATCAGCTTTACAAATAATGTTACTCTATTAACAGATTTTCTAAATTAGTAAACATCACCATTTTCTCGAATAACAGCATCCAGATAGTATCTCGCTATGAATCCAGGTTTTCGGTTTGAGGTTCCAGCTTGTAACCAAATGATGCGACGGGAAAACCTATATAAATATTTAAATACGGCTTGTTTACTTTTGAAATGAAATCCTCAAAAAGTTAAAAAAAAACAAAACTATAACTTACCCATCAATACCCAAGTGAACCCAAATTCCATAAAATTTTAGCTTGTCATTGCCTGAGGAAAAAAATATAGACATTATATGCCCCTTTTCACATGTGGAGTGCTATGGAACACATGGTGGCGCAATAATTACGTATATACTCGTGTATAAGCCAATTTTTTTAGCACCTTTTTGTTTTTTTCTGAAAACGCCCCCCTTGGATTATACACAAGTCACTGTGCAGAAAGCTGGCAGGGCAGGGGGCCACGGAGCAGCGCCAGGAGCCGGCGGCTGTGGCACAGTGACAACTGCATCTGCAGCCGCAGGCACAAGACATCATACTCACCCACCTCGTGCCATCTCTGCATCTCTGTCCCTGCATCTCCGTTGTCCCGGCAGCTCTCCGCTCCTGTGTTGAGCGGTCACGTGGTACCACTCATTAAGGTAATGAATATGTCTGCATCTCCAATCCCATAGGCGGAGCGCATATTCATTACTTTAATGAGCGGTAGCACGTGATCGCTCAGCACAGTCAGGAAGAGCTGCCGGCGCCGTGACAACAGAGATGCAGGGGCGATGATGCAGCAATGGCGCAAGTAGGACAGGGGGGGATGTGATCAATGCATAAAACGATAGGACGGTGGGGGAGCCGAGCCATGAGGGACCGGGGGAGCAGATCCATGAGGGACGGGGGGAGCAGAGCCATGAGGGACCGGGGGGAGCTATGCATACAACAGGGGGAGCCACACATACCAGGACAGGACGGGGGAGCCACATACCGGGACAGGACGGGGGAGCCACATACCGGGACAGGACGGGGGAACCACATACCGGGACAGGACGGGGGAGCCACACACCAGACCAGGACAGGGGGAGCCACACATCAGACCAGGACAGAACAAGTGGAGCCACGCATCACAGGACCAGGATAAGGGGACAGTGCATACCGGCTTATACTCGAGTCAATAAGCTTACTCAGTTTTCCATGGTTAAAGTAGGTGTCTCAGCTTATACTCTGGTCGGCTTATACTGGAGTGTATACGGTATATATATATATATATATGTATATATACACACTGTATATATATATATATATATATATATATATATATATATATATATATATATACACATACATACATATAGAGATAGATAGATATATCTATATATACACACATACATAGATAGATAGACATATATTTGTATGGATATATATATATATATATATATATATATATATATATATATTATATATATATATATATATATATACACACATACAATGTGTGCCTTTATAAGATTGGATATCAAGTAGAAAATAAAGCTTACCATCTATATGCCAAACATCATTGGGACCTTTCGAGAAATAATTTTTTCTCTCTATTTTGCATTTCCCTGGTGTTCTCATCCGCAATCCAGTAGCATCAAATTGTTTCATTGCCTGATTTACATCATTTCTGTAAATGCAATTATATATGCATTAAAATATATTCAACGAGTTGCTATTATAAATTGGGTTATTTTTCGCTCATAACACACTTTTGGGTACAAAAAGGAAATGTGACTTATGAACCAAAGGAGTCAGGCAGTGGGGAAGTGTTGGCCTCTTGGAGCAGTGGAGCTATTAGCACTGTGCCTGAACTAGAGACAGATAAGCAGTGAGAAGGGAAGTATGATTCTTACCTCTCTCAGGTTTTCCTCCCAACCACCTTACTGCAAGCGTCCTGAAGGTGCACATACACATGTATTATAACGTGACACTGTGCAACGTCAGGTCATAGAGCAGCACGGCGTCCTTGCGAACACCAGCCTAAAGCCGAAAAGGTAATTGTTTGGGGCTGATTAGGATATAATAATAATAATCTTTATTTATATAGCGCCAACATATTCCGCATCGCTTTACAGTTTAACAGTTTCAAACACAACAGTCATAAGTAACAATGTTAACAATACAATAATTAAAGCGAAATAAGACAACCCTGCTCTAGAGAGCTTACAGTCTACAATAAGGAGAGGGAGATACAAAGTACAGGTGTGTATTTACAATGATGTATTTACAATGAGGGTCCAGCTATCTTCAGGGGGTGGGGATAGATGGAGATAGTGAATGGGCTACACACACAAACATAAAATGACTTTGATTAGTGAACGTGGTAGGTCGCTCAGAACAAATGTGTTTTGAGTTTGCGCCTAAAACTATGCAAGTTGTGGCTGGTCCTAATATCTTGTGGTAGAGCATTCCGGTCCTAATATCTTGGGGTAGAGCATTCCAGAGGATTGGCGCAGCACGGGAGAAGTCTTGTAGTCGGGAGTGGGAGGTACGGATTAGTGCAGAGGTTAGTCGAAAGTCATTTGCAGAGCGCAGCGGTCGGTTAGGCCGATAGACAGAAATGAGGGAGGAGATGTAAGTGGGGCTGCACTGTTCAGAGCTTTGTGGGTGAGAACAAGAACTTTGAATTGTATCCTGTAATGAATGGGCAGCCAGTGTAACGACTGGCGAAGAGTGGACACGTCCGAGTAATGATTAGCCAGATGGACGACCCTGGCTGCTGCATTAAGGATAGACTGGAGAGGAGAAAGTCGAGTGAGGGGGAGGCCAATTAATAGAGCGTTACAGTAGTCCAGGCAGGAGTGGATCAGGGTAACAGTGAGGGTTTTTGTTGTTTCCATGGTGATAAAAGGGCGGATTGTAGAGATGTTCTTTAGGTGTAAGCGGCATGAGCGGGCAAGAGATTGTATATGGGAGGTGAAGGAGAGATCGGAGTCAAACATAACACCCAGACAGCGCGCCTGCTGCCGGGGTGTTATTATGGTGCCACCCACGGAGAGGGAAATGTCAGATTTAGGGAGGTTAGTAGATGGCGGGAGTAGAAGAAGTTCAGTTTTGGAGAGGTTGAGCTTCAGATAGAGAGCGGACATGATGTTGGAGACTGCGGACAGACAGTCACTGGTGTTCTGTAGTACAGCGGGGGTAAGGTCAGGGGATGATGTGTATAGTTGTGTGTCATCAGCATAAAGATGGTACTGAAAGCCAAATCTGCTGATGGTCTGTCCAATTGGTGCCGTGTAGAGAGAGGAGAAGGGGGCCAAGGACTGAGCCCTGAGGTACCCCAACAGCGAGAGGAAGAGGAGATGAAGTGGAGCCAGAGAACAGAACACTGAAGGAGCGGTCAGAAAGGTAGGAGGAGAACCAGGAGAGAGCAGTGTCCTTAATGCCTAGTGACTGGAGCCTACAGAGTAGGAGAGGGTGGTCAACAGTGTCGAAAGCTGCAGAAAGGCCGAGAAGAATGAGCAGAGAGTGGTCACCGTTACGTTTTGCTGTCAGAAGGTCATTGGTCACTTTGATGAGTGCAGTTTCTGTCGAATGTAGGGGGCGAAAACTGGACTGTAAAGGGTCTAGGAGGGAGTGAGTGGAGAGGTAACAGGTAAGGCAGGAGTAGATCAGGTGCTCCAAGAATTTAGAGATGAAGGGGAGATTGGAGACTGGTCTGTAGTTGTTTGTGCAAAATAGGTCGAGGGTGGGTTTCTTTAGTAATGGAGTAATGATAGAGTGTTTGAAGGAGGACGGGAAAATGCCAGAAGAGAGGGAGAGAGATTAAAGATTGTAGTTAGGTGAGTTGTGACGACTGGAGAGAGAGACTGGAGGAGGTGTGAGGGAATGGGGTCGGTAGTGCATGTAGTCGGACGAGAAGAGGAGAGGACCTTGGAGACTTCTTCTGTGATGGGATCGAATGTGGAGAGTGAGCCATGGGAAATGCAGGGAGGGATGGGAGTCACTGAACTTGGTGATTGGGAGTGGATTTCCTGACAGATGTTATCTATTTTCTCAATAAAGTGGGAGGCCAGGTCATCAGCACAAATGTCTGATAGGGGCTTGTGATTTTGGCCTGAGGAGGGAGTGAAAGGTGTCAAAAAGTTTATTGGGGTTGTTGGATAGTGAGGAGATCAGGGTAGTGAAGTAGGTCTGTTTGGCGAGGTGAAGGGCAGAGTTATAGGTCCTTAACATCAATTTGAAGTGTATGAAGTCTTCTGGTGTGCGTGTTTTCCTCCATAAGCGTTCAGCACACCTAGAGCATTGCTGGAGAAATCGGGTTTGCGATGTGAGCCAGGGCTGTTTCACTCTGTGTTTGGCCAATGTGCCAGCAGGTGTCAGTGCCTCAGCCCAATGGAGAATCCTTTGGTGGGCCAGTCCGACCCTGTGTATACTAATGTCAGAAGCCTCAATAATAAAAGTGATTAACTGGAATTAGTAATGTCTGAGGATGACTGACAGAGAGATATTAACTGATACATGGCTGGAAAATAGTTACGATTCGGAAGCTAACATAAAGGGTTAAAGTCTATTTAGAAAGGCTGTGACAAAATGGAAATAGGGAGGTATTTGTACTTTTGAAACATCCTGTCTGCCCACACTCCAGAATGAATTGTGAGGAGAATGAAAATGTGGAATCACTGTGGATAGAAATACAATGTTATCAAATCAAATGTAATACTAAAGGAAATAGATGAGACAGCAAAGGTCATTAGTATGGGTGATTTCAAGTACTTGGATATAGACTGTGAAACTGAATCCTGTAAATCTGAAAGAGGAAACAGGTTCTTATGAATAAAAGAAGACAGTTTAACTTCCCAATTTAAAAAATATCCAACTATAAGGACTGCCTTACTGGACATAGCATTAACCAAAAGGCCTGATAGAATAACTGATGTGTAGATTGACGTAAATAGTGACCATAACATAATAACCTTACAATTGTCATTCAAAAGGTAGTTTTTTCAGGGAGGCACCAAACCACAGAACTTCTGAAATGAAAATTGCAGCTGCTTAGAGAAACAATTAGCCTCACAAAGTGGGAAAAAGTCCTCCGAAATAAAATGCATAAACTAAATTACCGTATGTACTAGAGTATAAGCCGACCCCCCTAATTTTGTCACAAAAAAACTGTGAAAACTTATTGACTCGAGTATAAGCCTAGGGTGGAAAATGCAGTAGCTACCGCTAAATGTCGAAAATAAAATTAGATACCAATAAAAGTAAAATTAATTGAGACATCAGTAGGTTAAGTGTTTTTGAATATCCATATTGAATCAGGAGCCCCGTATAATGCTCCATACAGTTCATGATGGGCCCCGTAAGATGCTCTATATAAAAATGTGCCACATATAATGCTGTGCCCCATATACAATGCTCTGCACTGTTCATTATTGCCCCATAGCTGTGCCATATAGTGCTCTGCACCGTTCATTTTTGTCCCATAGCTCTGCCATATAGTGCTCTGCACCGTTCATTATTGCCCCATAGCTGTGCCATATAGTGCTCTGCACCATTCATTATTGCCCCATAGCTGTGCCATATAGTGCTCTGCACCGTTCGTTTTTGTCCCATAGCTGTGCCATATAGTGCTCTGCACCGTTCATTATTGCCCCATAGCTGTGCCATATAGTGCTCTGCACCGTTCATTATTGCCCCATAGCTGTGCCATATAGTGCTCTGCACCGTTCGTTTTTGTCCCATAGCTGTGCCATATAGTGCTCTGCACCATTCATTATTGCCCCATAGCTGTGCCATATAGTGCTCTGCACCGTTCATTATTGCCCCATAGCTGTGCCATATAGTGCTCTGCACCGTTCATTTTTGTCCCATAGCTCTGCCATATAGTGCTCTGCACCGTTCATTATTGCCCCATAACTGTGCCATATAGTGCTCTGCACCGTTCATTATTGCCCCAAAGCTGTGCGATATAGTGCTCTGCACCGTTCATTATTGCCCCATAGCTGTGCCATATAGTGCTCTACACCGTTCATTATTGCCCCATAGCTGTGCCATATAGTGCTCTGCACCGTTCATTATTGCCCCATAGCTGTGCCATATAGTGCTCTGCACCGTTCATTTTTGTCCCATAGCTGTGCCATATAGTGCTCTGCACCATTCATTATTGCCCCATTGATGTACCATAGAAAGCTCTGCCATTGCTGCTGCTGCAAAAAAAAACAAAAAAAAAAAAACACATACTCACCTCTTGCTTGCAGGTCCCGGCGTCTCGTCCAGGAGTCTCGCCGCACTGACTGATCAGGCAGAGGGCGCCGTGCACACTATATGCGTCATCGCGCCCTTTGACCTGCACAGTCAGAGCGGAGAGACGCCGGGAAGATGGAGCGGCGCCAGGAAGATGGAGCAATGCCCGGAGGCTGGAATGTGGACAGGTAAAAATGCGATACTTACCTGGTCCCGGCATCCCACTCCTTCTCCCGCACAGCTGGTCTTCGGTGCCGCAGCCTCTTCCTCTATCAGCGGTCACCATTACTGCTGATTAGAGAAATGAATATGTGGCTCCACCCCTATGGGAGTGGAGTCCATATTCATTTTTCTAATGAGCGGTCCCATGTGACCGCTGAAGAGGGGAAGAGCTGCAGCACCCGTAGACCGTGGGACGGCAGGTGGAGCGCCAGGATCGCCGGGACTAGGTAAGTATGCCTCAGCGCCCTCTCCCCCTCACCCGCCGCCCTCACCGATACCGTGACTCGAGTATAAGCCGAGAGGGGCACTTTCAGCCCAAAAATTTGGGCTGAAAATCTCAGCTTATACTCGAGTATATACAGTATGTTTTCTTTATGTAAACTAAATTAGATATTTTTAAAAGCATACACAAATTGCATTGTGAACAATACACACCATATATGAATACAATGGCTGTGAACAGGGAAAAAGGCAATGTGGATAAACAGAAATGGAAAGGGGGACAATAAAACTGAAAAGAAAGGAATTACATTACAAGGAAGGTAGTGAGAAAGCACTAAAACACTGTCAGGAGCAAAAAAAAAATGAAAAAACAGATAAAGGCATTGCATTGAAAGTGGACAGAGAGAGGCTCATTAACATAGCAAGTAAAAGTAATCCAAAAAACTTCTTCAGTTAGATAAATAGCATGGGATTGTCAAGGAAAACAAAAAAGTCTAGTTGCTTTAATGTATTACTACAGATAGACCACGATCTGGAAATATTTTTCAAACCCTTTACAACCAAGATTGATGCAGTACTTGTAAGTTTGATACAATTTGACATCTGGCTTGAAAACAGAAGTGCCAGAACAAAACCAGAGAAAATGATGGAATCAGTTCAGGAATCACTTTACCACAAATAGGAAACTGACTAATCAGCATATAGACGTGAGGGTAGCCTAAGGCTATGTTCACACTTTGCAGATTCCACTGCGGATTTTTCCGCAGCAGAATTCCAAAATCCGCAGTGAAAACCGCAGCGCGTTTTCACTGCGGATTTATCGCGGTTTTTACTGCGTTTTCTTCTGCGGATTTTCAACTGCAGTTTTCTATTGGAGCAGCTGAAAATCCGCAGAAAAGAAGTGACATGCTGCGGAATGTAATCCGCAGCGTTTCCGCGCGGATTTTTCTGCAGCATGTGCACAGCGTTTTTTGTTTCCCATAGGTTTACATTGAAATGTAAACTCATGGGAAACTGCTGCGGATCCGCAGCGGTCAAATCCGCTGCAGATCCGCAGCAAAATCCGCAAAGTGTGAATATAGCCTAAAGGTACCTTCACACTAAATGACGCTGCAGCGATCCAGACAACGATCCGGATCGCTGCAGCGTCGCTGTTTGGTCGCTGGAGAGCTGTCACACAGACAGCTCTCCAGCGACCAACGATGCCGGTAACCAGGGTAAACATCGGGTTACTAAGCGCAGGGCCGCGCTTAGTAACCCAATGTTTACCATGGATACCATCCTAAAAGTAAAAAAAACAAACGCTTCATACTTACCTTCGGCTGTCTGTCCCCGGCGCTCTGCTTCTCTGCACTGGCTGTGAGCACAGCGGCCGGAAAGCAGAGCGGTGACGTCACCGCTCTGATTTCCGGCCGCTGTGCTCACAGCCAGAGCAGAGAAGCAGAGCGCCGGGGACAGACAGCCGAAGGTAAGTATGAAGCGTTTGTTTTTTTTACTTTTAGGATGGTATCCATGGTAAACATTGGGTTACTAAGCGCGGCCCTGCGCTTAGTAACCCGATGTTTACCCTGGTTACCAGTGAAGACATCGCTGAATCGGCGTCACACACACCGATTCAGCGATGTCAGCGGGAGAGCCAGCGACCAAAGAAAGTTCTGGCCTTCTAGCCCCGACCAACGACATCACAGCAGGATTCTGATCGCTGCTGCGTGTCAAACTAAACGATATCGCTAGCGAGGACGCTGCAACGTCACGGATCGCTAGCGATATCATTTAGTGTGAAGGTACCTTAAGAGATCTACAACATCCACTCTGCTTAAAATGATATCTAAATCATTCAAAACAAAGCAGTCTGTAGTCAAAAGCAGAAAGTTTGGCTTGTAAACCAACAAAAAGCAGAGAGCTGATCAGTATTTGGTAAAGGCCCCTTCACATTTAGCGACGCTGCAGCGATACCGACAACAATCCGGATCGCTGCAGCGTCGCTGTTTGGTCGCTGGAGAGCTGTCACACAGACCGCTCTCCAGCGACCAACGATGCCGGTAACCAGGGTAAACATCGGGTAACTAAGCGCAGGGCCGCGCTTAGTAACCCGATGTTTACCCTGGTTACCATGCTAAAAGTAAAAAAAAACAAACACTACATACTTACCTACAGCCGTCTGTCCTCCAGCGCTGTGCTCTGCTTCTCTGCTCTCCTCTTGTACTGTCTGGGAGCCGGAAAGCAGAGCGGTGACGTCACCGCTCTGCTTTCCGGCTCACAGCCAGTACAGGAGGAGTGCAGAGCGCAGCGCTGGAGGACAGACAGCGGTAGGTAAGTATGTAGTGTTTTTTTTTTTTTACTTTTAGCATGGTAACCAGGGTAAACATCGGGTTACTAAGCGCGGCCCTGCGCTTAGTTACCCGATGTTTACCCTGGTTACCAGTGAAGACATCGCTGGATTGGTGTCACACACGCCGATCCAGCGATGTCTCCAGGGAGTCCAGCGACGAAATAAAGTTCTGGACTTTCCTCAGCGACCAACGATCTCCCAGCAGGGGCCTGATCGTTGGTCGCTGTCACACATAACGATTTCATTAACGATATCGTTGCTACGTCACAAATAGCAACGATATCGTTAACGATATCGTTATGTGTGAAGGTACCTTAAGTATTTCACATCAGTATTTGTATCCAAAATCTGGAGTGGAACAATCACATGAAAGTGTAATATAAACATGTAACCACTTCTAGATTTTTTATCCTCTTCTGGTTTTGTGTACAAATACTGATGAGAAATACTGATCAAATACTGAACATGGCGTAATACGTCTGTTCAAATTGAGGAACTGTCTTGAGGGCACTTGCATAACCAAAAACAAAACCCATGTGTCTAAACATGACTGTCTGCAATGTGTCTTGGTGAAAACAGCTGCCAGAGTAGGTTTTATGTTGCAGAACTTTACAACTATCCTTGTTTTTTCAATGTAAAATAAAATGGATTTTGAATTAAATTACTAACCTATAGCAAGGCTGTATTTTTCTCTCGTCTCTGATTCGTCTATGCATGGCGCGAATTCCTTTAGCTGGTGACCAGTGCTGAAGTTCAACCTTTCATGAAATATACAGAGAAAATAAAATTATTGGTAAACATTGATAATTGAACATTAAGGAACTTTACCAAGTAAATAATCAATCCAACCAAATATATCGGTTGGTCTCAAGTGCTGATGGTCATTCTACACTAAAATAATATTCATGTTCCATAAGGAACCTTTTTTAATGCTTACCGTAAATACCAGAGTTTGTAAGCAAACACATAAAAGCAAAACCCATAACTGAAGACTGACTCCCAAAGCAATGGTGTTATAGTTTTGGTAAAAAACAAAAAAAAAAAACACAACTGTACATCGGTTTTCTATGGCAAAGAAATATCTTTCCCTAGGGAAGTATATCACATAACATGTTAATAAACATTTTAATCAAACCACAAAAAAAGATGACTAACGTACTAGAGTCAACAGATTTGATGAATATGATTTTTCTTATTCCTTAAGATTAAAATAATATGTACCGCTTTAGAGTCAGGCAACTGCCTGATGATGAGAGCAGTGTGGTCTTGATATGCGTTTTTATCTGAATAAGGCCGGCGTCACACACAGCGTATGAAAATACGGCCGTAATACGCTGAAAGTCCCGAAAATAGTGGTCCGTAGCTCCTCCGTAGGCAGGGTGTGTCAGCGTTTTTTGCGCATGGCATCCTCCGTATGTAATCCGTATGGCATCCGTACTGCGTGTTTTTATCGCAGGCTTGCAGAACCGACATACGGATATACAAGGGATCCATGTGTAAAAAACAAAACAAAACATATATACTGTCTATATATATATATATATATATATATATATATATATATATATATATGTCAGTAGACACATATATGTATATATATTATTACTTCATACAGCACGAGATAGCAGAAAGCCGGTAATTCAATTACCGGCTTTTGCTTTCTACTTCCTAAACCCGACATGATATGAGACATGGTTTACATACAGTAAACCATCTCATATCACCATTTTTTTTGCATATTCCACACTACTAATGTCAGTAGTGTGTATATGCCAAATTTTGCAGTTCTAGCTATTAAAGGGTTAAATGGCGGAAAAAATTGTCGTGGGCTCCCGCACAATTTTCTCCGCCAGAGTAGTAAAGCCAGTGACTGAGGGCAGACATTAATAGCCTGGAGAGGGTCCATGGTTATTGCCCCCCCCCCTGGCTAAAAACATCTGCCCCCAGCCACCCCAGAAAAGGCACATCTGGAAGATGCGCCTATTCTGGCACTTGGCCACTCTCTTCCCATTCCCGTGTAGCGGTGGGATATGGGGTAATGAAGGGTTAATGCCACCTTGCTATTGTAAGGTGACATTAAGCCAAATTAATAATGGAGAGGCGTCAATTATGACACCTATCCATTATTAATCCAATACTAGTAAAGGGTTAAAAAACACACAAACACATTATTAAAAATTATTTTAATGTAAAAAATCACAAAGGTTGTTGGAATAATTTATTCTACGCCCAAACCACTCACTGAAGACCCTCGATCTGTAACTAAAAAACGTCTGAAACGTCCAACGATGTAAATCCATCTGAAGGGGTTAAAATATTTTGCAGCCACGAGCTTTGCTAATGCAGCTGCTCATGGCTGCAAAACCCCGGAGAATGAAGGTAAAGTAGGTCAATGACCTATATATAGCTTCATTTGCGGTGAGGCGCCCTCTGCTGGCTGTCCCTAGATCGTGGGAACTTTCCTAGAAAGCTCCCAGGCTCGAGATCATAAGAGGTGCCCTCTGCTGGTTGTCCTCATATGAACTCGAGCCAGGGAGCTTTCTAGGAAAGTTCCCATGATCTAGGGACAGCCAGCAGAGGGCGCCTCACCGCAAATGAAGCTAAATATAGGTCACTGACCTACTTTACCTTCATTCGCTGGGGTTTTGCAGCCTTGAGCAGCTGCAATTGGATTAATAATGGATAGGTGTCATAATTGACGCCTCTCCATTATTAATTTGGCTTAATGTCACACGGGAATGGGAAGAGAGTGGCCAAGTGCCAGAATAGTCGCATCTTCCAGATGTGCCTTTTCTGGGGTGGCTGGGGGCAGGTGTTTTTAGCCAGGGGGGGCAATAACCATGGTCCCTCTCCAGGCTATTAATATCTGCCCTCAGTCACTGGCTTTACTACTCTGGCGGAGAAAATTGCGCGGGAGCCAACGCCAATTTTTTCCGCCATTTAACCCGTTATTTTATTTTAATAGCTAGAACGGCCAAATTTTGCATATACACACTACTAACATTAGTAGTGTGGAATATGCAAAAAAAAGGGGATATGAGATGGTTTACTGTATGTAATCATGTCTCATATCATGTCGGGTTTAGGAAGGAGATAGCAAAAGCCGGTAATTGAATTACCGGCTTTCTGCTATCTCGTGCTGTATGAAGTAATAATATATATACATATATGTGTCTCACTGACATATATATATATATATACCTATTCTATGTGTACACATTTATTCCACCTATTCTATTGTAAGCTGTCAGTGTGATTTTACTGTACACCGCAATGAATTACCGGCTTTTCTTGCTAACAGCGCTGCGTATTCCTCGCAAATCACACTGCTGGTCTGTGTGTAATCCGTATTTTTGGGGCTTCCATAGACTTTCATTGGCGTTTTCTTTGCGCAATACGGTGACAAACGCAGCATTTAGCGATTTTCTACGGCCGTAGAAAGCCGTATAATACTGATCAGGAAAATACGGCAGATAGGAGCAGGGGCATAGAGAATAATTGTGCCACATGTTATGCGAGTTTTACGGACGTAGTTTCTGCGCTCTTACGTCCGTAAAACTCGCAAGTGTGACGCCGGCCTAAGTAAGAAGAATAATACTCATTATATCTGTGTATTCCATCACTATGAAAGGTAGCAGATTTTTTTATGCTATGTTGTATTGCAATTGTCACACTGCAGCACTGCTGGTGGCTGCTGAGTAGTGCAAGCTCTACTAGATGGCAGCACAGTGGAGAATGAACCGAAGTCCTGCACAGAGAAGAACTACACCAGGTGGTAGCAGAGTAGTCAGCAAGCAAGGTCGATACCATAGAAAAATTAACCCCTGACATGAACAGACAAGGAAAAGGAGAGACAGGAAAAACCAGGTCTTGATCATGACAGCAATGCAGTATTTTGGGAAGTAATGACTATCAACAAAGGAATGTGGAATGGTGGCATGGCTATTAAAAAAATAGTCTAAGATTCAATTTGCACATGTATACAACATAATGAATATGATTCAGGGGCATACATAGACATGACTTGGTCTCATAGCCTACTTGTGAACATGCACCCAAACTGCTATGTAATGAACTAAATGCTATTGCCAGATATGAGTGCAGAATTTCAAGTGGGTAAAAATACTTTTGTAAATATATCTAAAATAAAATATAAAAATATAAATGTAAATTTACTAAAACGTAGTGCAGATAATATGCAAATTGTAACTACAGATACAGAAATAATATGATTTCTGATTGAATGCAATGAACCGATTTTTTTTCTTTTATTAGATGCAAAAAATGGTAGAGAAATTAAGGTGCGTTTTATAAAAAAGAAGTTAGCAAGATATGGGATCCAGTGCTATGAGCGGGGTCGGGGATCTGGAGCCAGCGTGGTGAGTCAGGAAGAGGAGTAAGAAGCAAGTTACGGTCCTACTTACCGCCCCCTTTTGTTGTTGTCCTGGTCACAGCGCTGCTCTGATTTCTAACATAAAGTGAAGGACGTATAGGCTAAAGGTACCTTCACACTAAACGATATCGCTAGCGATCCGTGACGTTGCAGTGTCCTCGCTAGCGATATCGTTTAGTTTGACACACAGCAGCGATCAGAATCCTGCTGTGATGTCGTTGGTCGGGGCTAGAGGGCCAGACCTTTCTTTGGTCGCTGGCTCTCCCGCTGACATCGCTGAATCGGTGTGTGTGACACCGATTCAGCGATGTCTTCGCTGGTAACCAGGGTAAACATCGGGTTACTAAGCGCAGGGCCGCGCTTAGTAACCCGATGTTTACCCTGGTTACCATCCTAAAAGTAAAAAAACAAACGCTACATACTTACCTTCGGCTGTCTGTCCCCGGCGCTCTGCTTCTCTGCTCTGGCTGTGAGCACAGCGGCCGGAAAGCAGAGCGGTGACGTCACCGCTCTGCTTTCCGGCTGCCCGGCGCTCACAGCCAGAGCAGAGAAGCACAGCGCCGGGGACAGACAGCGGTAGGTAAGTATGTAGCGTTTGTTTTTTTTACTTTTAGGATGGTAACCAGGGTAAACATCGGGTTACTAAGCGCGGCCCTGCGCTTAGTAACCCGATGTTTACCCTGGTTACCGGCATCGTTGGTCGCTGGAGAGCTGTCTGTGTGACAGCTCTCCAGCGACCAAACAGCGACGCTGCAGCGATCCGGATCGTTGTCTGGATCGCTGCAGCGTCGTTGAAGGCCCCGTCACACATAGCGACGCTTGAGCGATTCCGACAACGATACGACCTGTCAGGGATCGCTCAAGCGTCGCTATGTGGTCGCTGGTGAGATGTCACACAGTGCGATCTCCCCAACGACGCAGCAGCGATGCGGCGAACTGTAGCGACCTGTACAACGATGCTATTTCATGATGATTCAATGGGACGTCCTGTCAGCGAGGTCGTTGGTAAGGTGTCAAACACAGCGATGTGTGCTACCCAGCGGGACCGCAACGATCAAAAAATGGCCCAGGCCATTCCGACACGACCAGCGATCTCACAGCAGGGGCCTGATCGCTGCTACGTGTCACACATAGCGAGATCGCTACTGAGGTCGCTGTTGCGTCACAAAACTTGTGACTCAGCAGCGATCTCGCTGTGTGTGACGGGGGCTTTAGTGTGAAGGTACCTTTAGACTAAACTTTACACTATGTGACATCACTTCAGAATGCAGCACCCTGAATGTCTGAGTCAGGAGAGTTACCTTTTTTTCATTATGATCTAATTGCTGAGTAGTACTCAGTACTATTGGGGGTCTGATCCGAGGTCTGTTAAACATTTAGGGTATGATTAAAGGTGAAAGGTGCATCTGAATGGAGGTGCTGGCAGATCTGAGGACTAATAACTTTTGAGGAGGTATAATGTGTGGAAGGGTTATAATTAAGGCGAAGGTCTGTTTGGTGGGGTCTGATCTTTGTTCTCATAAGTATTAGAGAAGTCTGATTGCAGGCTTCAATTTGAGGGAGGTTTGATTGGTTGAAAGAGGTCTGATTAAGATTTGGCTTATCTGAAGTCAGAAAAATATTGGAGTGGAGGTGTCTGATTTAATAATGGGGGGGATCTGATCTGAGCTCTGTTTAAAATTTCAGGGTCCAATGTGAGGTTTACTTAACATTGGTGGTGTCTGATCTGAGGTCTAATGAAAATATCCTCATTTTTTATTTTACTTCTATAAAAACAGAGGTGCATCATATCATTAGATGCATTTATAAGGAAAAAAAGTTCTCTCTTTTATTGTGTTGATTCCCAGGTTTCACAGATTATGAATATTTGTAAGCAATGAGACCTTCATCAGATAAACTGGAAGATGCATATACGCAGCAGTGCAAACAAATGTCAAGGTGCATCAGGCAAATAATATATAAATCAATAAACTGACAAGCTACAGAATTTTGCAAATCAAGAAAACATTGTAAAAGTAGGCAAAATATATCCAAAATAGTTTTTTGTTTTATAGTCAGACATCTAAGATGGTAGAGCTGTTTTATGAGCACATGGCTCTATTTCAGTCGATAGTGTAGAAGGGAAAAAACAGAACATTATCTCCAGTACAGATAATGCTGCACATTGTAGCACATCACATAATCATTTTGTATAAATCACTGATGACAACCGTACCTTCACAGCACTGAAAATTGTGGATATTGATCTTTCATCACTTCTTCGCTTTAAGCCAAGTTTTTGCAGTATTCTTCTTAAATGGCGTTGTCTAAATAAATAAATAAATTTAAAAAAAACACGGCCTTAAATTCTTGAAACAGATTCACTGGCAATCATTACATTAGACCTATTGCTAATTATTAAAAACAATATGACTGGAAATTATTTTCTATAACTAGCAAATTGATATGATTACTGTGTATATTATAAGTCCAAAAACATGAAAATGTTAGTGACTTTGCACATCTGATCAAATTCTGTGCTGTCATTAATGGAGGTTCTATCCAGATTTATTCACTTGCAGCAGATAACAATGAAAACAAAGTCATTCTTTTAACACGTGTGCTGTGTTAAACGGAAAAAAGTATAACAATGTTGGGGTTAAACTCCCTTCACATATGGCACATTTAGTTGCAGCAAATATCTTACAGAATATGAGATTCATTTATTTGAATGGGTTGCTTTTATTAGAAATCCAAGTTCTACTGCAGTCTTCATTGCAGTGAAAAGAACTTTGTTACCAAAAACATTGCACGTTTTAAGACAAATTAAACTGTAGTGGTTTTGATATCTGTTACCATAAAGAAGCATAATTGTGAAAAGATGCTGTACAAACAATTTACTAGAACATAAAGCTCTGTTAATAAACGTCTGTATTACAGTTACTGAGTTTTGGAAAGTTAACCCATATGTTATAATTAAAAAATTAATGCAAAAGTCGAAATAACCCCCAAAAATTATATTAATAAGGAAGTTAGAATTGAATTGTCTGTGTGTATAACAGATATGATCTATGTGACGTTCAAATATATAAAAATTCCAGTGGTAGCTGTGTAGGCTAATTTACACACCATTTCGATGACTACCCTTTTAGGAAGCGTATAACCACATTGTAATGAAAAATTTGGCAATATATATTATGGACTCAAATTGGGTGGTAACATAAATATAATTAAATGAATCTCACCATAATGACATGGAAATTGCATTTACCGTATTTTTCGGACTATAAGACGCAATGGACTATAAGACGCACCCAGGTTTTAGAGGTGAAAAATAGGGAAAAAAATATTTGAAGCAAAAAAGGTGGTAAAAAATTTAATAACATAAACATACTATAATATGTGCTGTTATTATATATAATAGTATGTTATTATGTTGGAAGCTGCGAGTAGAAGATGGAGCTGCGGGACCAGTGTGGTGTCTGTAAAGTACTATATGAAGACGCTGGAGGGTGAGTATAAGGATGGGGGCACAGGGCTTATATTTAAAGCACCACTCCAGCACTAAAAAATAACACTGGTGTGCGGCTTTAAGATCCCATTGGGAGAACTATAACTCCCAGCATGTCCTGCAGAACCTATGGCATGCTGGGAGTTATAGTTCACCACAGCAGTGGCAGAGTGCTTTATTGTGTGTTGTAAAGACTAACCTTTTAATTGTGGCAGCCAGCCACACTGTGGTGAGGTAAAATGCTGGAGCATCCCATCCCATGACTGCACAGAGTACTCCCTCTTGTTGCCTCTCCACAGCACAGGAGTAAGCTTACAGATTGTAGTGTGGTGTCTGCAGGACCTGTGATGACATCAGAAGAGGGAGGGCTCTGTGCTGCCATGTGATGCTCCAGCCCGCCCACTCCTGACATCACACAGGTCATTGTGCTGGAGCACTAAGACGGCAGGCAGGTATGCAGCAATCTTGTCCCCTCTGGCCCCTGCTGCTGCCCCCTCCTCCACCGGACACACAGCATGTGTGTCCCTGTTAAGGAGTATTCATTTGCTGCTCCTGACTCACTGCTCAGCTGACAGGTGGGCGGGGAAGCAGCTAATGAATATTCACTGCACTTTAATGATCGGGACCATGTGGTTTCCCCAGTGCTGATTCCTGAAGCCAACAGGGACATTTTTCTGCCTCCCAGTGCAATCCCACTCACTGCTGCCCCTCCCCACGTTACATCGGTACCATAAGACACACCCACACTTTCCTCTCAAATTTGGAGGAAAAAAAGGGCGTCTTATGGTCAGAAAAATACGGTATATTACGCACATGGAAAACTAGCATCACAACTTATTGGTGTCATAGTTTTTTTTAATAAAAGATTAGTTTTTAAATACTTACGAAACAGAAATATTGTGAACATTTTTTAGCATTCTTAAAATTTCCACTTGGGTGCAGCCCTTTTCAAAAAGGTGTTTTATAATACTATCTCCTTTAAAATTGTTAAGGCTTGTCAGTGACTCCACAGAAGATTTTCATACTGCATGTTCTAATGTGTTTTAACAAGCTGAAGACCACTGCCTGTTAAATTAATCACTAAAACTATCACGTTCTACCAATTTGCCATCCTTCTGTAGTTATAAAACCTATAAATCAACAGCTAGTAAAGGTGTTAACTCATTGGCCCACCTGGTCTTCAGTCTTTCACCATTATACAGGGGTCTGTTGCATTAAAGGGACACTGTCACCTGAATTTGGAGGGAACAATCTTCAGCCATGGAGGCGGGGGTTTTGGGGTTTTTGATTCACCCTTTCCTTACCCGCTGGCTGCATGCTGGCTGCAATATTGGATTTAAGTTCATTCTCTGTCCTCCGTAGTACATGCCTGCACAAGGTGCAATCTTGCCTTGCGCAGGTGTGTACTATGGAGGACAGAGAATGAACTTCAATCCAATATTGCAGCCAGCATGCAGCCAGCGGGTAAGGAAAGGGTGAATCAAAAACCCCAAAACCCCGCCTCCATGGCTGAAGATTGTTCCCTCCAAATTCAGGTGACAGTGTCCCTTTAAACAACTGTCGGCTATCTACATCTGCAGCCAAGAATGTACATGTACAGCCTTTTGTGGTAAGGACATACAGGTGTGAAAATGCACATGAAGGACAAATGTGATTGGCACATCCATATGTCCATTGTGCAATATGTAGATTATGTCCTATTTGTGGCTGCAAATGTGGACTATGAAAACATTGCACTGAATGTATCATGAAAAACTTCCGAAGTCACATGTATATCATCCATATTTTGCAGAGTCACATTTTGCATCAGTGCATTCTAATACCAAAGAGAGTCAGGTAACCAGAATAGTGTAGTGCAGTGGGGGTGGGTGCAGTGTGACAGGCAGTGACCCTTGTAAAAGTTCACAGCAAAAACGTGTTCAAGCTCAAAAACTCACAATTGCACCACTGTATCCCACTGCAGGGTGCCAGGAGTTCACTCTGCAGTGCTCTGTGTTAGGCCGGGATCAGACTTGCGAGAAAGTCGCACAAGTCTCGCACCTCAATACCCGCCACTGCCACCGGCACTCGTGAGCGGAGTGTGTGGCTGCATGGCTGCATAGAGATACATGTACTACGGTCCCGAGTGCCGGGTATTGATGTGCGAGACTCGCACTAGTTTCTCTCAAGTCCCGGCCTTACTCTCACACAGGCTAAGCTTTTGAAGAGCCGACTGCTCTGTTAGCTACAAACTCCAGACTGACAAACACAAACCCTGCTTCACAGTTTTGTTTTTTAAACCAGGGGTCCCCAACTCCAGTCCTCAAGGCCCACCAACAGGTCATGTTTTCAGGATTTCCTTTGCATTGCACAGGTGATGCAATTATTACCTGGGCAAGACTAAGGAAATCCTGAAAACATGACATGTTGGTGGGCCTTGAGGACTGGAGTTGGGGACCCCTGTTTTAAACAATATGTGGCCTTAGGCCACTCTGAAAACTCGTCCCAGGGAGGAAACGGACCAACCACACTACCTTCCTGTAGTCTGTTTCAAAGTAAAAGCCCACGACAGGTTTTCCTACAACTGCCTTGAACAAATAGCTTGCCCAAAGCCAACACTCACTTTTCTTGTGCATTGCAACCACAGCTATACCTGAGGCTGCAATGCAATCACAAGGGCTTAATACGCTTCTGAGAAAATTTGGGGGGACACATAGCGACCCTTACAAATAACACTGGTCGCTGCCTCACAATAGCCATAAATACACCCTTAAAATTTGGCTGCTAGATGTTTAATTTCAGATTTAGTGTGGGTGCTCAAATAACCTCATTATTCATTTTTTAGGTTATGTATTTCCCAAAAAAAAAAAAAAAAAGATATCCAGGAAGTATCGTTTCTCCTTGCGGAGATTGACTTGTTAAAGGGTCTGTTAGACTGACGGAACGCACTAAGAAAGAGGATATAGATGCGTTCGCAGTCCGGGGTCCACCGTACAGGTGAAAACCTGCTGCTAGTAAATTGCAGACTATATGGCGGTACTCTAAAGTACACACACGTGGGTTCAACCTCACCCAGCGTGGAGGAAGCAATCCTGTTACGTCACAGGACCGCGGTACCGCACATAAAGCGCGAGCAAGTAGTCAGCGAACTTTATCCCAACTGGGATTGAAGTCCGATTAGACCCATGCTGGCACTACACCGCAACTGGGTGTGTAAGGAAACAGAATAGTAAGATATAGGCACAGAAGTGCGAGCAATGCCGCACTGACGAACGCCACTAACCACCCAGGCTTGGGTATGGAAAGCGCTAGACAAGCGCACGGTGCCGTACAGGCGAACACAGCAACGGACGCTGTAATGTGTGTATTGCACAGATGATTAGTCGGGCGCTAGATAGCTACCAACATCCGCGAGCAGTCAACAACTCTAGGGAGGAATATTTAGGAGCTTTTATCCATCGACATACATCCATCTACACACACACATATAATTTAAAAACAATACTAGCGCATGGCCGTGCGGTCATGCGCAGTTTATATAGTTGCAGGACAGGAAGTGGCTACAGAACTTTTGCCCTTCCAAGACCTGCCAAGAGGACCAATGGAATGTGCCGCAGAGGCTGAGCACATGATCCTCGATCTCCAACGGGAGATCTTGCCCTGGGCATGCTCAGTGTGTGCAGGCACGGACTTAGTCCCAGAGAAGTCCGCTCGCCGCTGACCAGCACTGACTTTAATGGCAGGAGCTGGAGAAGCAGCAGTAACTCTTAGAACAGAGTGAGATTGAGCACCGACGTCTTCGCTGAGCAGACTCCACTGCGGCTGGACAGGAATGGGAGACCGCAGCAGAGATGGCTCGAGATTCCCCCTGTGCAGAAGCGGGAACTTGACCCCTAACAGGGTCGACATTGACTTGTGTGATTGCTACCTTCCAATAGGTGGCACAAGAGTTCTAGTTCTCTTCCTCGTCTTCTGACGAGACAATTTGCATAATTAGCATATTTCCCAGAGTAGCATTGCGGCTTTAAGTCTCTTCATCTCGGCATGCTTAGCATGTCACTCTCCGCAAGGAGAAACGATACTTCTTGGATGTCGATCAGACGCCTCTCACACAGCCAAACCAGATCTCCACTCTTCACTTGCAAGGGGCAGTACCTCAAAACACGGTGTCTGTAAATTGAGAGTCTGGTTTCACTATTATACTAAGTTATGTGACAAGGTTCGTTAAAGGGTCAACATTGACTTGTAGGATTGCTACTTCCAATAGATGGCACTAGACTTCTAGTTCTCTTCCTCTCTGAATAAACAATTGCAAAAAAAAAAGAGAATGAGTATGCACAATGGATATTGAACGGTACTTCAACCTTGGAGTGGATTTGGTGGGTAGCAAAAGTTAAATGAAACCTGTCACCAGTTTTGTGACATAGCAGCCAAAGCTATCTCCTTATTAAGCATCTGCTATGAATTTCCTAAATCCTTATAAACCCCCCTCCCTCCCCTTGTATACTCCCCAAAAACCATTTTTAGTTTCTTCCGCACTGTATGGTAATTGTCTCAGTCCTGTCCGATGTGCGAGCCTTTGGGCTTTCTTAATCCCTCCTATTAACTGTTACTTGCACTTCTACTTTGTTGATGACGCCTCTTGCATCATCCACATTGCCGAGTGACATCTCGCGCCTGTTCAGAAATACAGAGTTTTGCACCTTGCTATTCCGAACAGCACGTAAAGACAAAAAACAGAAGTGTCATGCACAGATACACATACATCCGGCTCTTGTACCGGAACTACGTTTGCCAGCACATGCATACTTCTGTTTTTTGGCTTTGCCCACAGTTGGGAAAAGAATACTGCACAGGCGAAGAAAGCAATATTTCTGAGCAGGCGCGAGATGTCACATGGTGATGTGGATCTTTATCCATTTTAGGAGGATGGCAAGCAGAAGCCGGGAGGAGGGATGCAGAGGCCCGAAAGCACGTCCATTGGACCGGACTGAGATTACCATACAGCGTGGGAGACATTAAAAAACGTTTTTGTGAGTATGCAAGGGTAGTTAGGGGGTGCTATAAGAATGTAGGGAATGCAGTGCAGAGGCTGAATAAGGTGATATTTTTAGCTGCCATTTCACAAAAATGTTGATAGGTGCAGAGTGCTCTCAGAAGCAATGCAGCACAATTATGCTTTCACTACAAGGTTGAGTTACCCTTATAAATATCCCTTGAAGTGTCAGAACAGACAAATTATGCATTAATACATTATTTTTTAGTTACTGTATTTTAATTTTTTAAAATACCTTGTTTTTTTAATTTTCATATCGTTCATGGCTGATACCCCTGTAAGAAAAGTCTCAGCATTATTAACGTAACTCTCGCTCCCATGTATGACAACTTACAAATGCCTCATGAAGTGTTTGCCATTTCTCCCATACACAGCTTTATTTGCTTGACAAAGGAAGTGGAGTTCTTAAAAATGTAGCATCATGCTTACCAGAATACAGGTGATAACTTAACTCGATGTGTATGACCCAGTAGCGTAGCTACCAAGGTGGCAGAGGGTGCAGCCGCCCTGGGCCCACTGCTCACAGGGGCCCACCTGAAGCTACACTACACTTAAAGGGACACTGTCACCTGAATTTGGAGGGAACAATCTTCAGCCATGGAGGCGGGGTTTTTGGGTGTTTGATTCACCCTTTCCTTACCCGCTGGCTGCATGCTGGCTGCAATATTAGATTGAAGTTCATTCTCTGTCCTCCATAGTACACGCCTGCACAAGGCAAGATTGCACCTTGTGCAGGCATATACTATGGAGGACAGAGAATGAACTTCAATCCAATATTGCAGCCAGCATGCAGCCAGCGGGTAAAGGAAAGGGTGAATCAAACACCCAAAAACCCCGCCTCCATGGCTGAAGATTGTTCCCTCCAAATTCAGGTTACAGTGTCCCTTTAATTATATCAGCGTTCACAGCCCGCTGATATAGTAGTTAAGCTCCATGCTCCGTTGTAGAGCAGGGAGACACGATCTCCCTGCACTACCGCAGGAAGTGACCGGGGAGAGCCAGAGGAACGCATGTCTGCAGAACGATAGGTGCCGGCACTGTATCGGTCTGCTGGCTCCAGTATACAGCAGACATGCCCACATTGCAAGCTGTGTGAGCGTGTGTGCTCTGCTGCAGAGAAGTCCGGAGGACCACGGCACGGCTTCTGAGAGTGTCCAGAGAAGAGCAAGACAGTCACAGGACAGTGGTGCTGTAAGTAACAGTACAGATTTCTGCAGGTACTGGCAGGAGATGTCAGCACCGTGCAAGGTGGATTTGGCAGGACCCGGCTCCCCTCCTGATAAGACCAGGCCTTGTGCTGTATATCTGCAGTCTATATCTGAGGCACTGTAGATTTATGGCGGCTGCTAGAACTACAAACCGGATCACTGTCAGTGCGGGTCACCCAAGCATGACCCAATCTGTAAATGACTTCAAAACAGCAGCCATAAGTCTCATGGTGTCTCAGACAGAGACTGACAAGACTGGTCGGTAATGTGCACTGATAGATATGACCCCGGCTGCAGGACCCCACAGATGAGGAGATATATATCTATCTATCGGTGCACATTACCGACCAGTCTTGTCAGTATATATATATATATATATATATATATATATATATATATATACACACACACTGCATTTACTGATATAAGATAACACAAACACTGGTCTGATAGGACCCTGACCCCAGCTATAGGATATCTATCTATGCATCCATCTTATAGCCGGGGTCAAGATCCTATCAGTCCAGTGTCTGCATGATCTCATATCAGTAAATTTAATGTGGTAAACATGAAAACCCCATTATGAAACCTTTTATTAAAAATAACAAAAAGTTAAGGCTGTGTATATATGATAAATAGCAAGACAGAATAAAATGGAAACAGCAAATAGGTGTGTAAAGGAGATTATATCTGGGTGCAAGACCCTGAACATATACTCTATGTAGACAACAAGACCCCCAAAGGGGGAGCAGGGGAAAAGGAACTGACGAACCAAGGGGTGTACTTCTTTTAGATTGGTAATATTCTACCTCCCTCTCTTTCTTGTGGTTGCCTCCTTACCATCTGGGTTCTTGTCCAGACAAGAGTATTCCTTTAGGGTTACCTGGATACATTCAGGGAGGTATACCCATATTGTGGCCTCTATACGCACCTACTAGCTCTTTCTGTTTTCTTCTATTTAGCTCTTTGTCACATATATATGAGCTGTGCAAGTATCAGCCCACAGAATCCAAGGAGTGGGAGCTATTGTGGGGGTCATTATACAACATGGGAGTGTCTTTTAACCGTAGAAAGGACATCACTTCTAACAACAATGTAGTAAACACTGTAGGGGCCATACATAACCCAAAGGGCATTGCTCTGAACTGAAAATGACAAACCTGACCATTCACTAGTACAGCCACCCAGAGAAACTGCTGGTGTAACTGGTGTATAGGAAGATGGTAGTAAGCATCCTTAAGATCCAAGACTACCATATAACAGTTTGGAAATAAAGTTTTTATAGCTGAACGAATGGATTCCATTTTAAATGTCCTGGATCTTATGATGGTGTTTAACTTCCTCAAATTTATTATAGCTCTGAAAGAGCCATCAGGTTTAGTTATCAGAAACAAGGGAGAGTAAAATCCTTTCCATAACTGAGATGACGGAACCTCTATTAAAAATGTTTGGTTAAGAGAGACCTAAGCTCAAGTTCAAGTGCTTCCTGCTGTAGCCTGGATTTTAAGGAAGTTAGAAGGAAAGAATCCAGAGGTGTCCGGAAAAAATCTAAGGTGAGGCCTGAAGATACTAAATTTATGGCCCATGAATTAGCTGTTATTTCCTTCCATTGATCTACAAATTTCAGCAATCTACCTCCTACAGGTAGAATAGGATTAACGGAATTTATCCGCTGGTTTGAAGGGACGTTTATTGAATAAGTTTCCCTTGTGCCTGAATTCCTTGTTACTCCAGCGGTCCTTAAAGTCTCTTTTCTTGCCAAAAGGTGGCTTCCTGAACGCCCTTCTGTAAGAAGGAATAAAAGGACTAGGGAACCCCAACTTCCTCTCACCCGCCTTGGTCAGTATATCAGCCAGAACAGCTCCAAAAAAGCTACTCACCCTGACAAGGTATGGCACACAGCTTAGACCTAGACTGGGCATCCCCCTTTCAGTTCTTTAACCCCTTAAGCCCCGAGGGTGGTTTGCACGTTAATGACCGGGCCAATTTTTACAATTCTGACCACTGTCCCTTTATGAGGTTATAACTCTGGAACGCTTCAACGGATCTTGGCGATTCTGACATTGTTTTCTCGTGACATATTGTACTTCATTTTAGTAGTAACATTTATTCGATATAACTTGCGTTTATTTGTGAAAAAAACGGAAATTTGGCGAAAATTTTGAAAATTTCGCAATTTTCCAACTTTAAATTTTTATGCCCTTAAATCACAGAGATATGTCACGCAAAATACTTAATAAGTAACATTTCCCACATGTCTCCTTTACATCAGCACAATTTTGGAACCAAAATTTTTTTTTGTTAGGGAGTTATAAGGGTTCAAAGTTGACCAGCAATTTCTCATTTTTACAACACCATTTTTTTTTAGGGACCACATCTCATTTGATGTCATTTTGAGGGGTCTATATGATAGAAAATACCCAAGTGTGACACCATTCTAAAAACTGCACCCCTCAAGGTGCTCAAAACCACATTCAAGAAGTTTATTAACCCTTCAGGGGTTTCACAGGAATTTTTGGAATGTTTAAATAAAAATGAATATTTAACTTTTTTTCACACAAAATTTATTTCAGCTCCAATTTGTTTTATTTTACCAAGGGTAACAGGATAAAATGGATGCCAAACATTGTTGTACAATCTGTACTGAGTACGCTGATACCCCATATGTGGGGGTAAACCACTGTTTGGGCGCATGGCAGAGCTCGGAAGGGAAGGAGCGCCATTTGACTTTTAAATGCAAAATTGACAGGAATTGAGATGGGACACCATGTTGCGTTTGGAGAGCCACTGATGTGCCTAAACATTGAAACCCCCCACAAGTGACACCATTTTGGAAAGTAGACACCCTAAGGAACTTATCTAGATGTGTGGTGACCACTTTGACCCACCAATTGCTTCACAGAAGTTTATAATGCAGAGCCGTAAAAATAAAAAATCATATTTTTTCACAAAAATGATCTTTTCGCCCCCAATTTTTTATTTTCCCAAGAGTAAGAGAAGAAATTGAACCTCAAAAATTGTTGGCCAATTTGTCCTGAGTACGCTGATACCCCGTATATGGGTGTAAACCATTGTTTGGGCGTATGGCAGAGCTCGGAAGGGAAGGAGCGCCATTTTACTTTTCAATGCAAAATTGACTGGAATTGAGATGGGATGCCATGTTGCGTTTGGAGAGCCCCTGATGTGCCTAAACATTGAAATCCCCACAAGTGACACCATTTTGGAAAGTAGACCCCTTAAGGAACTTATCTAGATGTGTGGTGAGCACTTTGACCCAACAAGTGCTTCACAGAAGTTTATAATGCAGAGCCGTAAAAATAAAAAATCTTATTTTTTCACAAAAATGATCTTTTCGCCCCCAATTTTTTATTTTCCCAAGGGTAAGAGAAGAAATTAGACCACAAAAGTTGTTGTGCAATTTGTCCTGAGTGCGACGATACCCCATATGTGGGGGTAAACCACTTTTTGGGTGCATAGCAGAGCTCGGAAGGGAAGGAGCGCCATTTGACTTTTCAATGCAAAATTGACTGGAATTAAGATGGGACGCCATGTTGGTTTGGAGAGCCCCTGATGTGCCTAAACATTAAAAACCCCCACAAGTGACACCATTTTGGAAAATAGACCCTCTAAGGAACTTATCTAGATGTGTTTTGAGAGCTTTGAACCCCCAAGTGTTTCACTACAGTTTATAACGCAGAGCCGTTAAAATAAATTTATTTTTTTTTCGCAAAAATTTTTTAGCCCCCAGTTTTGTATTTTCACAAGGGTAACATAATAAATTGGACCCCAAAATTTGTTGTCCAATTTGTCCTGAGTACGCTGATACCCCATATGTGGGGGGGAACCACTGTTTGGGCGCATGGCAGAGCTCGGAAGGGAAGGAGCGCCATTTGGAATGCAGACTTAGATGGATTGGTCTGCAGGAGTCACGTTGCATTTGCAGAGCCCCTGATGTACCCAAACAGTACAAACCCCCCACAAGTGACCCCATATTAGAAACTAGACCTCCCATGGAACTTATCTAGATGTGTTGTGAGAACTTTGAACCCCTAAGTGTTTCACTACAGTTTATAACGCAGACCCGTGAAAATAAAAATTCTTTTTTTTTTCACAAAAATGATTTTTTAGCCCCCAGCTTTGTATTTTTACAAGGGTAACAGAATAAATTGGACCCCAAAAGTTGTTGTTCAATTTGTCCTGAGTACGCTGATACCCCATATGTGGGGGGGAACCACTGTTTGGGCTCATGGCAGAGCTCGGAAGGGAAGGAGCGCCATTTGGAATGCAGACTTAGATGGATTGGTCTGCAGGCGTCACGTTGCATTTGCAGAGCCCCTGATGTACCCAAACAGTAGAAACCACCCACAAGTGACCCCATATTGGAAACTAGACCTCCCATGGAACTTATCTAGATGTGTTGTGAAAACTTTAAACCCCCAAGTGTTTCACTACAGTTTACAACGCAGAGCCGTGAAAATAAAAATCCTTTTTTTTCCCACAAAAATGATTTTTAGCCCCCCAAATTTTTATTTTCCCAAGGATAACAAGAGAACTTGGACCCAAAAAGTTGTTGTCCAATTTGTCTCGAGTACGCTGATACCCCATATGTTGGGGTAAACCCCTGTTTGGGCGCACGGGAGAGCTCGGAAGTGAAGGAGCACTGTTTTACTTTTTCAATGCAGAATTGGCTGGAATTGAGATCGGACGCCATGTCGCGTTTGGAGAGCCCCTGATGTGTCTAAACAGTGGAAACCCCCCAATTATAAATGAAACCCTAATCCAAACGCACCACTAACCCTAATCCCAACTGTAACCCTAACCACACACCTAACCCAGACACACCCCTAATTCTAATCCCAACCGTAAATGTAATCCAAACCCTAACCCTAGCCCCAACCCTAGCCCTAACCCTAACCCTAACCGGAAAATGGAAATAAATACATTTTTTTAAATTTTATTATTTTTCCCTAAGGCTAGGTTCACATTGCGTTAGGGAAATCCGTTTAGCACTAGCGGATTGCGCTAACACAATGTCTTTTTAGGTGTCGTGTTTAGTGGTCGCGTTAACGTCCCCGCTCTGGAAGATCGGGGATCGGACCTCGGGCGCGCCGCGGACGCTGCAAGCAGCGTCTGAGGCGCGCCACAAAAGAATGGCACCTTGCTAGCGCGAGCCGAAAATGGCACGCTCTAGCGATGCGCTACACCTGAAAATCACATTGCTGTCAATGGTTGTGCTAACGGACCCGTTGCACGGCGTTAATTGTGACATTTTCGCCGTGCAACGCTGTCCGTTAGCGTTAACCCATTAACGCAATGTGAACCTAGCCTAACTAAGGGGGTGATGAAGGGGGGTTTGATTTACTTTTATAGCGAGTTTTTTAGCGGATTTTTATGATTGGCAGCCGTCACACACTAAAAGACGCTTTTTATAGCAAAAAAGTTTTTGCGTCTCCACATTTTGAGACCTATAATTTTTCCATATTTTGGTCCACAGAGTCATGTGAGGTCTTGTTTTTTGCGGGACGAGTTGACGTTTTTATCGGTTACATTTTCGGACACGTGACAGTTTTTGATCGCTTTTTATTCCGATTTTTTTGTGAGGCAGAATGACCAAAAACCAGCTATTCATGAATTTCTTTTGGGGGAGGCGTTTATACCGTTCCGCGTTTGGTAAAATTGATGAAGCAGTTTTATTCTTCGGGTCAGTACGATTACAGCGACACCTCATTTATATCATTTTTTTTATGTTTTGGCGCTTTTATACGATAAAAGCTATTTTATAGAAAAAATAATTATTTTGGCATCGCTTTATTCAGAGGACTATAACTTTTTTATTTTTTTGGTTATGATGCTATATGGCGGCTCGTTTTTTGCGGGACAAGATGACGTTTTCAGAGGTAACATGGTTATTTATATCCGTCTTTTTGATCGCGTGTTATTCCACTCTTTGTTCAGCGTTATGATAATAAAGCGTTGTTTTTTGGCTCGTTTTTTTTTTTTTTTCTTACGGTGTTCACTGAAGGGGTTAACTAGTGGGCCAGTTTTATAGGTCGGGTCGTTACGGACGCGGCGATACTAAATATGTGTACTTTTATTGTTTTTTTGTTTTTTTTTTATGTAAAGAAATGTATTTATGGGAATAATATTTTTTTTTTTCTGCTTTATTTAGGAATTTTTTTTTTATTTTTTTTTTTACAAGTGTGGAAATTTTTTTTTTTACTTTTTCACTTTGTCCCAGGGGGGGACATCACAGATCACCGATCTGACAGTGTGCACAGCACTCTATCAGATCGGTGATCTGACATACAGCCGGGCAGGATTAGAGCTGCAGCTGCAGCCTGATCCTGACCCGGAAGTGCTCCCTGCAGGACCCGGATGCAGCCCGGCGGCCATTTTGGATCCGGGGACTGCAGGGAGAAGACGCTCGGTACACGGTGAGCACATCACCGTGTACTGATCGTCTCAGGGAAGCCCGCAGGGAGCCCCCTCCCTGCGCGATGCTTCCCTGCACCGCCGGCACACCGCGATCATCTTTGATCGCGGTATGCCGGGGGTTAATGTGCCGGGAGCGGTCCGTGACCGCTCCTGGCACATAGTGCCGGATGTCAGCTGCGATAGGCAGCTGACACCCGGCCGCGATCGGCCGCGCTCCCCCCGTGAGCGCGGCCGATCGCATATGACGTACTATCCCGTCCATGGGAATTAAGTCCCAGGTCACCTGGACGGGATAGTACGTCATATGGGATTAAGGGGTTAACCACAACGCTCGTCAAGCTGTATTAGTAAGGTTAGCTGTTCTGGCTGCTAAGCAGAGCGAGTCTATTGAGGCATCTGATAGAAAGGCCGCAGCACCCTTAATCAAGGGAATAGAGGCACACATTTTTTCTCTTGATATACCACTCTTGATGTGCTGATCCAGCTGGTCTAGCCAATCCAGCATAGACCTGCCAGTGCACGTGGCTGGGATTGTCGGTTTAAATGCGGTAATACAGGCTTCCCATGATCTTTTAAGAAGCGCGTCTGATTTTCTGTCCATTGGATCAGACAAAGAACCCGCATCCTCCACAGGTAAAGAGGAACAGCGAGAGGTGGATGCTATGGCCGCATCCACTTTAGCCCAGGTGGCCAAGTCCTCATCGTCAAAGGGGTAACGTCTCTTAAAAGATATCGGTACAAACTCCTTTTGCCCCTGCTTACTCCATTCCTTTTTGACAAGGTCCTTAATGGTCTGATTTACAGGAAATACATGACCTTTTCGCTGACAGAGACCTGCAAACATAACCTCCTGCGGCGTCTGAGGTTCCTTAGCCTCTTATAACCCCATTGTGCTCCTTACTGATTTCAACAAATTATTCACACCGTCAGTAGGAAAAAAGACAATCCTTCACATCAGAGGAACCCGAAACCTGAGAGATGTCAGAATCAATCTCCCTGCTTTCTGCAGATGTGTCTGCTCTAGATGAGGGTGCTCTCCTGCTTCTCCAATCAATATTCATTGATGGCCCACCACCTAATGACTGAAGCTCTTCACGGATCATGAGACGGATCTCATTCATTTTGACCGACCCCTCCTGCTGCAAGGTGTTATTTATACAACTCTGACAAAATTTCTTTATATAACAGTTAGGCAGGGGCTCGGTACATATCGCACACTGCTTTGCTTAGACTTCACCGTGTTTTTTGCCTACAAAAAACACAAGCAGAAGAGACTACTATAAGCTTCCATGAAGCTGTCTATACACTCACCCGGAAATAAAAATATATACCGGCTATCGGGTTGCTTGATCAGCCTGGGGTGTGGAACAGGACGACTTCTTCCTCGATTTGTCAGTGGACAGTGGAGTCACTCACTTTCGAGTGTCCAGTACTCTTCCTCCTGGTATCACCCACAGGTAACATTAACTCCTCCATAGGGCACTCAGTGACCTCCTCTTGGGACGACATGATTGCGCACACTGCAACCTGCCAACATGCTCTTTATAGTGTAGGAACCATTAAACACAACCTTTCCTGCCATTATTTATTTATTTTTTTTACCTTTGTATACTGATCCAGGCTTTGTTATAGTGTACCGGACCGCACAGGTAATAACCATGGCGCCTCCACCGGAAGTTGCATTCTAACCTCACGAACACGGAAGTTCAACCAACCACTTCCGGGACGCTGATGCTACTGCGCATGCGTCCGCATCTCTGCTGCACCAGCAGAAGATGCCGTGGTAAGTGCTGCACCTGCAGCAGCTATCTCATGTCGCCCATCAACACCTTCCCACTCTGGAAAAGCGGGGTAAGTGTTGTAGGCAGAGGAGACGCCAGTGTCACAGCAGCCACAGCGCTCATACCCCAGGAGCGCACTCCACTTACTTGTCCCCAGTGAGGGCCGGACGAGGTAGGTGCCGCTTCTTACCCATTCACCGGTAGCCTCACACAACAGTGTCCCAGCAGGGAGACTGTTGAGAACGCAGCAGCATTAGCAGATGAGGGGGGAGCCAGTAGGATCATCCCCCCGACTGTCTACCCGCTCTGGAGCCCCTGCCGCTCAGCAGAGACGCACAGGCGGCAGTCCAGGCGGGTTTTCCTCTTCGTTCATAGCATCCATCGGAGTCTTCTCTGTGGGTTCCCATCTAGGAACAGGAACAAGAAAACAACTGAGGAGCGAGGGGGGGGACCGCCCCTTTTATCTCCCTGTAGGTTTTCTGTTCCTAGGAACGGATCCCCTCTCTCTAGTGGTTGGTGTCGTGGCGAAAAGAAAAAAAATGCATGACACTTGTATGACAATTGCATTGCAGTCGTCCGACTCTCCTGCATCAAAATCAGACCGATTATTTGTTAGCTAGTGTGTCTCCTTCCTGAGTCTTATAAAGCTTTGAACTGGCTTCTGCTGACAAACCCGATGATATATTAGCTAGTGATCTGCACACTGTAGTACTTGTCAGATGGAAGCACCACACTGTAAACCAAGCTCCAGGCTGAGAGGAGAGTGAAGTCTGATCTAACAATGCGGACCCAGAGTGCTGTCACTCACCGTAAGGTACCCTGCCACCACCAGTGATGCCCTGCTGAGTTTGTCTGATTCCAGTCCTCAGATCGGAAATAGCAGAGCAAAAGCAAGAACTGAAGAATATAGGAGCCACGGAGAGATGAGCTTACACGAGCAGGTAAGCTAGTAGAAGTATACTAGGAAATTGTTACTTGGGATGAGTTACGACAAACTAAAGGGGGTAAATTTATTAGTGGAAAACTCTTTCAATGCAACAGCTGCTATTGGCAGAGGCACCTAAGTGTTTAAACTGGCCAGATATGTTGTTCTGCAGTTAAAATAGCAGCCAGGCTCACTTAGGAGAGCTAAGAATCCGATGTAGCGAGTATTCAAAGGTGTTATATACATTACATTAGTGACCAGCATGTAAACACAGAGTGGTGGTGATTAAAGGGTTAAAGCACATTCATTTGGATTTAAAAAGAAAATAAATGGATACCTAAGAAATGGGGATAAATATTTAATGAAAAATATAACCTGTAAAGGATACTACACTTCTGTGACAAGTCCATAGTAATTAAAGCCTAAAAAATAAAACAAAAAAATTATCAACAATACATTTGTTAACAAGAATTCACATTGTTTTGTATGATTGCAAAGTATGGTTGCACACAATTTTTCGTATCTAATTTGCTCTATTGCTACAGCACCTGAATTATATGTCCAGAACTTCATGATAAACTATTCGTATTTTAATTGGCAAAGTTTAATATGATGGACCAAGCCTCATTTTTTGCGTCCTATACTGGCTGTGTTGTAACAACCTGTCGTCACGTAGAATATAATTTTCATTTGTATTTTAAGCAGGAGAGTTTTAAACCCTTTGAAGACCAAATCATTTCTCATCTTCATACCCAGGCCTATTTTTGGAAATCTGTCAGTAACAGGCGAACACCTGTTACTGATTGGGTGAGTATGGTTAGAGCATTTGCCTGTTTAGCGTGACAAACATGTAAGGGAGTGGGCACCAAGGGGTTAATTCACAGGAATCTGCCGATATTTTACTGCAGTGACTTCCATTCCCTAATGCAAATAATCTTCTCCTTTCGGCTCCTAAACACACAACTTTTTGTATGATCAACAAGGGACACTGACAGCGCTTTTGAACGGGGTTGTCCAATCACTCCAGGTGACTGCAGACTAATTAATCTTCCAAGCGCCTGCACTGTGTGCTGCGAAGAATCTTTGGCCGGTGTCACACTAGTGTATTGCATTCGATGTGTTCATCAGTACTTCAGAGAAGATGTGGATTTGTTGCGGATTTGAGTGCTTCAATGTAAGTCAATTGGTGCAGAAATGCTGCAGATCAGCAAAAAGAATTGACATGCTGCTTAAAAATAAACGGAGAGAATAAGGATGGAATTTTCCGCAGCATGTGCACATCAATTCTGGATTCCCATTTATGAACCTTGCTTTAGTAATCATTGACGGATGTGGTGCAATTCCACGCTGAAAAACCGCTGCAGATCCGCAACGTGTGTACATAGCTTTACAATTCAGAGGGGACATGTACATACAATATGAGACAATACAGAGTAACAGAAAATTCAACAGATACCAAGAGGAGTGAAGTTCCTGATCACAAGAGCTTACAATCTATGAAGAAATCGAAGGAACAAAAGGAACATGGTAAAAACTGCATTGATATATGGTCCAGCTATCAATATAATAAATAGAAGATTCACATAACGCTTCATGAACCGGTTACCAGCCTGGATCTGTACAAGTCAGATAAAGTGCTATTACAGCCATGGAGGGTGCAATCAGATGATACAAGGGACCAGACTTTTTGGGGGAGAAAAATTGTAAAGGGCAGAATGGGGATAGTTAGATATGTCAGGTGAGGAGATGGCAAGTCTGCAGAAATGCGTTTTTGGGGCATGCTTAAACCCGTGGGTATTGTGAAGTTATTAAATTGTTATTGGTAGAACATTACAGAGCATTGGTGCAGCGCGTGAGAAGTCTTGAAGACGGGAATGGGAGGTTCGGATTATTGAGGCTTAGAGTCTAAAGTTGACGTCACACTGGCAACTTAAATGGACGAGTGCAATGCAATAAAAAAATCGCATTGGACTTGGACCAATGTTACAATGTGGGGCCCCTCCAAGCTGCCGACTTTTTGGCCGTTTTCCTCGGGCCAAGACAATCGCAACATGCTGCGATTGTCATGGACACTCGGCCAACTCTTGGCTCACTCGCACCCACATAAGCCTATGGGTGCGAGTGAGCCAACGCACATCACTTGGATATCATCCGAGTACTGTGCGTTATAAGCGGACCCCAGCAATGGAGGAGATGGAGAAATTAGTTTCTCCGCCTCCTCCGCAGCTGTGCTCCGATCCTCCCTGTGCGAGAGCCTCGGAGCACAGATGCATGACACTCGGCTCCGCTCGCAGCAGAGCAGGAGCTGCGGGTCATTAGCATATCGCATCCTATGCTCTCGCATCGGATGTAATATGCTAGTGTGACGTCGGCCTTAGGTCATTAGCGGAACAGAGGGAACAGGTAGGGTGATAGACAGACATACATTTTTTTAATTTTATAAGATATTACTTTACAATATGTTCTTAAAAGTCATTAATATTTGTGGCTTGAGGTGGAATGCTTTTGTGTAACACAGGAAAAAAATATATTGGATAGATCTGAAACTGCATGCAAACAATATTTTCAACTCAATGTTATTTTCCACATGTATTTTTGCCCTTTATAACACTCACTGTGTTGTAAGACACACATAGTGCACTACCTCATGCCACTGGGCGCATTCAAGATGTATACATCGAGAAGTCAGGAAGAAAATAAGGAGGGGGGAAGCTTGCGCACTGCACTGACAAAACATGAACGAAAAATATCAGTCATGTGACCCTATGATTACCTTTGGGACATCCTGCACCTGCAAGGGAGATATCACGACCGTCATATGACATGTCAGTCTTGGTAAATATTCCCCCAACTGTGTATTATGAAATGAGGCTGCCTACATTACAATTAACAGGAGAAAACTGTGATGAGTTATGAAAAAGTTGGAAAGGGTATGCAAAGATTTTAAAAGAAATAGCAAATCTAGGTTTATACATATTTGTACAACAGTAACAATAAACTTTACCTTGATTTTTTCCAGCACACAGGAGCACTCCCAGCCATTAGCAGTGGAAGTTGTTAAAAAAGGGTTTTAATTGCTTGATGGACACCTAGTTTTTAACTTGGAGCGTGTACATTAGGGTCCTGTTTTGCACATGTACTGAATGGTAGAATACTTGGTCCTTGAGCATAAGACCAAAAAGAAAATCTTTTCTTGCAGCTGTAGGGTGACCCTTCGCATTCGTCTATTGGACTCTAAACACCCCAGTCTGACACTTGGGAGACATGCTGCTACATCATTGGTAGAGAATGGAAAGCTCCTTGTATCATTAGTGAGATAGAAGTCATGGGACAAGCTAAGTGAGAACAGAAACCAAGAGAAGCACTAAACTGTTCTTGAAAAGCAGTAAAATGATTCTGTGTTCATCAGTACGTCAGAGAAGATGCCTATCATCATCGCAACTGCTATGAAATAACAGAAAGGTAGATAGTGAATTCCCTTAGCTTGACTACACAAATTTGGAGAAGTGCTTGAGAAATCATGGTTGGAGATATAATGGTGCTGCAAAAACACTTGGACAAGTTGCATCAAAGTATAACTTACAGAGGGAAACGATGCTCCGCAGATCTGTGAGATGGCGCTGCAGACATGCACGGCCCCTGCAGAATCAGATCGTGTAGGACACTCCCATCGTCCCTGTGTTTGCTGCTACAGAAGGACCACTCCTCGCAGGCTGTAGACAGTGGATTAGTGAGACCCCTAGTGGTCATGAATTTGCAACCAGTTCTTGGGTGGATGCAAAGTAAACAATTGTATAAAGTAATTTGACCATTAGAACCTTTCCTATGACTTTAAGTAAATGTACAGTCACTTGGAAATAGATATATAGTAAATCAGTGGCTCCCACCCAATTTCTTTGGCCATGTGATGTAAATACACAGCATATCTGAAACTATTTGCTAACAAGGTAGGGGGATAAGAATGTCAGATATTAAAAGTGTAACATGATTGAGTTTGTGTGTTAACCTGCAGAATTAAAAAAAAAAAAAAAAAAAAAAATCCGGCAGAAAACGGATCCGACGGAAAAAAGAAAGGATCGGTGGAAAAAAACAGATGCGGCAAAAAAAAACGGATCCTGCGCAAAAAAACTAGATCCGGCGGAAAAAAACGGATCCGGCAGAAAAAACGGATCTGGCGAAAAAAACGGATCCTGCGCCAAAAAAACGGGTGCGGCGGAAAAAAACGGATCTGGCAGTAAAAAAACGGATCTGGCGGAAAAAAACCGATACGGCAGAAAAAAACGGATCCTGCGGAAAAAAAAGGGATCCGCCAGAAAAACGGATCCGGAGGGAAAAAAACGGATGCTGTAAAAAAAAAAACGGATCCTGAGCAAAAAAAACGGGATGGCGGACAGGAAAAAGAATCGGCGGAAAAAAAACGAATTCGGCAGAAAAAAACGGATCCTGCGCAAAAAAACGGATCTGGCAGAAAAAAACGGATCCGGCGGAAAAAAACGGATCCTGCGCAAAAAAACTAGATCCGGCGGAATAAAACGGATCCGGCAAAAAAAACGGATCTGGCGAAAAAATGGATCCTGCGCCAAAAAAACGGGTGCGGCGGAAAAAAAT
Organism: Ranitomeya imitator; assembly: GCF_032444005.1. Classification (NCBI taxonomy): domain Eukaryota; kingdom Metazoa; phylum Chordata; class Amphibia; order Anura; family Dendrobatidae; genus Ranitomeya; species Ranitomeya imitator. The sequence goes on along the minus strand of NC_091287.1, from coordinate 265,376,924 downwards.
TGATCCGGCGGAAAAACGGATCTGGCGGAAAAAAACGGATCCGGCGAAAAAACGGATCATGTGCCAAAAAAACGGATCCGGCAAAAAAAAAGGATCGGCGGAAAAAAACGCATCCTGCGCAAAAAACGGATCTAGCGGATAAAAACGGATCCGGTAGAAAAACAACGTATCCTGCGCCAAAAAAATGGATCTGGCAGGAAAAACCGGATCCGTCAGAAAAAAACGGATCCTGCGCAAAAAAAAACGGATCCGGCAGAAAAAAACGGATCGGCGGAAAAAAAAACGTTCCTGCGGAAAAAAACAGATCCAATGAAAAAAACGGATCCTGCGCAAAAAAAACCGGATCCGGCAGAAAACGGATCCGACGGAAAAAAAAAAGGATCGGTGGAAAAAAACAGATGCGGCAAAAAAAAAACGGATCCTGCACAAAAAAACTAGATCCGGCGGAAAAAAACGGATCAGGCACAAAAAACGGATCTGGCGAAAAAAACGGATCCTGCGCCAAAAAAACGGGTGCGGCGGAAAAAAATTGATCCGACGTAAAAACGGATCCAGGAGAAAAAACAGATCCGGCGAAAAAAACGGATCGTGTGGCAGAAAAAAAAGGATCGGCGGAAAAAAACAGATCCGGTAGAAAAACAACGGATCCTGCGCAAAAAAATGGATCCGGCAGGAAAAAACGGATCCGGCAGAAAAAAAAATGATCCTGCGCAAAAAAAATGGATCCGGCAAAAAAAAAAAACGGATCCGGCGGAAAAAAAACGGATCGGCGGAAAAGAAAACGATCCTGCGGAAAAAAAACAGATCTGGTTAAAAAAACGGATCCTGCGCCAAATAAAACGGATCCGGCAGAAAAAAACGGATCCGACGGAAAAAAAGGATCGGCGGAAAAAAACAGATGCGGCAAAAAAACGGATCCTGCGTAAAAAAAAAGGATCTGGCAGAAAAAAACGGATCCGGTAGAAAAAACGGATCCTGCGCAAAAAAATGGATCCGGCAGAAAAAACGCATGCGGCAGAAAAAAAAAACGGATCCTGCGCAAAAAAAATGGAGTCGTCAGAAAAAAAATGGATCCGGTGGGAAAAAAAAACGGATCCGGCCGACAAAAACTAATCCGGCAGAAAAATAAAACCGATCTGGCGGAAAAAAAAAGGATCGGCGGTAAAAAAACGGATCCTGCGTCTAGAGACTACAGCCGTTGGCCTTACCATTGCACCACAATCTCCCAGGTGCTAATTTTAGCTAATTTTACTAATTTTACTAATTTCAGGTATCAGAGTTAGGTATCAGAGTCAAGTATCAGAGTTAGGTATCAGAGTCAAGTATCAGAGTTAGGTATCAGAGTCAAGTATCAGAGTTAGGTATCAGAGTCAAGTATCAGAGTTAGGTATCAGAGTCAAGTATCAGAGTTAGGTATCAGAGTCAAGTATCAGAGTTAGGTATCAGAGTCAAGTATCAGAGTTAGGTATCAGAGTCAAGTATCAGAGTTAGGTATCAGAGTCAAGTATCAGAGTTAGGTATCAGAGTCAAGTATCAGAGTTAGGTATCAGAGTCAAGTATCAGAGTTAGGTATCAGAGTCAAGTATCAGAGTTAAGTATCAGAGTCAAGTATCAGAGTTAGGTATCAGAGTCAAGTATCAGAGTTAGGTATCAGAGTCAAGTATCAGAGTTAGGTATCAGAGTCAAGTATCAGAGTTAGGTATCAGAATCAAGTATCAGAGTTAGGTATCAGAATCAGGTATCAGAGTTAGGTATCAGAATCAAGTATCAGAGTTAGGTATCAGACTCAGGTATCAGAGTTAGGTATCAGAGTCAAGTATCAGAGTTAGGTATCAGACTCAGGTATCAGAGTTAGGTATCAGAGTCAAGTATCAGAGTTAGGTATCAGAGTCAAGTATCAGAGTTAGGTATCAAAGTCAAGTATCAGAGTTAGGTATCAGACTCAGGTATCAGAGTTAGGTATCAAAGTCAAGTATCAGAGTTAGGTATCAGACTCAGGTATCAGAGTTAGGTATCAGAGTCAAGTATCTGAGTTAGGTATCAAAGTCAAGTATCAGAGTTAGGTATCAGACTCAGGTATCAGAGTTAGGTATCAGACTCAGGTATCAGAGTTAGGTATCAGACTCAGGTATCAGAGTTAGGTATCAGACTCAGGTATCAGAGTTAGGTATCAGAGTCAAGTATCAGATTTAGGTATCAGAGTCAAGTATCAGAGTTAGGTATCAGAGTCAAGTATCAGAGTTAGGTATCAGAATCAAGTATCAGAGTTAGGTATCAGAATCAGGTATCAGAGTTAGGTATCAGAATCAAGTATCAGAGTTAGGTATCAGACTCAGGTATCAGAGTTAGGTATCAGAGTCAAGTATCAGAGTTAGGTATCAGACTCAGGTATCAGAGTTAGGTATCAGAGTCAAGTATCAGAGTTAAGTATCAGAGTCAAGTATCAGAGTTAGGTATCAAAGTCAAGTATCAGAGTTAGGTATCAGAGTCAAGTATCAGAGTTAGGTATCAGAGTCAAGTATCAGAGTTAGGTATCAAAGTCAAGTATCAGAGTTAGGTATCAGACTCAGGTATCAGAGTTAGGTATCAGAGTCAAGTATCAGAGTTAGGTATCAGACTCAAGTATCAGAGTTAGGTATCAGAGTCAAGTATCAGAGTTGGGTATCAGACTCAGGTATCAGAGTTAGGTATCAGAGTCAAGTATCAGAGTTAGGTATCAGACTCAAGTATCAGAGTTAGGTATCAGAGTCAAGTATCAGAGTTAGGTATCAGAGTCAAGTATCAGAGTTAGGTATCAAAGTCAAGTATCAGAGTTAGGTATCAGACTCAGGTATCAGAGTTAGGTATCAAAGTCAAGTATCAGAGTTAGGTATCAGACTCAGGTATCAGAGTTAGGTATCAGAGTCAAGTATCTGAGTTAGGTATCAAAGTCAAGTATCAGAGTTAGGTATCAGACTCAGGTATCAGAGTTAGGTATCAGACTCAGGTATCAGAGTTAGGTATCAGACTCAGGTATCAGAGTTAGGTATCAGACTCAGGTATCAGAGTTAGGTATCAGAGTCAAGTATCAGAGTTAAGTATCAGAGTCAAGTATCAGAATGAGGTATCAGACCGAGTATTTCTGATGTTATTTCTGATGTTTGACTTTGATTTGTGACCATGTGTGAAAGTCAGGTATAAGAGTCAAGTATCAGAATGAGGTATCAGACAGAGTATTTCTGATGTTTGACTTTGATTTGTGACCATGTCCTAAAATGAACACTGTACACGTGAGGCACAGCGACAAATAAGTAAGTACACCCATGTTTGAAATGTAATGTTCTTTTTAAACAGCAGGCCCTTACTACTTTGAATTTCTAAACAAGAATTTTAAAATTATTAATGTAAGAAATAGAAAGCACAACAGTAGATACATGGTGTTGTACATGATAAACGGATTTCAGGAATGTTTTTAATAGGTGTCCCTTACTAACAGCGTTTCCCAGTAATTGTGCTTTCTGGGATAGAGGGTAGCGGACTCTGTCCTTGTGGCCTTGCTTCATAATTGTGTGAGTTTTTCAAATTTAAGACTAAATGTGCTACACAAATGCCTATTTCTATGCTACACTTAAATCTGTGTAGTCAATTACACCTTGTGTGAGCACTCTGCATAATGGGCTAATCAATGTGTTTAATTTTTGTTGTTTCAGTGGGTGATGTTACAACAAGGTGGCGGAGTATCCGTGACCAGTATAGGAGGGAGAGGCAGCAGCGGGAGAGAAGTGGAGCCGAGGCACCTCCTAAAAAATGAAAATACGTATATTTCGACCGCCTAACCTTTCTGAACCCCAGCATGGACCTCAGGCCGTAAGTAAAAACATCACAAACTTTTGTAATTTTTTAATTTGGAGAAATGATTCCAAATAAAAATGAAACTAAAATAATTTTTCTTTTTCAGAACTCAGTCTAACCTCACTGACAGGGAGACAGGGTCTGACTCTGAACTGGTCATTGACCCAGTTGGTGAAGGTGAAGAAGTGGCTGGTTCATCTGCTGCTCCTTCAGGCTCCATCCCTCCAGGATCCTCCTCATCTGGCCATCCAGCTCCAGCTGCAGCAGAACAACACCAAGAGGCCCCACAGTTCGCATCTGCAGCATCAGCAGCAGCAGCAGCACCACCACCTAGCCAGGATGACCCTGGAAATAGCAGCAGCCCAACTGTTGCCCTGGAGCAATCCCCACAGGCTGCAGTCAGACCACAGCGTTCACGCCGCAGGAGAGAGCTTCTCCAAAGCAGGAGAAATGTGGATGCAGGGGTCATGAACTATTTGGCACGGGTTCGAGAGGATGATGGGGAGGAGGGATTTACACGTAGCCTTGCCCAGTACTTACGGTCCATAGAGCGGGAGTTGAGGCTTCGTGTGAGAGGGTGTTTTCAGATCCTTATTGATGCATGCACCCCCCAAATAACCCATACAATCTCTTGCAGATGATTGAACAGTGGCAGATGTCACCCGAAAATATTCTGCGGCCTCAGAGATTACAAGGCCTGCATGCTCAACAAGAATCTGAAGCACCACGTCAGCCAACACCCACAACGAACCCACAATGGCCACCTCAGCACCATATGGAGGGATATCAGCAACCATCCATATATGGCCACTTGTACACACCCAGTGCTGGAGGCTGGTCCCAACCTGGGTTTGGACAATATGGTCATTTTGGGTTGGGGTATGATTCCCGCCCATATGGTCAGCAACATCAGGGGTATCTCCAAAATCCTCTCCCCACTCTTCAAAGTGCCCAGCATCATAACAGGCCTAATGTCCCTCAGGCCACTACAACATCCGCACAGGGTGCTGGACAATTGGGCCTACAAAGGCCACCTGATGCTGACCCTGAGCAATCTACATCTCCCGCTCCTACCTACCAGGACTTGTAAATTTTTTTGTTTTCTTTTTGTTTGGTTGTTTATTTTTAATTTAACCATTTTGTTTTGTTTTTATCTTTGGTTTTTATAGAAAATATTGTTTTAGCTTGTGCTTACATAGCAATCTTGAATGTGGATGTTGTGCAGAATTTGTTTGGCCACAAAAAAATGTGGAATTTAGATTTTAAAAAATGGTTATGCCAAAACAATAACCAAGCACACCAAAAAATTACATAAGTAAATTTTTTTTTAATAACAATCAAACTCTGGATGCGCTCTATTCATTCTTACATCACACACACATGATATGCTGATAACCATATGTGAAATAATTAAATACAACAGACCTAGTTTCAAAATTGTTAAACACAAACTTTATATATATAACTAATTACACATGCAAAATTGCATTGTCTTGCCAGGGAGTAGCACCTTGAGGAGTCAAAAAATAATTTGTCAAGACATCACGAACTTTGAGACCAGAAAGTGGACGATGCGGAGGAGGGACATATGGGGTAGGCCTACTAACATTGCTCATGAGGTGATCTTCTAAATTAGGAGATGAACAATCATGTATTCTGGTGAAATTATGTAGAATTACACAGGCTTTGATCACTTCATTGATTGTAGCCTCACTCAGCTGGATGGCAGACTGAAGAACCCGCCATTTGGCAACAAGAATCCCAAAGGCGCACTCAACCAGTTTCCGTGCCCTGGCAAGTCTCAAATTAAACACCCTCCGCCGGTGGTCAAGGTTGCGCCTGTGGTAAGGCCTCATGACGTGCCTTGTCAGTTGGAAGGCCTCATCTCCAACCAAAACAAAAGGCACTGCTTCCGCATTGGAGCCTGGGAGTTGTTGTGGTGGTGGGAGGTTCAACTGGTTGTCACGTAGCCGCCGACCCATTATGGACGAATTGAAGACCCTAGAGTCTCCAGTTCGCCCATAGGCCCCAATGTCTACAATTATAAACCTGTAGTTACTGTCAGCAACTGCTAACAGAACAACAGAGAAAAACTGTTTATAATTGTAGAATTGGGAACCAGAGTTCGGCGGCTTACGCACCCTGATATTTTTCCCATCCACAGCTCCAATGCAGTTAGGGAAGTCACAAGTATTTTTGAAACCAGTGGCAATTTTGAGCCAATCATCCTGTTTGGGCTCAGGCATCACAACTTCCTGTAGTTTCTGCCATATTTGGGAACAGGTTGTCCTAACAATGCCTGAAATTGTCGACCGCCCAATCAGAAACTCCAGGTGTAGACCCGCATAGGACAAGCCTGTGGACAGGAGGCTGAAATACAAGAAAAATTTAAAAAAAACATTAACATGAGGACTAAGAAAACATGAATAAGCACAAGTGTATATTTCATTTACTATGACATTAGTTACAATATAAAAAGGTTCATTTAACATTCATACTATACTAGAATATTAACACCATTTTTTTTATGTGCTTGTGGCTTCATGTCCAAGTAAAGTTAATGAAACATAGTAGGACACAACACATTTAAAAAAAACCAAAAAAACTGTATGTGCGAATGTTGAATACATACCGTAAGGTTAGGAGCAGACGCTCCTCAGCAGAGATGGCTTTTCTCATCCAGGTGTCCTGATAGGTGATCCCAGGACGTATAATCTCCAACAATATGTCAAAAGTCCTGATGGACATGCGACTATATAGGTAAAACTTGTCAGGATGTGCCCTCAAAGCTGAATATAGTCTCTGGAAATGTCCTTTACTCTGGCGTTGGGTCAATAGAGGATGGACCCACAATCTTCGTCTCCTCCTTCGCGGATCAACATTGACCGGATAAAGCTGGCCAAAGCGACGAGACAACACCCAGTGAAGCAACACCCGCTGAGTTGTGCTTAAATACACATGGTCAGACATGTTTTTAAGGTCAAAGCAACACAGCCAAAATATGCTAGAGAACATATAGGGCAGATGGGAGGGGTCCACCTGTTGTCGAGGGCTTAAATAGTGTTGTTAATGATGGTTTAAATGATTTGCAGGCCTGAAAACTGTTAAATGTCCATTTTGTGATGTTGCGTGCAAAATACGCCATATGGATCACATACGGATTACACACGCACAAGCACATGCGCAAAATACGCGACCACATTTAAGCAACGCATTAACTACGGAAGTAGATTACGGGGACATTTTGGCGTATTGAACGCGTAGTACGGACGTATAATACGTTCCGTATTGTCTTACGCCATGTGTGACGCCGGCCTAATACACTCTAGAGCACATTGACTAGGAATTCCATCACTCTATCATCACTTTCTCATATAGATACACCAAATTATCCAGCAAAATGAGAAAGGTTTAAGATGTCGTCCTTCCTCTTCTCGTCTTATTCTTAAGGTACCGTTACACTAAACGACTTACCAACGATCACGACCAGCGACACGACCTGGCCGTGATCGTTGGTAAGTCGTTGTGTGGTCGCTGGGGAGCTGTCACACAGACAGCTCTCTCCAGCGACCAATGATCAGGGGAACGACTTCGGCATCGTTGAAACTGTCTTCAACGATGCCGAAGTCCCCGGGTAACCATGGTAAACATCGGGTTACTAAGTTGCAGGGCCGCGCTTAGTAACCCGATATTTTGGAGTTTTGTGTGAAATGATCAATGTTTTGCTTTTTGCTTCATTCTCTTTTGTGTTTTTTCATTTAAGACAAATTAAATGAAGATAATGATACCAAAGAATTTGTGATTGCAATCATTATCAGGAAGAAACTGAGTATTATCTGACAGAATAGGGAAGTTGGGGGTGGCGGTGGCATGGGGGGTGGGGTTAGAACAGTTAATAATTTAAGAAAGAATAGAGGTACAGAGAGGAACATTAAGTTCATGTATACTAATGCCAGAAGCCTCGCCAACAAAATGGACGAATTAGAACTAATGTTGTTGGAGCATAATTATGACATGGTGGGGATATCTGAAATGTGGCTGGATGAGAGCCATGACTGGGCTGTTAACTTGCAGGGCTATAGCCTGTTCAGAACTGACCGTACAGATAAGCGAGGGGGTGAGGTGTGTCTATATGTAAAATCGTCCTTAAAACCCATCCTGCATGATAATATAGGTGAATTTAATGAAAATGTAGAATCCCTGTGGGTGGAGATAAGGGGAGGGGGAAAAAAAATAATAAATTATTGATAGGGGTTTGTTATAAATTTCCAAAAATAATGGAATCAATGGATAATATCCTCGTAAAGCAAATAGATGAAGCTGCGACTCAAGGAGAAGTCATTATTATGGGGGACTTCAACTACCCTGAAATAGATTGGGGAACAGAAACCTGCAGTTCCAGCAAAGTTAATCGTTTTTTGACAACTATGAGAGACAATTACCTTTCACAACTGGTTCAGGACCCCACAAGAAGGGGGGCACTGCTAGACCTAATATTAACCAACAGGCCAGACCGCATATCAAATATAAGGGTTGGGGGTCACTTGGGAAATAGCGATCACAAAATAATAAGTTTTCATGTATCCTTTAAAAAGATGTGTAATAGAGGGGTTACAAGGACACTAAACTTCAGGAGGGCAAATTTCCAACGGATGAGAGAGGATCTTGGTGCAATTAACTGGGACGATATCCTGAGACACAAATATACACAAAGAAAATGGGAGACATTTATTAGCATTCTGGATAGAACCTGTGCACAGTATATACCATATGGGAATAAACATACTAGAAATAGGAGGAAACCAATATGGCTAAATAGAGCTGTAAGGGGCGCAATCAGTGACAAAAAGAAAGCATTTAGAGAATTAAAGGAAGTAGGTAGTGAGGAGGCATTAAATAAATACAAAAAATTAAATAAATTCTGTAAAAAGCAAATCAAGGCAGCAAAGATTGAGACAGAGAGACTCATTGCGAGAGAGAGTAAAAATAATCCCAAAATAATCTTTAACTACATAAATAGTAAGAAACTAAAAAATGATAGTGTTGGCCCCCTTAAAATAGTCTGGGTGAAATGGTGGAGGAGGATGAGGAAAAAGCCAATATGCTAAATGACTTTTTTTCATCAGTATATACACAAGAAAATCCCATGGCAGACAAAATGACTAGTGATAAAAATTCCCAATTAAATGTCACCTGCTTAACCCAGCAGGAAGTGCGGCGGCGTCTAAAAATCACTAAAATTGACAAATCTCCGGGCCCGGATGGGATATAGGCCAGTATGCTTAACCTCTACTGTGGGTAAAATCCTGGACGGCATTCTAAGGGATGCTATACTGGAGTATCTGAAGAGGAATAACCTCATGACCCAGTATCAGCACGGGTTTACTAGGGACCGTTCATGTCAGACTAATTTGATCAGTTTCTATGAAGAGGTAAGTTCCGGATTGGACCAAGGGAACCCAGTGGATGTAGTGAATATGGACTTTTCAAAAGCTTTTGATACGGTGCCACACAAAAGGTTGATACATAAAATGAGAATAATGGGGATAGGGGAAAATATGTGTAAGTGGGTTGAGAGCTGGCTCGGGGATAGGAAACAAAGGGTGGTTATTAATGGAGCACACTCGGACTGGGTAGCGGTTAGCAGTGGGGTACCACAGGGTTCAGTATTGGGCCCTCTTCTATTTAACATATTTATTAATGACCTTGTAGGGAGCATTCAGACTAGAATTTCAATATTTGCAGATGACGCTAAACTCTGCAGGGTAATCAATACAGAGGAGGACAATTTTATATTACCACCTCTCGTGTCTCCCCTTTTCCTCATAGTCTGTAAGCTTGCGAGCAGGGCCCTCATTCCTCCTGGTATCTGTTTTGAACTGTATTTCTGTTATGCTGTAATGTCTATTGTCTGTACAAGTCCCCTCTATAATTTGTAAAGCGCTGCGGAATATGTTGGCGCTATATAAATACAAATTATTATTATTATTATTATTATATTACAGGATGATTTATGTAAACTAGAAGCTTGGGCTGATAAATGGCAAATGAGCTTTAATGGGGATAAGTGTAAGGTCATGCACTTGGGTAGAAGTAATAAGATGTATAATTATGTGCTTAATTCTAAAACTCTGGACAAAACCTTCAATGAAAAAGACCTGGGTGTATAGGTGGATGACAAACTCATATTCAGTGGCCAGTGTCAGGCAGCTGCTACAAAGGCAAATAAAATAATGGGATGCATTAAAAGAGGCAAAGATGCTCATGAGGAGAACATAATTTTACCTCTATACAAGTCACTAGTTCGACCACACTTAGAATACTGTGTACAGTTCTGGTCTCCGGTGTATAAGAAAGACATAGCTGAACTAGAGCTGGTGCAGAGAAGAGCGACCAAGGTTATTAGAGGACTGGGGGGTCTGCAATACCAAGATAGGTTATTACACTTGGCTATTTAGTTTGGAAAAACGAAGACTAAGGGGTGATCTTATTTTAATGTATAAATATATGAGGGGACAGTACAAAGACCTTTCTGATGATCTTTTTAATCATAGACCTGAAACAGGGACAAGGGGGCATCCTCTGCGTTTGGAGGAAAAAAGGTTTAAGCATAATAACAGACGTGGATTCTTTACTGTAAGAGCAGTGAGACTATGGAACTCTCTGCCGTATGATGTTGTAATGAGTGATTCATTACTTAAATTTAAGAGGGGACTGGATACCTTTCTGGAAAAGTATAATGTTACAGGGTATATACACTAGATTCCTTGATAGGGCGTTGATCCAGGGAACTAGTCTGATTACCGTATGTGGAGTCGGGAAGGAATTTTTTTCCCCAATGTGGAGCTTACTCTTTGCCACATGGGTTTTTTTTGCCTTCCTCTGGATCAACATGTTAGGGCATGTTAGGTTAGGCTATGGGTTGAACTAGATGGACTTATAGTCTTCCTTCAACCTTAATAACTATGTAACTATGTAAGAATTGCAGGGGTGTCAATACTTTTGGCCATGACTGTACATAGATAATAATCTAAAAAGTCGATGTGCCATTACCAAAAATGAGGTGACCAGGCAATCTAGGTAGTATCACGTTCCAATAGAAAGTACATACAATTTGTCACTGCCCTAAGTGGTATGTGTATACATATATTATTTGACTAGTTTTGGAACAACTGAGAGGACTCAAAAAATATTTTTAACAAGTTGATTTAGGCCACGTGCGCATGTTCAGTATTTGGTCAGTATGTTATATCAGTATGTGTAAGCCAAAAACAGGAGTGGAACAATCTGAGGAAAGGTATAAAAGAAACACATGCACCACTTTTGTATTTTTATTATTATTATTATAATAATAATTTTTATTTATATAGCGCCAACAAATTCCGCAGCACTTTACAATTAAGCGGGGACATGTACAGACAATATTATTATTATTATTATTTATTTATATAGCACCATTGATTCCATGGTGCTGTACATGAGAAGGGGTTACATACAAGTTACAGATATCACTTACAGTAAACAAACTAACAATGTCAGACTGTTACAGAGGGGTGAGGACCCCGCCCTTGTGGGCTTACATTCTACAGGATTATGGGGAAGGAGACAGTAAGTTGAGGGTTGCAGGAGCTCCAGTGTTGGAGAGGCGGTAGCTTCGGTAGTCATGAGGAGGAAGTGGGGTCAGTGCAGTCTGTAGGCTTTCCTGAAGAGATGGGTTTTCAGGTTCCATCTGAAGGATCCGAATGTGGTTGATAGTCGGACGTGTTGGGGCAAAGAATTCCAGAGGATGGGGGATATTCGGGAGAAGTCTTGGAGGCGGTTGGATGAGGAGCGAATAAGTGTGGAGGAGAGAAGGAGGTCTTGGGAGGACCGGAGATCATGTGAGCGAAGATATCGGGAGATTAGTTCAGAGATATATGGAGGAGACAGGTTGTGGATGGCTTTGTAGGTCAGTATTAGTAATTTGAACTGGATACGCTGAGGGAATGGGAGCCAGTGGAGAGATTTGCAGAGGGGGGGAAGCAGAGGAGTAGCGAGGAGAGAGATGAATTAGTCGGGCAGCAGAGTTAAGGATGGACTGGAGAGGTGCAAGGGTGTTAGCAGGGAGGCCGCAGAAAATGATGTTGCAGTAGTCAAGGCGGGAGAAGATAAGGGCATGCACAAGCATTTTAGTAGATTGACGGTTGAGGAAAGGACGGATTCTGGAGATATTTTTGAGCTGGAGGAGACAGGAGGTGGAAAGAGCTTGGATGTGTGGTTTGAAGGACAGGGCAGAGTCAAAGGTTACTCCGAGGCAGTGGACTTCCGGTACGGGGGAAAGCATGATGTCATTAATTGCGGTAGATAGGTCAGGTAAGGAAGATCTATGGGATGGAGGAAAGGTGATGAGTTCAGATTTGTCCACATTGAGTTTGAGGAAGCGAGAGGAGAAGAAGGAGGATATGGCTGATAGGCACTCTGGGATTCTGGACAGGAGAGCGGTGACGTTTGGGCCAGAGAGGTAGATCTGAGTGTCATCAGCATAGAGGTGGTACTTTAATCCATGGGACTTTATGAGTTGTCCCAAGTCAAGTGTATAGATTAAGAGTAGGGGTGCTAGAACAGAGCCTTGGGGGACTCCAACAGAGAGAGGGTGGGATGAGGAGGTAGTGTGGGAGTGGGAGACCCTGAATGTGCGGTTGGAAAGCTACGAGGAGATCCAGGATAGGGCGAGGTCTTTAATGCCAAAGTAGGAGAGGATCTGTAGTAAGAGGCAGTAGTCAACTGTGTCAAAAGCAGAGGACTGGTCTAAAAGGAGGAGTACAGAGTATTGTCCATTTGCTTTCGCGGTAAGTAGGGCTGTCTCAGTTGAGTGATGGGGCGGAAACCAGATGGTAGATTGTCAAAGAGCAAGTTAGATGGGAGGTGGAAGGAAAGTTCAGAGTGGGCGTGCTGCTCCAGGAGTTTTGAAGCGAATGGGAGCAGTGATATTGGGCGATAGCTGGACATAGCAGTTGGATCGAGGGTTGGCTTTTTAAGGATAAGCGTGATTGTGGCATGTTTGAAAGCAGAAGGGAAGGTGCGAGAAGATAGTGATAGGTTGAAGTGGTGGGTTAGGGATGGGATAAGTGTGGTGGTGAGGTTGGGGAGGAGGTGGGATGGGATGGGGTAGAGCGCACAGGTGGTGAGGTGTGTTTTGGAGAGGAGACAATTAAGCCCCCTTCAGTGATGTTGGATAGGGAGGTTATGGGTTTTGGGCATTGGTCTGGTATACAAAGGGGTTGTGGTGGTTGAACAATGAAGACTTGCCTTGTCTGGTTGATCTTATTTTTAAAGTGTGTGGCAAAATCCTCAGCAGAGATGAGGGAGGTTGGAGGGGGCAGTGGGGGGCGGAGGAGGGAGTTAAAGGTTTTGAATAACTGTTTGGGGTTGTAGGATAGGGAAGATACGAGGGTTGTGAAGTAGACCTGTTTAGCAGAGGTGAGAGCAAATTTAAAAGCGAGTGTTGCCTGTTTGAATGCAGTGAAGTCGTCTTGTAAGTGTTTTTTCTCCCAACGCCGCTTTGCAACCCTGGACACTTGCCGGAGCTTTTTAGTGGTGTTATTGTGCTAAGGTTGTCTATTGATACGTCGCACTCTGCCATGGACGAGAGGGGCAACTGTCAATAGCTGATGCAAGAGTGGCATTGTAGAAAGCAGTGGCACTGTCTGTGTCGTGGAGTGAGGATATGGATGCCAGTGGTAGGGTAGAGTCAGAGAGTGTGTGGGTGTCTAGGTATGCAAGGTTTCTGCGTGGGTGCGCATTTTGCTGGACATGGATGACCGGTGAGGAGGACAGGGATGAGAAGGTGAGCATATCGTGGTCAGATAGAGGGAGAGGGGAGGTGGTGAAGTTAGATAGAGAGCAGAGACGGGTGAATACCAGGTCTAATGTATGTCCGTCTGTGTGGGTGGCTGCAGAGGACCACAGAGTAAGTCCAAAGGATGAGATAAGGGAGAGAAGTTAGGAGGCTGTTGACTGAAGAAATTCAATGGGGATGTTGAAGTCACCCATGATGATGGTGGAAATGTGAGCAGAGAGAAAGTGAAGAAGCCAGGTGGAGAATTGGTCAATAAAGGCAGTGGCCGGGCCTCGAGGTCAGTATATGATGGCCACTTGGATGTTGGAAGGAGAGTAGATGCGGACAGAATGGACTTCAAAAGAGGGGAGGATAAGGGAGGGTCGAGGTGGGATTGGGTTAAAGGTGCAGTTAGAAGAAAGGAGAAGACCCACTCCTCCACCATGTTTGTTGCCAGGTCGAGGGGTGTGGGTGAAATGGAGGCCTCGGTAACACAGCGCATCAGGGGAGGCAGTGTCAGAGGGTGTTAGCCATGTTTCTGTTAGGCCAAGGAAGGCAAGATGGCGAGAGAGAAAAAGGTTGTGAATCACTTGAAGCTTATGACAGATTGAGCGGGCATTCGAGAGTGCTCCAGAGAGAGGGACCAGGGAGGTGGGCATCAGGGGCACGGGTTTTATGTTGGAAAGATTGCGGTAGTTCATATTACATAGGGAGCGATAGGAGGGAGTAGTAGTGGGAGGTATGAGCTGTGGGGGTCCTGGGTTGGTAGATATGTCTCCAGCAGTGAGGAAAAGCAGAGCAAGGGAGAACAGGTGGGAGAAAGAGAGTGGCTGACTTGTTTTATGTTTTCTTAGGACAGATTTGAGGTTGAGGAGCAGGTCAGCAGGGGAGGACAGGTGGGGAGGTAAGAGGGAAGGGGAGATGATTATTAGGTTAGAGAGTGCTGGGGTTTGTGATAGCAAAGGAGAGAGAGGATTAGTGGAGCAAACACTGTAAGGGCATATGTAAACATGGTGAAGGAGTAAGATGGGTTAATAGAAAAGCCAGATCCAAATAATAAGAAGTGCTTACTCAGCAGACATACCCAAAAGAGACAGATCATAGAGTGGAGTCCTGACTCCTGCCGTGACTAACTGCTGTTGAAATAACTGCGGCGTCTTTATGCTTAGCTGCGAAATGCTTTGCTGCAGGAATGCGCGTGCCTGACCCCACACGCGTGCACCCCTTAAGATGCTACTAAATTTATAGGACATAATATAACAAGCCCAAACTGAAAAATAAAGTACCAAACTTCTCCACCATGCTCACAACCACCATAGGGGAGCCTATTACAGAGAAGTATCATTCATGAATGCATAGAGGACACTCCCAACACTAGATTATATAGAAAAAAACGGAGTATAAGTCCATAAAAATGTCAAGTTTATTAAATACACATAAACAGTAGTCAAATATCAAAAGACAAAATAATGGTACACAAAGGTATTGCATGCAAGAGATAGTTACGGTAGCACAGATAAAAAACAGCGTGGAGAAAACCTGATGCCATTTATATCCTTATAAAGTGCATAGTGCAACAAGTGAACAAAGGGGGAAGGGGTCGGGGTGTGTAGGGTCTATGTAAGATAATCAAGCCCGTGTGGACAGATCCCTGAGCCCTGTACACAGGCTCAAATCAATGACATATAGTAAGCGATCATATAAACACCCTGAATCCTTACCCCACAAGATGGCACTCAGAGGAACACCACGCTGTAGCCCCAGCCCCTGGCGCTCACAGCTTGTAGAGAGGAGGAGGAGGTGCTAGCTGACTTGATGTATCCAAGATCCAATGTATAACAGTTAAATCAGCCCCCTCTCAATCAGTTGCAAACATTTTTAATTTATGTAAATATTTGCACCACAAAAAACAAAAAATCTTCTAGTTATGGAAAAGAAATCATGTAGTGTGTGACGTTTCATCTGGGTCTTTTTCAAAGAAAGCTAAAAGACAAGTAAAAAATATATACACATTATTTGTCGAAATCAAAGCACTAGCAAAAAAACAATACAGTGGGTGTACAGACAATTAATTGTGCAATATACAAAATAGAACAGGGAATAACAATAAATTAAAAATAGCTGCTGGCAAACATTTAGAGAAAGCATCTGTTACCCCCACAGGACATGATAAAAAATAGCGGACTCACTAGACCACTGATGGTGCAGTGGTGGCTGTATACCCGATACTCTAAAGACAGGAGAGTGGATCTCATAAACCAAAAGCACTGTGGAATACTTGGCTCTGCTGGTGGAGAGAATCCCGGAAGCTCCATGAAATCCCAGAAAGGTTGATCTGCCGGTAGCAGTATCTTAAGGGTTCCGTGAGGAGAGGTTAAGTCAGCTTGGAGTAGGAACCGGAGAGACCAGAGGGATCCAGGATAGGAATCGCCAGAAGAGGACTCTGTGAAAATACAGATGTCAGAATAGTGCAGAGCACAGCAGAGCATGGCCTGAAGCTGATGCAACAATCCCAGAGAGGGAACACGTTGCCCAAGCATCTACCTTAAGGGGAGGAAACATTTTATGTACAGAGCATCATAGCACAGACAGCCCTAATAGAGAACAAGTGCCTTGCTGTTTTAAGTATGTGCAGGAATCAGGGCACAGCTCCTAATAGCATTTCCAGGAGGCCTGCCAAGAGGATGCAGGTTCTTAGCAGAGAAAGGAGCCGCTGATCATCTGGAGCCGCGGACAGGGTGAGTAAGGCTGTGTGGTAGGCGCCGGTCTCCCTGCACACTAGGAGACAAGACCTGCAGAGCATGACAGTACCCTCCCCCTTACGCCCCCCTTCTTCAAACCTGCAAGGAACTTTCTAAGAAGAACTGGGGCATTAATATTCTCCTCCGACTCCCAAGAGCTCTCTTCAGGACTGTATCCCTTCAAGTCAACCAGAAAGTGACCTGCCCCCTGTTTTCTTCATGGCCAGGATGTCCTTCACTTCATAGACGTCCTTGAAACTGACAGGAGAAGGAAAATAACCTGGATCTTGAGTGAAGCGACGGAGAACAACTGGCTTCAGCGGGGATACATGGCACGAGTTATGGATCCATAAGGAGGCAGGCAATTTCAAACTATCCTCTTCTTGTGCTCTTGCTGTTTAGAATTAGGACTCGTAAGCGTGGGGGACCCTTGACGCGGGTTACAAGCTTGCGTATTTTGGCCAAAGTATAAACTAATACCTCACAAAAAATTTTTATATTTTTTTGTGTTTTTTGCACTTTTTTCCGGGGTGCAGTTGGGCCCATTTTTGTCTTGTAAACTGTGGTGTCTGTTCACATGGGGTGCATTTGGATAGCGCTGGGCAGGCCCGCCTGATCTAATAGAAGGGTGTCACTACTAGGCTTGCCTGGATGCTGTGCATCTCCATTGTGTGAACAGCGCCACATACAAGTCTTTAATGTGCAGCATTGTGCCAAGCAGCCACCCCCTCCATTAGTTTGGTAGGTTGAGAGTGGCTGCCTCATCGGTTATGCTGCACCTGTGTTGTCTCCATCTTAACCACATGGGTCCACTGCATCCTGATAGTGCATTTGTTTAGAGGCCTAGGCAGGTAAGAAGCTCTGCCTTGTTTTGCTGTTTTTTTCTTTTTTTTCAATTTCAAACTATAGCACATATCTTTGATCCGGTTGAGCACTTCAAAGGGACAAATGAAATGAGAAGCCAGCTTATCAAATGGATCTTAAGATGGATGTGCCTGGAAGACAGCCATACCATATCTCCGGGTTGGAAAGAAGATGGGTCCAGATATCTCTTATCTGCATGTTCCTTGGTTCGAACCGATGCTTGCTCCAGTGAGGTCCTGGTCTCTGTCCAGACCTTTGTGAAGTCCTTGGCCAGGGACTCAGCTGCAGGATTGCCGGAAGCAAGAGGTGGTGGAGTCAGGATCCTAGGATGCTGTCCATAAACAATGAAAAATGGGGATTTAGAGGACTCACCAACATGATTGTTGTAGGAAAACTCTGCCCATGGCAGCAATTCGACCCAGTTGCTGTGGTGACCATTCACAAAGTGTCACAGATAGTTGGTGAGGACTTGATTCACTCTCTCCACTTGGCCATTAGATTGTGGTTGATAGGCCGAGGAGAAGTCCAATGTGACATCCAACAGCTTACAGAGGGACCGCCAGAATTGGGAGATGAATTGAACTCCTCTGTCGGAGACAATGTGGAGTGGAAGTCCGTGAAACCGAAGGACATGCTGGATGAAGAGCTCTGCGAGTTTAGGAGCAGAAGGGAGACCAGACAGCCGAATGAACTGACCTATCTTGGAGAACTGGTCCAAAACAACCTAGATTACTGTACAATCGGATGGTGCTGGCAGATCTGTGATGAAGTCCATGGCAATGTGTTGCCAGGGAGCAGATGGAATCGGGAGTGGGAGGAGGCGACCGGCTGGCAGTTTCTTGGATGTTTTATTACAAGCACAGGAGGGACAGGTTGCAACAAAGTTCAGAACATCTTGGAACAAGGTGGACCACCAGCGGTGTTGAGATATTAGTTGTAACATCTTCTTTTGACCAGTGTCTCTGGCAAGCTTAGAAGAATGACCCCAGCGTAGAACTCGCTTCTTGTCTTTTTTAGTTACAAGGGTCTTACCGGGCGGGAACTGCAACAGCCTGACAGGAGCCACCATGATCATCTTGGACAGTTCAATGATATGCTGATGCTCCTCTTCAAAATCATCTGACAAGAAGGTCCTGGAAATTGCATTGGCTTTGATATTATACTCTGCAGGATGGAAATTGAGAGAGAAATTGAACTGATCAAAGAATAATGACCAACGAGTCTGGCGAGGATAGAGTCTTTGAGCAGACTGAAGATAGGATAGATTCTCTTGATCAGTGTAAATGATAACTGGAGGAACTGAGCCTTCAAGCAGATATCGCCATTCTTCTAAGGCTGGCTTAATTTCTAGTAACTAGGGTTGAGCGACCTTTACTTTTATAGGATCGGGTCGGGTTTCACGAAACCCGACTTTTTCAAAAGTCGGGTCGAGTGAAATCGGCCGATCCTATAAAAAAGTAGGGGTCGGGGTCAGCCGAAACCTGAAACCCAATGCAGAGCATTGGGTTTCCATGGTTCCCAGGGTCTGAAGGAGCGGAAACTCTCCTTCAGGCCCTGCGATCCATATTTTAGTGCAAAATAAAGAATTAAAATAAAAAATATCGCAATACTTACCCTCTGACGCGCCCTGGTACTAACCGGGAACCTTCCTTCCTTAGAATCAGCCTTCCAGGACCTTGCGGTGACGTCGCGGTGACATCGCGGCTTGTGATTGGCCGCGCGGCCGCCCATGTGACCGCTCGCGCGACCAATCACAAGCCGTGACGTCACCGCGACGTCACCGAAGGTCCTGGAAGGGCTGATTCTTAGGAAGGAAGGCTGCCGGAAAGAAGCAGGGCGCGTCCGAGGGTGAGTATATTCCTATTAGGTATATACTCACCCTCGGACGCGCCCTGCTTCTTTCCGGCAGCCTTCCTTCCTAAGAATCAGCCCTTTCAGGACCTTCGGTGACGTCGCGGTGACGTCGCGGCTTGTGATTGGTCGCGCGAGCGGTCACATGGGCGGCCGCGCGGCCAATGACAAGCCGCGACGTCACCGCAAGGTCCTGGAAGGCTGATTCTAAGGAAGGAAGGTTCCCGGTTAGTACCAGGGCGCGTCAGAAGGTAAGTATTGCGATATTTTTTATTTTAATTCTTTATTTTACACTTAAATCTGAATTCCGATACCAATTGCCGATATCTTAAACATATCGGGAATCGGTATCGGAATTCCGATTCTAGATTCAAAAGATCGCCGACCTCATGGCCGACCCCACACAGGGGTCGGGTCGGGTTTCATGAAACCCGACCTTGCCAAAAGTCGGGGACTTTTGAAAAATTTCGACCCGTTTCGCTCAACCCTACTAGTAACTCTCTATCCCCAATTGAGTAGTTATGTTCACATGGTGAAAATGCCTTGGAGAAGAAATCACAGATCACCATCTTAACGGTAGGCGGTTTTTGTGTGAGGACTGCTCCAGCTCCGGATGACAAAGCATCCATTTCAAGGAAAAACTGTTTGTTGATCATAGGCCTATGAGGAGCTGGGGTGGTTGAAAAGGCTTGTTTGAGGGAGTCAAAAGCTGATTCAGTCTCAGGAGTCCAATCCTTTGGTTTGGCACCTTTACAAGTCAGGGCGGTGAGTGTTCTTACCAGAGAGGAGAAGTGGGGGTTGAATTGTCGATAGTAGTTGGTGAATTTCAGGAACCACTGAATGGCCTTGATTCCGTCAGGTCGAGGCCACTTAAGTACGGCGGACACCTTCTCTGGATCCATCTCAAGACCTGTACCGGAAATGATATAGCCAAGAAAGGGTAAAGACCTCCATTCAAACAGACCTTTCTCAAACTTTGTGTAGAGATGGTTCTCCCTCAATCTTTGAAGAACAAGACAAACATTCCTCCTGTTAGATGGTAAGTCGGGAGAAAACA
Source organism: Ranitomeya imitator (assembly GCF_032444005.1). Lineage (NCBI taxonomy): Eukaryota > Metazoa > Chordata > Amphibia > Anura > Dendrobatidae > Ranitomeya > Ranitomeya imitator. The sequence continues at coordinate 265,356,763 of NC_091287.1, read as the reverse complement.
CCAGGATGTCATACAGACACACCACCACACAAACATAGAGCAGGTCATGGAATATGTCATTGACAAACTCCTGGAAGACAGCGGGTGCATTGCTTAACCCAAAGGGCATTACCAGATATTCATAGTGACCATCTCACGTGTTGAACGTGGTTTTCCACTCATCCCCAGATTGTATCCTGATGAGGTTGTAAGCCCCAGGGAGATCCGACTTGGTGAAAATCCTAGAACCTCGAAGCCGATCAAAGAGCTCTGGAATTAAGGGAAGAGGGTATCTATTCTTTACTGTTATTAGGTTGAGACCATGGTAGTCGATGCACGGGCGAAGAGACCCATCTTTCCTCTTGACGGAGAAGAACCCAGCTCCCGGGAGGAGGACTTCTGGATAAACCCTAGTGTCAAATTCTTTATGGGGCAATCGTAAGGCCTGTGAGGCGGAAGAGTCTTGGCTTCCTTCTTGTTGAATACATATGCAAAGGACCAGTAGACAGAAGGTAACCCGGGAAAGCTGCAGGAGGCCACAGGGTAGAACAAGGCTGTACTGATTTGAGGCAGTGTTCATGACAAGACTGACCCCATTGAAGGACATCTTCAGACCGCCAATCCAGGACAGGTTCATGGAGGCATAGCCACAGAAGACCTAGTAGGAATGGCGGAGAAAGATTCGGTAATACATAAAAGGTAATTTTCTCTCTGTGGAGTGCTCTGATTAGAAACTCCATATTTTTGATGATATCGATGATAGCATATTTCAGGGGTCTACCATCGACGGAGATGATCCGCCGGGACCACTGCAGTGGAACGATTGGTATCCTAAACTGCCTGGCCACAGCTTGCTGAATGAAATTTCCACCAGATTCAGAGTCAAGATAGACCTTCTCAGGAATTATTCTCATCTAGTGAGGCCTCTCTTACCTGTCCTAGGCAGAAGAGTTTCTCGTCCTCTCAGTTCCACTGAGTTGAATGGGAAAAGAGCGTCCACTATAATGATGCAGATTCCTAGCAAGCTTCTCCTCCTGTTGATTCCTCCTCACCGTAACACAGTCAGGCTCCAAGGATTCATCCGTAGAGACTGGAACCGGACAAACCAAGGTTACAGTGAAGAAGATGCTGGAAAAGAAAATCGCTTCTCTCTCTGGTGCGCTCCTTGAGACGCAGGTCAATCTGAATGCTGGGGGATGTGAAATTATCCAGGATCTTGGGTAGGTCACTGACTGCCAATTTATCCTTGATTCTTCTGGATAATCCTCGTCGGAAGGCTTTGACCAGAGGCTCATTTATCCACTGGAGCTCCGAAGCCAGGGTGTGAAAACAGATGGCATACTGACCTACAGTGAGAGAGCCCTGTTACAAGTTGAAGAGAGACTCCATGGGAGATGTGGCACGACCAGGCTCATCAAATATCTTGTGGAATGTGTCCATGAATTCCTGCAGATCAGACATGATAGGATCATTCCAATCCATTACGGGGTTGAACCAGACTAAAGCTCCTCCTTCCAGATGAGAGGCAAGGAAAGCCACCTTGGCCATGTCAGTCGGATAATGCTGTGGCAAAAAAATGAAAATGCAGCAAGCATTGGTTGAGACATCCTCTGCACAACTTGGGGTCACCATAGTAACGAGGAGGTTGCAGAGACAAGGACAATGTCCCATAGTGGGCACAACCATCAGATGCTGTACCTTAGTTAACTGGTCATCCATGGATGTCATGTAGTAAAACAAGCGAATCGTCGTCTCATGTTGGCTGTTGAATTCCAGATGGAACTCTGCTAGCTGGGTCACGATAGTGGGTTCGGCAGCCTGTAGACAGGCGGGTATCCAGAGATTGCATGAAGGCGACTAGCTGATCTTGGCTTTGACAAAGTACAGCTAGCTCTCTCTGGACTGAGTATTGGGTATCAGCGGAGTCCATAGCCTGGGCAAGATGCTACGCCCACAGGGCATGATAAAGAATAGTGGACTTACTAGACCACTGAAGGTGAAGTGGCATCTGTATACCCGATACTCAAAAGACAGGAGAGTGGATCTCATAAACCAAAAGATATTTATTAACCAGGTTAAACAAAAAGGGAAAAGGTGTCAAAGGGAAGGAACCTCTGGATCAGGACACTGTACCACGTCATGGAGCACCGGGCAAGGTGTAGCCCTTTACAAGGATTCCCCTGTCACAACAACACGTGGCCAAAATGTCTCAAATCCAAGACTGGAGGATGACCCATATTGACAAACTAGAAACAATGTGGAATATTTGTCTCTGCTGGTGGAGAGAATACCAGAAGCTCCAAGAAATCACAGAAAGGTTGATCCCACCGGTAGCAGTATCGGAGGGTTCCGTGAGGAGAGGCTAAATCAGCTTGGAGTGGGAACCGGAGAGACCAGAGGGATCCAGGATAGGAATCGCCAGAAGAGAACTGTGAAAATAGAGATGTAGGTAGAGTGCAGAGCACAGCAGAGCGTGGCCTGAAGCTGAGGCAAAAATCAAAGAGAATTAACACGTTTCCCAGGCACCTCCCTTAAGGGGAGGAGACATTTTATGCACAGAGCATCATAGCACAGACAGCCCTAATAGAGAACAGGTGCTCTGCTGTTTTAACCCCTTAATGACAGAGCCAATTTGGTACTTAATGACCGAGCCAATTTTTAGAATTCTGAACACTGTCAATTTATGAGGCTATAACTCTGGAACACTTTAACGGATCCCACTGATTCTGAGACTGTTTTTTGTGACATATTGTACTTCATGACAGTCATAATATTTCTTTGATATTACTTGTGATAATTTATGAAAAAAACTGAAATATGGCGAAAATTTTTAAAATTTTGCAATTTTCAAACTTTGTATTTTATGCCCTTAAATCAGAGAGATATGTCAAAAAAATTGTTAATAAATAACATTTCCCATATGTCTACTTTACATCAGCACAATTTTGGAAACACATTTTTTTTGTTAGGGAGTTATAAGGGTTAAAAGTTGACCAGCAATTTCTCATTTTTACAACACCATTTTTTTTAGGGACCACATCACATTTGAAGTTATTTTGAGTGGTTTATATGATAGAAAATAACCAAGAGTGACACCATTCTAAAAACTGCACCCCTCAAGGTGCTCAAAACCACATTCAAGAAGTTTATTAACCCTTTACTTGCTTCACAGGAACTGAAACAATGTGGAAGGAAAAAATGAACATTTAACTTTTTTTGCAAACATTTTACTTCAGAACCATTTTTTTTAATTTTCTCAAGTGTAAAAACAGAAATTTAGCCATAAATTTTGTTGAGCAATTTCTCCTGAATACGCTGATACCCATATGTGGGGGTATACCACTGTTTGGGCACACTGCAGAGCTTGGAAGAGGAGCGCCATTTGATTTTTCACTAAAGAATTGGCTGGAATTGAGAATGTCACGTTTAGAGAGCCCCTGATATGCCTAAACAGTGGAAACGCTCCACAAGTGACACCATTTTGGAAACTAGACCCCTTATGGAACTGATCTAGCTGTGTGGTGATCACTTTGAGCTCCGAATTGCTTCACAGAAGTTTATAAAGTAGAGCCGTGAAAATAAAAAATCGCATTTGTTTGCACAAAAATGATTTTTTGCCACAAATTCTTATTTTCACAAGGGTAACAGGAGAAATTAGACCACAAAAGTTGTTGTGCAATTTGTGCTGAGTACACTGATACCCCATATGTGGGGGTAAACCACTGTTTGGGCATACGTCGGGGCTAAGAAGGGAAGAAGTGGCGTTTTGGAGTGCAGACTTTGATGGAATTATCTGCGGGCATCATGTTGCATTTGCAGAGCCCTTGATGTGCCTAAACAGTGGAAACCCCCCAATTCTAACTCTAACCCTAACCCCAACACATGCCTAACCCTAATCCCAACCCTAACCATGCCCCTAACCCTGACACACCACTAACCCAACCCTAAATGTAATCCAAACCCTAACCTCAACTCCAGACCCATACTTAACCCCAATTTTAGCCACAACACTAACCCTAACTTTAGCCCCAACCCTAACCGTAATGGAAAAATGGAAATAAATAGATTTTTTTATTTTATTATTTTTCGCAAACTAAGGCAGTGATAAAGGGGGTTTGATTTACTATTTATAGCGGGGTTTTTTAGCGAGTTTTTATGTTTGGCAGCTGTCACACACTAAAAGACACCTTTTACTGCAAAAAAATAGTTTTTGCGTCACCACATTTTGAGAGCTATACTTTTTCCATACTTTCGTCTACTGAGTCATGTCAGGTCTTGTTTTTTGCGGGACGAGTTGACGTTTTTGTTGGTACCATTTTCGGGCACATGACATTTTTTGATCGCTTTTTATTCAGATTTTTGTTAGGCAGAATGAGCAAAAACCAGCAATTCATGAATTTCTTTACCGTTTGGTAAAATTAATATCAATGTAGAATTGGCTGGAATTGAGATCGACTCCATGTCATGTTTGGAGAGCCCCTGATGTGCCTAAAACAGTGGAAACCCCCCACAAGTGACACCATTTTGGAAACTAGACCCGTTAAGGAACTTATCTAGATGTGTGGTGAGCACTTTAAACCCCCAAGTGCTTCACAGAAATTTATAAAGTAGAGCCATGAAAATAAAAATTCCTTTTTTTTTCCTCAAAAATGATTTTTAGCCTGCAATTTTTTATTTTCTTAAGGGTAGCAGGAGACATTGGACCCCAAAATCTGTTGACCAGTTTGTCCTGAGTAGGCTGATACCCTTATCCCAACTCTAACCCTAACTTTAGCCCCAACCCTAACCCTAGCCCTAACCCTAAATTTAGCCCCAACCCTAACCCTAACCCTAGCTCTAACTTTAGCCCAAACCCTAACTCTACTAGCCCTAACCCTACTTTCACACTTGCGTTGTGTGGCATCCATCGCAATCCGTCATTTTGGACAAAAAACGGATCCTGCAAATGTGCCCGCAGGATGCGTTTTTTGCCCATAGACTTGTATTGCCGACGGATCGCGATGGATGGCTACACATCGCGTCTGTCGTGCACTGGCGGACCGTTGTCACAAAAAACGTTCAATGTAACCTTTTTTGTACGTCACATCTGCCATTTCCGACCGCGCATGTGCGGCTGTAACTCTGCCCCCTCCTCCCCAGGACATAGACTGGGCAGCGGATGCGTTGAAATACTGCATCCGCTGCCCACGTTGTGCACAATTTTCACAACGTGCGTCGGTACTTCGGGCTGACGCATTGCGACAGCCCCGTACCGACGCAAGTGTGAAAGAAGCCTTACCCTAGCCATAGCCCCAACCCTAACCCTAAATTTAGCGCTATCCCTAAATTTAGCCCCAACCTAACACTAAATTTAGCTCCAACCCTAACCCTAAATTTAGCCCCAACTCCTCTAGCTGCCGGCCGGCAGATCATGGCGGGCGCACTGCGCATGCGCCCGCCATTTTATTACTGGATGAAGAAGCCGGCTGGCAGGAGGGGATGCAGGAGGATCCAGGGACACCGGTAAGTGTAACAGGGTCCCCAAATCCCCCTATTTCTCTGTCCTCTGATGTGTGATCACATCAGAGGACAGAGAATAACACACCGCTTTTTTTTTCTTTTTTTGCGGTCGCCGGTAAACAGTTAATTACCGGCGATCGCAAAAGAGCGGTCGGTAAAAACCGACCCCGATCATGTTCTTTGTGGTCTCGGCTACACCCGACAGCCAAGACCCCAAAGATCTTTCGGGTGTGGGCCGGCGGGCCCACTGCGCATGCGCCTGCCATTTTTTGCCGGAACAAGATGGTGGCGCCCATCGGGAGCCACGAGGAGCACCGGGGGAGACAGGTGAGTATCGGGGAGGCGATCGGGGACCCCATTTCTCTGTCCTCTGATGTGCGATCACATCGGAGGACAGAGAAATTAAATGGGAAATTACATTTTTGGGTTTTTTTGCGACCGCCGGTAAACGGTTAATTACCTGCGATCGCAACCTGGGGGTCAGTAAAAAAACCCCGAATCATATTCTCTGGGATCTCGGCTACCCCCAGTAACCAAGACCCCAGAGAAAATCCGTCTCTGGGAGGCGCTATTCACTTTTTCCACAGCGCCGTTAATTAACGGCGCTGAGGTTTAAGTTCCCTTAACTGCCGCCGTTAAAAGGCGTGTCGGCGGTCGTTAATGGGTTAAGTGTGTGCAGGAAGCGGGGCGCGGCTCCAGAGAGCATTATCAGGAGGCTTGCCAAGAGGATGCAGGTTCTTAGTAGTCTGAAAGAGTGCCTTTCCAAGGATGCCTGTTTTCTCCTTTCAGCACCCCCCCCAGCAACTTCAGCTTTATAACTCTGTAATACAGATCATAAGGACAGCAAAAGGCAATTCTAGGTTAGTTCTCTTGTATCTATAGTTATTAGTGTTGAGCGATACCGTCCGATACTTGAAAGTATCGGTATCGGATAGTATTGGCCGATACCCGAAAAATATCGGATATCGCCGATACCGATATCTGATACCAATACAAGTCAATGGGACACCATGTATCGGAAGGTATCCTGATGGTTCCCAAGGTCTGAAGGAGAGGAAACTCTCCTTCAGGCCCTGGGATCCATAGGGATGTGTAAAATAAAGAATTAAAATAAAAAATATTGATATATTCACCTCTCCGGCGGCCCCTGGACATCACGCTGGTAACCGGCAGGCTTCTGTGTTTAAAATGAGCGCCTTTTGGAACTGCGAATGACGTCGCGGCTTCTGATTGGTCGCGTGCCGCTCATGTGACCGCCACGCGACCAATCAGAAGCCGCGACGTCATTCGCAGGTCCTTAATTCCTAGAATTAGGAGTTTAGTGAATGAGAATGACGTCGCGGCTTCTGATTGGTCGCGTGGCGGTCACATGAGCGGCACGCGACCAATCAGAAGCCGCGACGTCCTTCGCAGGTCCTAAAGGTGCTCATTTTAAACACAGAAGCCTGCCGGTTACCAGCGTGATGTCCAGGGGCCGCCGGAGAGGTGAATATATCAATATTTTTTATTTTAATTCTTTATTTTACACATCCCTATGGATCCGATACCGATATCCGATACCACAAAAGTATCGGATCTCGGTATCGGAATTCCGATACCGCAAGTATCGGCCGATACCCGATACTTGCGGTATCGGAATGCTCAACACTAATAGTTATATGTCGTTATTATTACATGACATAATTGTCAGATTAGCAATTATCTTCTAATTTAGACTCTACCTGCAAGCTCCTGTTTTCTTCTTTTTTCTTATCCCTTCCTTCTCTCCCCTTTTTTCATTATTTTCTACCTTTTTTGTTTCATTATGTTTTTTGTTCATTGTGGCTACATATATTCATGACATGTAATATTGATGCTTTATCTAAATGTTTGCCAGCAGCTATTTTTAATTTGTTATTCCTTATTGTATATTGTACCATTGTCTGTACAAGCACTGTTTTATTTTTAGATAGTTCTTTGAGTTTGAGTGCATTGCACTGCATTATACCTGCAATAAAAGTAAAAAAGTAAAAAAGTGAAAGTGAAAAGTAAAAAAAAGTTACAAAATAATAATAACACAGATCTACAAAAAATATTTTTTGTAATCATCGGAGGTGACTTTGTACTTTTCTGAATCATCTTTTTGTCCTGATTTCAAAAATGTATATAATATTTCTGTAGCACATACAGTTTCCATGGGGCAGCATCATTATTATAAGCTATAGGAAATATACTGGCGAAATTAAGAAAACAGTAATCTACATATCAGAAAAAAATGCTTCACCTTACAAAACAGATTTTATTGAACCAAAAGAAGTAATTCACATGCAAAATAGAAACCAAAATATGAGGAGAAATTAAAAGTGCTTCACATTAGACTGTCATTGATATGATTTTTCAGGGTTGTCCCTACATAACATCCAACAGTAATTTGCCGTCATTGAGTCATTCCAAAAACACTGGTAGCAGTGTTTCATTACTTTAATGTACTGGTGAAACAGCTTGCCTTATTCATCACTTACAGCCCTAAGATTTTGAAGGAAGAAATCTAAATGTGAGTGCAAAATGTGCATTTTCAGAGACTTGCGACATCCAAGACACTGGTAAGCATTTAGCAGTTTCTCAACACCTTCAACATATTCTGGAGACTTTTGTTTTCCTACGAAGTTTTCATAGATCCACTTAAAGCTTTTCCAAGATCTCAATTCTTCATAATTTTGAGTTCCTTCCAAAGCATCATCTCTGGCAAATATATGTGAAGTACTTGGGGGTTCAGAGTGCTCAACAAAAATCTAGATAAGTCCCTTGAGGGGTCTAGTTCCCAAAATAGGGTCACTTGTGGGGGTTTACACTATTTAGGAACATCAGGGGCTCTCCAAACATGTCATGGCGTTCTCTCTCCATTCCAGACAATTTTACGTTCCAAACCTCAAATGGTGCTCTTTCCCTTCCAATCCCTGCCATGCGCCCAAACAGAGATTTTTCTCCACACATGGGGTATCGGCCTACTCTGGAAAAATTGCACACCAAATATTGTGGTTCATTTTCTCCTTCCACATTGCTTCAGTTATAGTGAAGCACCTGAAGCGTTAATAAACTTATTGAATGTGGTTTTGAACACTTTGAGGGGTGCAGCTTTTAGAATGTTGTCACTTTTGCTTTTTTTTGTTATATGGGCCCCCAAATTCACTTCAAATGTGAGATGGTCCCTAAAAAAAATGGCTTTGTAAATTTTGTTGGAAAAATGAAAAATTGCTGGTCTACTTTTAACCCTTACGTCTTCCAAACAAAAAAAAAATATGTTTCAAAAATTGCGCTGATGTAAAGTAGACATGTTGGAAATATTATTTATTGACTATTTTGTGTGATATAACACTTTGATTTAGGTGCATTAAAATGAAATTTTGAAAATTGTCAAATTTTCAAAAGTTTTAAAAAATTTACATTTTTTCACAAATAAACTCAAGTCAAATCAAAGAAATTTTTACCACTATCAAAAAGTACAATATGTCATGAAAAAATAATCTCAGAATCACCAGTATCCAATGAATTGTTCCAGAATTATAACCAGATAACGTGACAGTGGTTAGATTTCAAAATTAAGGCCTGTCATTAACATACAAAGTGGCTTGGTCCTTAAGGGCAGGGCCGGCTCCAGGATTTCATGGGCCCTGGGCGAAAGAGTCCCGATGGGCCCCTTTAACACATACCACAATTCATAATGTACAGATGCGGCAGAGAAATATAGGTATAGTACAATGCCAAAGATTTCACTTACTTCTTACATTACATGAGTGATATCTATTGTACATTCTACATTAGCTCAGAAACCAGACAGTATAGTCCTCTATACAGGATAATGAGCCCCATATATTGTTCCAAACAGAATAATGAGCCCCATATATGGCCCCATACAGTATAATGGCCCTATGTAGTGCCCCATACAGTGTAATTGGCACCACATAGTCCTCTACACAGAGTAATGAGCCCCATATAGTGCTTCATACAGTATAATTGGCACCACATAGTCCTCTATACAGAATGAGCCTCATATATTGCTCCAAACAGAATAATGAGCCCCATATAATGCTCCATAGGGTAAAATGGGCACCACAGAGTTCTCCATACAGAATGAGCCGCATATATTGCTCAATAAAGAATTGACCCCATATAATGCTCCATACAGTATAGTGAGCCACATATAATTCTCTATACAGTATATGATGGGTCCCATCTATTGCTCCATATATAATGGGCCTCATATAATACTCCATACAGTATATGATCAGCCCCATACAGTATACTGAGTCCCATATATTGCTCCTCACAGAATGGGTCCCATATAATGCTCCTTACAGTATATGATTGGCACCATATAATGCTCCAAAAATAATTGGCCCCATAAGATGCTCCATTTATAATGGGCCCCATATAATTTCCATATATATTTGGCCATATTAAATGCTCCATATATAATTAGTCCCATTAGATGCTTCATATATTATTGGTCCCATATACTGCTCCATATGTAATTGGCCCCATATACTGCTCCATATTGAATTGGCCCCATAAGATGCTCCATATAGAATTGGCCCCATAAGAAGCTCCATATAGAATTGGCCCCATTAAGAAGCTCCATATAGAATTGGCCCCATAAGATGCTCCATATAGAATTGGCTCCATAAGATTCTCCCTGTAGAATTGGCCCCATAAGATGCTCCATATAGAATTGGCCCCATAAGATGCTCCATATTAAATTGGGCCCATAAGATGCTCCCTATAGAATTGGCCCAATAAGATGCTCCCTATATTATTGGCCCCATAAGGTACTCCACATAGAATTAACCCCATATAATGCTCCATATATGGACCCCTTTTGATGGTCCTCAAATATTGCTCCAAATATAAAAAAAAAGAAATGCTAACCTCTCGTTGCTTGTCGCTGCTCTGGACTCCTCAGTATTGCGTCTTTCTGCTCTCTGTGCTGTGATTGCTCAGGCAGAGGGCACACACTAGTGATGTCATCGCGCCCTCTGATCTGAACGTCCGAGTCAGAGGATGGAAGACGCTGCAGCGCTGGAACAGGGAGAGGTGACGAGTATCACAAGTGCCGGGCCCAGAGCAAGTGGGAGGGTGTGTGCACTCACGGGGGCGGCACCAAGCTCCCATAGCATGCCAGTGTCCCTGACAGCAAGTAGGCCCCATGCCTGCTCAGGGCCCCGACACTTGCCCGGGTGCGCTGGGTGCTGACACCAGCCCTGCTTAAGGGGTTAAAAAAGTAAAATGTTGTATCTTAAAATGGAGGGTTCACACTTTCATATACAAACAGAAAAAATCCCTTGAATTCAGAATATGAATTGAGTTGTAAAATCTGCAATACATAGTTTAATTAACACTTGCTTGTTGTCAATGTGGGAAAAAAAGGCATGCCAAGAAATGTTAGTTACATGACCAAAAAGCTAGAAGCTGCAACAGTGTGTTGACATAGCATGTAGGGATGTACAATTTGAGTAGTGGATCTGGAGCGCCCCCTAGGACCGTGGGGTACTCATGCTGGGTCCGGTGGTACTTAAAGGGGTGGTCACGGAGGCTGTGACCCAGTCCGTGGCCTTGGAATCCAACAAAAATGATGAAGGGAGGTGGACAACAAATTCTAGGGGGGAAAATTTGTGACACCACCTGTGATGTTCGGCCAGGATGGCCAAATCTGATTAAAGGGATGGCTGGGGCAGATAGTAATGCAGCGAGGATGTTCCTGCTCCCCACAGATGGAGTGAGGGGCCCCAGGGCTACCAGTGCAGTTGATAAGTTATGATAGATGGTGGGGTGCAGGACTGAGTGTACAGGAAATAGTTGGTGGACACAGTGATTGGAATCCACTTAGGCAGGTGGGTTCGGAGGCCATTTTGCTCTCTATTCACTGTCCTTTGCTGCCTGAAGCTTTTCACAAGTTCCTTTCAGTGTCTGTAACTCCTGACCTGTGTGGCTAACAGCATGACCCTTTCATGGGCACTGTCTTCTCACTGGCAGCCACAGGCTCCTGACCTGCTGTGGTGCCTCCAGGAGTCAGATGGGCCAGGAGATCTGCAATCTCCTGCCATTGGTTCTAGTTGCTGGGCCTTTAGTCCCCGTGCAACCACGGACTCCAGTGTCCAGTTTCTTTTGCGCTTTTTCATGGGACGAGTTCAGTCACAGCTCAACTCCCAGTCTCTCTCCTCACAAGCTTCCTCTCCCTCCACTGTCTCACACTTCACTGACTAACTCCGCATCCAGACCAGAAGTTATAGGGAAGTTCCCCTGAAAACAGGTTTATAACTCCCCCTTCTGGTCTAGATTTAGGAAGGTGTTGTATGTTTGTGTTACTTGCTAAGGGGATCCCTCCTTACTTCCAGGCATGACATCAACCCCCATGATAAATGCTGTAAAAATAAAAAAAAATGGGAATTATAAAAATTTATTATTTTTTTTCACCTAGCCATCTCCCCAAAAGATTTTTATAAAATGTGAGCAAAATGTATGTGCTCCAAATTTGTATTAATAAAAACATCAGGTAACCACACAAAAATGAGAGCCTCACACAGCTCCGTGGAAAATAACAATGGCAAGAGCCTCAGAAAATAGCAATACTAAACAATTTTTTTTGTACCAACTACCAAAATTTTCACTATTTGTTAGGGTTGGTGGATTGGACTAAATAAATTTAATAAAGAAGTGCAATCGCAACCCGGGGTCCACGGTGCAGAGATGTAAAACTACAGCTAATGTGTACAATGGCGGAAGACACAGCGAGCGATTGCTAGCTCACACTGAGTTAAACGTCACTCAGTGAACAGCACATGAAGCTGTGTCACTCACACACAGAAATGGAAAAGATGCTCTGCTATAGATCTCACTTGTCACTCGCACACAGTAATGAAGTAGATGCTCTGCAATAGAGTTGTATCACTCACACACAGTAACAAAGCAGATGCTCTGCAATAGAGCTGTGTCACTCGCACACAGTCACAAAGTAGATATGATGCAAGATATGATCCCTGTTAACCTCACAGGGAATCGAAGCCCACTAATAGGGTAGGTAGCAAACAGTGGTCACACAGTCAGCAAAAGTACTCAACCAACTCTTCTCTGGAGGTGCCGGAATTCAAATGGCCAGACGCCAGCCCTGAATCCATACAGACAAACTCCTCTACGGAAGTGCCACAATTCTAATGGCTTACCGCCAACCCTGAGTACATGCTGACAAAGACCGCACTGTTGCAATGTCTCATTTACACATAGAAAGAGGTTGACACTAGTGCGCCCGTGTGCACCTCAGAGACCCTTTTATATGTTCAGTTCATATCCAGTCAGACAGGACCTTGCATGTGGGCCAATCCGGAGCTGCCACATCACCAGAGCAGCTGACCACCGACCACCAATGAGATGTTGCCACATCACGAGCATGCTCCGGTTTAGAGCAGGTTTAGACTGCACTGTGAGTAAAGACGTTAGTTTAATTTTCATTTCAAGCAGCCGAAAAACTAATCTGCCTTGCACATATCTGTGAATGCACTCTATATATATGTAGATTGTAAGCCCATGCGGACAGGGTTCTCTTTTCTTTTGTACCGTCTGACAGTCTGTTTACTTCAAATTTATAAACATATCTACATGCAAAAGACCCTGGAATTAAGGGTGCTTTAAAAATAAATCATAATAACATATATAAGAATTTGTTTGTACTGATATATACAGCACGTTAAAATATTGACTTCATAACTGAGAGTTACACAGGCTCTTTGATTGACATGTTGTAATCAAGGTAAGCAGAACAAAATATATTAAAGTGTATTTTTATATTAAACCATACTGCTCGGTTTTTATCTGCACTTTTCATACATTGTTCAATAACTTTTTAATAAAGACAGATCCCATCTAAATTCAAAACCATAAGAATGGTAACACCTAATACAGTTCAGGCGACAAAATCCATTACATAACCATTTGGCACGTACAACTCTTTGCACTAATTTCCATGCCATCATATATGTTGAGGCTTATTGAGAAAATATGCGATTATCTAGGATCAGTATGCTTTTTCATGTCTGTTGTTTTGTTAAGCTCAAAGCATTTACAACACATATCTATATCATATTCACACACATTTCTTGGCTTCTGTTTAAAAAGTAACTAGATACTATAAAATCCATTTCACTGACATATGGACAAGCAGATGGATGCTTTCTTTATGTAGATTAAAAAAATGAAAATTTTATTAAATATAAACACTGTACTGTACATTCATAGGATTTCTTTTAACAATACAGTCGAAAAAAATTAGTTCCTACCATCATCAAATTGTGTAATTTATAATGTTCAATTGCACATTCCAGTAATGAAAAAGTTTCCAAATTTTTGCCAAATTTCTGCTTTTTCACAAATAAACGCAAGTATAAACAAAGGGATTTTACCAGTATCATAAAGCACAATTTGTCTTGAGAGAGCATGCTCAGAATCAATGGGATCGTTTGAAGTGTTCTAGAGTTATGACCTCATAAAGTGACAGTGGTGAGAATTGTAAAAATTGGCCTGCTCATGAAGGGGTGAATGGCTTAATTGTTTCATACGGTTGTGCAAATGTGTTGGAATCCCCTCTATAGGGAAGATTCTTAAATGTTTAAATTCTGGGCATCATGGTGGCTCAGTGTTTAGCACTGTAGCCTTGCAGTGCTGGAGTCCTAGATTCAAATCCCACCAAGGACAACATCTGCAAGGAGTTTGTATGTTCTCCCTGTATTTGTGTGGGTGTCCTCCGGTTTTCTCCTGCATTCCATAGACATACTGATAGGAAATCTAGATTGTGAGCCCCATCAGGGACAGCGATGATAATGTGTGCAAAAATTGCAAAGCGCTGCAGAATATGTTGGCGCTATATAAATAAAGAGATTATTATAAAGAAATAATTATTATAGTGCCATGTCATGATAGACCATGTTCTACAAAACCTTTTTGCTTGATTGATTCATGTGAATTTAAGCATTTGTGGATGTGTTGAGTGGTCCTCCTCAGATATAATTTTTTACAGCTGCAGACAACATATACAACAAGAGTTATAAGACATAGGAATTCAAATGTGAACAATCTCACATGATTGAGGAAAGGTAAATTGAGATAAAGGGGGGGGGGGGTTGGTAATAGTGTTGCTAAGATGGGATCATTCAATAAAATATGCCAGTGATTCTTGACAGCTTTCCATATATTTTTGTGTTGATTCTTAAAAGTAGTAATAAAATTATGTTCAAAATTATTGTGGTTTTCTGTCATTCTTTTTTTTAAAGGGTTCTTGTTTAATATTTCTAGAGTTATTGAGTTCCCAGGGGGATATTTGTTCCACAAATCGAACTGAGGGTCTTGTTCAAATTTTTGCTTTGCCCATTCTGCAAATTCAGCATGCCGATCTAGCATCAGTCGAACATCCCTTCGGCGGATATTAGCTACTCACAAATGGTACCCTTGCAAAATCCACCTGCTGCAGCATCTCAAAGAGGATGACCCATATCGGCCTGCTAAATTTATAGAATGGGCAAAACAAAAATTGGAACGGGACCCTCAGTTTACACAGAACATTATGTTCAGTGATGAGGCAAACTTTTTTAGGTGGGCCATTTATATGGATACACCTAAATAACATGGGAATGGTGACAGTTTTCTTGCGTAGGGTGTCTTGCATTGAAATCTGCTAAAAATGACCTCGATACTGCATTCACCAGACATTAACACAATTTCTATCCACTCCTCATGTGCTAACATCTGCGATATGTCAGTGGCTAAACAAAGAGAAACTTGTAAATAACTCGTGGAAGAATAAACTTATGCTAAAACCAATCACACTATTGTTTTTCTTGTGAAATTCTCAATAAGTTTTATGTGTCACATGACCCTCTTCCCATTGGAAAAAATAAAGTTGGATCCAAAGTGGCCGACTTCAAAATGGCCGCCATGGTCACCATCCATCTTGAAAAGTTTTCCCCCTCCCATATACTAATGTGCCAAAAACAGGAAGTTGATATCACCAACCATTCCCATTTTATTTAGGTGTATCCAGATACATGTCCCACCCTGTAGGTCTGTGTAGTGACCATTTGGCTGGGTGCAGCATCCACAGTGTTGGAATTTGCGTCTGCAACCTTGGAAAGATTAATAGACTCTGCAGCACTGGCCATGCTGTTAGATGTCTCAGCAGTTTTGGAGACACTGTAGGTATCTGAATTGCATCCTATGGTGGTTGGGATTGGAGGGGAGGAGGTCTCAATTGTTTTGAATAAATGTGATTCTTAATAGAATGGAAGTTATTTCTGCTGGTAAAGAAACTCCTATTACTGAAAGGAGATGGTGTGACTATGGAGGGGCATGTCTTGGATGCGTTATGTTTAGAACTGGGAATATCAGAATTAATATTGATATAGTCCTCTCTATCATTTTTTAGCTTCCTATCTTACTGTAAAATTATAAATCCATTTCCCTCAGGATGGGGCCATTATGTATTGGCAGCACTTAAGGAGTTTTGGATGCCTTGGCAGAATCTCTGGCTCTCTCTGTCTCTCTATATAGAGGCATGTAACCTATTATTACATTTAACAAGTGTCTTTCAATCCAGCATCACAGATAAGGGGAAGAATTGTGCCACCTGATTATGGCTGAAAGCAGGTTGAGGTGTTGGATGTGGTATCAGAGTTCCCAGCACAGCAGGCCTACACTGATCCCTCACACACATTGTCTTACTTTGACGTTCAAGTGAAATCTGTAAATGCTGTCCCAGACCCAATACCTCATGCAAGTCTGATTGCAGCCATGCCATGCTACAATTTGGGTGAATTGAGGCCACTTTCCGGGTGTCTTGCCCTAATTTTATGTGTTTTGGCAGATTCTGGGGCCATTTGAAGGTGTTATACATGCACTTGTTTTTGCCTTACATTAACTTGAATGGCGTTCGGCTATGTTACGTGAATATTCAACAAATAAATTGGAGAATATTGCAAATTGAGTGATCATAATCAGAAATGAACATTGAAATATTCGCTCATCTCTAGTCCATGCCCACCAGAGTTACACAGCATGTAACTAGAGACTTATACAAAGTTTGTTTGAGATCAGAAAAAGCATTTATGTTCTTAATATACATCCGATAAAAATTGGCAAAGCCTAAAAATCTCTGCAATGCTTTTAGGTTAGGCTATTTTTACACATCAGGATTTTGCTGTCAGGCACAATCAGGCGAGTTTTTAAAAAAAACGTATCTGTTCATTGGGACGTTTTTTTCTGTCCGGCGAAAAAACACAAAGTGACGGTTCCAGCGATAATCGAATGAAACTGACATGTGAAATGATGACTCCGGTTTTCTATGCATTCTCCATACAATCATGCAAAATTTCCGTTCTGGGGTCTCTCTCTCTCTCTCCTTTCCCCTGAACAGGAAGTCCAAACTCTATCCCCGGGTTCATAAAAAAATGGATCCAGCAAAAAAAAGGATCCGTTGTATCAGTTTTTCACAATTTGCAATGGATCCATTTTTTTACAAATTTGCCGGATCCTGCCTAGCGGCAAAAACCTGGTGTGTGAAAGTAGCCTTAGGCCATGTTCACACTATGCGGTTTTTACTGCGGAACCGCGGCGATTTTGCCGCTGCGGGTCCGCAGCTGTTTTCCATGCAGGGTACAGTACAATGTTACCCTATGGAAAACAGAACCGCAGTTCACATGATGCGGAAAAACCCGAAAAAAAATGCGCAGAATCGCTGCGGAAAAAAAGAAGGACCATGTCACTTCTTTGTGCAGAATCGCAGCGATTCTGCACCCATAGAAATGCATTGATCTGCTTACTTCCCGCATGGGGCTGTGCACACCATGCGGGAAATAATGCGGATAATGTGCGGGTTATACCCGGGGTGGAGGAGAGGAGACTCTCCTCCAGGCCCCGGGAACCATATTTGTATTAAAAAAAAAAAGAATTAAAATAAAAAATCATGTATACTCACCCTCGGAAGTCTCAGCGCTGCACGCTGCCGTCCGGTCTCAGGTTTGCTATGCGACCAGGACCTTCGGTGACGTCGCGGTCACATGACCGTGACGTCACCGAAGGTCCTGGTCGCACAGCATCTTTGGAACCGGACCGCCGCCTGCAGCGCCCAGGAGATCGGGACGTCAGAGGGTGAGTATACCATGATTTTATTATTTTTAACACTACTATTGATGCTGCATATTGCTGCATATGCACCATCAATAGTAGGGGTAAATCCCGCAGCGGAACCCGCAGCGGAACCCTCAGGACAAACCGCGATAAATCTGCAGGGATAACTGCAGCGGGTTTGCCCTGCAGATTTATCAAATCCGCTGCGGGAAAACCCGCGGAACAAAAAGGAGCGCGTGAATGTGGCCTTACTCAGTTAAACACAATAAAGGATGGCTTGCACATAAAAGGCTGGGTTGCACCTATATAAACACTGATGCAGAAGCCAAATGCAATAAGAATTGGTCCTGCTGTACTTCAAAGTGACATTTCTCCTGCTTAGCAAGCAAACAGTTGTCTCATAGAATATGATGAAACTGTTGAACAAGCTCACGATGCTCCTCCTGTGTGAATCAAAGTCAATCTGATAAAATTTCACAAATCTACACACCAGAGAACAAAAAATGTCATGTATGAAATTAGGAAATACTACTGGAGCATTGGTTACCCATATTTTCAAAATGACCTTCAGGCATATTGCAAGCGGTCTTCCATTCTTCACCCAGCCTAACAGGTTGCCCCTCTCAAGTCAAGTTTTAAAACTTCTTTGAAAAAATACCTATGTCCATCAACAGGACAGTTTTAGACAAAGTGGGGCTCTGAGCAAAAGTTTAAAGTGTGGTCCCAAATGCTAACATATTGCACCATCATCACACAGAAACATTTTGGTTATAATTACATGCGCTAAACGATTGTGCTCAACAATATTGAAGTTGTTTGACACTTGTTTCCTGGCCCCTTTACAGTGGTTTAGAAAGAATGATGGGCACAGAACGATCACTAGTAGATCTATCTTTCCCCATATAGTATCATGTTATCAGCAGCACATCTGCAGTTTTCACAGGATGATGTGCTGCTGTGAACAATGATTTTTGTTTTGGCATAAGCAATTCAATCAATGGATGAATAGGCAGCATTTTCCTTCTTTAGCATAATGCACCCCATAGTCCCCCATACCGTATAATACACAACCCATAGTCCTCCATACAGTATAATACACAACCCATAGTCATATAATTAGTACAATCATCCTTATAGTACAATGCACACTATATATATATATATATATATATATATATATATATATATATATACAGTTAGGGCCAGAAATATTTGGACAGTGACACAATTTTTGCGAGTTGGGCTCTGCATGTCACCACATTGGATTTGAAATGAAACCTCTACAACAGAATTCAAGTGCAGATTGTAACGTTTAATTTGAAGGGTTGAACAAAAATATCTGATAGAAAATGTAGGAATTGTACACATTTCTTTACAAACACTCCACATTTTAGGAGGTCAAAAGTAATTGGACAAATAAACATAACCCAAACAAAATATTTTTATTTTCAATATTTTGTTGCAAATCCTTTGGAGGCAATCACTGCCTTAAGTCTGGAACCCATGGACATCACCAAACGCTGGGTTTCCTCCTTCTTAATGCTTTGCCAGGCCTTTACAGCCGCAGCCTTCAGGTCTTGCTTGTTTGTGGGTCTTTCCGTCTTAAGTCTGGATTTCAGCAAGTGAAATGCATGCTCAATTGGGTTTAGATCTGCAGATTGACTTGGCCATTGCAGAATGTTCCACTTTTTGGCTGTATGCTTGGGGTCATTGTCCATCTGTACTATGAAGCGCCGTCCAATCAACTTTGCAGCATTTGGCTGAATCTGGGCTGAAAGTATATCCCGGTACACTTCAGAATTCATCCGGCTACTCTTGTCTGCTCTTATGTCATCAATAAACACAAGTGACCCAGTGCCATTGAAAACCATGCATGCCCATGCCATCACGTTGCCTCCACCATGTTTTACAGAGGATGTGGTGTGCCTTGGATCATGTGCCGTTCCCTTTCTTCTCCAAACTTTTTTCTTCCCATCATTCTGGTACAGGTTGATCTTTGTCTCATCTGTCCATAGAATACTTTTCCAGAACTGAGCTGGCTTCTTGAGGTGTTTTTCTGCAAATTTAACTCTGGCCTGTCTATTTTTGGTATTGATGAATGGTTTGCATCTAGATGTGAACCCTTTGTATTTACTGTCATGGAGTCTTCTCTTTACTGTTGACTTAGAGACAGATACACCTACTTCACTGAGAGTGTTCTGGACTTCAGTTGATGTTGTGAACGGGTTCTTCTTCACCAAATTAAGTATGCGGCGATCATCCACCACTGTTGTCATCCGTGGACGCCCAGGCCTTTTTGAGTTCCCAAGCTCACCAGTCAATTCCTTTTTTCTCAGAATGTACCCAACTGTTGATTTTGCTACTCCAAGCATGTCTGCTATCTCTCTGATGGATTTTTTCTTTTTTTTCAGCCTCAGGATGTTCTGCTTCACCTCAATTGAGAGTTCCTTTGACCGCATGTTGTCTGCTCACAGCAACAGCTTCCAAATGCAAAACCACACACCTGGAATCCACCCCTGACCTTTTAACTACTTCATTGATTACAGGTTAACGAGGGAGATGCCTTCAGAGTTAATTGCAGCCCTTAGAGTCCATTGTCCAATTACTTTTGGTCCCTTGAAAAAGAGGACGCTATGCATTACAGAGCTATGATTCCTAAACCCTTTCTCCGATTTGGATGTGGAAACTATCATATTGCAGCTGGGAGTGTGCACTTTCAGCCCATATTATATATATAATTGTATTTCTGAACATGTTTTTGTAAACAGCTAAAATAACAAAACTTGTGTCACTGTCCAAATATTTCTGGCCCTAACTGTATACTCCTTTTCACATGTAAAGTGACATGGAATAAATGGCACTATAATAATAATAAATAATAACATATAAGGCAGCCCAATAGGAATATAATGAAGCTCCATAGGAGTATAATGCAGACCCATAGTTGTCCAGTATTATGGCCTCCACATACTCACTGATTTACAAAATAAATAAATAAAATACTCACCTCTCCTTTTTCCCTGACTGCAGCGTGTCTCCTCATCTCAGCAGCTCCACATGGTGGGCGATGAAGTGACGTCTGAGGCAGAGGGGGATGATGGGAGAGGGAGCATCACGTGACTCTCCTCCATCACTGCTTTTAAATATATCGACATATATGATGCTGAGGGGTGCTGGCACCAGGCCCCTCTTACTAACAGGCCCCATAGTGGCCACGTGGTCTGTCACTATCAGTGGCACGCCACTGACTGGGGCCCTGGGGGTGTGGTGGCCATAGGCAGATGCCTAGTGTTCCTGCTGGCAACATTGGCTATGTTAATCAAGTTTAATTTTCTCCACCAATTGTACATTTTGGCACTCATTTAAGTATAACCCACAATGTTATGTGCAACAAGGAAATCATCCAGCCCTTTTTAAAAGTTGTCAGTGTATGCCATTACTTCTTCTTGTGGTGGGGCATTCCACAGTTTTACTGCTCTAATTGTGAAAAACCCTTTCCTATATAGCTGCCAGAATAGCCTTTTTTCCACCCGCATTGAGTGCCCCCTTATCCATACTATGGTCTTTGGAAGGAATAAGTCTTGTACAATTTCTTTGTACTGACCACACATATACAGTGTTTATACATGTACAGTGAAGGAAATAATTATTTGATCCCTTGCTGATTTTGTCAGTTTGCCCACTGACAAAGACATGAACAGTCCAAGAGTGGTTTGCATGTTAATGACCGGGACAATTTTTGCAATTCTGAACACTGTCCATTTATGAGATTATAATTTTAAAACGCTTCAACGGATCCTGGAGATTCTGACAAAGTTTTCTTGTGACATATTATACTTCGCGATATTGGTAAAACTTCTTTGATATTACTTCGTTTTATTTGTGAAAAAAAAGAAATTTGGCGAAAATTTTGAAAATTTCGCAATTTTCCAAATTTGAATTTTCATCCCCTTAAATCACAGAGATATGTTGCACAAAATACTTAATAAGTAACATTTCCCACATGTCTACTTTACATCAGCACAATTTTGGAAACAATTTTTTTTTTGTTAGGTAGTTAAAAGTTGACCAGAGATTTCTCATATTTACAACACCATTATTTTTAGGGACCACATCACATTGAAGTCACTTTGAGGGGCTATATGATAGAAAATACCAAAAATTAACACCATTCTAAAATCTTCTCCCCTCAAGGTGCTTAAAACCACATTTAAGAAGTTTATTAACTCTTCAAGTGCTTCATAGAAATTTTTGGAATGTTTAAAAAAAATGAACATTTAACTTTTTTTCACAAAAAAATTACTTCAGATCCAATTTGTTTTATTTTACCAAGGGTAATAGGAGAAATTGGATCCCAAAAGCTGTTTTACAATTTGTCCTGAGTAGGACGATATCCCATATGTAAGGGTAAATCACTGTTTGGGTGCATGGCAGAGCTTGGAAGGGAAGGAGCGCCATTTGACTTTTCAATGCAAAATTGGCTGGAATTGAGATCAAACGCCGTGTCGAAATTAGAGAGCCCCTGATGTGCCTAAACAATGTAAACTCCCCACAAATGACACCATTTTTGAAAGTAGACTACGTACGGAACTTATCTAGATGTGTGGTGTGGTAAGCACTTTGAACCCCCAGAAGTTTTTAATGTAGAGCCGTAAAAATAAAAAAACATATTCTTTCCACAAAAATTTTTTTTTACTTTCCCAAGGGTAACAGGGAAAATTGGACCCAAAAGGTTGTTGAGCAATTTATCCTGAGTACGCTGATACCCCATATGTGGGGAGGAACCAACGTTTGGGGACATGGCAGAGCTCGGAAGGGAAGTAGCACCATTTTGGAATGCAGACTTTGATGGAATGGTCTGCGGGCGTCAAATTGTGTTTGCAAAGCCCCTGATGTACCTAAACAGTAGAAACCCCCATAAATGACCCCCATATTGGAAACTAGACCCCCCAAGGAACTTATCAAGATGTGTTGTGTTAATTTTGAACCTCCAAGTGTTTCCCTAAAGTTTACAAAGCAGAGCCGTGAACATAAAAAATCTTTTTTTTTTCCACAAAAATGATTTTTGTAGCCTCCAAATTTTTATTTTCCCAAGAGTAACAGGAGAAATTGGACCACAAAAGTTGTTGTCCAATTTGTTCTGAGTACGCTGATACCCCATATGTGGGGGTAAACCACTGTTTGGGCGCATGTTGGGGCTCGGAAGGGAAGAAGTGGCATTTTGGATTGCAAACTTTGAATAAATGATCTGCGGGTGTCACGTTGCGTTTGCAGAGCCCCTGATGTACCTAAACAGTAGAAACCCCCAAGGGACCCCATATTGGAAACTAGACCCCCCAAGTAACTTATCTAGATGTGTTGTAAGAACTTTGAACCCCCAAGTGTTTCACTAAAACACAGATAATAATAACGCAGAGCTGTGAAAATAACAAATCATTTATTTCCCACAAAAATGTTTTTTTTATCCCCCCCAATTTTTATTTTCCCAAGGGTAACAAGAAATTGTACTGCAAAAGTTGTTGTGTAATTTGTCCTGAGTATGCTGATACCCCATATGTGGGGGTAAACTACTGTTTGGGCATACATCAGGGCTCGGAAGGGAAGAAGTGGCGTTTTGGAATGCAGGCTTTGATGGAATTGTCTGCGGGCATCAGTGGAAACTGCCAATTCTAACTCTAACCCTAACCCCAACACATGCCTAACCCTAATTTTAACCCTAACCATGCCCCTAACCCTGTCACACCACTAACCCAACCGTAAACGTAATCCAAACCCTAACCTCAACTCTAGCCCCAACCTTAACCCCAACTCTAACCCCAACTTTAGCCACAACACTAACCCTAACTTTAGCCCCAACCCTAATCCAAATGGGAAAATGGAAATAAATAGATTTTTTTTATTTTATTATTTTTCCCAAACTAAGGCGGTGATAAAGGGGGTTTGATTTACTATTTATAGTGGGTTTTTATAGTGAGTTTTTATGTTTGGCAGCTGTCATACACTAAAAGATGCCTTTTACTGCAAAAAATAGTTTTTGCGTCACCACATTTTGAGAGCTATACTTTTTCCATATTTTGGTCCACTGAGTCATGTCTGGTCTTGTTTTTTGCGAGACGAGTTGTCTTTTTCATTGGTACCATTTTCGGGCACATGACATTTTTTGATCGCTTTTTATTCCGATTTTTGTTAGGTAGAATGAACAAAAACCAGCAATTCATGAATTTCTTTTTGGATGGGCGTTTATACCATGTGGTAAAATTAATAGAGAAGTTTTATTTTTTGGGTTAGAACGATTACAGACATATCTCACTTATATCATTGTTTTATGTTTTGGTGCTTTTATACAATAAAAACTATTTTATATAAAAAATAACTATTTTTGCATCTCTTTATTCTGAGTGCTATAACTTTTTTTTTGCTGATGACGCTGTGTGGCGGCTCGTTTTTTTCAGGATGAGATGACGTTTGCAGCGATATCATGTATATTTATATCCATATTTGTGATCGCATGTAATTCCACTTTTTGTTCGGCGGTATGATGATAAAGCATTGTTTTTTGCCTAGATTTATAATTATTATTTTTACGGTGTTCACTGAAGGGGTTATCTAGTGGGACAGTGTTATAGGTCGGGTCGTTACGGATGCGGCGATGCTAAATATGTGTAATTTTATAGTTGTTTTTATTATTTACATAAAGAAATGTATTTATTGTAACAATATTTTTTTTCTTTATTTAGGATTTTTTATATATATTTTTACACACTGTATTTTTTTTTTACTTTTTTACTTTGTCCCAGGGTGGGACATCACTGCATAGTGTCAAATCGCTGATCTGACACGTTGGAATGCACTGTGTCAGATCAGCAATCTGACATGCAGTGCTGGAGGCTTGCCAGTTCCTGCTCTCAGCAGGCGCTCGCAAGCCACCTCCCTGCAGGACCTGGAAGGCCCCCCGCAGATGAGACCCTTGGAACAACGCGATCACATTGCGTTGTTCTGAGGGTCTAAGGGAAGCACTCAGGGAGCCCCCTTCCTGCGCAAAGCTTCCCTATGCCACCGGAATGCTGCGATCAAGTTTGATCGCATTATTCCGGGGGTTAATGTGCCAGGAGCCCCCCATGAGCGCGGCTGATCACCTATGAAATACTATCCCATCCATGGGAATTAAGTCCCAGGGCACATGGATGGGATAGTACATCAGATGGCAGAAAGGGGTTAACATTAAGCTAAACAAGACCAACCTTTGCAGCCTCTCATCATATGAAAAGTCTTCCTTCCCTTGTAAAAATCTCGCTAACCACCCACCCACCTTTGAACTGACTTTAATTTTTGAATATCCTTGCTAAACATGGAGCCCAAAACCGGATCCCATATTGTAGATGTGGCTTGTGAGAAATACGCACATATTCTCCTCATTTCAGCCCATTGAGCAATTAAATTCAATGGGGAAGAGCAGTGAGAAATGTAAAGCCATATGGATGTCATACGGAAGCATAGGTGCGAGAAAATTGCATCATTGTATTACAAACGCATTACACACGGATGACCATTCAGAGAACACATGTGCGACTCTCGGCAGGGAGACTCGGACCGATTTTCCATACACACATTAGGGACCATTACAATGTTGGCCTCCTGTAGCTAACCACCTACCAGTATCCATTACTTTACAATCCACCGTGAGATGTTATGCATGTCACTTGTTTTGTGATTTTTATGTTGTTTTAATTGTGTAATAAAGTTATATATCTTTCATACTTGAATATGCTAGGTGTGCACACCATATTGCATGGTCTTTTATCTTCTTTTCCCTACACGGCTTGAATGATTGTTCTCTTGTGTCTACAAGACTGGGGAGTTCCACCACTCCTCTTGGGCTATCTGCACAATAGCTGTTCTGCCCTGTATGCACACATGGATTTTTCCTCTCTGAACCCTGTTCACACAGGTAATATACAGATGATCAGGTTTTTAAATACATCAGATAGGGATTGCATACATTAGTTAGGACTGCTCTGATATGGGTATACCGTGAAGATTGGTAGAGCAGCTTAGTATACATTTTTTGCAAAAACCGTATCAACCAAATACCCTGTTATTTACATCTTTTACTAGCACTTGCGGATTACTGCAAACATTTTTTCAAACTGAGTGTTTTTGGTTTTACCATTCTCTTTTGTGTCTTCAGGTTTCTTGGTGGTGTGTGAACATGTTCTTACAGACTTGTTCACTGTGCAAGTAGCCCATGTGTTCCTGTTTCCACGGCTTGAATGTGTAGTTATTATTTTATTATTATTATTATTTATTTATATAGCACCATTGATTCCATGGTGCTGTACATGAGAAGGGGTTACATACAAGTTACAAATATCACATACAGTAAACAAACTAACAATGACGGACTGATACAGAGGGGCGAGGACCCTGCCCTTGCGGGCTTACATTCTACAGGATTATGGGGAAGGAGACAGTAGGTTGAGGGTTGCAGGAGCTCCGGTGTTGGTGAGGCGGTAGCTCCGGTGTTGGTGAGGCGGTAGCTCTGGTGTTGGTGAGGCGGTAGCTTCGATAGTGATGAGGATAGTTACATATAACATTTATATCACTACATATTCCAACTAATTTTTTTGATGTTGCTTTATTTTTATGCACTTTATATATGCGGGTGCATGTCTCTCCCCTTTTTTGGACAGTTTATTTAGGTTACATACCGTTTGACAGGCAGGTGTTTAAACAGTCAGACTTAGGTCCGTCTCTGCCCGCATCTATTGAGGTCGGCTGGTAAATCTAGAAGCTTTACTTTAGAGATTTTACAATCCTGAATAGGGTTGAGCGACCTTGACCTTTTTAGAGTCGAGCCGTGTTTCGCGAAACCCGACTATCTTAGAAGTCGAGTCGAGTGGAATCGGCCGATTATCGCGAAAAGTCGGGTATCGACCGAAACACGAAACCCAATGCAAGTCAATGGGGGAGCATAGTCGGCAGTGAGTGGAGGCCAGGAAAGCACCTACACTGCCCATTTTAATGGCAAAAACATCCATTCTTGTTACAGAAGCTTGTCAATCGTAATTTACCTTATAATAATTGGAAGGCATTTGAAATTGGGGGTCATTTGGCTAAAGTTGTGGGGGGTAGGGCTGGTTCAAGTAATTAGTGGGCCCAGGAAATCTGGACCACGTCACGGCTGTGGAGCAGGGAGAGGTAAGTATTTCAACTTTGCAAGTGCTGTGATCCTGAGCAAGCAGGGGGGGCCCACTCGTTGACATTGGCACTGGCACAGGGCCCCTCAAAGTACAGCGGTGTGTTTGCACGGCAGGGGCGCCTCCCACCGGCAGCAACACTTTTGCGTACTATGAGAGGCCCTGTGCCAGTGACGTCGCCAACTAGTATTCCTCCCCCCACCTGATGAAGGAACCTGCACTTTCATCTGCACCTTCCTCTTTGTCCCCGTGTAAGGTGGTATGGTATGCGGGAAGAGGAACCTGACTTTCAGCAGGGTCACAATCTTGTTGTGTAGCGTGCACGGGGAATGTTGCGTTATGGGTCAATGTACCAGCAGACTCATCTATCACTGGCTGGGCAATGGGCAGGATGAGGAGGAAACACAGATATAGGCCCAAAGAATAAAGTTGGCTAAATGCAGTTCAAAATTGGTAACACAGGACTAACCAGGGAGCATTGCAGTGGAGGACAACTGGAATGAGAGGCTGACACAGAGAGTAGGCCCAAATCAGTAAGTAGTCGAAATGCAGTTCAAAATTGGCAACCGTAGTAAACAGGCGGCACAGCTTTGTTCAGTGGAGGAGAACAGCAAGGAGTGGCAGACACCGATAGTAGGCCCCAACCCAACTAGTAGGCCAAATGCAGTCTAACATTAACAACTACTTAATGAGAGCCTGAAAATGGAATTTCAGGACAGGAAACCAGGAGAACAGCAAGGAGCGGCAGACACTGTTAGTAGGCCCCAAACCAACTAGTACGCCAAATGCAGTTGTTCCATTTAACCACTATTTAACAAGAGCCTGAAGATAGAAGCTCAGGAAAGGCAACCTGGAGAACACCTTGGAGTGGAACACACCGTCTCTACACCCCATACGAAATGTGTAGGCCTAATGCAGTGTAGTTTCCAACAACTACTAAACGAGAGCATTAAGATTGAAGCAATGGAGAGGAAACCTGGGGAACACCTTGGAGTGGAACACACCGTCTCTACACCCCATACCAAATGTGTAGGCCTAATGCAGTGTAGTTTCCAACAACTACTAAACGAGAGCATTAAGATTGAAGCAATGGAGAGGAAACCTGGGGAACACCTTGGAGTGGAAAACACCGTCTCTACACCCCATACCAAATGTGTAGGCCTAATGCAGTGTAGTTTTCACCAAGTACTAAATGAGAGTAGGAAGATCGAAGCAATGTGGACGAAACCTGGGGAACACCTTGGAGTGTAACACACCGTCTCTCTACACCCCATACCCAAATTGTAGGCCTAATGCAGTGTAGTTTCCAACAACTACTAAACGAGAGCATTAAGATTGAAGCAATGGAGAGGAAACCTGGGGAACACCTTGGAGTTGAACACATCGTCTCTCTACACCCCATACCCAATTTGTAGGCCTAATGCAGTGTAGTTTCCAACAACTACTAAACGAGAGCATTAAGATTGAAGCAATGGAGAGGAAACCTGGGGAACACCTTGGAGTTGAACACACCGTCTCTCTACGCCCCATACCCAATTTGTAGGCCTAATGCAGTGTAGTTTCCAACAACTACTAAACGAGAGCATTAAGATTGAAGCAATGGAGAGGAAAACTGGGGAACACCTTGGAGTGGAACACGCCGTCTCTACACCCCATACCAAATGGGTAGGCCTTATGCAGTGTAGTTTTCACCAACTACTAAACGAGAGTATGAAGATCGAAGCAATGTGGACGAAACCTGGGGAACACCTTGGAGTGTAACACACCGTCTCTCTACACCCCATACCCAATTTGTAGGCCTAATGCAGTGTAGTTTCCAACAACTACTAAACGAGAGCATTAAGATTGAAGCAATGGAGAGGAAACCTGGGGAACACCTTGGAGTGGAACACACCGTCTCTACACCCCATACCAAATGTGTAGGCCTAATGCAGTGTAGTTTCCAACAACTACTAAACGAGAGCATTAAGATTGAAGCAATGGAGAGGAAACCTGGGGAACACCTTGGAGTTGAACACACCGTCTCTCTACACCCCATACCCAATTTGTAGACCTAATGCAGTGTAGTTTCTAACAACTACTAAACGAGAGCATTAAGATTGAAGCAATGGAGAGGATACCTGGGGAACACCTTGGAGTTGAACACACCGTCTCTCTACACCCCATACCCAATTTGTAGGCCTAATGCAGTGTAGTTTCCAACAACTACTAAATGAGAGCATTAAGATTGAAGCAATGGAGAGGAAACCTGGGGAACACATTGGAGTGGAACACACCGTCTCTCTACACCCCATACCCAATTTGTAGGCCTAATGCAGTGTAGTTTCCAACAACTACTAAACGAGAGCATTAAGATTGAAGCAATGGAGAGGAAACCTGGGGAACACCTTGGAGTTGAACACACCGTCTCTCTACACCCCATACCCAATTTGTAGGCCTAATGCAGTGTAGTTTCCAACAACTACTAAACGAGACCATTAAGATTGAAGCAATGGAGAGGAAACCTGGGGAACACCTTGGAGTTGAACACACCGTCTCTCTACACCCCATACCCAATTTGTAGGCCTAATGCAGTGTAGTTTCCAACAACTACTAAACGAGAGCATTAAGATTGAAGCAATGGAGAGGAAACCTGGGGAACTCCTTGGAGTGGAACACACCGTCTCTACACCCCATACCAAATGTGTAGGCCTTATGCAGTGTAGTTTTCACCAACTACTAAACGAGAGTAGGAAGATCGAAGCAATGTGGACGAAACCTGGGGAACACCTTGGAGTGTAACACACCGTCTCTCTACACCCCATACCCAATTTGTAGGCCTAATGCAGTGTAGTTTCCAACAACTACTAAACGAGAGCATTAAGATTGAAGCAATGGAGAGGAAACCTGGGGAACACCTTGGAGTTGAACACACCGTCTCTCTACACCCCATACCCAATTTGTAGGCCTAATGCAGTGTAGCTTCCAACAACTACTAAACGAGAGCATTAAGATTGAAGCAATGGAGAGGAAACCTGGGGAACACCTTGGAGTGGAACACACCGTCTCTCTGCACCTCATACCCAATTTGTAGGCCTAATGCAGTGTAGTTTCCAACAACTACTAAACGAGAGCATTAAGATTGAAGCAATGGAGAGGAAACCTGGGGAACACCTTGGAGTGAAACACACCGTCTCTCTACACCCCATACCCAATTTGTAGGCCTAATGCAGTGTAGTTTCCAACAACTACTAAACGAGAGCATTAAGATTGAAGCAATGGAGAGGAAACCTGGGGAACACCTGGGGAACACGAAACCCAATGCAAGTCAATGGGGGAGCATAGTCGGCAGTGAGTGGAGGCCAGGAAAGCACCTACACTGCCCATTTTAATGGCAAAAACATCCATTCTTGTTACAGAAGCTTGTCAATCGTAATTTACCTTATAATAATTGGAAGGCATTTGAAATTGGGGGTCATTTGGCTAAAGTTGTGGGGGGTAGGGCTGGTTCAAGTAATTAGTGGGCCCAGGAAATCTGGACCACGTCACGGCTGTGGAGCAGGGAGAGGTAAGTATTTCAACTTTGCAAGTGCTGTGATCCTGAGCAAGCAGGGGGGGCCCACTCGTTGGCATTGGCACTGGCACAGGGCCCCTCAAAGTACAGCGGTGTGTTTGCACGGCAGGGGCGCCTCCCACCGGCAGCAACACTTTTGCGTACTATGAGAGGCCCTGTGCCAGTGACGTCGCCAACTAGTATTCCTCCCCCCACCTGATGAAGGAACCTGCACTTTCATCTGCACCTTCCTCTTTGTCCCCGTGTAAGGTGGTATGGTATGCGGGAAGAGGAACCTGACTTTCAGCAGGGTCACAATCTTGTTGTGTAGCGTGCACGGGGAATGTTGCGTTATGGGTCAATGTACCAGCAGACTCATCTATCACTGGCTGGGCAATGGGCAGGATGAGGAGGAAACACAGATATAGGCCCAAAGAATAAAGTTGGCTAAATGCAGTTCAAATTGGTAACACAGGACTAACCAGGGAGCATTGCAGTGGAGGACAACTGGAATGAGAGGCTGACACAGAGAGTAGGCCCAAATCAGTAAGTAGTCGAAATGCAGTTCAAAATTGGCAACCGTAGTAAACAGGCGGCACAGCTTTGTTCAGTGGAGGAGAACAGCAAGGAGTGGCAGACACCGATAGTAGGCCCCAACCCAACTAGTAGGCCAAATGCAGTCTAACATTAACAACTACTTAACGAGAGCCTGAAAATGGAATTTCAGGACAGGAAACCAGGAGAACAGCAAGGAGCGGCAGACACTGTTAGTAGGCCCCAAACCAACTAGTACGCCAAATGCAGTTGTTCCATTTAACAACTATTTAACAAGAGCCTGAAGATAGAAGCTCAGGAAAGGCAACCTGGAGAACACCTTGGAGTGGAACACACCGTCTCTACACCCCATACCAAATGTGTAGGCCTTATGCAGTGTAGTTTTCACCAACTACTAAACGAGAGTAGGAAGATCGAAGCAATGTGGACGAAACCTGGGGCACACCTTGTGGCGGCAGTAACCGTTAGTAGGCCCTACCAAAGTTGTAGCCCCAATGCAGTTTTAAAATTCCTAGAGGCTGAAAACAAGACTATTGACGCTCAGCTTTTTTCAAAGGAAAACAGCTGTATTGAGTGCGGCAGACAGACACAGGTAGTAGGCCTTAAACCAAAAATGTGGCTCACTGCAGCTTAAAAAAGGTTACAGGGGTACACAGGCAGCATTGCTCTGGGCAGTGGAGGACAATTTCAATAGTGGACCGCAGACAGACTTTGTACGCCTACTATTAAAAAAAGGATGCTCTATGCAATTAAAAATAGGTTCCAGGGGTACACGGGCAGCTGTGGTCTGGTCAGTGGAGGAGTAGTAGAAAGAACGGGCCGCAGACAGGCTTCGAAGGCCTAACATAAGAAAATATTGGGCTGTAGGCACTTTAACATTGGTTCCAGGGGTACACGGGCAGCAGTGGTCTGGTCAGTGTAGGAGTAGTAGAAAGAACGGGCCGCAGACAGGCTTCGAAGGCCTAACATAAAAAAATATTGGACTGTAGGCACTTTAACATTGGTTCCAGGGGTACACGGGCAGCAGTAGACTGGTCAGTGTAGTAGTAGTAGAAAGAACGGGCCGCAGACAGGCTTCGAAGGCCTAACATAAAAAAATATTGGGCTGTAGGCACTTTTAAATAGGTTCCAGGGGTACACAGGCAGCAGTAGACTGGTCAGTGAAGTAGTAGTAGAAAGAACGTGCCGCAGACAGGCTTCGAAGGCCTAACATAATAAAATTGGGCTGGCTGTAGGCAATTTAAAATTGGTTCCAGGGGTACACGGGCAGCAGTGGTCTGGTCAGTGGAGGCCTAGTGGAAGGAGGGACCGCAGACAGGCTTCGAAGACCTAACATAAAAAAATTGGACAGGCTGTAGGCACTTTATAATTGGTTCCAGGGGTACACGGGCAGCAGTGGTCTGGTCAGTGGAGGCCTAGTGGAAGGAGGGACCGCAAACAGGCTTCGAAGGCCTAACATTATAAATTGGGCTGGCTGTAGGCAATTTAAAATTGGTTCCAGGGGTACACGGGCAGCAGTACACAGGTCAGTGGAGGCCTACTGGAAGGAGGGACCGCAGACAGGCTTCGAAGGCCTAACATAATAAATTGGGCTGGCTGTAGGCACTTTTAAATAGGTTCCAGGGGTACACGGGCAGCAGTGGTCTGGTCAGTGGAGGCCTAGTGGAAGGAGGGACCGCAGACAGGCTTCGAAGGCCTAACATAATAAATTGGGCTGGCTGTAGGCACTTTTAAATAGGTTCCAGGGGTACACGGGCAGCAGTGGTCGGGTCAGTGGAGGCCTAGTGGAAGGAGGGACCGCAGACAGGCTTCAAAGGCCTAACATAATAAAATTGGACAGGCTGTAGGCACTTTATAATTGGTTCCAGGGGTACACGGGCAGCAGTGGTCGGATCAGTGGAGGCCTAGTGGAAGGAGGGACCGCAGACAGGCTTCGAAGGCCTAACATAATAAATTGGGTTGGCTGTAGGCAATTTAAAATTGGTTCCAGGGGTAGACTGGCAGCAGTACACAGGTCAGTGGAGGCCTAGTGGAAGGAGGGACCGCAGACAGGCTTCGAAGGCCTAACATTATAAATTGGGCTGGCTGTAGGCACTTTTAAATAGGTTCCAGGGGTACACGGGCAGCAGTGGTCTGGTCAGTGGAGGCCTAGTGGAAGGAGGGACCGCAGACAGGCTTCGAAGGCCTAACATAATAAATTGGGCTGGCTGTAGGCACTTTTAAATAGGTTCCAGGGGTACACGGGCAGCAGTGGTCTGGTCAGTGGAGGCCTAGTGGAAGGAGGGACCGCAGACAGGCTTCGAAGGCCTAACATAATAAAATTGGACAGGCTGTAGGCACTTTATAATTGGTTCCAGGGGTACACGGGCAGCAGTGGTCGGGTCAGTGGAGGCCTAGTGGAAGGAGGGACCGCAGACAGGCTTCGAAGGCCTAACATAATAAATTGGGCTGGCTGTAGGCACTTTTAAATAGGTTCCAGGGGTACACGGGCAGCAGTGGTCTGGTCAGTGGAGGCCTAGTGGAAGGAGGGACCGCAGACAGGCTTCGAAGGCCTAACATAATAAATTGGGCTGGCTGTAGGCACTTTTAAATAGGTTCCAGGGGTACACGGGCAGCAGTGGTCGGGTCAGTGGAGGCCTAGTGGAAGGAGGGACCGCAGACAGGCTTCAAAGGCCTAACATAATAAAATTGGACAGGCTGTAGGCACTTTATAATTGGTTCCAGGGGTACACGGGCAGCAGTGGTCGGATCAGTGGAGGCCTAGTGGAAGGAGGGACCGCAGACAGGCTTCGAAGGCCTAACATAATAAATTGGGTTGGCTGTAGGCAATTTAAAATTGGTTCCAGGGGTAGACTGGCAGCAGTACACAGGTCAGTGGAGGCCTAGTGGAAGGAGGGACCGCAGACAGGCTTCGAAGGCCTAACATTATAAATTGGGCTGGCTGTAGGCACTTTTAAATAGGTTCCAGGGGTACACGGGCAGCAGTGGTCTGGTCAGTGGAGGCCTAGTGGAAGGAGGGACCGCAGACAGGCTTCGAAGGCCTAACATAATAAATTGGGCTGGCTGTAGGCACTTTTAAATAGGTTCCAGGGGTACACGGGCAGCAGTGGTCTGGTCAGTGGAGGCCTAGTGGAAGGAGGGACCGCAGACAGGCTTCGAAGGCCTAACATAATAAAATTGGACAGGCTGTAGGCACTTTATAATTGGTTCCAGGGGTACACGGGCAGCAGTGGTCGGGTCAGTGGAGGCCTAGTGGAAGGAGGGACCGCAGACAGGCTTCGAAGGCCTAACATAATAAATTGGGCTGGCTGTAGGCAATTTAAAATTGGTTCCAGGGGTACACGGGCAGCAGTGGTCTGGTCAGTGGAGGCCTAGTGGAAGGAAGGACCGCAGACAGGCTTCGAAGGCCTAACATAATAAATTGGGCTGGCTGTAGGCACTTTGAAATAGGTTCCAGGGGTACACGGGCAGCAGTGGTCTGGTCAGTGGAGGCCTAGTGGAAGGAGGGACCGCAGACAGGCTTCGAAGGCCTAACATAATAAATTGGGCTGGCTGTAGGCACTTTTAAATAGGTTCCAGAGGTACACGGGCAGCAGTGGTCTGGTCAGTGGAGGCCTAGTGGAAGGAGAGACCGCAGACAGGCTTCGAAGGCCTAACATAATAAAATTGGACAGGCTGTAGGCACTTTATAATTGGTTCCAGGGGTACACGGGCAGCAGTGATCTGGTCAGTGGAGGCCTAGTGGAAGGAGGGACCGCAGACAGGCTTCGATGGCCTAACATAATAAAATTGGACAGGCTGTAGGCACTTTATGATTGGTTCCAGGGGTACACGGGCAGCAGTGGTCTGGTCAGTGGAGGCCTAGTGGAAGGAGGGACTGCAGACAGGCTTCAAAGGTCTAACATAATAAGATTGGACAGGCTGTAGGCACTTTATAATTGGTTCCAGGGGTACACGGGCAGCAGTGGTCTGGTCAGCGGAGGCCGATTTTAATGAGTGTCTGCCAGTTAGTAGTCCAAAACAATAAATAAATGTGAATGTTTCGCATTAAAACAAAACGAAAACACTAAAGGGTGCAATCATTAGGTAAAGGGGTGGGATCCTCTGCGTAG
Organism: Ranitomeya imitator; assembly: GCF_032444005.1. NCBI lineage: Eukaryota > Metazoa > Chordata > Amphibia > Anura > Dendrobatidae > Ranitomeya > Ranitomeya imitator. Next base: position 265,321,745 of record NC_091287.1, on the reverse strand, counting down.
TTTCAGACCTACTCATTTAGCGCAAAGTATTTACTGTGGTAAATAGAGGACACTGCCCCTGACTATGTTAAGTACCATCATACATGTCAACACAATGGTATTGTCAGTGGCAGGAATAGAAGGATGTCAGAGCATAGACTAAACATTGGTGGAAGTGTGAGAGATAACTGTGGAAGTGGTAGAGCAATGTTTGACCTGGGGGTGCGTGAACTCTCTTGTGGCCGGCGGTACAGGCCCAGGGCCCCTCATGTTACAACAGTGTGTCTGAAGTTGGGTGCGCACCACCACCGCCAGAGACACTTTATTGTACTATGAGGGACCCAGTGGCAGTGCTGTCGACCAAAAGCGGGCACACCCTCCTCTTCAGACAAACAGCACTCTCACGTTTGCTTGCGCCAAGTCCCGATACCACGGCCCCGTGTGGGGAGTTTGGCCATTTAGGGAGGTGTAAACATGTCGTATGCTGGACAATCAGTTGCAGCAAATTAGACGTTAGAAAAGTAATTCACAGTAGTCCACAGGCAAGAGCTTTTCATAGGAACACAGCTATATTGAGTGGCGCAGACAGACACAGGTAGTAGGCCTTAAACCAAAAATGTGGCTCACTGCAGATTAAAAAAGGTTACAGGGGTACACAGGCAGCATTGCTCTGGGCAGTGGAGGACAATTTCAATAGTGGACCGCAGACAGACTTTGTACGCCTACTATTAAAAAAAGGATGCTCTATGCAATTAAAAATAGGTTCCAGGGGTACACGGGCAGCTGTGGTCTGGTCAGTGGAGGAGTAGTAGAAAGAACGGGCCGCAGACAGGCTTCGAAGGCCTAACATAAAAAAATATTGGGCTGTAGGCACTTTAACATTGGTTCCAGGGGTACACGGGCAGCAGTGGTCTGGTCAGTGTAGGAGTAGTAGAAAGAACGGGCCGCAGACAGGCTTCGAAGGCCTAACATAATAAAATTGGGCTGGCTGTAGGCAATTTAAAATTGGTTCCAGGGGTACACGGGCAGCAGTGGTCTGGTCAGTGGAGGCCTAGTGGAAGGAGGGACCGCAGACAGGCTTCGAAGGCCTAACATAAAAAAATTGGACAGGCTGTAGGCACTTTATAATTGGTTCCAGGGGTACACGGGCAGCAGTGGTCTGGTCAGTGGAGGCCTAGTGGAAGGAGGGACCGCAGACAGGCTTCGAAGGCCTAACATAATAAATTGGGCTGGCTGTAGGCAATTTAAAATTGGTTCCAGGGGTACACGGGCAGCAGTACACAGGTCAGTGGAGGCCTAGTGGAAGGAGGGACCGCAGACAGGCTTCGAAGGCCTATCATAATAAATTGGGCTAGCTGTAGGCACTTTTAAATAGGTTCCAGGGGTACACGGGCAGCAGTGGTCTGGTCAGTGGAAGCCTAGTGGAAGGAGGGACCGCAGACAGGCTTCAAAGGCCTAACATAATAAATTGGGCTGGCTGTAGGCACTTTTAAATAGGTTCCAGGGGTACACGGGCAGCAGTGGTCTGGTCAGTGGAGGCCTAGTGGAAGGAGGGACCGCAGACAGGCTTCAAAGGCCTAACATAATAAAATTGGACAGGCTGTAGGCACTTTATAATTGGTTCCAGGGGTACACGGGCAGCAGTGGTCGGGTCAGTGGAGGCCTAGTGGAAGGAGGGACCGCAGACAGGCTTCGAAGGCCTAACATAATAAATTGGGCTGGCTGTAGGCAATTTAAAATTGGTTCCAGGGGTACACGGGCAGCAATACACAGGTCAGTGGAGGCCTAGTGGAAGGAGGGACCGGAGACAGGCTTCGAAGGCCTAACATAATAAATTGGGCTGGCTGTAGGCACTTTTAAATAGGTTCCAGGGGTACACGGGCAGCAGTGGTCTGGTCAGTGGAGGCCTAGTGGAAGGAGGGACCGCAGACAGGCTTCGAAGGCCTAACATAATAAAATTGGACAGGCTGTAGGCACTTTATAATTGGTTCCAGGGGTACACGGGCAGCAGTGGTCGGGTCAGTGGAGGCCCAGTGGAAGGAGGGACCGCAGACAGGCTTCGAAGGCCTAACATAATAAATTGGGTTGGCTGTAGGCAATTTAAAATTGGTTCCAGGTGTACACGGGCAGCAGTACACAGGTCAGTGGAGGCCTAGTGGAAGGAGGGACCGCAGACAGGCTTCGAAGGCCTAACATAATAAATTGGGCTGGCTGTAGGCACTTTTAAATAGGTTCCAGGGGTACACGGGCAGCAGTGGTCGGGTCAGTGGAGGCCTAGTGGAAGGAGGGACCGCAGACAGGTTAGAAAATTACACGTTAGAAAAGTAATTCACAGTAGTCCACAGGCAAGAGCTTTTCATAGGAAAGCTAGGTGTTGGCCGGGCAAGGTGGGGCAAAAGAATTCGAAATCCAGTTGTGGTTCATTTTAATGAATGTTAGATCATCAACATTTTGGGTAGCCAGACGAGTCCTTTTTCGGTTAATATTGAACCTGCAGCACTGAATACTCTTTCTGATAGGACACTAGCTGCCGGGCAAGCAAGCTCCTGTAATGCATATTCTGCCAATTCTGGCCAGGTGTCTAATTTTGATGCCCAGTAATCAAATGGGAATGACGGTTGAGAGAACATCGATAAGGGATGAAAAATAGTTTGTAACCATACTGGACAAATGTTGTCTCCTGTCACTTTCAATTGATGCAGCAGTACCTGTCCTGTCTGCGGTCATAGCAAAATCACTCCACAACCTGGTCAGAAAACCCCTCTGTCCAACGCCACTTCTGATGTGTGCACCCCTAACACTCCTGGTCTGCTGCCCCCTGGAGCTCGTGTGAGAACGATCACGGGCGCTGTGTGCTGGGAATGCCTAAAGCAAACGGTCAACAAGAGTTGATTGTTTGGTTGCTAATATTAGTTCCAAGTTCTCATTTGGCATAATATTTTGCAATTTGCCTTTATAGTGAGGATCAAGGAGGCAGGCCAACCAGTAATCGTCATCGTTCATCATTTTAGTAATGCGTGTGTCCCTTTTGAGGATACGTAAGGCATAATCCGCCATGTGGGCCAAAGTTCCAGTTGTCAAATCTGCGGTTGTGATTGGTTGAGGGGCAGTTTCAGGCAAATCTACGTCACTTGTGTCCCTCAAAAAACCAGAACCCGGCCTTGCCACGCAATCAATTTCCAGTGCCCCCGGGAAAGCTTCCTCATTAAAAATATACTCATCCCCATCATCCTCCTCATCCTCCACCTCTTCTTCGCCCGCTACCTCGTCCTGTACACTGCCCTGACCAGACAATGGCTGACTGTCATCAAGGCTTTCCTCTTCCTCTGGTGCAGACGCCTGATCCTTTATGTGCGTCAAACTTTGCATCAGCAGACACATTAGGGGGATGCTCATGCTTATTATGGCATTGTCTGCACTAACCAGCCGTGTGCATTCCTCAAAACACTGAAGGACTTGACACATGTCTTGTATCTTCGACCACTGCACACCTGACAACTCCATGTCTGCCATCCTACTGCCTGCCCGTGTATGTGTATCCTCCCACAAAAACATAACAGCCCGCCTCTGTTCGCACAGTCTCTGAAGCATGTGCAGTGTTGAGTTCCACCTTGCTGCAACGTCTATGATTAGGCGATGCTGGGGAAGGTTCAAAGACCGCTGATAGGTCTGCATATGGCTGGAGTGTACAGGCGAACGGCGGATATGTGAGCAAAGTCCACGCACTTTGAGGAGCAGGTCGGAGAACCCAGGATAAGTTTTCAATAAACACTGCACCACCAGGTTTAAGGTGTGAGCCAGGCAAGGAATGTGTTTCAGTTGGGAAAGGGAGATGGCAGCCATAAAATTCCTTCCGTTATCACTCACTACCTTGCCTGCCTCAAGATCTACTGTGCCCAGCCACGACTGAGTTTCTTGCTGCAAGAACTCGGACAGAACTTCCGCGGTGTGTCTGTTGTCGCCCAAACACTTCATAGCCAATACAGCCTGCTGACGCTTGCCAGTAGCTGGCCCATAATGGGACAACTGGTGTGCAACAGTGTCTGCTGCCGAAGGAGTGGTTGGGTGACTGCGGTCTGTGGAAGAGCTCTCGCTTCTGCAGGAGGATGAGGAGGAGGAGGAGGAGGAGGGGGTGCGAACGCCTACAGCCAACTGTTTCCTAGACCGTGGGCTAGGCACAACTGTCCCGAAATTGATGTCCCCTGTGGACCCTGCATCCACCACATTCACCCACTGTGCCGTGATGGACACGTAACGTCCCTGGCCATGCCTACTGGTCCATGCATCTGTTGTCAGGTGCACCTTTGTACTCACAGATTGCCTGAGTGCATGGACGATGCGCTGTTTAACATTCTGGTGCAGGGCTGGGATGGCTTTTCTGGAAAAAAAGTGTCGACTGGGTAGCTCGTAGCGTGGTTCAGCGTACTCCATCAGGGCTTTGAAAGCTTCGCTTTCAACTAACCGGTAGGGCATCATCTCTAATGAGATTAGTCTAGCTATGTGGGCGTTAAAACCCGTGTACGCGGATGCGAGGATAAGTACTTCCTTTTCCCAACCAGAGTCTCATGTAGGGTGAGCTGGACTGGAGAGCTGGAGATCGTGGAACTAGCGGGTGTGCCGGTGGACATGGCAGACTGAGTTGCTATCCAACAACTTACACGGTGAGCTATAACTTCAGTATGATTTCAATATCCCTTTACAGGTTGGTGAGACCACAAGGAAAATCAGGCACAATGTTACACACTCTGTTTTCTGTGGCACCAAATCACAGAGATGCCACACACGCAGGACTGTCACTCAAGCACAAATGTCAATATTAATCTCCCACTGATTTTTTTTTTTTTTTTCAGGGAGACTTTAGAAACAAAATAAAATAAAATGATTTTTTCAGGAAGAATTTAGAAACAAAATAAAATAAAATGATTTATTCAGGGAGAATTTAGAAACCAAATAAAAAAAAATAGGCTTTCTATGGCCCACTGAGTGAGAGATGGCACACACAGGAGTCAGGAGTGGCACACAAGCCCAGAGGCCAATATTTATCTCCCACTGATTGATTTATTGATTTTTTCAGGTAGAATTTAGAACCCAAATCAAGCAAAAAAATAAATAGGCTTTCTATGGACCACTATTTGAGAGAGAGAGAGATGGCACACACAGGAGTCAGGAGTGGCACACAAGCCCAGAGGCCAATATTTATCTCCCACTGATTGATTTAGTGATTTTTTCAGGTAGAATTTAGAACCCAAATCAACCAAAAAAATTAATAGGCTTTCTATGGCCCACTGAGTGAGAGATGGCACACACAGGAGTCAGGAGTGGCACACAAGCCCAGAGGCCAATATTTATCTCCCACTGATTGATGTAGTGATTTTTTCAGGTAGATTTTAGAACCCAAATCAAGCAAAAAAATAAATAGGCTTTCTATGGCCCACTGAGTGAGAGATGGCACACACAGGAGTCAGGAGTGGCACACAAGCCCAGAGGCCAATATTTATCTCCCACTGATTGATTTAGTGATTTTTTCAGGTAGAATTTAGAACCCAAATCAACCAAAAAAATTAATAGGCTTTCTATGGCCCACTGAGTGAGAGATGGCACACACAGGAGTCAGGAGTGGCACACAAGCCCAGAGGCCAATATTTTTCTCCCACTGATTGATGTAGTGATTTTTTCAGGTAGATTTTAGAACCCAAATCAAGCAAAAAAATAAATAGGCTTTCTATGGCCCACTGAGTGAGAGATGGCACACACAGGAGTCAGAAGTGGCACACAAGCCCAGAGGCCAATATTTATCTCCCACTGATTGATTTAGCGATTTTTTCAGGTAGATTTTAGAACCCAAATCAAGCAAAAAAATAAATAGGCTTTCTATGGCCCACTGAGTGAGAGATGGCACACACAGGAGTCAGGAGTGGCACACAAGCCCAGAGGCCAATATTTTCTCCCACTGATTGATGTAGTGATTTTTTCAGGTAGATTTTAGAACCCAAATCAAGCAAAAAAATAAATAGGCTTTCTATGGCCCACTGAGTGAGAGATGGCACACACAGGAGTCAGAAGTGGCACACAAGCCCAGAGGCCAATATTTATCTCCCACTGATTGATTTAGTGATTTTTTCAGGTAGATTTTAGAACCCAAATCAAGCAAAAAAATAAATAGGCTTTCTATGGCCCACTGAGTGAGAGATGGCACACACAGGAGTCAGGAGTGGCACACAAGCCCAGAGGCCAATATTTTTCTCCCACTGATTGATGTAGTGATTTTTTCAGGTAGATTTTAGAACCCAAATCAAGCAAAAAAATAAATCTATGGCCCACTGAGTGAGAGATGGCACACACAGGAGTCAGGAGTGGCACACAAGCCCAGAGGCCAATATTTATCTCCCACTGATTGATTTAGTGATTTTTTTCAGGTAGATTTTAGAACCCAAATCAAGCAAAAAAATAAATAGGCTTTCTATGGCCCACTGAGTGAGAGATGGCACACACAGGAGTCAGGAGTGGCACACAAGCCCAGAGGCCAATATTTTTCTCCCACTGATTGATGTAGTGATTTTTTCAGGTAGAATTTAGAACCCAAATCAACCAAAAAAATAAATTGGCTTTCTATGGCCCACTGAGTGAGAGATGGCACACACAGGGATGGCACTCTAGCAGAAATGCCAATCTTAACCCCTTCATGACCCAGCCTATTTTGACCTTAAAGACCTTGCCGTTTTTTGCAATTCTGACCAGTGTCCCTTTATGAGGTAATAACTCAGGAACGCTTCAATGGATCCTAGCGGTTCTGAGATTGTTTTTTCATGACATATTGGGCTTCATGATAGTGGTAAATTTAGGTCAATAAATTCTGTGTTTATTTGTGATAAAAACGGAAATTTGGCGAAAATTTTGAAAATTTCGCAATTTTCACATTTTGAATTTTTATTCTGTTAAACCAGAGAGTTATGTGACACAAAATAGTTAATAAATAACATTTCCCACACGTCTACTTTACATCAGCACAATTTTGGAAACAAAATTTTTTTTTGCTAGGAAGTTATAAGGGTTAAAATTTGACCAGCGATTTTTCATTTTTACAACGAAATTTACAAAACCATTTTTTTTAGGGACCACCTCACATTTGAAGTCAGTTTGAGGGGTCTATATGGCTGAAAATACCCAAAAGTGACACCATTCTAAAAACTGCACCCCTCAAGGTGCACAAAACCACATTCAAGAAGTTTATTAACCCTTCAAGTGCTTCACAGCAGCAGAAGCAACATGGAAGGAAAAAATGAACATTTAACTTTTTAGTCACAAAAATGATTTTTCAGCAACAATTTTTTTATTTTCCCAATGGTAAAAGGAGAAACTGAACCACGTAAGTTGTTGTCCAATTTGTCCTGAGTACGCTGATACCTCATATGTGGGGGTAAACCACTGTTTGGGCGCACGGCAGGGCTTGGAAGGGAAGGAGCGCCATTTGACTTTTTGAATGAAAAATTGGCTGCACTCTTTAGCGGACACCATGTCACATTTGGAGAGCCCCCGTGTGCCTAAAAATTGGAGCTCCCCCACAAGTGACCCCATTTTGGAAACTTGACGCCCCAAGGAACTTATCTAGATGCATAGTGAGCCCTTTAAACCCCCAGGTGCTTCACAAATTGATCCGTAAAAATGAAAAAGTACTTTTTTTTCACAAAAAAATTCTTTTAGCCTCAATTTTTTCATTTTCACATGGACAACAGGATAAAGTGGATCCTAAAATTTGTTTGGCAATTTCTCCTGAGTACACCGATACTTCACATGTGGGGGTAAACCACTGTTTGGGCACATGGTAAGGCTCGGAAGGGAAGGAGCGCCATTTGACTTTTTGAATGAAAAATTATCTCCATCGTTAGCGGACACCATGTCGCGTTTGGAGAGACCCTGTGTGCTTAAACATTGGAGCTCCCCCACAAGTGACCCCATTTTGGAAACTGGACCCCCCAAGGAACTTATCTAGATGCATACTGAGCACTTTAAACCCCCAGGTGCTTCACAGAAGTTTATAATGCAGAGCCATGAAAATAAAAAATAATTTTTCTTTTCTCAAAAATGATTTTTTAGCCTGGAATTTCCTATTTTGCCAATGGTAATAGGAGAAATTGTACCACAAATGTTGTTGTCCAGTTTGTTCTGAGTATGCAGATACCCCATATGTGGGGGTAAACCACTGTTTGGGCGCATGGCAGGGCTCAGAAGGGAAGGCACGTCATTTGGCTTTTTAAATGGAAAATTATCTCCAATCATTAGCGGACACCATGTCGCGTTTGGAGAGCCCCCACAAATTACCCCATTTTGGAAACTAGACCCCCAAAGGAACTAATCTAGATGTGTAGTGAGCACTTTGAACCCTCAAGTGCTTCACAGAAGTTTATAACGCAGAGCCATGAAAATAAAAAAAAAAAATTATTTTCTCAAAAATGAATTTTAGCCCGCAATTTTTTATTTTCCCAAGGGTAACAGGAGAAATTTGACCCCAAAAGTTGTTGTCCAGTTTCTCCTGAGTACGCTGATACCCCATATGTGGGAGTAAACCACTGTTTAGGCACATGCTGGGGCTCGGAAGTGAAGTAGTGACGTTTTGAAATGCAGACTTTGATGGAATGCTCTGTGGGCGTCACGTTGCGTTTGCAGAGCCCCTGATGTGGCTAAACAGTAGAAACCCCCCACAAGTGACCCCATTTTGGAAACTAGACCCCGAAAGGAACTTATCTAGATGTGAGGTGAGCACTTTGAACCCCCAAGTGCTTCACAGAAGTTCATAACACAGAGCAGTGAAAATAATAAATACGTTTTCTTTCCTCAAAAATAATTTTTTAGCCCAGAATTTTTTATTTTCCCAAGGGTTACAGGAGAAATTGGACCACAAAAGTTGTTGTCCAGTTTCTCCTGAGTACGCTGATACCCCATGTGTGGGGGTAAACCACTGTTTGGGCACACGTGGGGGCTCAGAAGGGAAGTAGTGACTTTTGAAATGCAGACTTTGATGGAATGGTCTGCGGGCGTCACGTTGCGTTTGCAGAGCCCCTGGTGTGCCTAAACAGTAGAAACCCCCCACAAGTGACCCCATTTTGGAAACTAGACCCCCCAAGGAACTTATCTAGATATGTGGTGAGCACTTTGAACCCCCAAGTGCTTCACAGACATTTACAACGCAGAGCCGTGAAAATAAAAAATCATTTTTCTTTCCTCAAAAATGATGTTTTAGCAAGCAATTTTTTATTTTCTCAAGGGTAACAGGAGAAATTGGACCCCAGTAATTGTTGCGCAGTTTGTCCTGAGTATGCTGGTACCCCATATGTGGGGGTAAACCACTGTTTGGGCACACGTCGGGGTTCGGAAGTGAGGGAGCACCATTTGAATTTTTGAATACAAGATTGGCTGGAATCAATGGTGGCGCCATGTTGCTTTTGGAGACCCCCTGAAGTGCCTAAACAGTGGAAACCCCTCAATTCTACCTCCAACACATCCCTAACCCTTATCCCAACTGTAGCCGTAACCCTAATCACAACCCTAACCCCAACACACCCCTAACCACAACCCTAACCCCAACACACCCCTAACCCTAACCACAACCCTAATTCCAACCCAACCCTAAGGCTATGTGCCAACGTTGCGGATTCGTATGAGATTTTTCAGCATCATTTTTGAAAAATCCGCGGGTAAAAGGCACTGCGTTTTACCTGTGGATTTACCGTGGATTTCCAGTGTTTTTTGTGCGGATTTCACCTGTGGATTCCTATTGAGGAACAGGTGTAAAACGCTGCGGAATCCGCACAAAGAATTGGCATGCTGCGAAAAATACAACGCAGCGTTCCCGCGCGGTATTTTCTGCACCATGGGCACAGCGGATTTGGTTTTCCATATGTTTACATGGTACTGTAAACCTGATGGAACACTGCTGCGGATCCGCAGCGGCCAATCCGCACCGTGTGCACATAGCCTAATTCTAAAGGTATGTGCACACGCTGCGGAAAACGCTGCGGATCCGCAGCAGTTTCCCATGAGTTTACAGTTCAATGTGAACCTATGGGAACCAAAAATCGCTGTACACATGCTGCGGAAAAACTGCACGGAAACGCATTACATTCCGCAGCATGTCACTTCTTTCTGCGGATTCCGCAGCGGTTTTACAACTGCTCCAATAGAAAATCGCAGTTGTAAAACCGCAGTGAAATGCGCAGAAAAACCGCGGTAAATCCACGATAAATCGGCAGCGGTTTAGCACTGTGGATTTTTCAAATCCGCTGCGGAAAAATCCGCATAGGACCAGAATACGTGTGCACATACCGAAACCCTAACCCTAGCCCTAACCCTACCCCTAACCCTACCCCTAACCCTACCCCTAACCCTAACCCTAACCCTAGCCCTAACCCTACCCCTAACCCTACCCCTAACCCTAACCCTACCCCTAACCCTACCCCTAACCCTACCCCTAACCCTAACCCTAGTTCTTACCCCAACCTTAGTGAAAAAAAAAAATTCTTTATTTTTTTTATTGTCCCTATCTATGGGGGTGACAAAGGGGGGGGGTCATTTACTATTTTTTTTATTTTGATCACTGAGATAGGTTATATCTCAGTGATCAAAATTCACTCTGGAACGAATCTGCCGGCCGGCAGATTCGGCGGGCGCACTGCACATGCGCCCGCCATTTTGGAAGATGGCGGCGCCCAGGAAAGAAGACGGACGGACCTCGTGCGGCCAGGTAAGTATAAGGGGGGGAGATCAGGGCACGGGGGTGGCGTCGGAGCACGGGGGGGTGGATCGGAGCATGGGGGGGTGGATTGGAACACGGGAGGGAGGATTGGAGCACGGGGGAGGATTGGAGCACGGGGTGAGGGATCGCTGTGCGGGGGGGTGGATCGGGGCACGGGGGGGTCGCTGTGTGCGGGGGGGGATCGGAGTGCGGGGGGGTTTGATTGGAGCGCGGGGGGTGTGATTGGTGCACGGGGGAAGCGGACAGGAGGACGGGGGAGCGGAGCACAGGACGGAGGGGAGCGGACCACAGATCGGGGGGCTGGGGGGGCGATCGGAGGGGTGGGTGCACATAAGTGTTTCCAGCCATGGCCGATGATATTGCAGCATCGGCCATGGCTGGATTGTAATATTTCACCAGTTTTTTAGGTGAAATATTACAAATCGCTCTGATTTGCAGTTTCACTTTCAACAGCCAATCAGAGCGATCGTAGCCACGAGGGGGTGAAGCCACCCCCCCTGGGCTAAACTACCACTCCCCCTGTCCCTGCAGATCGGGTGAAATGGGAGTTAACCCTTTCACCCGGCCTGCAGGGACGCGATCTTTCCATGACGCATATGCTGCGTCATGGGTCGGAATGGCACCGACTTTCATGACGCAGCGTATGCGTCAAAGGTCGGGAAGGGGTTAATCTCCCACAAAAAAAAAAAAAACAGGGACTGTCCTACAATTACTATCTCCCTGCAGTAATCTCAGCCAGGTATGGCAGGCAGCAATAAGGAGTGGACTGATGCACAAATTAAATAAAAAGTGTGGACAAACAAAAAAGATAGCTGTGCAGAAAGGAAGGAATAAGAGGATTTGTGCTTTGAAAAAAGCATTTGGTTTGCACAGCGGCGTACACACAGCAATGCAGCTATCAGGGAGCCTTCTAGGGCAGCCCAATGAGCTACAGCGCTGAGAAAAAAAAAAAGTAGCTTCCACTGTCCCTGCACACCGAAGTTGGTGTTGGACAGTGGAAATCGCTACAGCACAAGCGGTTTGGTGGTTAATGGACCCTCCCTAACGCTATCCCTGCTTCTGACGAAGCGGCAGCAACCTCTCCCTAAGCTCAGATCAGCAGCAGTAAGATGGCGGTCGGCGGGAACGCCGCTTTATAGCCCCTGTGACGCCGCAGACAGGAAGCCAATCACTGCAATGCCCTTCTGTAAGATGGTGGGGACCAGGACCTATGTCATCACGCTGCCCACACTCTGCGTTCACCTTCATTGGCTGAGAAATGGCGCTTTTCGCGTCATTGAAATGCGACTTTGGCGCGAAAGTCGCGTACCGCATGGCCGACCACGCACAAGGGTCGGATCAGGTTTCATGAAACCCGACTTTGCCAAAAGTCGGCGACTTTTGAAAATGAACGACCCGTTTCGCTCAACCCTAATCCTGAGTAGGTATAAATTGTTGCAGTGAGATTGGTTTGTGCACTTTTTTATCAAAACAGTGTCAACTAAGTTTAAATGTATTTACCTCAGAGTACGTGGCCATTTTGTTAATATTTTAAGTTATTTTTGTTAATAACCACAGTGTGAATGCATACCTACACATTACACTTATATCAACTAGACGTGTAGCAGCTTATTTTTTTTTTATCTTACTTTAGCTTATGTTTTTTGTACATCAGGGGCATAGTTTCCCTACTTTTTGAGCTATGCATTTACTTTATATAGCTCTCCACAGGTAGGTACTTAAACAGTCAGAACTACTTTAGAGATCTAACCTTCCTGAGCAGGTATACCTTGTCACAGTGGGATGGCTTATGTGCTTTATCAAAACAGTGTCAACTTACTGCATGGTATTATTATTTATTATTGTAGCATCATTTATTCCATGGCATTTTACATGTGAAAAGGGGAATACATAACAAAAAAAGTACAATAATCTTGAACAAAATGAGTCACCGGCTGGTACGGGAGGAAAGAGGTGTTTGTTCATTATATTTTTATTCTAGGTTATTATGATTGTTAATGGAAACAGTGGGAATGTGTACCTACACATTACACTTATATCAACATGTGCTCCAGCTCATTTTTTTAATGTTGCCTTAGTTTTTTGTGCTTTGTACAAGCAGGGCAGGACTTTTCTTTTTGAAGGCTGTGCATTTAGTTTATATAGTTTTACAATGATAGGTGTTAAAACAGTTAGACTTGGGTCCCGCTCTGTTTGCATCCATTAAGGTGAGCTAACAAATAGAGAGGCTTAACTTTAGAAATAGGACCATGCTGAGTGGATGCACCTTGTTGTGGTGGGATGGCTTTTTCACTTTTTATCAAAACAGTGTCAACTAAGTACGCTATTTTATTTACATGCACTAATACTATTTATGTAGTTACTTGCAACAAGGTATTTGTTTGTTATGTTTTTTTTCCAGGTTAGGCTTGTTAACAGTGATGGACTGGAGTGCCAAAGGCCCACCAGAAGCACTGACTTTGAAGGGCCCACTTTTCACCTGCATACAAATATTACACTACCCTCGTTCACAAATTTACCTGTATCTCTATACAATAACAAACTGGGTAGTGTGGTTAATGAATGAGATGCTTCTTTTTTTCTGTACAGAGTGAATCTAGTGAATTATGACAAGTACTGCCCATACAGTGGGGTTAGGGGCCCTCCGGGGGATTCTCCTGTTACCCTATGGGTCAGTCCGAGCCTGCTTGTTAATGGTCACACTGTGAATGTGTACCACCTACACATTACACTTAAATTAACATGTGTTTCAGCTCATTTTTGGTGTTATTTTTATATGAAAGCTGTGTTTTAAGTGGTGATACAGCTTTTCTATTGTTTTGAGCTCAGTTTTGTTTTACTTTTTACATATATTTTTCAACTTTTTTTACTTTTTCGCTTAGTCTCACTGCGGAACATGAATGTTTTTATGTTGATTGTTGGTGCCATGCACTGCAGTACTTGTGTACTGCAGTGCATGGGATCTGTTCGTTTTTCACTGACACAGCCTTTTAGACCCATCTTATCAGGTCATCAGATGACCTCAGGGTGTTATGGCACATGTGATTACAGTCCCGGGGAGCCAATAGTGTTAAAGGAGAGTCCTCTCCCTCTTTTAGCCAATTAACCAAGGTAGGAACACAATTTACACATTATGGTGCCTTTGTACTGCACAAAATTCTGTAGAATTATTCTGCAAATTAATTGTCTCATCCATATATCTATGTTTGAAATGGAAGACATACTTAAAGTCTATAGGTACTGTTTTATTCCTATAAATATCTTGAAGGTTGATCATTGCTGTAGTAAAGAAATTACATAATGCCAATTAATTTGGTAGATGAAATGCAATAGAAATAGCACAAAGAAGTTAATTTAATTATTTACCATATATACTCAAGTATAAGCTGACCAGAGTATAAGCCGACCCCCCTAATTTTGCCACAAAACTGGGAAAACTTATTGACTCGAGTATAAGCCTAGGGTAGGAAATGCAGAGGCTACCGGTGAATTTCAAAAATGTAAATAGATGCTCCATACCGTTCATTATTGCCCCATAAGATGCTCTATATAAAGCTGTGCCACATATAATGCTCCATATTGTTCATTATTGCCCCATAGATGCTCCATATAAAGCTGTGCCATATATAATGCTCCATACTGTTCATTATTGCCCCATAGATGCTCCATATAAAGCTGTGCCATATATAATGCTCCATACTGTTCATTATTGCCCCATAGATGTGCCATATAAAGCTGTGCCATATAGTGCTCTGCACCATTCATTATTGCCCCATAGATGTGCCATATAAAGCTGCGCCATATAGTGCTCTGCACCGTTCATTATTGCCCCATAGATGTACCATAGAAAGCTCTGCCATATAGTGTTCTGCACCGTTCATTATGGTCCCATAGATGTGCCATAGAAAGCTCTGCCATATAGTGCTCTGCACCATTCATTATTGCCCCATAGAAAGCTGTGCCATATAAAACTGTGCCATATAGTGCTCTGCACCGTTCATTATTGCCCCTGTTGTGAATTCTGCTTTTGGGTTCCCTCCAGTGGTTGTAGGTGGGAATGCAGTTGTCTCTGAGTCGCAGTCCTGGCCAGGTGTATCTGCTGTTTGCAGTTCTGACTGGGATATTTAGGTGTGCAGGATTCATTAGTCCTTGCCAGTTGTCAATGTTTCTTGTGAAGTGTTGGATCACTTTTTGGCTTCTCCTGCTTAGCTGCCAATTCAGCAAAGATAAGTTTCTTTTTCTGTGGCACACATGCAGTGTGCTTATATTCTGTGCTATTCATTTGTTTTTCTCTTGTCCAGCTTAGACTGTATCAGTGTTTTCTCAGTCTTGTTGGATTCTCTGGAGTTGCAGATATACGCTCCACATCTTTAGTTAGATGGTGGAGTTTTTGTATTTTCTGCTGTGGATATTTTTGGAAGGATTTTTAATACTGACCGCTTAGTATCCTGTCCTATCCTTTCCTGTTTAGCTAGTGTGGCCTCATTTGCTATATCCTGTTTCCTGCCTGCGTGTGTCTTTTCCTCTACTACTCACAGTCAATATTTGTGGGGGGCTGCCTATCCTTTGGGGTTGTGCTCTGAGGCAAGGTAGAATTCCTATTTCCATCTATAGGGGTATTTAGTCCTCCGGCTGTGTCGAGGTGTCTAGGTTTTGTTAGGCACACCCCACGGCTACTTCTAGTTGCGGTGTTAAGATCAGGGTTTGCGGTCAGTATCGTTACCACCTACTCCAGTGAAAGTTTTCATGCTGCTCCAAGGTCACCTGATCAGAACATGCCCCATAGATGTGCAATAGAAAGCTGTACTACGGTATATATAATGCTGCGGCTGCTGCAATAGAAAAAAAATGCCATACTCACCTCTCTTGATTGCAGCTCCTCAGCGTCCCATCCCGGCGTCGCTCCGCACTGACTGTTCAAGCAGAGGGCGGCGCCCACACTATATGCATCATCGCGCCCTCTGACCTGCACAGTCAGAGCCAGAGGACGGGAAGATGGAGCGGCACCCGGCATGTGGAACGCGGACAGGTGAATATGTAATACTTACCTGCTCTCGGCATCCCACTCCTTCTCCCGGACAGCTGGTCTCCGGGTGCCGCAACCTCTTCCTCTATCAGCGGTTACCGTTACTGCTCATTAGAGAAATGAATATGCGGCTCCACCCCTATGGGAGTGGAGTCCATATTCATTTCTCTAATGAGCGGTCCCACGTGACCGCTGAACAGGGGAAGAGCTGCGGCACCCGAAGACGTGGGACTGCTGGGACAGCGCCAGGAGCCCTGGAAGCAGGTAAGTATGCCTCAGCCCTCTCTCCCCCTCACCCGCCGACCCCACCGCTGACCGTGACTCGAGTATAAGCCGAGAGGGGCACTTTCAGACCAAAAATTTGGGCTTAAAATCTAGGCTTATACTCGAGTATATACGGTAATTATTATTTAAATAATTTATCTTTTTTTTACATTTCTTTATAATCAGACACAGAAAGTCTTAATACCAAAGAAAACCTCAGACCCCACAAGACAGGAATTTTATTTGTTTATTATTTTGAAAAATTAGCTGACTGTTTCTATAGAATATCAGTGCTCAAGAGCCTTAATAGAAAATATTATTCTTTGAATCAGACTGAAAACTTAAGAAATACATTAAAAACAAATAAGACAGCCCTGAAGCAAAAACACTGTCTGCAAAAGAAAACTCAGAAAAATGATCTGGTTTTTATGATATTATATTTTATTGCTTTTGTGTACTAATAGAAAGCAACAATTTGGCAATTATAGCTAATAAATAATCAGTGCTTCTTGGATATTGTCATTAGCTAACTTTTTTGTTGACTAATGTTTTTATTTAAATATTAAAGTTTGTAGATATTAAGTTTCAAATCATTTTCAAAATGTAACTTTTAAAGAGAAACCGTCACTCCATTTAATAACACTGCTCAACACAAAAAATCATCATCAAAGGTAATATGTCTATTTTATGGAGTTTGATGTACTGATTCCAAAAATATGCCTAGTTTTGCTCTATCTCATAAAGTTTCTGAGATAGAAGTATTTTTGTTATTACGTTATTTCTGCATTTTCGATGCATGTGGTTTTTCCTACGTTATTCTCATTTCTTTGCTTGTCTTACTTAATTGTGAATTTTCTTCCAGGAACAACATCAGTAAAGGTTTTACTGAGTTTTATGGGAAGGAGTATTGACAGTGCAGTCAACCAATGACTGCTTCTTGGAAAGCCACATATTATGTGGAGGAGCTAACTGTTATGAAGTGGTAAGATTTGAGTCAGTCAGAAAAGGATGGTGATGCAGCAAGGACCGGTATGTGAGACTCTGACAGGAGACAGGCGTCTACAGGGATCTGAGCCCTGACACAGGGAGACAGAAGGGAAGGCAGTGGACAGCCGCCATTGTGAGAGGATTTTCACTGCATTTCTGGGAGGGCAAGTCTCCTCAGAGGGAAGAAAATAGGCTCAGCCACTAAGGTCTAAGTGAGTGAGGGTCTCCACAGAGAGAGAACCTGAAAGCAGCCAATATCACACTGAGAAACTGTCTGTCTGCAAATGTTCATTTGTAAGGAATAGGCTGACCTGTTTACCTCACAACTGTATATAGTTATCTACCAGATTACCTCCAGTAAAATCAGTTCTTAACACAAGCTGCCGCTGGCATCTCTGGGGTAATATATACAGTGCCCCGACAGTGTATCAATCATCCGAACAGATTCTGCTATGTGTGTGGTTCTTTTACACCAAAAGGCCAAGTACATTCAATCACTCATGATATTATAAAGATGTATCATATGTACTTTAAGTGTCCACTTTGTGATCAAGACAAAAGCTAGGCCCCTCATATGATATGATCAAGTTGTTCAAATGGTCTTCGTGACTGGTTGAATATGAGGAAAGTGGCTATGCCATTTGCTGTTCCCATTATAGGAGAGAACCCAAAAATCATAGTGATGACTGCTACTTTTGCTTTGTCAAACTGAAGGGCTTTTCTACAAAGAACAAACTTAAGATTAAATACCCTGAGCCTGAATCTGCGATTAGGCCAGTTCCACATGATATAGTTCCTGTACCACTGTTGTCTGAATTGGATGAAAAAGAAGTAGAATATGAAGACTGTGGAGCTGATGCTACTTGTGAAGACATGGAGAGCTCAAGTCAAGATGAGTATGAATCTGATAGAGCAGCCGAGCAGCCAGAACGTTTTACTCAACATGACTTAAATGATCACATCCGAGACCTTTCATTGTCAAAAGATAAAGCTGAATTTCTTGCATCTAGGTTAAAACAGAATAATATTCTCCATGATAATGTCAAAGTGTATTATTACCAAAACAGAAGTAACACTCTAATGCAATTTTTCACTTTTCATGGACCAATGGTGTACTGTAACAATGTGCATGGCCTCTTTCAAGAACTGAATCAAGAGTATTTTGTTGCAGATTGGCGATTGTTTATTGACTCATCCCAGAGAAGTTTGAAAGCAGTGTTTCTTCACAATGGAAATATGCAAATTGCCTCTTCTGAGAAAAAGAGGACTTAAACTCTGTAGCGCCACCTATTGGATGTAGCGATCCTACAAGTCACAATCAACTCTTTAACGAGTCGTGCAATATGACTTAGGATTAAAGCCAAATCAGTATCTCAATTCGCAGACACGGTGTTTCGGGCTGTTGGCCCTCGTCAGTGCGAAGCATGAGAACTGATTTGGCTAGGTGAGAGGCTCTGGACCGGGGTCTAAGGGGTATCATTTCTCCTTGTGGAGAGTGACATACCATCTCTGGCTTGTCAAGGTAAGGAGGCTTATTCGCCATGCAACGCTCCTCTGGGAAATTAAATATGCAAATTGCCTCTTCTGAGAAAAAGAGGACTTAAACTCTATAGCGCCACCTATTGGAAGTAGCGATCCTACAAGTCACAATCAACTCTTTAACGAGTCGTGCAATATGACTTAGGATTAAAGCCAAATCAGTATCTCAATTCGCAGACACGGTGTTTCGGGCTGTTGGAAATATGAAACCATCAATCCCTATTGCTCACACATGTGATCTAAAGGAAAGTTATGAAAATCTGTCAGTTGTTTTGGATGCTGTACAATATAAGCATCATCAATGGAATATCTATTGAGATTTTAAAGTGATTGGTCAGCTAATGGGAATGCAAGGAGGTTTCACAAAATATTGTTGCTTCTTGTTTTTATGGGACAGTAGAAATACTGTATAGCTTTATGTTTGACGTGATTGAGGACAGAGAAATATATATGCTCCAGGTAGAGACAATGTTCAGTATAATCCTTTATTTGTTCCAACAAAAAACTTTATTCCTCCACTACATATAAATTTGGGATTGATTAAAAACTTTGTGAAAGCCATGACAAAGACAAATTCACAAAGGTTTCAGTACATCTCACAGAAATTCCCCAGCTTTTAACCAGCAAAACTGAAGGGAGAGGTATTTGTTGGTCCTCAGATCAGAAAGCTTATGAGAGATGATGTGTTTGAAGGAACTCTAAATGATAAGGAATTGAGATCTTGGAAAAGCTTCAAGTGGATCTGTGAAAACTTCTTAGGAAAACAAAAATTTCCAGAATAGGTTGAAGGTGTTGAGGAACTGCTAAAAATGTACCAGTGTCTTGGATGTCGCATGTCTCTGAAAATATTCTTTTTGCATTCACATTTAGATTTCTTCAGTCAAAATCTTGTAGATGTAAGTGATGAACAAGGCGAGCGGTTTCATCAGGACATTAAAGTAATGGAACACCGCTACCAGGATTTTTGGAATGACTCAATGATGGCAGATTACTATTGGATGTTATATCACATCAACAATATTTTAATGTCAAGCACTTTTAATTTCTCCTCATATTTCGGTTTCTATTTTGCATGTGAAATATATTTGGTTCAATAAAAACTGCTTTTAAGGTTAAGCATTTTTTTCTGATATCTAGATTACTGTTTTATTAATATTGTCATTATATTCCCTATACCTTATAATAATGATGCTGCTCCATGGAAACTATACGTGCTACACAAAAACTATATACATTTTTGAAATCAGGACAAAAAGATAATTCAGAAAAGTACAAAGTCACCTGTGATGATTACCAAAATTATTTTTTTATAGACCTGTGTAATGTTTAGCCAATAATATGAGCATACAGGTTCCATAAAGCAGAAACAAATTATACATTTATACATCCTTGACGATGCCAAATCATCTTTTTTTCATTTTAATCTTCCATGCTGCTCAGAAGATAAGTCTACCTTCTCTCTCACTATACTAGATTTCTCCTCCCCCTCTTCCCTGCTTGGCTTTCACATCAGGTACTTGTATACAGTACTTGAATCAATCTTCAGTTCAATACTGGGTCAAACTTCATCCTGTAAAATAAAGCTGGATGGAGCACATAGGGCCCTTAGCCCCAAGGGAGCGCAATCTCAGCCCCGAGATGTGATATGTTTAATCCATGACTTTCAAACAAAAGAGTCCATCATGTCTAAGGCTCGTGCTCTCTGTAAGCTTGAATTTAATGGAGCCCCTATTCAACTGTATCCTGACCTGTCATGGATCACCCTCCAAAGGAGACGACATCTAAAACCACTTCTCAACGTACTGAAAAATAAAAACCTACAGTATCGCTGGGGGTACCTCTTTGCCCTCATTGTTGTGAGAAATGGATAGCCAACTACCTTATGCTCCTTAAAGACCTTCCGGCTTTCTGCGCTGATCTGGAATTTCCACTCCTCGACCTGACGGATTGGGACTTGGTCATGCCTTCCATTTCACCTCTGCCAATCTGGCAGAATGTTGAGGCCAAGAAGAGAGGCCCTTCTTCCTGGGAGGCCACACAACTGGATCCAACTTGAGGCATTGTATTTTTTTTTCTTTTTTCATATATGCTTACACAGTGTTTTTCTTTCAGAAGCTGGGCTCTGTCTGATTCTCTTTCCATATGATAGTTAAAGAGTTTATGATTACACATCCTCTCTGACATTTTGGTAATTTCTTTTTAGCCAGTCTTCTGTTTTGGATGGTAGGTAAGGTAAGAATAGAGTATTTTGTTCTTTAGTGTTTTGCACATACGGCGATTTAGCTGGGTGTCTCTTACCATGACTTCATCACAAAGGGGGAGGGAAGTTCCTCCTTTTTTACCCAGTTCCTTTCATAAAAAATGACTAAGAAACATTGGGTATGCCTACCCTACCCAAAGGGGGAAAGAAGAGGAGACAGACTTGTTCTTTCCTTCCTCTTTCTCCTCATTCTTTGGTAAAGCCATTTTTGGGGGGATTCTATCTGTTGTGAATTAGTGTACTGTTTTGTTGTTGTCTCTCCTCTTTCCTTTTGTATCTCTTCCTACAGATTGGTGGGGCATGTGATGGTGTTTTCTTGCTTTCTCAAAGAGATTCTGGTATCTGATGATCCTCAGAGAGTAAAATGCTGAGTGCATTGTTTTTTCCTCTTTTCTATCAAGATAATGGCTCAAAAATTAACAGTAAATGTAAAACGTCTCAGTTCTAATACTAAGAGGCATATGGTCCTCAATGAGCTATGGGTGCATTGTGCAGATATAGCCTTCCTGCAGGAAACCCATTTAAATCTTAGTGGAAATTGCCAACTTGCGAAACATTTATATCCCAAAATGTATTTAGCCTCTCAGGTCAAGAAAAAAGCAGGTGTGGCTATCCTAATTTCTAGAACATGCCTTGTGCAAACCATATCAGAGATATTAGACCCTCAGGGAAGATATATTATCTTGCAAGGTACATACAAAGATATACCAATTATGCTGTAACATATACAGTATGCACCTAATACCTTACAAACTTCCTTCCTAAATCAAATATTTTTCAAACTATCCAGACTACTCCTGTCCGCCTGAATTATTAGAGGGGATTTTTATGTTGTTATTTTTTTCAGACACATTGGATAGGCTCTCCATACTTAACCCCTTAGTGACAGAGCCAATTTGGTACTTAATGACCGAGCCAATTTTTGCAATTCTGACCACTGTCACTTTATGAGGTTATAACTCTGGAACACTTCAACGGATCCCGCTGATTCTGAGATTGATTTTTCGTGACATATTGTACTTCATGTTAGTGGTAACATTTCTTCGATATTACTTGCGATTATTTATTAAAAAAATGGAAATATGGCAAGAATTTTGAAAATTTAGCAATTTTCAAAATTTGAATTTTTATTCCCTTACATCAAAGAGATATGTCACACAAAATGGTCAATAAATAACATTTCCCATATGTCTACTTTACATCAGCACAATTTTGGAAAATTTTTTTTTTTTTATTAGGGAGTTATAAGGGTTAAAATTTGACCAGGAATTTTTTATTTTTACAGCAAAATTTACAAAACCATGTTTTTAGGGACCACCTCACATTTGAAGTCAGTTTGAGGGGTCTATGTGGCAGAAATTGCCCAAAATTGACACCATTCTAAAATCTGCACCCCTCAAGGTGCGCAAAACCACATTCAAGAAGTTTATTAACCCTTCAGTTGCTGCACAGGAACTGAAGCAATGTGTAAGGAAAAAATGAACATTTTACTTTTTTTCACAAACATTTTATTTCAGAACCAATTGTTTTTATTTTCACAAGTGTAAAAAAAGAAAATGAACCACATAATTTGTTGTGCAGTTTGTCCGGAGAATGCCGATACCCCATATGTGGGGATGGACCACTGTTTGGGTGCACAGTAGAACTCAGAATGGAAGGAGTGCCATTTGGCTTTTTCAACATAGAATTCCCTGGAATTGAGATCGGACACCATGTCGCGTTTGGAGAGCCGCTGATGTGCCTAAACAGTGGAAACCCCTCACAAGTGACACCATTTTGGAAACTAGACCCCCTAAGGAACTTATCTAGGTGTGTGGTCAACACTTTGAACCCCCAAGTGCTTCACACAAGTTTATAACGTAGAGCCAAAAAAAATAAAAATCATTTTTTTTTTACAAAAATGATATTTTCACCCCCAATTTTTTATTTTCCCAAGGGTAGCAAGACAAATTGGACCCCAAAAGTTGTTGTGCAATTTGTCCTGAGTATGTCGATACCCCGTATGTGGGGGTAAACCTCTGTTTGGGTGCACAGTAGAGCTCAGAAGGGAAGGAGCGCTATTTGACTTTTTCAACATAGAATTCTCTGGAATTGAGATCGGACACCATGTCGCGTTTGGAGAGCCGCTGATGTGCCTAAACAGTGGAAACCCCCCACAAGTGACACCATTTTGGAAACTAGACCTCCTAAGGAACTTATCTAGGTGTGTGGTCAACACTTTGAACCCCCAAGTGCTTCACACAAGTTTACAACGTAGAGCCGAAAAAATTAAAAATCATTTTTTTTTCACAAAAATGATCTTTTCACCCCCAATTTATTATTTTCCCAAGGGCATCAAGACAAATTGGACCCCAAAAGTTGTTGTGCAATTTGTCCTGAGTGTGTCGATACCCCGTATGTGGGGGTAAACCTCTGTTTGGGTGCACAGTAGAGCTCAGAAGGGAAGGAGTGCCATTTGACTTTTTCAACATAGAATTCTCTGGAATTGAGATCGGACACCATGTCGCGTTTGGAGAGCCGCTGATGTGCCTAAATAGTGGAAACCCCCCACAAGTGACACCATTTTGGAAACTAGACCCCCTAAGGAACTTAGCTAGGTGAGTGGTCAACACTTTGGACCCCCAAGTGCTTCACGCAAGTTTATAACGTAGAGCCGAAAAAATTTAAAATCATTTTTTTTTTTTTCCCAAGGGTAGCAAGAAATATTGGACCTCAAAAGTTGTTGTGCAATTTTTCCTGAGTATGTCGATACCCCGTATGTGGGGGTAAACCTCTGTTTGGGTGCACAGTAGAGCTCAGAAGGGAAGGAGTGCTATTTGACTTTTTCAACATAGAATTCTCTGGAATTGAGATCGGACACCATGTCGCGTTTGGAGAGCCGCTGATGTGCCTAAACAGTGGAAACCCCCCACAAGTGACACCATTTTGGAAACTAGACCCACAAAGGAACTTATCTAGGTGTGTGGTCAACACTTTGAACCCCCAAGTGCTTCACACAAGTTTATAACGTAGAGCCGAAAAAATTAAAAATCATTTTTTTTTCACAAAAATGATATTTTCACCCCCAATTTTTTATTTTCCTAAGGGTAGCAAGAGAAATTGGTTCCCAAAAGTTGTTGTGCAATTTGTCCTGAGTATGTCAATACCCCCTATGTGGGGTAAACCTCTGTTTGGGCGCACTGCGGAGCTTGGAAGGGAAGGAGCGCCGTTTGACTTTTTAATCTCTTAATTGTGAGAGTGGACGCCATTTTGGGTTTGTAGATGTGCCTAACAGCAGAAACCCCCCACAACTGACCCCGTTTTGGAAACTACACCCCTCAAAGATTTTAATCAGGGGTATATTGAGCAATTTGATCCCACATGTATGACACAGAGTTTGATAACATTAGGTCGTCATATTGAAAAAATTCATTTTTTTCCACGAGAATCTTGTTTTAGACCTGAATGTCTCACTTTTTCAGAAATAACATCAAAAAGTGGACCCCACAATTTGTTACCCACTTCATTATGAGCGCAGCGATATCCCATATGTAGTCAAAAAGTTCTGTTTGGACAAATGGCAGGGCTTGGACAGAAATGGGCACAATGTGACAAATTTGGCTTTATTTGAAATTGAATATCCAGGACCCATTCAAAGCTTCTAGAGACATTGAGCAAAAAAGAAAATCCTTCCAGGAATTATTACTCACAGAGGGAGGCATGCTCCTAAAACACAATGGCTGACTATAAAATTGGTCTTGCTAACAAAACAGTTGTCTTGCATTTGCGTATATTGTAGCAGGAAGAATAAACTGTACTGGAATGAAGGGCAAAATGTGTAGGAAAATGCAGCCAACTATGTGGCAAAGCGGAGTTTGTTCCAAAGATGAAAGAACACCATCAGGGCTAGAATGGCAGACACTTTCAGAAACTGGTCGTACAACGTCCTTTTAGCTTCATCAATCCCTATATGAGAGACGAATGTGCCAATAGACGTGGTACACCATAGCAAGCTCCCACCCGCCAAGGTCAGAACCGCTATATGCACAAAACAACCAGTTCTCTATAGAAAGTATTGTCTTGTACCAGAGGTTCGGCAAGAACCATAAAGTAAAGCCCATAGTGTATAAGTACGGAACTTCTTAATTTTTTTAGAAATCCTACAATAAAATGATCATGCCCGTATCATCAACATAAATATAAGTAATATAAATGGAAGCCAAAGTTTTGTGTAGCAAGACAGTCATAAAACAGTCAAAATTAGATAAATGGTCAAAAATGTTTGTGAGTAATCAAGTCCTAGAATTCATTTTCAAGATCATTTCTGGGGTCTACATTCTAACGCTTATTGACATAGGTACGTGGACGAGAATTTGTTGGAATAGTAGTTTGGTATGGGATTGATCGAGTCCTAGAATTTTCAGATGACCTGACTTTGCAAGAACATTTGTGGGGTCCACACTCTAGAGCGTACAGACGTGGGCACGTGGATGAGAATTTGTTGGGATAGTTGTTTGGTATGGGATCGATCAAGTTCTGGAATTAATTTTGAAATGGGATAAAATGGGATCTACTAATTAAAATATTATTTATCAATTGTTCCAAATTGTACTACTGGGGCCTATAAGCAGAAAATAAAAATTATTGAAAAAAAACAAACTAATAATTGTAGGTGGTGTGGTAGGTCTCAAAACAGGAGGAGATACAAAGGCCTGGTTGGGATGGGCATGTGGGGCAATAGAATCGGGAATCACTCCGTCTGCCATGCTTTCTGCAAACACGGCACCTTTTTTGAGGATACCTTTGGGTGGGAGTGACAGGGACAGGGTGAGGAAAATGGCGTTCTGAAAGTCTCCGGGAATCCTCAGAGTCGAAGGCTTCCCCCGGTGCCATGGACTCAAATATGAGGCTCTGTACTACTTTTTCCTGAAAGTGCAGGAACGTAAGTGGTCCTTGAGATTTTTTATATAGGACAAAACTGTTATATGTGGCAGTTTGAATTAGATAGATTCCCACCTTTTTATACCACGCCCTGGTCTTCCTCTTGACCAGGTATGGTTGCAGAACCTGTTGTGACAGGTCTACGCCACCCATATGTCTGTTAGTCTGTGACGCAGACAGGTTTTTCTTTGCCCCTGGTGGCACCCCTCTCTCTGACCGTCACAGTGGTGTCCGTATGCAGTGTGGAAAGCATGTAGACGTCCTTCCTGTCTTTCCACTTCACTGCAAGAAGTTGGTCGCTTGCAAGTGAGAATGACGCCCCCCTCTCCAAACGTCTGGACACCAACTGTGACGGAAACCCCACTCTGTTTTTCCTCACTGTTCCACAGACCCCTGTATTTGCAGCATGGAGGGATTTGTATAGGGGGATGCTCGTGTAGTAGTTGTCGGTATACACGTAGTACCCTTGATTGAGAAAGGGCGTCATTAGCTCCAAGACAATTTTGCCTGGGATACCAATTGTCTGGGGGCAGTTTGGGGGGTTTATTTGGCGGTCCCTACCTTCATAAATTAAGAAGGTTGACGTGTACCCTGATGAGCTCTCGCAAGCTTTATATAATTTTACGCCGTATTTGGCTCTCTTGGAGGGAATAAATTGGCGGAATAACAGACGGCCCTTATAGCTCATCAAGGACTCGTTGACTGCCAAATTTTGCTCTGGGGTATAGGAATTTAGAAAGGAAGTTTTTAGGAGGGAAATTAGGGGTCTTAATTTATTTAGCCGATCGTAGTTGGGGTCAGTTCTTGGGAGAGCTTGGGAATTGTCACTGAAGTGGAGGAATCTCATTAGGGCTTCATAACGGGCTCGGGACATGATGGCTGCAAATACAGGGGTGCAGTGGACAGCTTTTGTTGCCCAGTAAGAGCGGAGAGTAGGCTTTTTTACTATACCCATATTCAGGGTGAGGCCTAAGAATTTTTTTATTTCGGGGACATTTGTGGGGATCCAGGAACGGGAATGAAAGGCAGTGGGTTTTTGGGAAACCTATAAATATAGGTTTGGTGGACAATTAATTGCAGGACTTCGGGGCTAATGAAAATTTCAAAAAAATCAATGGGGGTAAAATTGGCGACAACTACTTTTATTCCAGGGCCTGCAGAAAAAGGGGGAATTTGAGGGGAAAATGAGGTGTCATTATACCACAGCAGTGGGGGGACAGCGGTACTTGGTCCTGCCTCTGAAGCTTCAGCAGTGACGACCGACTCCGCTACCACCGGGCTGGGGGATCCCGTGGAGGAAGAGTCATCATCACTGTCTGAAAGCTGCTCAACTTCAGGGACAGAATCTGTTTCGCTGCCGGAGCTGCCGGAGCAAAGCAGGCTGTAAGCTTGCTCCGCGCTGAAAGTTCTGCGGGCCATTTTATCTAATTCCTCCCCTAACCCTAACCCTAAAAATTTTTTTAAAAAAAATAATAATTTTTTTTTTTTTATAATCCTCTGCTGATGATGCAGGGATTACGGAGAATGGGGGTGGGTAAATTGGATGCTGGCGGATATAAATAAAGTGTTTTTTGTAACTGACAGGGCTGCACTTGAACTGTAGTCTCTCTCTCTTCTCTCCTAGAACAACTACAAGGAGAGAAGAGAGAGGTACAGCCCAAGTGCTGCCTTATTTATTAAATATTAGGGGTTTTGATCACTGTAATTGGACATATTACAGTAATCAAAACCCAGCAGCCAATGAGAAAATTCTCATAGGTTGCTGGGTCTCTGCTGGCAGATCATGGCAGGCGCACTGCGCATGCGCCCGCTATTTTCTTCCAGTAGAGAAGAAGAAGGGGGGCCAGGAGCCGTGGGCTGAGGACCGGGACCATGGACCGGGGATCGGGGACAGGGGAATATCAGCAAGCAGGACTACTAGAGGTATGGTGGGGGGCTCGGGGGCTCTATTTCTCTCCCTTCTGATGTGCGATCACATCAGAGGGGAGAGAAATGCAAAGCATTTTTTTTTTTACAAACTATTTGCAGCTATTGCAACCCCGGGGGTCTGTAAAGACCCCCGGGATTGCGATCGCTCCAGGGGTCGGTAAAAACCGACCCCAATACACTGCGGGGGAAGCTAGGTTTTGGAGCACTAGAAAGGATGGGGAGGGACAGCGACCAGGGGGGTACCTTCTCCGGTACATAAGGTACCGTGGGGGGCTCGGGGGACCCTATTTCTCTTCCCTATAATGTCCGATCACATTAGAGGGGAGAGAAACACAACGCAAATCGCGGTGTTTTTTTTTTTTGCGATCGCCGGTAAACGGTTAATTACCGGCGATCGCAAAAGCGGGGTCGGTGAAAACCGACCCGAATCATGTTCTCTGGGGTCTCGGCTACCCCCGGCAGCCGAGACCCCGGAGAAAATTGGACTCTGGGGGGTGCTATTCACTTTTTCCACAGCGCCGTTAATTAACGGCGCTTTGGTTTAAGTACTCTTTGAGGCCGCCGTTAAAAGGCGTATCGGCGGTCGCTAAGGGGTTAAAATGCAGCCAAACAGATCTCAAAGTAGATTACCTGTGGACTTTAGAAAACTAATACGCAAATTTGGCCTTTTTGATCTTTGGCGTACTAACAATCCCACAGAGCAAACCTACACCTTTTTCTCCCCTCCACACAGTAATTATATTAGAATAGACTTCTTTTTTGTCAATATACAGACTGACATTAGACACAGACAAAAATGAACAATAGGGCAGCGGATGCAGTTTTACAATGCATCCGCTGCCCCATTGTAAGGTCCGGTGAGGAGGGGTTGGAGTTCCGGCCACGCATGTGCGGTAGAAAATGGCAGACACGACACACAAAAAAAGTTACATGCAACATTTTTTTGTGCTGACGGTCTGCCAAAACACGATGTATCTGTCGCATGACGGATGCAATGTGTGGCCATACGTCGCAATGCGTCGCTAATGCAAGGATATGGAGAAAAAACACATCCTGCGGGCAACTTTGCAGGATGCGTTTTTTCTCCAAAATGACGCATTGTGACGTATGTCACACGATGCTAGTGTGAAAGTAGCCTAAGCTATATAACTTACCAAGCAATCTGCCTCCTGGTCCAGATGAGGGGAGGGGTTTTGTGCATTCCTTTCTTCAAAAGTGCAATCTTCCCTCACTTGCTAAAGAAGCTTTGTTTTCTCTTAACAGGGGGATCTCGCAGGAAGAGGTGATGATGTCCTTTCTCTTCTTCCAAATAGTAAATCCCCGGTCCAAATGGGCTAACGTATTTCTACTATAAAACATATAGCACCATACTAGTTAGTCAAGTTATTTCACAAATTTTTGACAGGCTTGCCAATACCACTCACTATGCTGCATTTTTATATTACCCTTATCCCTAAACCAGGAAAGGACCCTTTAGATTGTGCCCACTATAGGCCTATAGCCCTACTTAATGCAGACTTAAAAATGTTTACCAAACTGCTGGCTCTACGGTTGTCCAGTCTGATTCCCCATTTAATTCATAAAGACCAAGTAGATTTTGTTACATGCAGACAGGGGGGATAACACAAGAAAGGTAATTGACCTTATTGAAGTGATCAATAGAACAGAGAAGGCAGCACTTTTACTTAGCCTAGATGCTGAAAAGACATTTGATCGCCTTGGGTGGCCATTTATGTTTCAAACACAGTCTCATTTTCGCGTTTCGGGACCTTCTATTAGTGCCCTAAAAAGTCTGTACACACATACATCGGCAACTATAATATTGCCCCATGCATTGTTTAGGTCTTTTCCAATCTTTAATGACATCCGTCAAGGCTGCCCACTTTCTCCGTTTCTCTTTGTTATATGTGTAGTGCCACTAGCTGCGCCATCCACCTTGATCTGGACATTAATGGGGTAATGGTTAGAGATAAAGAATTTAAACTGTCTTTATTTGCTGATGATGTGCTCTTAACTTCCATCCAGCCACATACTACCCTCCCCAGTCTACATTCACTTCTAAAACAGTTTGGCCAGCTCTCAGGATATAAAATTACCAAAGCAAAAATGGAGGCTCTTCCCCTTAATATTGCGGACAGGTTATTAAGCGCCTTAAAAGGTAATTATAACTACAATTGGCAGGATACCTCCCTGAAATATTTGGGAGTGCAGCTGACCTCTAGATACTACTTATTATTCAAACATAATTACCACCTATTGTTTTCCGAATTGAAACGTCTACTTAATAAATGGAATAACTTACCACTTTCTCCTGTTTGGGAGAATATCAGTGGTTAAAATGACCATTCTTCCAAAGCTACTATACTTACTTGAGACCCTTCCCGTTCTGGTCCCCTATGGAGACCTGAAGGGTATTCAGTCGTCTATTATCCACTTTATCTGGGTTCATAGAAGGCACAGGATCAAAAACCAAATTATGTTAGCTAGTAGAGATAGAGGAAGTTTGGGTGTCCCAGATATCACCAAATATTATTGGGCAACTCATTTGAGATGTATCCCAGCCTGGTCTGCACCTAGAGCATTTTCTAGGTGAATGGAGATTGAGAAATTGTGGATGGCTCCGGTCCATCCCAACTGGTATCTATAAGCAACTACCGCAAATAAACTTGACTTGCACATGTTGGGACAAAAAGCTTTCACTAAGGGGATTTGGAATACCTGCATGAAAAAATTCCCACTGATGTTGAGATGCTCTCCCCTAACTTCCTTTTGTTAAATCCCAAACTACCAGATAGCTTTAGGGGGAACTTGATTAAGTTGTGGTTTGATAAGCGCCTCCTTTTGTTTTGCTCATGTAGTTGATAGTCACTCTAGGTCCTTGTTACCTTTTGATAAGATGCAATTGGGCTTCAATTTACCGTCAAACTCTTTCTATCACTATTTACAAATTAGGCATTATATGCAGTCTCCTTACTCCTCCTTAGCAGTTTCTATACCAACTCGTTTTGAGAGACTCTGCAGTGCGAGAGTATTGACCAAGGGTCTTATTTCTGAAATCTGTATGATTTTATTGGACTCATATCCAGAAGAGTCTCCAGGACTCTTCCATATAGACAGATGGGAAGGTTTCTTGGGGGAATCTCTTTCTCCGGGGGGGGTGACAAAGGGTCTGGAAGAGGGCAGCTAAGACTTCCACTTGTTACACATATAAGGAAAACCAGTTTAAATTGCTTCTTTGTTATTAAATAAATTTAATTCTAATATATCTAACCGAAGTTGGAGGTGTGGTTCTGATGATGGAGACCTAACCAATATTTTTTGGACGTGTTCAATTATACAAAGGTTCTTGAGTAAGGTTAAAACATTAATTTTCAAAGTCACGAGTCTTCATAGTAATAATAATCTTTATTTTTATATAGCGCTAACATATTCCACGAATTCTTTTACATTTGACCACAGCTGCGAGATGTTTAATAGTATGGAATTGGAGGCTGGCTTATTCTCCGTCACTCAATGAGTTATATTTCCGGATACTGGACATAAGAAATATGGAGCACCTTACAGCTTTATTAAATAATAAGTTTGAAAGTTTTGAAGCAACGTAGGATCTGTGGGATGAATACTGGGCTTAGAAGGCCTAACAATGGTATTTACCAAGCAAAATGTATCATCTTTTCCAGGGACCTAATCTCCTTCCCTCCCTTGTGTTTCACTTTCTTGTCAACTCTATTTGTTTCTATTATATTTGTTAACTGATTTTCATTGAATGTTTACATGTATTATTTTTTGGTGTGATTCCATTCTGTAAATTTCTATTGAAAAATCAATAAATATTCTGTTAGGGCTAGCGGAACGCACCAATAAGAAAGATAGAATAAGGTGCGTTCGCAGCCCGGGGTCCACCGTGCAGAGATAGAACCTGCTGCCAAGTAATGACGGACTATATGGCGGTACAATGTGAATACACACACAGGTTAACTTCACCCTGTGTGAAGGAAGCAAACCCTGTTAAGTCACAGGGCTGCAGTACCACACACAAGAGCGCAAGCAAGGAGTCACCGAGCTCAGTCCCAAGACTCGGAATCCGAGTCTGTCTAGACTACTTGCGCTAGAGACACCGCTAATGGGGTGTCAGCATAACCAAAATAATAATTAAAGTTGCACGAGAGTGCGTGCGGTGCCGCACTGACGGATGCCACTAACCACCCAGGCTTGGGTCAGGAAAGCGCTGTGAAAGCGCAAGGCGCCGCACTGGCGGTCACAGCAATTAGACACTGTATGATGTGCTAAGTGCTGATGGCTAAGTCGGGCGCTAGATAGCAATCATCCACCTTCCATAAGCAGTCATTCAATAGGAAGGGGATTTTAAAGAACGACTTTCACTCACAACACACACACGCTGCCCAACACTGGCTTCAATGGCAGAAGCTGGAAAAGCAGCAGTAACCCTATGCACAGAGTGAGACTGAGCAAGATGCTGGGACTGATGTCTTCGCTGAGCAGACTCCACTGCGGCTGGAGAAGAGTGGGAGACCACAGCAGAGATGGTTCAAGATTCCTCCTGTGCGGAGGCGGGAACTCGACACCTAACATATTCAGTTATAAAAGATAAATAAATAGAGCAATAAACCATTCATGTAAATTAAATGTAGGGAACCTCAAAACATTCTCACAGTATATTCACAGATGACATTCTGGACTCTATTGTCACATACACAAAACAATATATAGACATTATAAAAAACAAGTTAATCTGCAACAGAATTATCAAGCCCACAGATGAATAGAACGGAGTGCTTTTTTAGATTGTTATACCTTGCAGTAGTTTATAGGGCAAATCGCCAAAGTTTGGAGGAACTTTGGGGTATAGATGGTGATGGAATAAAAAATTTGGGCCATGTTATATATTTTAACCCCTTTCTGACCTTAGACGTACTATCCCGTCGAGGTGCCCTGGGCCTATCTGACCCTCGATGGGATAGTACGTCATATCTCATGTAGAATGTAAGCCCGCAAGGGCAGGGTCCTCGCCCCTCTGTATCAGTCCGTCATTGTTAGTTTGTTTACTGTGTGTGATATTTGTAACTTGTATGTAACCCCTTCTCATGTACAGCGCCATGGAATCAATGGTGCTATATAAATAAATAATAATAATAATAATAATAATAATATGCGATCGGCAGCGCTCACGGGGGGAGCGCCGCCGATCGCGGCCGGGTGTCAGCTGCCTATCGCAGCTGACATCCAGCACTATGTGCCAGGAGCGGTCACGGACCGCTCCCGACACATTAACCCCCGGAACACCGCGATCAAACATGATCGCGATGTGCCGGCGGTACAGGGAAACATCGCGCAGGGAGGGGGCTCCCTGCGGGCTTCCCTAAGACCCCCGCAGTAACGCGATCTGTAACGTGTCCCATCTCAATTCCTGTCAATTTTGCATTGAGAAGTCAAACGGCGCTCCTTCCGAGCTCTCCCATTCGCCCAAACAGTGGTTTACCCCCACATATTGGGTATCGGTGTACTCAGGAGAAATTGTACAACAACTTTTGTGGTCCATTTTCTCCTGTTACTCTTGGTAAAATAAAACAAATTGGAGCTGAATTAAATTTTTTGTGAAAAAAAGTTAAATGTTCTTTTTTATTTAAACATTCAAAAAATTTCTGTGAAGCACCAGAAGGGTTAATAAACTTCTTGAATATGGTTTTGAGCACCTTGAGGGGTGCAGTTTTTAGAATGGTGTCACACTTGGGTATTTTCTATCATATAGACCCCTCAAAATGACTTCAAATGAGATGTGGTCCCTAAAAAAAAAATGGTGTTGTAAAAATGAGAAATGGCTGGTCAACTTTTAACCCTTATAACTATCTAACAAAAAAAATATTGGTTCCAAAATTATGGTGATGTAAAGTAAACATGTGGGAAATGTTACTTATTAAGTATTTTGTGTGACATATCTCTGTGATTGCATAAAAATTCAAAGTTGGAAAATTGCAAAATTTTCATAATTTTTGCCAAATTTCAGTTTTTTTCACAAACAAACACAGGTATTATCAAAGAATTTTTACCACTATCATGAAGTACAATATGTCCCGAGAAAACATTGTCAGAATCACCGGAATCCGTTGAAGCGTTCCAGAGTTATAACCTCATAAAGGGACAGTGGTCAGAATTGTAAAAATTGGCCCGGTCATTAACGTGCAAACCACCCTTGGGGGTAAAGGGGTTAAAAGATTTAAGATTGTAATTAATTTCCTTTGTCTGGCGACAGAACTACCAGAACCCAAAGTAAAATATATGACCGGTTGCTCCGATTCGTGATTTATTCCCAAAATTTGTTGAAAACTGTAAGAAAAGCTATTGACCTGGGGAGAACATTACTATTGATGAAATGCTCCCTGGTTTTTGTGGCAAATGTGCATTTCGTTAATACATTCCATCAAAGCCTAGTAAATACAGAATTAAAATGTATGCCCTAGTTAATGCCAGGAAGAGCTACACAGACAACCTTAAAATGTATGCAGGAAAACAGCCAGAAGGTCCATACCGTGTCAGCAACAATCCCAGTGATGTTGTGAAAAGAATGACTGAGTCCTTATTTGGATCGGGTCACAATATAACAGCTGACCATTGGTTTCAAAATTGTTATCTGATTGATTATCTGAAAATGCAGAATCTTTCATATGTACTGTAGGTACTGTAAGAAAAAATAAAAAAGAATTGCTGCCACAGTTTGTAAATGTGAAAGGGTGAAAACAGTACAGCAGTATGTATGCATTCAATAATGAAAAGGTTTTGGTTTCCTATATATCACACAAAAAGAAAAATGTAATTCTTGACTCAACGCTTCATGATGATGATGATGCCATTGCTCCTGGGTCTGAAGCACAAAAAATGGAAATAATCACATTTTATAATGCAACCAAAAGGGTTATTGATGTAGCTGATCAGACATACTCAACTTTCAGTATCAGCAGAAACTCCAGGTGCTGGCCAATGATCATATTTTTCATTATGTTGAATTTGTGTGGTAAAAAGTCTCAAGTGATTTACCTTGAAAACCAGCTTGAACCACTCCCTGGCAGGACTGGACCACTTGGAGAAGTATGTTTGTATCCTGGTCATTATAAAACATAAGGATGAATGACCTCGGGGAGATCAAAACATCCAACACCGTGGAGACACCATCACCTGTTTCTCAACGCAGTGATCCAGAACACTGCTGTTAGGGTTGGCGGAATGCAACAAATATATTGTTTATTAAAAGGAATTAGTGCGTTCGCAACCCGGGATCCACCATGCAGGAAAGTACCTGCTGCTAAATAATGGCGGCTCTATATGGCGGTATATACCAACTCTGTTAGCTTCACAGAGTAACCGCGAGAGATGAGCTCTGTGCCCTGTTAGACTTTCACAGAGGCACAGGCCAACTACCCAGATGTGAGCAGTGAGTGGTCATGCATGCATACACAATCTCCTTGCCGGAGGAGCCAGCATTCTAGGGGCTTATTTCAGCCGGGTCCCTGAACACTCTTATACACAATCTCCTCGCCGGAGGTGCCAGCATTCTAGGGGCTTATTTCAGCCGGGTCCCTGAACACATACAAACACATGACCACATTGGCGCAAAGCATATAGCAAAAGACGATACTAGCGCATGGCCGTGCGGTCATGCGCAGTTTATATAGTTGCAGCACAGGAAGCTGCTACTGAAGTTTTTGCCCTTTCAGGACCTTCCAGAAGGACCAATGGAAAGTGCTGCAGTACCTGAGCATGTTTTGCCCTTTCAGGACCTTCCAGAAGGACCAATGGAATGTACTGCAGCACCTGAGCATGTGACCGAACATGTGGCCCTCGACCTCCAATGGGAGACCCTGCCCTGGGCATGCTCAGTGTGAGTAAACAAGGACTTAGTCCCAGAGAGGCTCGCTCGCCGCAGATCAGTGCAGGGTACCATAGGAAAGCCAGAAAAGGCAGTAGTGACCCTATGCACCGAATCAGCCCCAGCGAGACGCTGGGAGCGACGTCTCCGCTGAGCAGAGCCCACTGCGGCCGATACCGAATGGGAGACCGCAGCAGACACGGATCGAGATTCCCCCTGTGCAGCAGAGGAAACTCGACTCCTAACATTACCCCCCCTCCTAGGGCCCCCCCCTCCTTGAGCCTCACTACGCTCAAAAGCTGCGATAAGCAGCGGAGCCCGAATGTGCTCCACAGGCTCCCAGGTTCTATCCTCTGGGCCGTGACCCTTCCAGTCCACCAGATAAAATTTCTTGCCACGTACCACCTTGCACCTCACAATAGCATTCACCTCAAACTCATCCGTGGATGAACCCGATGTCCCAGCAGATGACTCGGAAAACCGGGACAAATGAACGGGCTTTAAGAGGGAAACGTGGAAAGTATCGGTGATACCAAGGCGTGGAGGAATAGCCAAACGGTAGACCACAGGGTTGACCTGTTCCAGAACCTTAAACGGGCCAATGTAGCGAGGAGCAAACTTAGTGGACTCAACTCGCAGCCTGATGTTACGGGCGGAGAGCCACACTAAGTCGCCAGGAGCAAAGACCGGAGCGGGGCGCCGGTGTGTATCAGCCGAAACCCTCATTCTCTCCTTGGAGGCCCGGATGGCATCCTGTGTGCGGTCCCAGATGTCACGTGCCTCCACCGCCCAGTCTGCCACCCTAGAATCGGTGGATGACACGGGCATGGGCACAGGGACACGCGGATGCTGGCCGTAATTAAGGAGAAAAGGAGTTTGACCAGTGGAATCGGCTACGGCGTTGTTCAGGGCAAATTCCGCCCAAGGTAGCAAAGATGCCCAGTCATCCTGCCTAGCAGAGACGAAATGTCGCAAATATGTCACCAGAGTCTGGTTGGTTCTCTCCACCAACCCATTTGTCTCGGGATGGTATGCAGAGGAGAGGTTTAACTCTATGCTGAGTAAACAGCAGAGCTCTCTCCAAAACCGAGATGCGAACTGGGGACCCCGATCGCTGACAATCTTATCAGGCATACCATGCAAACGGAAAACGTGTTTAATGAACAACACCGCCAAGGCCCGTGCTGAGGGTAACCGAGGAAGCGGCACCAAATGCACCATCTTGGAGAAATGGTCGGTGACAACCCAAATAATGGAGCAGCCACGCGACTTGGGTAGACCCACCACAAAGTCCATCACGGCCATCTCCCAGGGCCTGTCTGCCACCGGTAGAGGGTAAAGCAACCCAGCAGGCCGTTGCCGAGGAGACCGATTCTGGGCGCAAGAAACGCATGCCTGAATATAGTCCTTGACATCTCGGGCCATATGCGGCCACCAGTATGTTCTCGCCAGAAGCTCAGATGTCCTCTTGGTCCCAAAATGCCCACCCACTCTGGAGGAGTGAGCCCAAGAGAGAACCTCCGGTCGCAAGTTAGCTGGAACGAAAGTCTTGCCCGGGGGCACAGACTCTAGCGAAACCGGAGCTACAGTTCTCAGGCTCTCAGAAGGGACAATAAGCCGAGGCTCCTCCTCCTCCTCCTCCGATGACACCACGGAGCGGGAGAGAGCGTCAGCACGAACGTTCTTCTCCCCGGAGAGGAAATGGAGAGTAAAATGGAACCGGGAGAAGAACAGGGACCATCTAGCCTGGCGAGAATTCAGCCGCTGGGCCGTTTGCAGATATACCAAGTTCTTGTGGTCAGTGAAGACTTGGAAGGGAAAGCGAGCTCCCTCCAAGAGATGTCTCCACTCTGAAAAAGCCAACTTCATGGCCAGCAACTCCCTGTCCCCGATGGAATAATTCCTCTCCGCTGGTGTGAAGGTCTTGGAGAAGAAGAAGCAAGGATGCTTCCGACCTTGACCATCCTTTTGGAAAAGGACTGCTCCAGCACCAACGGATGAGGCATTCACCTCCAAGATAAATGGTTTATCAACATCGGGGCGATGTAGGATGGGAGCGCTAGCGAAGTGTGACTTGATCGAGAGAAAGGCTTTGGAGACCTCCTCTGACCACAACTTGGGATTTGCTCCCTTCTTGGTGAGGGCAACCAAGGGAGCTACCAAAGTTGAGAAGTGTGGAATGAACTGGCGATAGTAATTAATGAACCCCATAAAGCGCTGCACCGCTTTAAGAGAATGGGGTTCCTGCCAGTCCATTACAGCCTGTAGCTTGGCAGGATCCATAGCCAAACCCTGGGCAGAGATGATATAACCAAGGAAAGGCAAGGACTCCTGCTCAAACACACACTTCTCCAACTTGGCGTAGAGGGAGTTTGCCCGTAAGAGGTCGAAGACTTTGCGAACATCTCTCCGATGGGAGTCAATATCTGGAGAGAAGATGAGAATATCATCCAGATAGACTACGACCGAGGTGGTGAGCATATCCAGGAAGATGTCGTTCACAAAGTCTTGGAAAACGGCTGGGGCATTACAGAGCCCGAAGGGCATCACCAGATATTCATGGTGCCCATCCCTGGTGTTAAAAGCCATCTTCCATTCATCCCCCTCACGGATGCGAATCAGGTTGTAAGCACCCCGCAGATCTAACTTTGTAAATACCCTCGCTCCCCGTAGCCTATCAAACAGCTCAGATATCAGGGGTAGTGGGTACTTGTTCTTAACGGTGATGGCGTTAAGACCCCTGTAGTCTATGCATGGACGTAAGTCTCCAGTCTTCTTCTGTACGAAGAAGAACCCTGCCCCTGCCGGTGACACTGACTTCCTAATGAATCCTCTTGCCAGATTCTCCTGGATGTACTGGGACATTGCCTCCGTCTCCGGGAGAGATAATGGATAGACTCGACCACGGGGAGGCTCAGCACCAGGCAAGAGGTCAATAGGACAATCATAGGGGCGGTGAGGCGGAAGGGTCTCCGCAGCTCTTTTGGAGAACACATCTGCATAGGGCCAATAGTGCTTGGGGAGAGAGGAAAGATCTGCGGGTACCTGTGTAGTAGCAACCTGAACGCACTCCCTCAGACATCTACCCTCGCAAGATTTACTCCAACCCAAAATTCTCCCAGAGGACCACTCAATATGAGGAGAATGATAGCGAAGCCATGGTATCCCCAACAGGACCTCATCAATTCCCTCAGGAATGACTAATAGGGAGATTATCTCCTGATGTGATGGAGACACAGATAGCGTGAAAGGAATGGTTTGGTGGGTAATCTGTGAAGGTAGTGTTGACCCATTTACCACTCGAACGGTTACCGGTTTGGCGAGCATCACCAAGGGTATTGCGTGACGCTGGGCAAAAGCGGAAGACATAAAGTTACCCTCTGCCCCAGAATCCACGCATAGCTCGACCATAAGAGTGGATGGGCCTATGGTAATTGTCCCCTTGAAGGACAACTTTGAGGCAAACGTCGCCATGTCTAGTGTACCTCCTCCAACTGCCACTAGACGCTGACGTTTCCCCGACCGCTGAGGACCCTTGGAGGCAAGGTGTCCTGACTGCTGGCAAACATGACGGACCTTATGTGCACGGGCAGACTGAGACTTGGATCCCGCTCGTGTCACCTCTAAGGCCTCATGTGACTCGGATGCCTGGACTGGAGATTCCAAAGGTTTGGCAAAGGTGGGAGCCAGCCGAAACCTCTGCCTACACTGGGCTCGCTCCAACCTCCGCTCGTTAAAACGGAGGTCAATACGAGTAGATATGGCTATGAGCTCCTCCAGTGTGGCGGGAATCTCCCTAGTGGCCAAAGCGTCCTTCACATGGTCAGCCAGCCCCCTCCAAAATACGGGAATGAGGGTTTTATCTGGCCATTCCAACTCAGACGCTAATGTCCGGAAGTGAACAGCAAAATGGTGACCATGGTTGAACCCTGAGTCAAAGCCAGCAGTTGGAGCGCTGTATCATGGGTGACTTGAGGTCCTAAAAAGACCTGTTTCAGAGTGTCCAGAAACCTAGGAACACTCCACACCACATGATCGTTGCGCTCCCACAGCGGCGTAGCCCACTCCAACGCTCTGTCCGACAGGAGAGAGATTATGAATCCCACCTTTGCCCGCTCAGTAGGGAAACGTGCAGCCAGAAGCTCGAGGTGTATACCACATTGGCTCACGAAACCCCTACAGGACTTACTGTCCCCAGAGTATCTCTCAGGCAAAGGAAGGTGAGATAGGGTCGGAACAGATGTGGCAGTGGGTAAAGCTGCTGCAGCCACGCTAGCAGCCTGAACAGCTATTGCGGTAACATCCACCGCCGAGGTTGCACGCTCAAGAGATGCCAACCGGCCCTCCAGCAGCTGGATGTACCCCTGCAATCGCTGTTCATCCGCCATTACTTAGCCAGATCCTGGCGCTAGTATACTGTTAGAGTTGGCAGAACGCACCAAATATATTGTTTATTAAAAGGAATTAGTGCGTTCGCAACCCGGGATCCACCGTGCAGGAAAGTACCTGCTGCTAAATAATGGCGGCTCTATATGGCGGTATATACCAACTCTGTTAGCTTCACAGAGTAACCGCGAGAGATGAGCTCTGTGCCCTGTTAGACTTTCACAGAGGCACAGGCCAACTACCCAGATGTGAGCAGTGAGTGGTCATGCATGCATACACAATCTCCTCGCCGGAGGAGCCAGCATTCTAGGGGCTTATTTCAGCCGGGTCCCTGAACACTCTTATACACAATCTCCTCGCCGGAGGTGCCAGCATTCTAGGGGCTTATTTCAGCCGGGTCCCTGAACACATACAAACACATGACCACATTGGCGCAAAGCATATAGCAAAAGACGATACTAGCACATGGCCGTGCGGTCATGCGCAGTATATATAGTTGCAGCACAGGAAGCTGCTACTGAAGTTTTTGCCCTTTCAGGACCTTCCAGAAGGACCAATGGAAAGTGCTGCAGTACCTAAGCATGTTTTGCCCTTTCAGGACCTTCCAGAAGGACCAATGGAATGTACTGCAGCACCTGAGCATGTGACCGAACATGTGGCCCTCGACCTCCAATGGGAGACCCTGCCCTGGGCATGCTCAGTGTGAGTAAACAAGGACTTAGTCCCAGAGAGGCTCGCTCGCCGCAGATCAGTGCAGGGTACCATAGGAAAGCCAGAAAAGGCAGTAGTGACCCTATGCACCGAATCAGCCCCAGCGAGACGCTGGGAGCGACGTCTCCGCTGAGCAGAGCCCACTGCGGCCGATACCGAATGGGAGACCGCAGCAGACACGGATTGAGATTCCCCCTGTGCAGCAGAGGAAACTCGACTCCTAACAACTGCTCCCATCCCTTATGGGAAATATGCAAATGCATGTAGAAAAGCCGCGGAGACACCATCACGTGTTTCTCAACGCAAGCAATAAATAGCCAGGTCTTTCACCGGGAAGGAACAACCACGGGAAGGGCAGCATCCAAAAAGGAAAACCACCTATGCCAAAACATGGTATCCATCCACAGACAGCTGTTTTTTTTTTTTTTTTTCCCTCAGATGGGAAAATCCACGGTCCAGAAATCCAAGACCAAAGAAAAATCCCAAACAGCTGCGTCAAATCCAAAACACAAAAGCTGTTCCCATCATCATCGGAAAATTGCAGTTTAATACAACATCAGAAAAAACAAATCAAGACATATTTACAAGGTATCTCCACTTCTTCACCTTCCAAATCCCTTCGGCATCCACCTCCCCCCTTCTTCTTTTATCCCATAGAAAACACACATACATCTTCCCCAAAATCACTTTTAGACTATTCTTTACTACAATTTCCTTTCTCTTAAAAACATACACATTCCTCACATCCCATAATACTTCCTTTATACATGCAACTATTAACCACAACACTCTCTCCTTCACTCCATCACACATTCCCAAGCCAAACATGAACAACTCGAATGATAACAAGCTCACACCACACAATTCTTTACACAACGGTCCCATTCTTCCAATCACCTCCCTAGCATAATGACAATTCCAAAACACATGTATTACACTTTCCCTTCCACCACACCCATCTCTCGGACACATATCACTTCTCCCCAACCCACGATTCTTCTGAAATTCTCTAACTGGTAACACTCCATGCAAAGACTGCCACACAATCTCATTCTGCCTATTCGTCATACTGTCCAACCGCACTTTCTTCCATACTTTTTCTATATCATTCCCTCTAACCATGTTTATTCCACACTCTGTCTCTCTACATTCAATCATCCTATACACAGCCTTCTTATTACTCAACAACCTAACATCCACATCACACAACTCATACTTCACCAAAAATTTATAAACCCACACATACCATCTAGGCACGTCAAAAGCAACCGGATACCTCAGTTCCCTCTCTCGCCACTTCAAACGAAATAAATACGCCCCAAACAAAAACCTACACAGACAAGAAAACTTGCCATCCATCCTAATCATCCTCAACACAAAAACCACAATATTTACACCAAAAAACACCTCAAGGTTTGGAAAACCCAACCCACCTTTTTCTAAACGTTTCACCAAAACCTCCCTCCCAGCCCTCTGTATTCTAGAATTCCACAAAAACACAAACAGAATCCTATTTAACCCCCTCATACACATATACCCCGGCGGAAAGACCACTGCAATATATAAGAAAATAGGCAAAATCACACTTTTAATAACTAAGATTTTTCCAAAAAACGAAAGACTTCTCATCTTCCAAAAACATAGCTTCCGCTCAACCTTTCCTTTCGCATCATCCCAACTTTCTTTCCCATCCAAACTCTCTGAAAATTTCACCCCCAAAACCTTAATAGACCCAGTCACCTCATTCACTCCTACATCCTTACTTAAAACCCCTCCCCCAAAAACCTTACACTCACTCTTCTCCCAATTCACCTTAAATGCTGACGCACCACAAAAAATAGACGCTAATAACTTCACCCGCCTCACAGAATACTCTGAATGACACAACACACACACGTCATCCATATAAGCACTAACCTTCCATTCCCTCCCTCCACCTCCTGGCACTTGTACTCCTCTAATCACTTTATCTTTCCTCAACATACAAAGCAACGGTTCAATCGCACAAATAAAAACCACAGGAGACAAAGGACAACCTTGTCTCACACCTGAAAAAACATTCACTCTTCTACCCACAGAACCATTCATCAAAACACAACTATAAATGTCTTTATATAAGCTCCTCACCCTCCAAACAAAATCAGGCGGAAACCCCATTCTCAATAATACCCGGAACAAAAAACTATGTGATAACCGATCATACGCCTTTTCAAAGTCCAAACTCAAAACAAATACACTCTTCTTCCGACTCATACAGTCCCACAATCAATCTCTCAACATACACACACACTCATGTATACGTCTCCCAGGCACTGCACAACACTGTTCATCCCCAATCACACTCTCTATCACATCACGCATCCTATTCGCCATTACTTTCGCATAGATCTTATAATCGCAATTCAACAACGTTATCGGTCTCCAATTTTTTAAACTCTTCAAATCTCCTTTTTTAGGTATTAACACAACCATCCCTGCACGCATACTCTCAGCCACCTCCATACTAGACCACATATACTTACACACATCCACAAAATCCTTACCAATCACATGCCACATCACCCTATAAAACTCTATAGGAAGTCCATCCTCTCCTGGAGTCTTATTTAACGCCATGCTATTCATTACCTTCCATACCTCATCACCTGTCACCTCACCCATCACTCTCTCTCTCTCCATCTCACTTAATTTATTTTCTAATACACTTAGTACATCCTCCTCCAAAGCCTCATCCCTCCACTTCACTGCATACAGCTCCTCATAAAACGTAGCCACATGTTCACACATATCCTCCCCACTTACCTCTCTTCCATCCTCT
This sequence comes from Ranitomeya imitator, assembly GCF_032444005.1. Taxonomy (NCBI): domain Eukaryota; kingdom Metazoa; phylum Chordata; class Amphibia; order Anura; family Dendrobatidae; genus Ranitomeya; species Ranitomeya imitator. Next base: position 265,278,294 of record NC_091287.1, on the reverse strand, counting down.
GCATTCAAAACACTCATACTCTGCTTTTTCCCAAAAACCTTTTTGAAGAAAAACCTTGAACACCTTTCATCTTGCTCCATTCTATCAATTTTTGCCCTAAAAATAATACTCTTCCCTTTCTCCTCCAAAAACTCATTAATTTCTTTTTTAACCTTTTTTATCCCCTCCTCCACCTCCATTCCTCCTTCCCTCAATTTATACAATAAACATAAACGGGCATTCAACTTAACAAACTTTTCCCTCTTAATTGCCGCAAATTCATACCCCACACTTTTAAAAAACTTTTTTGTCTGCCTCTTAACCCAATCCCACCACTCACAAACATTCCCAAAACTTTCCTTACTTTTACACCACTGTTCATACTTTCTCACATACTCCTTCCTCACAGCTTCATTTTCCAACAATTTCACATTTAATTTCCACAAACCCTTTCCAAACACACCACTAACATTAATATCTAACTCGCACAACACACAAACATGGTCCGAAAAAACGACCCTATCCTGCTTATATCCAACAGGAATAATATTTTTAGAAATAAAACAATAATCCAACCTGGACTGTGCTCTTCCACTATCAGAAAAAAAGGTATCTAACAAAGGGTTAACCTTACACACACGCTGCATATCACTCAAATCAAAGTCAGTAACTAACTCCAGCAAAACTTTTCCAGACACATCCACATTCACTCCCCCCACATCACAATTCATATCACCCACAATCACCACAGGCACTCTTCCTGGAACAAAAAGCTTCACTTTTTCAAATAATAACTTACGCTCATTGTTTTCTACTGGCGCATAAATATTGATAACACAAAACTTAGCATTTTTATATTCAAAATTTGCTAAGATACACCTCCCCACCTCCACCACCAAATAATTATTCAAAACCACCTCCTGCCCCTTAACTAAAATACCCACACCATCATTTCTATTATTTGCACTACCAAACCACACAGACGCACCATAAGACCACTCATCCCCTTTCACACCATCCACAATCCCACATTCTTGCAAACAAAAAATAGATGCACTCTGCATAGCTAAAAAATCCAAAATTGCTGCTCTCCTCCTTGCTTTCTTAAAAACTCTCACATTTTGAGAAACTATAGAAAAACCCATACTATAAAAACAAAAAACAATGCAAAAATTACCACAAAACTACACACATTACACAAAAAGCCCTTGACAAAGGTCAAGACTCACAGAAAGGAGAGAAAAAAAAAAAACAACAGATCCACTGAGCTTTCATTTTACCCAGTATCACCATTGTCCTCCTCTGCCATTCGGACTGAACAGCAAGTCTCTGAACCACTAGCCCCTTCGTGCTCACTCCATTTTTTTATAGCCGGCCCAATTTTTCTCTTAGGCATACTAGTGCATGCCTCATCACTTTCCCCATCCTCCTCCCTCTGACACTTATTCCCACCCCTGTCCTCATCTAAAGAAAGCCCTCCAATATTCTGAGGATCTGAGGGGTGCACAGGGCTCTCAGCTTCAGAAATGCGCACGTCTTCCTCCGTTGCATCCATTGCTTCCTCAAGAGAAAACATTTCAGGCACAGTAGAGTCATCATCTTCTTCCTCATCTTCTTCCTGATCATCTTCCTTCTTCTTAAACCCCTTCTCTACTTTTTTTGCCGCCAACCAAAACTCCTTATCTTCCTTCTGTACATCACTCATAGCACCACGGGGTGCTAGCACAATGTCATCTGGAGTCACAGAGCGTCTTTCCCTCTCCCTCTCCCTCCTTTCCTCTCTCTCCATTCTTTCAGATTCCTTTCTGATAATCGCCAACCTCCTCCTTCTCTCCTCCTCCTCTCTCCATTCACTCTCTGAGCGTCTAGGCGCTCTCTGCGGACAATCCTTATATATGTGGTCACTACTACCACACACATCACAGGTCTTAGCCATCGGGCAATCACCAGCCATATGCCCCTCCTTCTTGCAGTTTCGGCAACACTGCCCCTTCTGGCAGTCTGCCTGGACATGTCCAAAAGAGAAACATCTCCTGCAAAACAGAGGCTGCCCAGGGTACGTCAGGAAACCCCTATGCCCTGCCACAGAGAAGTTCGCCGGAGGGTGTCTGAACCCACCCACACTGCCAGGATCTCTTCTGAACCTTACACGATACTTGTATCGACAATTAAAGATTCCTAAGCAGTTCACTTGCTTCTCTCCCCTTGAAACAAAGTCACAATACTGTGAGAGGAAGCTGTCCAACAATGCAGGTTCAGTAAAGGGGTTATAGACAGTGATAGTCACCTGCCTTTCCTGAAGACCAAACAGTGGTTCACATTTCACTCCCTTCAAACAGGGATCTCTGGCATGATTCCGGAACCACTCATAGATGTTCAGGCAATAATGCTCTGACATAAAAGTAATGTCGTAGTTACCTTGATTAGGGAACTCATTGATACTAAAGATGTTTTCTCTCTTTCCTCCAGCCTTTTCCTCAATAAGGTCACGAACAATAAAGACCACGCTGTTCCTTGCCCGGATAGATGGCTCCAACGTCACTCGGATGGTGTTCCTCACATAACTCATCTTCAAAGCTGTCGGTACAAACGACCACAGAAAAAAACAGAATTCTCTGCAAAAGGGTCTGGATTGCTCCAGAAAACCTCACTCCAGACAGCTGTTTCGGGGTTTTTGCCCCTCATCAGTGTGGAGTAGGAAGCTGGCTATTAGGAGCAGTGCCTTGTAAAAGGACTAAAAACATAAGGATGAATGACCTCGGGGAGATCAAAACATCCCACACCGCGGAGACACCATCACGTGTGGAAAGGGATCTCCTCAACCGAGAATATGCACTTCTCGGGTTTGACATATAATTTTTTGTTTCTGAGTATATGGAAGACCTGTCTGACATGTACCTAGTGTGACTGAAGGTCAGGTGAATAAATTTGTATGCCATCCAGGTAGATAACCATGAATCTGCCTACCCGTTCACTAAAAATTTCATTTATAAAGTCTCGAAAGATGGCGGTAATGTTTGTCAACCCATAAGGTATAACTAGATTCTCATAGTGTCCTGCTGTGAATTCCGCTCTTGGGCTCCCTCCGGTGGTTGTAAGTGGCACTTTTGTGAGTTCTGCTCTTGGGCTCCCTCTTGTGGTTTCAAGTGGTATGGCTGCTCCTTGGATTTAGCTGTCAGCAGCTGCTTGCACTGATTGTCTTTTCTGCTTGGCTATTTATGCCTGGCTCTTTTTCTTCAGCCAGTGCCACTTGTAAATGGTTCCTGGTTGGATTCACATCTCTTTGGATTTCCCTGATATCCTGACCAGTTCAGCAAAGCTAAGTTCTTGCTTGCTCTTTTCTGTCCACAGATTGTGGACTTATCCATTCTGTGCTTTCTATGTTTGTCCAGGTTATCAGTATGAATTAACTCTGTGTTGCTGGAAGCTCTGGGAAGCAGATTTACCCTCCACACCTTTAGTCAGGTGTGGAGATTTTTGTAAAATCTGCGTGAATTTTTGTAGTGTTTTATACTGACCGCACAGTATTCCATCCCGTCCTATCTATCTAGCTAGACTGGCCTCCTGTGCTCATCCTGGTATCATTCTGTGTATGTATTTTCCCTCTCCACTCACAGTCATTATTTGTGGGGGGCTAATCTATCCTTTGGGGATTTTCTCTGAGGCAAGATAGTTTTCCTGCTTCTATCTTTAGGGGTAGTTAGCTCTTAGGCTGTGACGAGGTGCCTAGGGAGAGTTGGGAGCATCCCACGGCTACTTCTAGTGTTGTCTTGAGCTTAGGGACTGCGTTCAGTACAGATACCACTTCCTTCAGAGCTCGTTCCATTTTGCTTCTAAACCACCAGATCATAACAGTGTCCCTCATAATATTTAATGCGGTTGAGATTATACACCCCCTGAGGTCCATCTTAGAGAACTATTTTGCCCCTACAATTTGATTAAAGATGTCTGGAATGATAGGGAGCAGATAAGGATCACGGACAATGATCGTATTGAGTTCACGGATATCCAGGCAAGGGTGTAACCACCCAACTTTATTCTTTACAAAAAACAACCATAGCCAGGATTTCCATTTTGTAGTTCCTCATGGCCTGTCTTTTTTGCCACAGACATTAATTATAGAGTCTGCTCTTGGGTAGCTTGGCACCAGGAATGAGATTAATGGTGCAATTATAAGGACGATGGGGAAGAAGTTCTTGGCACCTCTGCTCTGAGAACACATCCCCAAAGTAAGACAGGTAACTAGGCACAGATTGGATATTCACCCTAACCAACTGGGTACCCAAGCATTGTCCTTGACAATACACACTCCATTTTACTACTTCTTGAGACTGCCAATCTACTACAGGGTGTGCAGAGTGAGCCAAGGAAATACCTTTACCACAGAAGAGGGCAGACCCTTTAGCACATAACAATATAACACCTTAGTGTGCATGGTACCCACCTGAAGCTATAAGTCTCTGACGACTTGAATAAATTGCACCTATATCAAGGGGTCAATAGCGATTATGGGTATAGGTCAGCACAGAGAATATGGGATGAGGCCTTTGACCTGGAAGAACCTAGAATCGATCAAATTAAATCCTGCCCCACTGTCCAGAAGTGCAGACACATCAACCTTAATTCTCACCACATGGAATGTGGCTGGTAGAAAAAAGTGTGACTACCCACAGATCTGATGAGTACACCTGGGTTGCTATCCTCCCTGCAACCCGGGCCATCTAGTTTTCTGCCGGTTGCTTACTATGTGGTTGAGAAAGACACGTGCCCATGAAATGGCCCTTTTTGCAACAAAAGAAACACACTCCCCCTTACTCTGGACAATAGACAGTTTACCAGAGTGAGATGCGCACCACCTGCATGGGTTCCACAGTAGGCTCAGTGCTAACTTTCCTTAACCCTGGACTTCCTGCACACAGATGTCTCTGGCAAAGATGGTGATCAACCTGGATTGCCCAGAGATATGGCTGCCTGAAGGGAGTCAGGAGTCTCATACAGAGCTAAGACATCCTTCATGCTTACTGTAAGCCCCTCACAGAACTGACTACAGAGTGCTGGGCCATTCCACTTGGTATCCGTGGCCCACCTCTGGAACTCAGAGCAACATATGCCCTTGAAATGGGTGTTACAATAAGAAAATGACCCTAAGCACACCAGTAAACAAGCAAAATCATGTCTCCAGTCCAACAAACTTGAGGTTATGGAGTGGCCAATCCCCGAATCTTAAACACTTATAGGGTTACATTAGAAATTCTGTTTCTGAGGCAAAGCCAACAAATTACAAAAATTGTGGGATGTAGTCATAGCATCCTGGGCATGAATAACAGTTGACAGGTGCCAGAAGTTAGTTGACTCTATGCAACATAGATGTGAAGCAGTTCTTAAAAAACAGGCTATACAACTAAATATTAGGTTAGTGATTCACAGGAATGCTAAATCCAAAAGAAGTACATATTGTGAGTTTGTAAAGGCAAATGCAGACACTGCTTTTTTTCAGTACAGCCCAATGTTAATTTTTGTTATTTTCTGTAAAGTGGTTCAAATTATATGCATTTCTATTCATGTTTTGGATTAGAAAACAGTGTGCAATGTTCCCAATGAATGAAAATAAAAACTACTATAAAGATTTGTGATTAATGCTTTTGAACACACTGCTATTATTTTGAACACTACTGTATTGCTATCATTTATGGCTTTCTCTTTTAGATAAATGTTTAGATGTATATGGTTGTTCACATAGTCAAGTACTTATGTGAACAATTCCTAATGATAATTTTGATCATTTTTTTTTCCTTTTTATGTTTAAAATTAAATATGGAAACATTAAAGCATTAATATTAAAGCAGATCAATAAAACACTTGTCCATCATGCAATACATGTATTCCATAAAGACAATTTAATAAAGCTTAATTAGTTTGGCTTTAGGACAAAAGCACATGAATTGTCAGTTAAGGTCAACAAATCAAATTCTGCTAGGCAAATAATAAAGCCGTGGGTGGGGTATTTAGCATTAGTCCAGGATGATAAGCAGTAAATATCTTTTTCTATGAAGATGCATTAAAGGATATTGATGATAGTGAATTCCCAAAAAATTAAAATATGTTCACACATAACTGAAATTAATAATACTTATCACTTAATTATATTTGGTAATGAGGTTTCTCAGCTCTAAAACCACTCCATAATTCATGTTACTTCATGTAACACTTTGACATGATCATCTTTTTAAGGACAATTTATGAAACAAAGTGTGTATAAGCACCTATGAATAAATTAACATATAAAAGTATTTAACATAGTCAGTTGATTGTGATGTGAAAAAATATGCCAATGTTTCATTATTATACTATTTTTTATAACACTATAATGAATTTGAAGGCTATAGAAAGATAATAGTGAAATTAATAATAATAATAATAATATAAATTATATATATCTAGAAATCTTGATATAGCATGTTTTATTTATAATCCATAAGTTATTTTATTAATTTATGTTAACAATCCCCCCAAAATGATTCCCTTGTCTTCGACTTTTACCATGGTTTTTCTTTCATTTATATATTAGATATGACTTTCAAAAAGTTAAAATGTTAAAATGTCAAATGAATGCTAAATACTTATTCATTAAAACTTAGGACACACTAAAACATCTCCCAATATGTTTTTTTGCTTTAAAGGGAAGGTGCCATCAAATTTTTTTTTTCCAGCAATTGAAAAAACGTAAAGAATTAAAGTTCACATTTTCTTAAAAAACATTATCATTTGTTTATAATTTAGTAAAATATGAAAAATAATTTGAAAAGGTTTGGCATTTCCACTTTTAAATACTAGGGGGAGAAGCTGCTGAAATTTGACAAAAACCTAGTGTACAACTAGCTCACATTACTGCACTGCAGTAATTATGGGCGGAGTCTGCTGAAATCTGTGTGATGTCTCCTCTCCTCTCCTTCTGGGTGTTTGCTAAGGGATTAGAGAGGATGATATTCAGGAACCCAGTAAGCAGCCATTTTGTTGGTGACTGCAAAGTTATACTGACGAGTAGACAGTCACTGAGGATGGCAGGCAGCAAGGATTCTGGGAGATATATGGTGGAGGGAGCAGGGTGACAGCAGCGCAGAGTATTTCAGGAGAGCAGTGTGCTGGTCTATGGGGGCCCCCTGTTTGGTGCGTGGAGCAGCAAGGGATTGTACATAGAGCGCTGTCTTTTATACACATGGATGGACCGTCTCCTCAGGAATCCAGGAAACATTTCTGCAGATTAATGGCCTGTTCTGATCCAGACATTGCATGCAAAGATCCCATTCCCCTCCTCAGATCCTGTCTTCCCCATCCTGTCCTGGCGATGTGTGAAATCGAGGCGACAGGCACAGTCCTGGGTGACTCTGGGGGGAAATGTAGCCATATAGTAATGATAAAAATGAGACCCCTCTCTTCAGCTGCCTCACCAGCCCTCCCATGACTGCACCTAACTGGAGGTCATGCTGCCCCCTCTATTATCCCAGACCCGTGTGCAGGTGCTCAGCTAGAACCACCCTAGAATGGGTCCCCTTTTTGAAGATAATACTGCCATAGTGTTCTCACATAATGCCACCATATAGATCACACATAATGCCGCCATATAGATCACACAGTGCCACCATATAGATCACACATAATACCGCCAGTGTTCTCACATAATACCGCCATATAGATCACACATAATGCTGCCTCATGCATCTCACATAATACCGCCATATAGATCACACAATACCACCACATACGTCTCAGATAATACCGCCACATAATACCACCATATAGCTCACGCATAATACCACCACATATGTGTCAGATAATACCGCCACATAATACCACCATATAGATCACACATAATACCACCACATACATCTCAGATAATACTGCCACATAATACCACCATATAGATCACACATAATACCACCACATACGTCCCAGATAATACAGACACATACGTCTCACAGAATACCGCCACATAGAACACACACAATACCACCATATAATTTTCACATTATACCACCACATATCACACATAATCCCACAATCTAGTTCTCATATACCGTCGTATAGCTTTTACATCATTCCACAATACTGATAAAAATAATACCGCCATATAGATGACATATAATACAGCCATAGATCACACATAATGCCATATTACAGCATGACCGCAGCTGCTCCTGTTATTGCACGCACTGAGCTGTGAGTGCAATGGGGAAAGACATGCAGGGGGAGAGGACTGCATTGGAGAGGATTAGATACACAGCTCAGCAGACAGTATCACACAGGATAGGATTATATACACAGCTCAGCAGACAGTATCACACAGGATAGAATTAGATACACAGCTCAGCAGACAGTATCACACAGGATAGGATTAGATACATGGCCGGCAGACAGTATCACACAGGATAGGATTAGATACATGGCTCAGCAGACAGTATCACACAGGATAGGATTAGATACACGGCTCAGCAGTCAGTATCACACAGGAGAGAATTAGATACACAGCCGGCAGCCAGTATAACACAGCAGAGGATTACATACTCGGTTCAGCAGTCAGTTTCACACAGGAGAGAATTAGATGCTCGGCTCAGCACAGTATCACACAGCAGAAGATTACATACATATTTCAGCAGTCAGTATCACACAGTATAGTAATAGATACACCACGGTCTGTTGTCCTTGATCAGTGGCTGCAGTGAGAGGCAGAGCCGGAGCAGCAGAGAGAGACTCTCCACCTCCCCTGTGTTACCTCTGCAGCTTGTGATAAGAGGACATCAGACCGTAGCACTTCTGCCTCTCTAGGGATTCTAGAGATTACAGGCAGCAGAGAAGAGGACAGGGATCGGCCGCTGACAGTGTGAAGGGGAGACAGATGGAGCTGCCCCTCCAACAGCACAGCTCTCAGTCACAGTGGAGCTCACAGGTACACTCCACTGCGGGCTGAAGAAAGATGGCGCCGATTTCCAGGCTCTGCAGTGATGTGGAGACAACCCAGGGGGCATGGCAGATCACAGCAGGGGGCAGCACAATGATAGGTATGGGGTCGGATGCCGACTGCTGACTCCTATGCCCAGGGCTGCCATATATGCAGAGTGTAAGTGTCGTGCAGTTACACTTACACTCCTGCAAAGCAAAATGGCGGCACCAAGTGGCTGCAAAAATAATTAATAAAAAATATATTAAAGTTAAAAAAATTAATTTGTATTAAAAATAATCGTTTATATAAATAATCATTTTTAATACAAAAACAAAATTGCGGCACCTTCCCTTTAATTCAGTAACCAAGCTATGATAATGATGACTATTGTTATTAAGACTAGGGTTGAGCGACTTTTCTTTTTATAGGATCGGGTCAGGTTTCACGAAACCCGACTTTTTCAAAAGTCGGGTCGAGTGAAATCGGCCGATCCTATAGAAAATTCGGGGTCGGGGTCGGCCGAAACACGAAACCCAATGCAGTGTATTGGGTTTCTAATGGTTCCCAGGGTCTGAAGGAGAGGAAACTCTCCTTCAGGCCCTGGGATCCATATTTAAGTGTAAAATAAAGAATCAAAATAAAAAATATTGATATACTTACCCTCAGACGCGCCCTGGTTCTCACCGGCAGCCTTCCTTCCTAAAAATGAGCGCCTGAAGGACCTTTGATGACGTCGCAGCTTGTGATTGGTCGCGTGAGCGGTCACATGGGCGTCACGCGACCAATCACAAGCCGCGACGTCATCTAAGGTCCTTCAGGCACTGATTCTTAGGAAGGAAGGCTGTGGGTTAGAACCAGGGCGCGTCCGAGGGTGAGTATATACCTATTAGGAATATACTCACCCTCGGACGCGCCCTCGGACGCTTCCTTCCTAAGAATTAGCGCCTGAAGGACCTTAGATGACGTCCAGGCTTGTGATTGGTCGCGTGACCGCCCATGTGACCGCTCACGCGACCAATCACAAGCCGCGATGTCATCGAAGGCCCTTCAGGCGCTCATTCTTAGGAGGAAGGCGGCCGGTGAGAACCAGGGCGCGTCCGAGGGTGAGTATATCAATATTTTTTTATTTTTATTCTTTATTTTACACTTAAATATGAATTCCGATACCGATTCCCAATATCATAAACATATCGGAACTCGGTATCGGAATTCCAATTCCAGATCAGAAGATCGCCGACCTCATGGCCGACCCCACGCAGGGGTCGGGTCGGGTTTCATGAAACCCGACTTTGCCAAAAGTCGGCGACTTCTGAATCTGGCCGACCCGTTTCGCTCAACCCTAATTAAGACTATTGACTATTGCTGACTGAAAACCACAATGTTTTTAACGTCTTAGTGACAACCAATTTTGACTTCAATAACTAAGACCCAAATTTTTTTATATCTGTTGTATATACAGTGGGTACGGAAAGTATTCAGACCCCTTTAAATTTTTTACTCTTTGTTTCATTGCAGCCATTTGGTAAAATCAAAAAAGTTCATTTTTTCACATTAATGTACACTCTGCACCCCATCTTGACTGAAAAAAAACAGAAATGTAGAAATGTTTGCAAATTTAATAAAGAAAAACTGAAATATCACATGGTCATAAGTATTCAGACCCTTTGCTCAGTATTGAGTAGAAGCACCCTTTTGAGCTAGTACAGCCATGAGTCTTCTTGGGGTTGATGTAAAAAGTTTTTCACACCTGGATTTAGGGATACTGTGCCATTCTTCCTTGCAGATCCACTCCAGTTCCATTAGGTTGGATGGTGAACATTGGTGTACAGCGATTTTCAGGTGTCTCCAGAGATGCTTAATTGGGTTTAGGTCAAGGATCTTGCTGGGCCACTCAAGTATGGTCACAGAGTTGTTCTGAAGCCACTCCTTTGTTATTTTAACTGTGTGCTTAGGGTCATTTTCTAGTTGAGCCTTCGGCCAAGTCTGAGGTCCAGAGCACAGGATATCTCTGTTCTTGGCCACATTCATATTTCCTTCAATGACAATCAGTCATCCTGTCCCTGCAGCTGAAAAACACCCCTATAGCATGATACTGCCACCACCATGTTTCCCTGTTGGGATTGTTTTGGGCAGGTGATGAGCAGTTTCTCCACACATACCGCTTAGAGTTATCACCAAAAAGGTCTATCTTCATCTCATCAGACCAGAGAATCATATTTCTCACAGTCTGGGAGTCCTTCATGTGTTTTTTTAGCAAACTCTTTGTGGGCTTTCACATGTCTTGCACTGAAGAGAGGCTTCCGTCAGGCCACTCTGCCATAAAGGCCCAACTGATAGAGGGCTGCAGTGATAGTTGACTTTGTGGAACTTTCTCCCATCTCCCTACTGCATCTCTGGAGCTCAGTGACAATGATCTTGGGGTTCTCCTTTACCCCTTTCACCAAGGCTCTTCTCCCACAACTGCTCAGTTTGGCTGGACAGCCAAGTCTAGGAAGACTTCTGGTGATCCCAAACTTCTTCCATTTAAGGATTATGGAGGCCACTGTGCTCTTACGAACCTTGAGTACTGCAGAAATTCTGTTGTAACCTTGGACATATCTGTTCCTTGCCACAATTCTGTCTCTGAGCTCAATGGCCACTTCCTTTGACCTCATGATTCTCATTTGGTCTGACATGCACTGGAAGCTGTGAGGTCCTTTATAGAGAGGTGTATGCCTTTCCAAATCAAGTCCTATCAGTTTAATTAAACACAGCTGGACTCCAATGAAGGAGTAGAACCATCTCAAGGAGGATCACAAGAAAATGGACAGCATGTGACTTAAATATGAGTGTCTAAGCAAAGGGTCTGAATACTTATGACCATATGATATTTCAGTCTTTCTTTTTTTATCAAATTTGCTAAAATTTCTACATTTCTGTTTTTTCCAATCAAGATGGGGTGCAGAGCATACATTAATGTGAAAAAATGAAAATTTTTGAATTTACCAAATGGCTGCAATGAAACAAAGAGTGAAAAATGGAAAGGGGTCTGAATACTTTCCGTATCCACTGTATTTACGTGCCTTGAGAAAGTATACGGCTCCCTGGAACTTTTGAACCTTTTCCCACATATAATGCTTCAAACATTGAGATACCAAATGTAAATTTTTGGCAAAGGATCGACAACAAGTGGAACACAATTGTGAAGTTGAACAAAATTTATTGGTTATTTTAAATTTTTGTGGAAATTCAAAATCTGAAAAGTGAGGCGTGCAATATTATTCGGCCCCTTTACTTTCAGTGCAGCAAACTCACTCCAGAAATTCATTGTGGAACTCTGAAAGATCTAATGTTGTCCTAAATGCCTAATGATGACAAATATAATCCACCCGTGTAATCAAGTCTCCATATAAGGAGATCCTGCTTTGTCATAGTCTCAGGGTTCTGTTTGAAGCACAGAGAGCATCATGAAGACAAAGGAACACAACAGGCAGGTCTGTGAAACTGTTGTGGAGTAGTTTAAAGCCGGATTTGGATGCAAAATAATTTCCAAATCTTTAAACATCCCAAGGAGCACTGTGCAAGCGATCATATTGAAATAGAAGGAGTATCGTACCATTGCAAATCTACCAAGACCTGGCCGTCCCTCTTAATTTTCATCTCAAGCAAGGAGAAGTCTGATCAGAGATGCAGCCAAGAGGCCCATGATCATTCTGGATGAACTGCAGAGATCTACAGCTGAGGCAAGAAGAAAGCCATTTCTCAAAGATATCCATAAAAAGTGTTGTTTAAAGTTTGCAACAAGCCACCTGGGGGAGACACCAAACATGTGGAAGAAGATGCTCTGGTCAGATGAAACCAAAATCGAACTTTTTGGCAACAATGCCAAACGATATGTTTGGCGTAAAGGCAACACAGCTCATCATCCTGAACACACCATCCCCATTGTCAAACATGGTGGTGGCAGCATCATGGTTTGGGCCTTCTTTTCTTCAACAGGGACAGGGAAGATGGTTAACCCCTTCCCGACCTATGACGCCACTTAGGCGTCATGAAAGTCGGTGCCATTCCGACCCATGACGCCTATGCGGCGTCATGGAAAGATCGCGTCCCTGCAGATCGGGTGAAAGGGTTAACTCCCATTTCACCCGATCTGCAGGGACAGGGGGAGTGGCAGTTTAGCCCAGGGGGGGTGGCTTCACCCCCTCGTGGCTACGATCGCTCTGATTGGCTGTTGAAAGTGAAACTGCCAATCAGAGCGATTTGTAATATTTCACCTATTATAACGGGTGAAATATTACAATCCAGCCATGGCCGATGCTGAAATATCATCGGCCATGGCTGGAAATACTAGTGTGCCCCCACCCCACCCCACCGATCGCCCCCCCAGCCCTCCGATCTGGCCGGTACACTGCTCCGGCTCCCCTCCGTCCAGTGCTCCGCTCCCCCCCGTGCTCTTGTCCGCTCCCCCCGTGCTCCAATCACCCCCCCGTGCTCCAATCACCCTCCCTGCACTCCGATCCACCCCCCCGGTGCTCCGTTCCACCCCCCCGTGCTCCATTCCAGCCCCCCCGTGCTCCGTTCCACGCCCCCCGTGCTCCGTTCCACCCCTCCCGCACTCCGATTCCCCCCCCGTGCTCCGATCCCCCCCCCCCGTGGTCCCCCCCACCCCATCATACTTACCGATCCAGCCGGGGTCCCGTCCGTCTTCTCCCTGGGCGCCGCCATCTTCCAAAATGGCGGGCGCATGCGCAGTGCGCCCGCCGAATCTGCCGGCCGGCAGATTCGTTCCAAAGTGCATTTTGATCACTGAGATAGATTATATCTCAGTGATCAAAATAAAAAAAATAATAAATGACCCCCCCCCTTTGTCACCCCCATAGGTAGGGACAATAAAAAAATAAAGAAATTTTTTTTTTCCCACTAATGTTAGAATAGGGTTAGGGTTAGGGTTAGGGTTAGGGGTAGGGTTAGGGGTAGGGTTAGGGTTAGGGCTAGGGGTAGGGGTAGGGGTAGGGTTAGGGGTAGGGTTAGGGTTAGGGTTAGGGCTAGGGGTAGGGTTAGGGCTAGGGTTAGGGTTTCGGTATGTGCACACGTATTCTGGTCCTCTGCGGATTTTTCCGCTGCGGATTTGATAAATCCGCAGTGCTAAACCGCTGCGGATTTATGGCGGATTTACCGCGTTTTTTTCTGCGCATTTCACTGCGGTTTTACAACTGCGATTTTCTATTGGAGCAGTTGTAAAACCGCTGCGGAATCCGCACAAAGAAGTGACATGCTGCGGAATGTAAACCGCTGCGTTTCCGTGCAGTTTTTCCGCAGCATGGGCACAGCGATTTTTGTTTCCCGTAGGTTTACATTGAACTGTAAACTCATGGGAAACTGCTGCGGATCCGCAGCGTTTTCCGCAGCGTGTGCACATACCTTTAGAATTAGGCTATGTGCACACGGTGCGGATTTGGCTGCGGATCCGCAGCAGTGTTCAATCAGGTTTACAGTACCATGTAAACATATGAAAAACCAAATCCGCTGTGCCCATGGTGCGGAAAATACCGCGCGGAAACGCTGCGTTGTATTTTCCGCAGCATGTCAATTCTTTGTGCGGATTCCGCAGCGTTTTACACCTGTTCCTCAATAGGAATCCGCAGGTGAAATCCGCACAAAAAACACTGGAAATCCGCGGAAAATCCGCAGGTAAAACGCAGTGCCTTTTACCCGCGGATTTTTCAAAAATGGTGCGAAAATATCTCACACGAATCCGCAACGTGGGCACATTGCCTTAGGGTTAGGGTTGGAATTAGGGTTGTGGTTATGGTTAGGGGTGTGTTGGGGTTAGGGTTGTGGTTAGGGGTGTGTTGCGGTTAGGGTTGTGTTTAGGGTTATGGCTACAGTTGGGATTAGGGCTAGGGGTGTGTTGGGGTTAGTGTTGGAGGTAGAATTGAGGGGTTACCACTGTTTAGGCACATCAGGGGTCTCCAAACGCAACATGGCGCCACCATTGATTCCAGCCAATCTCGTATTCAAAAAGTCAAATGGTGCTCCCTCACTTCCGAGCCCCGACGTGTGCCCAAACAGTGGTTTACCCCCACATATGGGGTACCAGCATACTCAGGACAAACTGCGCAACAATTACTGGGGTCCAATTTCTCCTGTTACCCTTGTGAATCAAAAAAAATGCTTGCTAAAACATAATTTTTGAGGAAAGAAAAATGATTTTTTATTTTCACGGCTCTGCGTTGTAAACGTCTGTGAAGCACTTGGGGGTTCAAAGTGCTCACCACATATCTAGATAAGTTCCTTGGGGGGTCTAATTTCTAAAATGGGGTCACTTGTGGGGGTTTCTACTGTTTAGGCACACCAGGGGCTCTGCAAACGCAACGTGACACCCGCAGACCATTCCATCAAAGTCTGCATTTCAAAAGTCACTACTTCCCTTCTGAGCCCCGACGTGTGCCCAAACAGTGGTTTACCCCCACTCATGGGGTATCAGCGTACTCAGGAGAAACTGGACAACAACTTTTGGGGTCCAATTTCTCCTGTAACCCTTGGGAAAATAAAAAATTCTGGGCTAAATAATTATTTTTGAGGAAAGAAAACGTATTTATTATTTTCACGGCTCTGCATTATAAACTTCTATGAAGCACTTGGGGGTTCAAAGTGCTCACCACACACCTAGATAAGTTCCTTTCGGGGTCTAGTTTCCAAAATGGGGTCACTTGTGGGGGGTTTCTACTGTTTAGGCACATCAGGGGCTCTGCAAGCGCAACGTGACGCCCGCAGAGCATTCCATCAAAGTCTGCATTTCAAAACGTCAGTACTTCAATTCCAAGCCCCGGCATGTGCCCAAACAGTAGTTTACCCCCACATATGGGGTATCACCGTACTCAGGAGAAACTGGACAACAAATATTGGGGTCAAATTTCTCCTGTTACCCTTGGGAAAATTAAAAAATTCTGGGCTAAATAATTATTTTTGAGGAAAGAAAACGTATTTATTATTTTCACGGCTCTGCATTATAAACTTCTATGAAGCGCTTGGGGGTTCAAAGTGCTCACCACACATCTAGATAAGGTCCTTTCGGGGTCTAGTTTCCAAAATGCAGTCACTTGTGGGGGGTTTCTACTGTTAAGCCACATCAGGGACTCTGCAAACGCAACGTGACGCCCGCAGAGCATTCCATCAAAGTCTGCATTTCAAAACGTCACTACTTCACTTCCGAGCCTCGGCATGTGCCCAAACAGTGGTTTACCCCCACATATGGGGTATCAGCGTACTCAGGAGAAACTGGACAACAACTTTTGGGGTCCAATTTCTTCTGTAACCCTTGGGAAAATAAAAAATTCTGGGCTAAATAATTATTTTTGAGGAAAGAAAACGTATTTATTATTTTCACGGCTCTGCATTATAAACTTCTATGAAGCACTTGGGGGTTCAAAGTGCTCACCACACATCTAGATAAGTTCCTTTGGGGGTCTAGTTTCCAAAATGGGGTCACTTGTGGGGGGTTTCTACTGTTAAGCCACATCAGGGGCTCTGCAAACGCAACGTGACGCCCACAGAGCATTCCATCAAAGTCTGCATTTCAAAACGTCACTACTTCACTTCCGAGCCCCGGCATGTGCCCAAACAGTGATTTACCCCCACATATGGGGTATCATCGTACTCAGGAGAAACTGGACAACAAGTTTGGGGTTAAATTTCTCCTGTTACCCTTGGGAAAATAAAAAATTGCAGGCTAAAAGATCATTTTTGAGAAAATAATTTTTTTTTTTTTCATGGCTCTGCGTTATAAACTTCTGTGAAGCACTTGGGGGTTCAAAGTCCTCACCACACATCTAGATTAGTTCCTTTGGGGGTCTAGTTTCCAAAATGGTGTCATTTCTGGGGGATCTCCAATGTTTAGGCACACAGGGGCTCTCCAAACGTGACATGGTGTCCGCTAATGATTGGAGCTAATTTTCCATTTAAAAAGCCAAATAGCGTGCCATCCCTTCCGAGCCCTGCCGTGCGCCCAAACAGTGGTTTATCCCCACATATGGGGTATCTGCGTACTCAGGACAAACAGGACAACAATATTTGGGGTCCAATTTCTCCTATTATCCTTGGCAAAATAGGAAATTCCAGGCTAAAAAATCATTTTTGAGGAAAGAAAAATTATTTTTTATTTTCATGGCTCTGCGTTATAAACTTCTGTGAAGCACCTGGGGGTTTAAAGTTCTCAATATGCATCTAGATAAGTTCCTTGGGGGGTCTAGTTTCCAAAATGGGGTCACTTGTGGGGGAGCTCCAATGTTTAGGCACACAGGGGCTCTCCAAACGCGACATGGTGTCCGCTAACAATTGGAGCTAATTTTCCATTCAAAAAGTAAAATGGCGCGCCTTCCCTTCCGAGCCCTGCCGAGTGCCCAAACAGTGGTTTACCCCCACATATGAGGTATCGACGTACTCGGGAGAAATTGCCCAACAAATTTTATGATCCATTTTATCCTACTGCCCATGTGAAAATGAAAAAATTGAGGCGAAAAGAATTTTTTTGTGAAAAAAAAGTACTTTTTCATTTTTACAGATCAATTTGTGAAGCACCTGAGGGTTTAAAGTGCTCACTAGGCATCTAAATAAGTTCCTTGGGGGGTCTAGTTTCCAAAATGGGGTCACTTGTGGGGGAGCGCCAATGTTTAGGCACACAGGAGCTCTCCAAACGCGACATGGTGTCCGCTAACGATGGAAATAATTTTTTATTCAAAAAGTCAAATGGCGCTCCTTCCCTTCCGAGCCTTACCATGTGCCCAAACAGTGGTTTACCCCCACATGTGAGGTATTGGTGTACTCAGGAGAAATTTCCCAACACATTTTAGGATCCATTTTATCCTGTTGCCCATGTGAAAATGAAAAAATTGAGGCTAAAAGAGTTTTTTTGTGAAAAAAAAGTACTTTTTCATTTTTACGGATTAATTTGTGAAGCACCTGGGGGTTCAAAGTGCTCACTATGCATCTAGATAAGTTCCTTGGGGCGTCTAGTTTCCAAAATGGGGTCACTTGTGGGGGAGCTCCAATTTTTAGGCACACGGGGGCTCTCCAAACGTGACATGGTGTCCGCTAAAGAGTGGAGCCAATTTTTGATTCAAAAAGTCAAATGGAGCTCCTTCCCTTCCAAGCCCTGCCGTGCGCCCAAACAGTGGTTTACCCCCACATATGAGGTATCAGCGTACTCAGGACAAATTGGACAACAACTTTCGTGGTTCAGTTTCTCCTTTTACCATTGGGAAAATAAAAAAATTGTTGCTAAAAGATAATTTTTGTGACTAAAAAGTTAAATGTTCATTTTTTCCTTCCATGTTGCTTCTGCTGCTGTGAAGCACCTGAAGGGTTAATAAACTTCTTGAATGTGGTTTTGAGTACCTTGAGGGGTGCAGTTTTTAGAATGGTGTCACTTTTGGGTATTTTCAGCCATATAGACCCCTCAAACTGACTTCAAATGTGAGGTGGTCCCTAAAAAAAATGGTTTTGTAAATTTCGTTGTAAAAATGACAAATCGCTGGTCAAATTTTAACCCTTATAACTTCCTAACAAAAAAAAATTTTGTTTCCAAAATTGTGCTGATGTAAAGTAAACATGTGAGAAATGTTATTTATTAACTATTTTGTGTCACATATCTCTCTGGTTTAACAGAATAAAAATTCAAAATGTGAAAATTGCGAAATTTTCAAAATTTTCGCCAAATTTCCGTTTTTATCACAAATAAACGCAGAATTTATTGACCTAAATTTACCACTAACATGAAGCCCAATATGTCACGAAAAAACAATCTCAGAACCGCTAGGATCCGTTGAAGCGTTCCTGAGTTATTACCTCATAAAGGGACACTGGTCAGAATTGCAAAAAACGGCAAGGTCTTTAAGGTCAAAATAGGCTGGGTCATGAAGGGGTTAAAATTGATGGGAAGATGGATGGAGCCACATACAGGACCATTCTTGAAGAAAACCTGTTGGAGTCTGCAAAAGACCTGAGACTGGGATGGAGATTTGTTTTCCAACAAGACAATGATCCCAAACATTAAGCAAAATCTACAATGGAATGGTTCACAAATAAACATATCCAGGTGTAAGAATGGCCAAGTCAAAGTCCAGACCTCAATCCAATCAAGAATCTGTGGAAAGAGCTGAAAACTGCTGTTCACAAACAATATCCATCAAACCTCACTGAGCTCGAGCTGTTTGAGAGAATTTCAGTCTCTCGATGTACAAAACTGATAGACATACCCCAAGTGACTTGCCGCTGTAATCACAGCAAAAGGTGGTGCAACAAAGCATTAAATTAAAGGGGTCGAATAATATTGCACAACCTACTTTTCAGTTTTTGATTTTCCACAAAAATTTGAAATAACCAATAAATTTCGTTCAACTTCACAATTGTGTTCCACATGTTGTTGATTCTTCACCAAAAATTTACATTTGGTATCTTTATGTTTGAAGCATCATATGCGGGAAAAGGTTGAATAGTTCCAGGGAGCCGAATAATTTCGATATATATATATATATACATATATATCACTTTGTGACAATAACTCAGGAATGCTCCAAGAGCTCTCAGTGATTCAGTTTTTTTTTCTCTGTAACCAAATACTCATACAACACAAACCAGTTAATAAACATAATTTCCTTTATATCTCTTTCCTACCTTACACATATTCATATGTCACTGTGACCATACACTTATTGACCTGGGATGTATAGATTCATCCACACGATATTTACACCCACAGACGCTGTGCACATGCGATTGCTGCTGGGTGTCAACTGATTCTGCCAGCTGACACCCGGCACTTTGTGTCGGGAGTGGTTATGCACAGCTCCCAGTGCTCTAACCCCTTAAATGCTGCAATTGAACTTGATAATAACCTCAGAAAAAAAGAGCTTAACCCTGCTGTTCTATTCGTTTCCACTATACACTTGTACTGCTCCGGTCATTTTTGACCGGACCTATTAAAATGCTGTTTTAGCTACTTAAATTTTTTTTTTGAATACCTGTTGCATTGTTATACTGTATGTGAGCATGGTTGGTCATTATAAAAAAATACGTAAAAAAATCTATTTTTTTATTTATTTTGTGTTTATAAAAGTTACAAGGGCTTATTGAATTCTGCACATAAATTACAAATTTGAGCTTAACTAACTAACTAAAACAACTACTACTACTACTGTTATAACAACTTTAACTAACTATAACTATAACTAAAATTAACTATAGTATAAAATTTAACTGCGTGCAATCATTTTGAAAAAAAAATAGTAAAAATAATAAAAAAATTAAAAAAAATTTAAAAAAATCAGTTTTTTTCAGAAAATCTTCACATAATTCTATCGTTTACATTCAGCACAACAATAATACACATGTCTGCCTAGTCCATTATCATGTCCGGCTTTCTATCTTCTTGATTGCTTATTGCATCATCATTGTGCATTGTGCTCATAAGTATCACTTGTTTTTTTTTTTGGAACATAAGAAACCACTGTTGTGTCTTGAGTGAAATAAAACATGGAACTATGTACACCTCTTTTGCTGAGAATACCTTGTGGAAACTCATGCTTGTTTGCACAGAACTGTACTGAAAGCCAATATGTTTTTTTTTTTACATTTGTACTGTTCCAGGTCAAAAATGACTGAAAAGCATTTTAGCTAATTTTATGGTTTGCATGTGTACATCTGCACCTAAAGCAACTGTTTACTTCATAAAAATAGTAGATGCAATAAGTAGTCTCAAAAGAAATTATAACTCATTTGTTTTACTCCAAAAATGGCTGAAATTAGCTAAAATGCTATTCGGTCATTTTTGACCGGGAATAGTACAAGTGTAAAAAAAAATGTGGCGCAAAAACTAAACAAAAAAAAACAAAAAAACAAGCGCCCTTAGAAAGAACCCCTCAAATTAGGAAAATAGAAGTAACCACAAGTTTCAGAACCGCATAATGAATTTTTTTAAAAATATCAAAGTTCAAAAACGGTCATTTTTGACCAAACAGTACAGCAGGGTTTTAAGTATAAAGAGTAAAATAATTTTTATGAATCTTTTTTATTCTTCATGGACTAAAAAATATTGGGAACAAATACCAATGCCAAAACAGAAGCCACATCCGATAACAGTTTAGGGAGACCTTAATTCATCTTTAGCTCATAAGTAAAATCCTAATAGGCATAGGAATATATTGAATGCTAAAAAGCTAAAAAATGCAAATAAATAGTGCATACAATATAACCCTATTATTATTATTATTATTATTATTATTATTTATTTATATAGCACCATTGATTCCATGGTGCTGTACATGAGAAGGGGTTACATACAAGTTACAAATATCACATACAGTAAACAAACTAACAATGACGGACTGATACACAGGGGCGAGGACCCTGCCCTTGCGGGCTTACATTCTACAGGATTATGGGGAAGGAGACAGTAGGTTAAGGGTTGCAGGAGCTATAAAGTGCTTCTTTCAAAAGAGATAAAGCTGATCATGCATATCAGATACAAACGTTATTGAATATATTGGATGCAATAGAGTGCTTTACAAAGCTGCTGCTGAAATGCATGCAAACATAATTGTGCATTCAATATGATACAAAGAGCTGTGACATTCATATGCACATTCATATGTGACATACATAGTAAAATAAAGGAACTTACATATAAGTACAAGGTCTGAAGTACGTACTCCCACCACCCCAAGGCACGTTTCGTGATAGTCACTTCCTTATGTTTGCATGCACATATGAGTTGAAAACACTGATGGCACCTTTAGGGCTCTTTCACAAGTTCTGACATTTCCAGTACCAGAGATATCAGTGTCTGTGAGTGTAATACTTGTGACATGCCACATTAGTACTCCACAATACCACACATACCAGTGCCTGGGAAGCAGTGGTACTATTTGAGCTGCTTCCTGGTGCTGGGTGCTGAAGACAGCTCTCATCATTCTCCCCTGCTTATGATGTGATCAGCGTGAGCATGGAACAATGTTGAGTTGTATACAACTGATAACAACAAGAGCAGGCAGGGGCTGATGGGAGTATTCACCTGTGCTATAAATAAATAAATAAAAATAAATAAACTACGAGTTTTCCCTTGTATTTTAGATAACCAGGTAGACAAAAATGACAGCTGCAAACTTCAGCTGTCAGCTTTAGCATGGTTAGTTATCAAGAATACAGGGATCCCACACTGTATTTTTAATTATTTAAATCAATGATTTTAAAAACTGGTTTGGAGTATACCCCATTTTTGGCAACCAGCCTTGCTAAAGCTGACAGCTGTGGGCTGGTATTTTCAGGCTGGTAAGGTGCCAAGGATATTGGATCCCTCCAGCCTACAAAATAGCAGCCTGCAGCCACCCAGAAAAGTCACATCTATTAGATGCGCCAATTCTGGTCCTTTGACCTGCTGTTTACACATGCCCTGTGGTAGTGGCAAGTGGGTTAATATTTGTGGGGGTTATGTCATCTTTGAACTGTCTGGTGACATCAAGCCCATGGATTAGTAATGGAAAGGTGTTATCATTTGAATATAACTCTCATCATTCTCGACCTACTAGCGTACACCACAAGCAGGAAAGAATAATATGAGTGGTTGTTGATTGGCTCCAAAAAGTTGATCAGCTTTATTATGTAGAGGAAATTGGAGCTTTCACAAACTTCTCAAGAGACAGGTTTGGGTAAAATCGGAGCCATGGGTTCAGTATAGAGAATAGATGACTACTTAAGGATGATGAGTCAGCAGTCTCACACAGCGACTGAATGAAGATCTGGTGTCCACCCTAAAAACTTACAAGCTTTCATGAGAGATTAATGCTTGTTACATTGGTCTCATGGAGCTGTATGGCACTAACTGTCAATACCACTATCCATTCTTACATGAAGGACTCCCCTACCTCTCCCCTACCTCCTCTCCTTCATCTGATTTTCCCCACCCTACTTTCTCTATCTGTCTCTCTCTATCAATGTTATAATTTAAGATCTATAGGTGTGTACACATTGGGTTAGACTCATTCCTTATAAAACAGTAGGAAAATGAAGACAAACTGTTGTGGAATGAAAGATTGTTACTTCTACTATGATTAATCTTAGCATGTGCTATGTGATGACCTAATGAAATAACTTTTACCAACATTCTATTGAAAAAGCACACACACACCCTGTTATGTAATTTTACATTATTGTTTATTTGTGTTATATAACTAAATAAAAAGATGTTTAAAAGAAAAGAATGATATGAGTGGTCTTCAACACCTGGTGCCGGGGAACAGAGCAAACTGTACAGCTGCCTCCCAAGTGCTGAAATGTGTCACACTGATGGCATCCATGTGTCATCAGTGTGCACATGTGCGGGATGTTTTGGGCCCGTGCTTCTGTTAAGAAATGGACATGTCAGAGTATTTTGCTCATGGACAGTCGGTCCATGGAAGCACACTGACATGTGCACAGACCCATTTACTTAAATGGGTGTACGTGTGTAAGTGTCTATGGTATGTGAGAAAACTATCACCACACATACCGGACACACTGACGTGTGAAAGAGCCCTTAGAGTATGTGCCCATGGTCAGGAGCTGCTGCGGGTTTGATGCTGCCTATTTACGCAGCATCAAACCCACAGCACCCAACTGTTACAGCATAGTAGGTGGGATTTCAAGAAATCCCTTGTCCAGTGTGCGTCCACAGACACCTGCAGATCCCCCGAGGAGGCTAACATGCAGCATGTCGATTTCTCTTACTGAGATGCCAAGAGAAATTACATCAATAAAATTATATTGAATGAAGTAAATCCGCATGGTTCAGTAAACACACTGTGTTCAATAGTTGGCAGCGCTTTGGACAGAGAGAACATGCGCTGAACACCTAAAGTGCTGCTGTTTCCAGATCGTGGGCATCTGGCCTTAGGTGAATTCCTTGAACATTGCACTTTACAAAATTGGTCCACGTGTATTTATTTAATTTTTGCACATTTGACACTCCAGGCACTCAAAATACACAATATATTTCAATCAAAATTGGTATTCCAAAAGCAAAATAGTGCACTTATTCTTCAAAGCCCTGCTGTGTGCCTCCAAACTGCTTTACAACCTCATATGGGGAATCATCACATTACGCAGCAACTGCATTACAAATTGGAGTGTTTATTTTTTCCTATCACCTCTTGTGAAAATGAAAAATTTACGGCTAACTTAACATTAAACTAAAATTTTACATTAGCTTCAAATATTTAATTATTAAAAAGAATAGCAAGAGAAAATGAACCTTGCTATAAGTTGGTATACGTACAATGTGTTAGCACACATTTACATTTGGCATTTCACAGATAATGCTCATTTTGTTTTTTATGGGTTTTGTCTTTGAAACAGCCATAGTGTGAAAGTGCTTTCACACATTGTATCGAAACCAACTTATGCTCCAGCTCATTTCTTTGGTTTGCTGTATTTTCTGTGCAAATAGGAGCATGGTTCCCATTTTGAGCTAGAAAAATATTTAGAATTGAGAGTCCTCAGTGGTTGATACCTTTTAATGGCTAACTGAAAAGATGGTAACAAATTGCAAGCTTTCGAGACTACACAGGTCTCTTCATCAGGCAAAGACTACAACAAATTCTGAAGAATCACATCATTTTGAGCTAAGCATTTCATCTATATAACTTCCCATAGGAAAGTGTCTAAACAGTACTGGTCCTGTCCTGCTCTGCCTTTATTTTCATTAAGGTCAGCTGACACAAGGTAAGGTTTTAATACAATAGACAGGATAAGACCGTCCTGATTGGGCATACCTTGCTGGGTGACTTTTGTTATTTTTTTTAGCAAAATAGTGTTAACTAAGTACCCAATTTCATTTACAAGTACTATTACTATTTACTTATTTACTTACTACAGGATATATGCTCATTTTATATTTTTCTTGGGTTTTGTCTGTGAGATGGCCATAGTATAACAAACTATGCTCTGGCTAATTTTTGGGGTTTTACTGTAGCTTTTTGTACTTTGCACAAACGGGCTTAGTCCCTTTTTTGAGCTAGGCATTTCACCTATATGTCTTACCATGGGCAGGTGTCTGAACAGTCTATGACTCTGCATGTATGCTCTGTCTCATTTCTTTTGCTTTGCTATACAGTATGAGAAGACAACTTCTCTGTTGCTGTGGTACCCTGTAATGTTAGGAATGCACACAATTGTGGAAAACCACACTTTTGCATGCTAAAAAGATGCCAAGTAATATGGAAACTGTGGGAACAAAGATCATAGGAAGTCCAAAGTGTCTCTAATTTCCTTATTTCACGGAATGCTTCCATCGGTTTTCATTTGAATCATACTTTTAAAGGATTTAGATGGAAATATGTATGTACTATGTGTGTTAAGTATAGAGCACAGGATTTTGTGGACTGAGCCTTGGGCTACTTTCACACATCAGGTTTTTGCCATCAGGCACACTATGGCGAATGTTGAAAAAAACTGATCCGTTTTTTCTCATAGAGTTGTATTAGCACTGGATTGCAATGGATGGCCTAACGTTTCATCCGTTTTTTGCTGGATCCGTTCAAAATTCGTTTTCCAGCAGCCGGAGAAAACGTACAGAGAAAGATTTTTTCTGTCCGGCAAAAAAACGCACAGCGATGGTTCTGGCGATAAACGGATGAAACGTGAGGTGAAACAATAATAATAATCTTTATTTATATAGCGCCAACATATTCCGCAGCGCTTTACAGTTTAACAGTTTCAAACACAAAAGTCATAAGTAACAACGTTAACAACAATACAATAATTAAAGCGAAATAAGACGACCCTGCTCGTGAGAGCTTACACTGTACATGAGTGAATCCGGCTACCGTTTCCGATTTTGTACACTGAGCATGTCCCGAAGCTGCATTTTCCATTCTGGAGTTCTCTCTCTCTCTCCTCCCCGGAACAGGAAGTCCAAATTTTATCCCCGGATTAAAAAAAAAACGGATCAGCAAAAAAAAATTCTTGCATCAGTTTTTCAAAATTTTTTCCGGATCCGTTCTTTCAAAAATTCGCCGGATTATGCCTGACTGTAAAAAACTGATGTAAGAAAGTAGCCTTAAACTAATATATATATATATATATATATATATATATATATATATATATATATATATATATATATATATATATATATGTATGTATATATATACAGTCATGGTCAAAAGTATTGACACCCCTGCAATTCTGTCAGATAATACTCATTTTCTTCCTGAAAATGATTGCAAACACAAATTATTTGGTATTATTATCTTCATTTAATTTGTCTTAAATGAAAAAAACACAAAAGAGAATGAAGCAAAAAGCAAAACATTGATCATTTCACATAAAACTCCAAAAATGGGCCAAACAAAAGTATTGGCACCCTCAGCCTAATACTTGGTTGCACAACCTTTAGCCAAAATAACTGCGACCAACCGCTTCCGGTAATCATCAATGAGTTTCTTACAATGCTCTGCTGGAATTTTAGACCATTCTTCTTTGGCAAACTGCTCCAGGTCCCTGATATTTGAAGGGTGCCTTCTCCAAACTGCCAGTTTTAGATCTCTCCACAGGTGTTCTATGGGATTCAGGTCTGGACTCATTGCTGGCCACCTTAGAAGTCTCCAGTGCTTTCTCTCAAACCATTTTCTAGTGCTTTTTGAAGTGTGTTTTGGGTCATTGTCCTGCTGGAAGACCCATGACCTCTGAGGGAGACCCAGCTTTCTCACACCGGGCCCTACATTATGCTGCATTATGCTGCGGTCAAGCAGTCCAGTGCCAGAGGCAGCAAAGCAACCCCAAAACATCAGGGAACCTCCGCCATGTTTGACTGTAGGGACCATGTTCTTTTCTTTGAATGCCTCTTTTTTTCTCCTGTAAACTCTATGTTGATGCATTTGCCCAAAAAGCTCTACTTTTGTCTCATCTGACCAGAGAACATTCTTCCAAAACGTTTTAGGCTTTTTTAGGTAAGTTTTGGCAAACTCCAGCCTGGGTTTTTTATGTCTCGGGGTAAGAAGTGGGGTCTTCCTGGGTCTCCTACCATACAGTCCCTTTTCATTCAGATGCCGACGGATAGTACGGGTTGACACTGTTGTACCCTCGGACTGCAAGGCAGCTTGAACTTGTTTGGATGTTAGTCGAGGTTCTTTATCCAACATCCGCACAATCTTGCGTTGAAATCTCTTGTTAATTTTTCTTTTCCGTTCACATCTAGGGAGGTTAGCCACAGTGCCATGGGCTTTAAACTTCTTGATGACACTGCGCACGGTAGACACAAGAACATTCAGGTCTTTGGAGATGGACTTGTAGCCTTGAGATTGCTCATGCTTCCTCACAATTTGGTTTCTCAAGTCCTCAGACAGTTCTTTGGTCTTCTTTCTTTTCGCCATGCCCAATGTGGTACACACAAGCACACAGGACAGAGGTTCAGTCAACTTTAATCCATGTCAACTGGCTGCAAGTGTGATTTAGTTATTGCCAACATCTGTTAGGTGCCACAGGTAAGTTACAGGTGCTGTTAATTACACAAATTAGAGAAGCATCACATGATTTTTCAAACAGTGCCAATACTTTTGTCCACCCCCTTTTTATGTTTGGTGTGAAATTATATCCAATTTGGCTTTAGGACAATTCTTTTTGTGTTTTTTCATTTAAGACAAATTAAATGAAGATAATAATACCAAAGAATTTGTGTTTGCAATCATTATCAGGAGGAAACTGAGTGTTATCTGACAGAATTGCAGGGGTGTCAATACTTTTGGCCATGACTGTATATGTATGTATATATATATATATATATATATATATATATATATATATATATATATATATATATATAGTACAGTCTAAAGGTTTGGACACACCTTCTCATTCAAAGAGTTTTCTGTATTTTCATGAGTATGAAAATTGTACATTCACACTGAAGGCATCAAAGCTATGAATTAAAACATGTGGAACTATATATTTAACAAAAAAGTGTGAAACAACTGAAAATATGTCTTATATTCTAGGTTTGTCAAGTTAGCCACCTTTTGCTTTGATTACTGCTTTGCACACTCTTGACATTCTCTTCATGAGCTTCAAGTGCTAGTCACCGGGAATGGTTTTCACTTCACAGGTGTGCTCTGTCAGGTTTCAGTGTCATTTCTTGCCTTATAAATGGGGTTGGGACCATCAGTTGTGTTGTGCAGAAGTCTGGTGGATACACAGCTGGCAGTCCTACTGAATAAACTGTTAAAATTTGTATTATGTGCCATGACACCACATCAGGACACATTGTATCGGTGAATCTTGCCTCCTGAGGAGCCCGCATGGGGCGAAACGCGTAGAGGCGCTGGGGTCTGAGGCAAACCGTGCATTAATGGAGATAAGTGCTTGGACTATGATATCTAGACATTATATATATGGTCACACTTGTATATGTTTCTGGGTGACAGTCTAGAGTTGGTTCAGTTATCAATGTTATAACCTGATGAATCTATGAGAGTATGTGTCCCAGAAAGACTCCATATGTAGCACGCTGTTGCTTGTTTGCCTTCTGTGTTCTTTAGACTTGTTTTTAAGCATGGGGATTTAGTATTCCTTTAGTATAGGAGCATCTCTGTATAGCCTATAGTGGGTCATAGGTTGTGGGCAGTGGGCGTCCCGTGGCTATTATAGGGCGTATCAGGATATCCAGGGAAAGCCACCGTGGAGTGGGGGTGCCACAACGTTTCCCTCTAGGGTGCCAACCCCCACAGCCAGGCAGGTGCTAGCGTAGTGCTCACTAGGGATGCGTAGTTTACCCCATTTTTAAATGTAGTGTTTGTGTTTTGAGCACAGTGTTTTTTGTTTTGGGTATTTTTGTCATTTTTCTGTGGTGTGAACCAACATGTGGGTTCAATAAATAAAGGTTTATGATTTTAGGATAGTTTTCATGATATTAAAGTTGAGATCCTATTTAGTAACATAGTAACATAGTAACATAGTTAGTAAGGCCGAAAAAAGACATTTGTCCATCCAGTTCAGCCTATATTCCATCATAATAAATACCCAGATCTATGTCCTTCTACAGAACCTAATAATTGTATGATACAATATTGTTCTGCTCCAGGAAGACATCCAGGCCTCTCTTGAACCCCTCGACTGAGTTCGCCATCACCACCTCCTCAGGCAAGCAATTCCAGATTCTCACTGCCCTAACAGTAAAGAATCCTCTTCTATGTTGGTGGAAAAACCTTCTCTCCTCCAGACGCAAAGAATGCCCCCTTGTGCCCGTCACCTTCCTTGGTATAAACAGATCCTCAGCGAGATATTTGTATTGTCCCCTTATATACTTATACATGGTTATTAGATCGCCCCTCAGTCGTCTTTTTTCTAGACTAAATAATCCTAATTTCGCTAATCTATCTGGGTATTGTAGTTCTCCCATCCCCTTTATTAATTTTGTTGCCCTCCTTTGTACTCTCTCTAGTTCCATTATATCCTTCCTGAGCACCGGTGCCCAAAACTGGACACAGTACTCCATGTGCGGTCTAACTAGGGATTTGTACAGAGGCAGTATAATGCTCTCATCATGTGTATCCAGACCTCTTTTAATGCACCCTATGATCCTGTTTGCCTTGGCAGCTGCTGCCTGGCACTGGCTGCTCCAGGTAAGTTTATCATTAACTAGGATCCCCAAGTCCTTCTCCCTGTCAGATTTACCCAGTGGTTTCCCATTCAGTGTGTAATGGTGACATTGATTCCTTCTTCCCATGTGTATAACCTTACATTTATCATTGTTAAACCTCATCTGCCACCTTTCAGCCCAAGTTTCCAACTTATCCAGATCCATCTGTAGCAGAATACTATCTTCTCTTGTATTAACTGCTTTACATAGTTTTGTATCATCTGCAAATATCGATATTTTACTGTGTAAACCTTCTACCAGATCATTAATGAATATGTTGAAGAGAACAGGTCCCAATACTGACCCCTGCGGTACCCCACTGGTCACAGCGACCCAGTTAGAGACTATACCATTTATAACCACCCTCTGCTTTCTATCACTAAGCCAGTTACTAACCCATTTACACACATTTTCCCCCAGACCAAGCATTCTCATTTTGTGTACCAACCTCTTGTGCGGCACGGTATCAAACGCTTTGGAAAAATCGAGATATACCACGTCCAATGACTCACCGTGGTCCAGTCTATAGCTTACCTCTTCATAAAAACTGATTAGATTGGTTTGACAGGAGCGATTTCTCATAAACCCATGCTGATATGGAGTTAAACAGTTATTCTCATTGAGATAATCCAGAATAACATCCCTCAGAAACCCTTCAAATATTTTACCAACAATAGAGGTTAGACTTACTGGCCTATAATTTCCAGGTTCACTTTTAGAGCCCTTTTTGAATATTGGCACCACATTTGCTATGCGCCAGTCCTGCGGAACAGACCCTGTCGCTATAGAGTCACTAAAAATAAGAAATAATGGTTTATCTATTACATTACTTAGTTCTCTTAGTACTCGTGGGTGTATGCCATCCGGACCCGGAGATTTATCTATTTTAATCTTATTTAGCCGGTTTCGCACCTCTTCTTGGGTTAGATTGGTGACCCTTAATATAGGGTTTTCATTGATTCTTGGGATTTCACCTAGCATTTCATTTTCCACCGTGAATACCGTGGAGAAGAAGGTGTTTAATATGTTAGCTTTTTCCTCGTCATCTACAACCATTCTTTCCTCAGTATTTTTTAAGGGGCCTACATTTTCAGTTTTTATTCTTTTACTATTGATATAGTTGAAGAACAGTTTGGGATTAGTTTTACTCTCCTTAGCAATGTG